>NW_024609881.1:77121295-77812286 GCF_016920785.2 Ixodes scapularis | reverse complement strand
ATGTATCGCGATAGTTTTTCAGAAATACATTTTGTATCAGTATTTCTGTATCGCGATACCTTTTTTTCACCAGTATCTGTATTCCTGTATTGAAATACATTTTGAATGTTCCTTTGTATCGCGATACAATCAGAGTGAAATGTATTTCGTTAGATTTCTTGAGAAATAACCCCCCCCCCCCCCCCCCCCCCCCCCCCCCCCCCCCAAAAAAAAAAAAAATACAAATCCGATTTTTTTTTTTTTTTTACTTTTGAGGACATTAGGGACAAGGAGATGCTGGGGCATTGTTACCATGCTGACCAAGGTTCCTTCCGATTCTCCAAACTATTTTTCAGTGCGTACTCTTCTCTCTTCTGAGAAGTGTTGCGTAGTCGGGGACTCGAACCAGGTGGCGTGCCAGGAGTGGAGTCCGAGCATCTTGTGCCGGAGGTCCTTAGGTAGGGGTTTCTTGAGTCATTGTTTGCTGGCATCCAAAGCCCGCTGCTAACCGTCTCTTTTGCCTTAGCGTACACAGTACACCCAGCCGGCAAAGCTCATTCACAGTCCATTGCAGCACGAGCCGAGCGGTGGTTGACTTGAAATAGTAGGATGACCCACGCAGTGAAGTTCAACACATATTCGAATGCGTCTGCGGCTGCGCCCGTAATATTGCACGGCTCAATGGTACGTCATCAGCCGACGTGAAAATGACCCGCTGCTCTGGTGATCCGAAACCACCGTGTCCGAAACCCAGGACGGAGGTCAGACGTGGCCTCGCTGTGCCGACCCAGACTTCGTACACCTGCGACTTGCCTCGAGCGCACTGTTTCTCGGAGAGCTCGCACCTGTGCCGGCAATATCAGGTCGCAATCCACGAGGTCTCTATCTGGAGTATGCAAGACGAAACTTGAGGACTGCAATCCATGCGTCGGTGGCGGAGGTTCGGTAGGAAGGACCTTCACAACAGGGATGCCACCGTATCATTTTATCAACCGTAACGGAAGACATGTGTTCCAGGATGCTTCAGGTGGTCCACTATTCTCTAAAATTCCAAATGACACTGCCTGGATGATCTTCAGCGAAGGTAACCTACAACGAAAGCACGTATTGTCCTTTCATACAACAGCGAAGTAAAGTTTCATGTTCAAGGCCACACCTACAGACAAAGAATACCAGTTCATTCCGCCGTGACGTCATATGATAAATGTTGACAGGGGCGTCCTTATTAGACAGGGGCATGGTGACATTTTGATGGAATTTAGGATGACATAGAATTTATATAGAAGTCGAAGTCTTTTCGCATCCCTCGTCAGACAGACAGGATGTCAGGGAAGGGACCGCGGTCAGTCTTTGATGGAACGTTTTTTTGAGTCCCCTGAGGACTACTCGTCGTCCGAAATCACTACCTTCAAGGCAAAGTGCCAAGCCTACGGGAAAGTAATTTCAGAATCAAAAACTTCCACTTCCAACTTCAAGCTTCATCTCATTTGGCATCTCAAACAAATTTGAATGATGTATTGCTGTATCAGTATTTCTGTATTTGTATTTCTGCCCTCCCCTAAAATGTATTCCTGTATTTGTATTTCCAAATACTTTTTGCCTCTATTTAAAATGTATTTCCAATACGTATCGCGATACACTTTTATAGATATATTTCAGTATCAGTATTTTAGCTACCATTTTAATGTATCCCAGTATTTGTATTTCCAAATGCATTTTTGCATTTGGAAATACAATACCTCTTCTCCTCGAGCAAAACAAAAATATTTATTATTAACCGACTTTGCTATTGATAAGTAGAAAGAAAGGGAAATGGTACAAATATATAAAGAGTGTTTCACGAAAGGTGGACAAAATTCGACATTGCGAAAACTATGCGTCGCAAAAAAAAAGGGTTGTGTTGTTTTAGTTTTGCGCCAGGGGGGCCTATTTAGGAAAATTATTAAAGTCCGGGATAATTAAGTTGTTAATTATCTTTGCGTAATGTAACCTTTTTAATATTGTGTTGTTTCAATTATAAAATTGCTCAGCATCATCGAAAAACACTAAATCAACAAATTGCAGAACGATAGAAGGCACGCGAAGCATTTTACTGCTTTCTGAAAAACCGCACAAATTCGACGGGTTTCAAGTTTCGGTTTGCTATCGGAGCGCATCTCGGCCCCGACGGCACCGTGCCCCATGGAGAAACACAATATTAAAGAAGTTAATTACGCAAAAAATAATCAACAATCCAATTATCCGGACTTGTATAATTTTCCTAAATTGGACCCTGACCCAGGACCAAAACGACACAAGTCCTTTTTTTTTGTTGCGACGCGTAGTTTTCGCAATATCGAATTTGTCCAACTTGCGTGAAACACCCTGAATATTTCACAGCGTCCCTACTCACCGTATACTCTGTTTCATTTTACTTGGGTCAGAGCACAGTCGAAGACTCTAACACAGGCACGTAGCCAGGCCCCCCCCCCCCCCCCCCCCCCCCCCCCCCCCCCCCCCCATTTTTTTCTTTTTGCTGGGACCTCCTCTCCCCCCTCTCCCTCATACAGCATTTTTTTTTTTTTTATTGGCGGGCCCCTTTTCGAGACAAAATCCTGGCTACGTGCAACTACGAACACGCATAGTAAAAGCATAAGTCACGGGCCATTCGTTGTACTTGATCGCTTTAGTCGATGAAAGAACACGCACAGGAAGATAGACGAATGCCATGATGTCGCGCTTTGACGCCGTTTGGTTGGTCTCATTGACTCGCAGCGTCGGCTGCGCTTCGAATTAAGGTGGAAAAAAAGGTTTAGATACTGCCCGCCAACTGCGCGGAAGGGCGGGGTGCGCATTTTGATTGATATACATATTTTAGCTGATATGCTGGTTTGAGGGGGGGGGGCGCGCATTTTTATTGATAGACATACTTTAGCTGATATGTTGGTTTTCGCAGTTTTTTTTACAGAAATTATATTTGCCGGCTAAGTAAACTGTCTGGTGTAAAAATAAGAGGGGACCGAGGCTTTATACCAGCTGAAGTGGTTCGCCATATCATTCATGTTGCAACAATTTTTTGAGTACCCATTTCAAATGGAACCTACTCTGACTAAAGCCTTATTTCTAAAAAAAAAAAAAAAAAAAAAATAAGGTTCTGTGTTCCTCTCGTACCCTATCATAGATGGACTTTGCGATGCTATCACTTTTTCATTTTCGAGTGATGTGCTAACAGATTTTGGCTTCCTCTCCAAAAGCGTCGGCGGCTGTTCCAAACTAGTATCTTGCCTGTTACAGAACCTGCTACAAAAAATCAAATGCCGCTTCCATCAGGAAAAAAAAAAAAAAAAAAATGGCAAAGAACATATATTTCGCGGCGTCTCTACTTACCATAGGTACCATTCGCTCGTCTACCTCGCTGGCCACTTCATAGTCTGAACTTCCAGATGATAATGTTGGCGATGTCACGTCATAAAGCTAAAAGTCGCGAGAAATAAAAACAAATAATAATATATAAGACGGTGATATGGCAGTTAATTGCTGTGGTGAGACAGAACCAGGCCGGGTCTTATACTCCTGATGAGATAGGTTGATTTGCATCCCAGCCGTATGCCTCCACGCCGTGGCACCATCGCCGCTGGGTGTCGCCCTTTACCACCTCGTACTGGCGCGTGCGCGTGGAGCTTCACCGCGTTGCACCGGTGTGTTAGGAGTAGTGGCTTTCGCGGGGGATCACTTATGGATGAGCGCGGTCGGCTCGGAAATTATGCTCAGTGTAACAAAATAAAAAGGCGGAACTATATTTGACCGAAGAGTCAAGGAAGTTCCCGCGCAACAGTCGATCGAAAAGGCTACGAACTAACTTTAATTTTTGTTAATAGCTTAATATCGGGGGGGGGGGGGGGGGGGGGGGGGGGGGGGTTGCAGTATATGATATTCGATGTTCGAGTTTTGTAGGCTCTTAAATCTTGGTGGAACATATTTTTCATTGGTCGACGCTTCAACGGATGTGCTAGTTTTTTTTTGGGTTTTTTTTTCGTAATCCTAAGTATAAACGAAACGAACTTCCCCCAGTCTTATTTCACAAAAACAGTTGTGTGTCATGTACGTTTTTATGAGTATTTATACTATGTCATGTAATTACAAAAGGTAATAAGTTATATACTTCAATATTGCAATATGACCACTAACTTGTTATCAAAGTTTGTCTCCTTTAGTGACGCAATCACCGTTTAAGTTTCAAGTGATGTGCTAACACATTCGGGCTCTGCTCCGAAAGGGTCAATATGGCTGCTCTAAACCAACATTATGCCTGCTACAAAAAGTCAAATGCCGCTTCCATCACTGTTTTTATTACCCTTGTGCAAAACGGTTACTTCAACTTTCTGCGCCTTGACAGGAAAAACACATCTTTTTAAACACAGATTAAAAATGTACCATAAACATGGTAAAATAAATGTTTCGTAAACGATAACATATTTAACCGGTCATATTTGCAAATGATTGACTTATATTTTAAAATTAAATTCACAGAATACTTTTGTGTGTTTGAAATCAGCAACGATGTACGAAAAAATCTCTTGCAACTTTTTCTTATATATATATAAAAAGTACTTATCAAAGTAACGTAATCTCGAGGGAAACTTTGATCACAATAGGCATGTTCGCAACATCCGCAACAACAAACGAATGTCTAAAGCTCAGTTTCGTACAATTTCTATAACAAAACTTTTCCGACTTTTTTTTTTTTTTCCTGCCAGAGCCATTTTGGTAGCCCATTTTTTTCAGCATACGTAATCACACGGTATGACGAAAACGGGCAGAAAAAAAAAAAAGAATATTATTTGGAGAATGCCGATAAGGCTATTTTCCGCATCGTTTCGGACTTCCTCAAAATGGTTGCCACGCCGAAAATAAAACAGATAAACAAAAATATTCCTTCAGCACCGCATTCTCTTATCTCGGCAATTGCTGTTCTTCATTTCCTCAAAGAGCCAAGCATTTGATGCGTTTGTCTGTGTACGTTTTTTTTTTTTTGTTTAAGTTGCTAAATTTAGAATTACGGCCAAGACGTCTTTTTTATTTTTTTTTATTTTTTCTTTTACATTTTGTCGTTTGGTTAAGCGTCGAAATGGCTTTTTTGGCGTACTAAACTGAACGCAAACCATTCTTTTCAGAAGCAACGGTGAGGGTCGAGGCTTACTGGTGTAACTTGAGCATAGTTGTGAACCCAAGATTTGGTTTTCGATGTTTCCTTGTTTTTGTTTTCTTTTGTTTTACACAAAGCCCTTTAAAGCTAAGGTTTCATAAAAAGAAATAATTTATTAGCTTCCCCGCTTGTAGATTTGACAGGCAAATTGACGTCACGTGATCCGACGTAACGTGACATCAAGGTAACACATGACACCAGGACTTGACGTAACGGTGACACATGACCTGACATCAGGTCACGTGATATTGATTTCCTAGCAAAGATTTGCGGGAAAATTAACGTCATGTGATCCGACGTCATGTGGCGTGACGTCGTCAAGTCGTCTTTCGCGTGGTACCATGGCATTGCGTGTCTCTTGATTAAATCCATATGATTAAGATTATTAAAATGTATTTAAGGTTGCGATCCTTCCCAGTGGCGTCAACAAAGCAGCACCACGCCTGCGCCTTTCGTATAAATCATAGACCGCCTATGTTCATCTCCAACTTGAGTGCATTGCCCTACTCTACACACTATTAGGAATGGTTTGAGACAGAACAGTATAAATATAAAAGTTGCTGGAGAAAACAAACAAACAAACAATAAAAAAAGCCGCTAACGCGTTTGTGCTAGTTCTGTCCTGGTCTGTACAATTAGATACGTTATCTCTTGATACGCAAAAATTCTTTTTGCGGCCATTTGGGCGCGAAGTATATCACACGAAGGAGTAATTAAATAACAAATAAGAAAACATTTCTCAAAAAAATTTATATAGCGTATTTCGTTTATGTTTTTATAATTAATATTTTAGTTGCTTTATTAAATTACTGGTTTCATGCATGTTCTCACATAGTATACATTATTTTCGGGACCTGTTTTACTTTACAAACTCTTTCGAAATATTAAAAATCGAGAAATCGTCTGTGACAACCTTGTGGCACGTCAACCATTCCTGGCACTTCTAGCCATTGCAAATTCGGAATGTATTGTTATCTTGATGGGGGACACTCCGGCCTCAAGAAGGCGTAACTTCGTTTTCGAGAAAGTAAACAACAACTTACCACCTCATTCGGTAAGCAGAGTAGCTGGCAAACGCTCAGTTATAAAACCCCGAAAGAAAGAAAAAAAAAGGGTGTGTGTGTGTGTGTGTGGGGGGGGGGGGGGGGGGGGGGGGGGGAGGGGAGGAGTTAAGGGACAACCCAAAGAAATCTTTTCGTCGTTGTGTTGTCCTTTTTTTTGTGCTTGTCTCGGGGTTTTTTAAGTATGATCGACATACCTCCTGTAATAAGTCCACATTACTCAACTTAACGTACATTCGTTTTTTTTTTATAAAAAGTTGTGCACGAAACAATTTGGGGAAAAAAATTAACAAGTGCCGGAGAAGGAAACACAATTTCAGCTATAGTATTGTCATATATACAAGTTAAGAATGCTCCAGAAGCTCCTCCCACACCCTGATTACCGCCAACCAGTGTTACTCCGCGATGCGCAAATAGTCCATGAAAGCGCCGCGCTGACGTCATAACTCGTCGTGGCGGCCACAGCCTTTCCTGGTTGGTCCGCGGAGCGATTCGATGCTGCGGGTTGTAAGTGGTGGGATTTACTTGGTGCATTCTTATTTTGTATCCGATTATATAACAAAAAGAACGAGTTTACGCTTGTTCGGCTTCTTTTATTGCTCTTTCGCGCACTCCACTCTTTAGCACACACGGACAAAAAAAGATCACGCCACGCAATTCGTTTTGCCGACGCTGAGTATACAAGCGTCATTACGTGCATCTGGAGCGGAAAGCTGAAACGCGCTGCAGTGCGTCGAACCAAAACCGCTGAGAAGACGAGGCCGGCTCGTGACGTCATTAGTAGTGGACCCCCGATTTCCGCCTCGTGACGTCACAGGAGTGTCGTGCCGTCGCCGGTCGCGATCCTGGCGGCGTGTCCCAGCAGCGGTGGTGGACGCTGCAGAGACGCCAAGTTTCGCTGCGGTTCACCTTAGCTGCGGGTCGCTCTCCAGTGTGACAGTCCACGGAGGCTTCGGCAGCCGGGAGTTGGGACGCCGTGACGACAGCGACACTCTCGTTCGCTCGTGCTTTTCTTCGACTGCATTCTACGACCAACCGACAGGATCGCGAGACATCCGGCAGCATTGCCACTCCGGCTTCTATGACGTCATTTGTTGCCACTTTGGGACCACTTTCGATGCACGGGCTGCAGGGGACGCTAAACACACCAGTCGGAGACGCGCTCCAGGTACCATAGCGTTGCTTTCCATGTGAGACGCTGCAAGACACGCTGGTGGCGACGCTGCGTTGTCCACTAGCGATGATGTGTAAGGGCCAAGGCGAAGCCTCGTCTTCTAGGGGATATTGGTCGAGCGCGTGCGTGTTCATCACGCACACCATGGACAAAACACCTCTTCTCATCCGCTCATCTCCACATAGTAGACCACTTACCAAATAGAGATTAGCAAATATACCCTTCACTTAACAACGAACGATTGTTGCTGGCTCGATTAATCGGTCTCTGGAGTAATGATTCGAAAAGTTCGCACGAGGAAGAGACCCGCGACCCGGTGTCGTCTGCTTCGGTCTTTGGAAGCAGACGACGCGTAACGGAGCAGAGATGCGTATACGCTTATCTGAATCTGGGCATCGAGGAAGAGATCGGGTTGTGTCGCACGCCTGGAGAGTTATTTTTGAAAGTCCCGTAAGCCATTGCCGTATCGCGCTTTTTCCCTCGGGGTGGTTGTTGTTGGATGGACGGCTGTGCTCTTTCACGTTTGAACGTGGCGGGCGCTACTATTTTAGAAACATTAAATAAGTTATCGCCACTCCACATTCTCCGATTACCTGGTGGGTGCTCCGCCATTTTGGTGTTCCTGAGCTCTACATACCATGTCAAAGAGCTTAGGCGATACCGTTCTTTTTTTTTATGTCCCGGATTGTTTTAAACTTTCTGGAGGACGGAAAAGTGTTTCATGCGATTTCAGATAAGGCTTCAGATAAGTGTCAACAATGACTTTAAGCAACAAGATGGCTGTCGTTACATCGAAGCGTAGGTTATGTTCTGGCTCTCTGTCACCAGACTAACAAACAATGACTCTGAAGGCATTTTAGCATTCGTCATGATTCGGCAGTCGCGGAACGCTAATGCCATGAATCATGTCTTCATAGCCTCGCAACGCTGAAATAACGGCGTTCTAAATACTCTAAATTCAGCTATAAGGAGCATATGTAGAGATCAACTAATGTCCGACATATACGTTCAACGTCCGGTTAGCAATATACAGACACAAGGTAAAAAGATAAACTGGCTTTCTCGACGAACCGCACGTGTGGCTTGCAAGTGACGTCATTATACTGCGATGATACATGGCCATTCTCATTTGGTTCTTGGCAAGAAAAAAAATATTGGGTGTTCCAAAATGTCTGTTGCAGAAGGAACGCGCTCCGCAGTAAGGCCCATCACAATGGCTGCTTGTGTGACGTCAATGCAAGCCTCGTACAAAACGAATCGTCGACGTACGCCACACCGCGAGTCAGTTAATCACTGCATTAATAGCAATTATCCTGATTAGGGGGAAAAACACTGCTTAATTGTGGACTCAAAATTGAAATTAGAAAAACAAGAGGGAAATGTCACAGGGGCACTCTTCCAGCTGGATAATGTCCTTTCATGTCTTTGAGAGCATCACTCCACGGCGTGGCAGCTGTCACAGCATGGCTCATAAGTCACAAGGTCACACTTTCGGGGAGGAAAAAATAGCCGCCTCGCGCGTGTCCTCCCGAGTTTTGATCAATGCCTGATGTGTGAACATGTACTCCAAGAGAAAATAAAAACGCCCACCAAGTTCACATCTTGCCAAACAGTTTTTTTTCTTCTTAAGGACATTAACATAAAAATGTGAATGTCCTTAAGAAAATTTAAACAGCATCCACGATCACGTATAATCTCGAATAGACCTTCCTTTGCCTGTATCCTGATATCCGCACACGCTGATGACCGGTTTGGTAAGTGTCTCCACATTTTGCTACAAATCAATTGTGAAAAGGTTATTTTCCGGCGTCCTCCGACTTATGAAAGATTTAAATAACCTGGGGACTGCCTAAACATCACCGCAGCCGCCCGCGCCAACCTTAAAAAAATACTGTCTCAATGGTTGTCAGTGACCGTCCCCAGGACAACCATCAGAGTAAAGCAGTTAATTGTAATTGTTATTGGTGCTATATATCGTCATGGGCCTTACACAAACCCTGAGAACGAACGTCTTGGGTAAAGTCTTGAGGGTACACTACGCGTGAGCTGCCAGTCCATTCACATAACACGAAGCTCCGAAAGCCATCTTGGGATTACCCTGGTGAGCCTTTATGGTGCCCTTGACCAAAGCCTGTCAACAGCACTGACAACAGCTTTGAAGGTCTTAAGGCTCCATGTGCTTCGAGCAGTGGCGTCACAAGTAGGGTGCGGGGAGGGGGGAAGGGGGGGCGGGCCGCCACGGGTGCAGCACTCAGGGGTGTGTCGCGGCGGGCGACGAGAGGAGGTGGGGGGGGGGGGGGGCTCACTGCGGGCCACGCGAGAGCAGGTGGTGGGCGGGGGGGGGGGGGGGGGGGAGGGGGAGTCGCAACGGGGCACGCGAGAGAGGGGGAGGGGGGTGTCTCGGCAGGCCACCGCCCCGGGTGCCGCTGACCCTAGTAACACCACTGGCTTTGAGGGCTGTCTTATAGATGAGTCTTGATGAGGAAAGTCATGAACGCTGTCTCTTTGAGACTCGAGAAAATCCGCGGAACGAGCTGCCTCGATGAGTCTTATCTGGTGACCTTGAGGACGACAGACCTCAAACCAAAGAAAAGATTGGAACGGTGATGTTGGCCAGCATCTCCCTGCCAAACGTGATGGCCTGCGCCTCGGCCACAGGAATGACGTTCCACGGGTCATGATTTAGTATAGTGGTTAATAACATGGACAAGGCAGCGGTGTAATTGCCCAGGCCTTTGAGTAAGACCTGGGCCTTGCCCATCCTCCAGATGCGCACCACGTCGAGCCTGTTGTTGCCGTTGGCCAACTGACTGATCTGAATCCAGACCACGGTGCCGGAGAGTTTGATGTCTGCGTCGCCGTTGAAGAGCAGGTGGGTGTGGTCGGTGATGACGCGGTACTTGGCTGTGGCCAGGATGTTGTCGATGTTGATGACCAGACCCACGGTGACGTCGCCGTGATGGCAAATGACGTAGGCGGGCTTGCGCCGAGAAAGCGTGTAGACGTTCCGCGCCTGTACGTCGTACAGGAAAACCTGCGTGGAAATGTTGAAGCGGGAAGACTCGTAAATAGAGAAAATTGGCAGTATATATATATATCACTTTCATCAGCTATCGTTCAATTTGTTTCGAAGACATTAAACACTCGTTTGAGGAAGTGGGGAACATATCGTTTATTAATTGACGTCGGGTGGCCCGACATGAAGCGACGTCGAAGTGTCACGTGATATTGTGACGTCATGCAGCAAAATCCCGCGTGACTTCACGTTCCGTGACACCACGACATCAGGTACAAACCCAGATTAAGAGATTTCGGGCCCTAATCTAAGGTTGCTTCTGAGGCCCATCAGGATGATAATCACCATGACGACAACAACGACGATGATGAATATGACTGGCTAACAGTGCTTTTTTGGAAAGTCTAAGTTATTTTTATATTTTAGGGGCGAAGCTCCTTAGGCTCTAGCCTTTTCCGTCTATCCGTCCTGCGTCCGTGCTCACACAAAAAGAAAAAATGTTTGCGAAGTCGACAGGATTCGAACCTGTGCGGGGAGACCCCAATAGATTTCTAGTCCATCGCCTTCACCACTCGGCCACGACTGCGGGACGAGTAGGGGGCTCTGAGATGTGGTAGTAACTCAAGAGCTGGGGTTTCTGTCATGGATGAAACGTTGCATGTAGCCGCTGAACGTCTATACAGGAGAGGGCGCTGCGGTCAAATGCGTATATAATCGCGTTAAACTTTGCATGCATTGCGGTCAAATGCTCAAAATGCGTATATAACCACGTTCCATACCACACATTCTCTTTCTGGCATGGACTGTTGACTTAAGCGGTGGAGATGCGTTCCCACGGCTTCTAGCGGATCCAAGCTGATCCGCCAGAAGAACCACTGGCTCTGCATTTCACCGACCATAAATCAGTAACAATGAAGTCGAAACGCAACCCGGAACTCAGCACTATCTATGAGCAATAAAATTAGTATCATCAGCACCACCAGAGCTTCGCCCCAATCAACATCATTCACCACGTGGAGATGCGGTCATTATTTTTTTTTTTTATTATTATGCCTTGAGCAATGCCATCGCTCAAAAAAGGGTCCAATTTTGTGGTCACTTCAAGTAGATTACTATATATAGACGATTGCAAGCTGGGCGACTGGCCGCCGCCATGTCGCTGCTCGAGCAGGCACGCCCGTGCGATTACGAGCTTGCCAAAGCCACGTTCATCCGCGCGTTGCACGCGCTTGCACGCATGGGGCACCACTTGTGGCGCCATGCTTGCAATTGTCTATAGGCTAACAAAACGCGGTTACCTAATGACTGTCACGACTCGCTCGGTCTTCGGTAAGCGCTTTGGGTTAGAAGTGTTGAACTATTTTTTTTTTTGCCATTCTCCGTGGCTATGACGGCGGATTGTAAGGGGACCCGTGGCAGGCGCTCACACATAGTAGTTAGCGGGAAGGACATAGCAGACGGACCATCATCTAGACCAGTCTCTCTGGCATGATCGATGGATTGCACTCGGTAGTCATTGTCTATTGATTCACTTGACAGTGTTCACAACAGATCTGCACGCTTCATACTGGTCAATTAGAACCGCACCGCAAGCGTAACATCAATGAAAAATAGTTCGTTGCCCCCAAGCCTCGCACATTGTAGCAGTTTCTCATATTTGTCTTTTTCATAAAATCTATCACCAAATAGCTCAGCTCAAATCACAACTAATCATCCCCCCTATCTTGTTTAAGCACACCTTGCTCATCGCCACGAAGTCAGTGCCCCATTTTGCCACTCTAACGTTTATTATGACTTTTATTCCCAGAACTTCCAAAGACTGGAACCGCTTACCCGCATCACTCACGTCAATTAATGAGCACGCACTTGTTCGCACCTCTCTTACCAATTTCATGTTCCCTTTTGTTTAACTATTGCATATATTGTTCCTTTTGTATTATAATTTCTATTGTTCACACTACCATCTGTAATGCCTTGTGCCCTGAGTGTAAAATAAATTACTAAATAAACAAATGGATTTTTTTATGACCCAGGTGGCAGTCCTCATTGAATGTCTTGTGACAACTCGTTGCATATTTAGTCAGCTGCGGCAGCGTTCCTCGCTTCCTTCTTTTTTGAACTCGGTTCACCACTTAAAACCTCCCCCCCCCCCCTTCCCCGCCCCCCCTTCCTCCAATCAGATGCGTATGACCGACATTCAAACTAAAAATGAAAAATAACTGCGCGACCGGAAGTGCAAGGCCTTGTCATATTGCCCGTTTTCGTGACTCTAACCAAAGCACTAAGATGGATACGAGTGAAGTGACCTGGTTGGCTACCTTTTACTTTCACTCTCTGGTTCGACAAGATCAGCCACTCAGAGGCAGAAAGATGAAACCCAGTAAATAGAAATGTCCATTTG
This sequence comes from Ixodes scapularis, assembly GCF_016920785.2. NCBI lineage: Eukaryota > Metazoa > Arthropoda > Arachnida > Ixodida > Ixodidae > Ixodes > Ixodes scapularis. Next base: position 77,799,470 of record NW_024609881.1, on the reverse strand, counting down.
TTGTTTCTTGTGCAGTCTCCTCTTCATTTTTATTTTTGTTGTAAATTTTAAGAAGTAATTTAATATGTGTCTTCTTTTTTCTTTTTCTTTTTTTCCTAGAAGGCCGAAGACATCTTTTCTGGCTCGTAATAGTCAGGAACATTCTGAACTCATTGTTATAGAGAAAGCGTTCTCCATAATGCTCACAGGTTTAATACGAATACAGTGAGTATATCGAGAAGCTTTCAGCGTAAACAGACAGGCCCACTAGTGTTCCTGGAACGGAGGCGAAAAATTACACCATAAAAAAGGAGAAAGGTTCAGGTCTCCTTTCTACTTCATTTTGGGCATACTTCACTGAGACTACCGCGGAGGCGGCAACTCCGATCTTTTCGCTAGGGAGCATCGAAGGCCGCGCTTCATAAATATGTGTTTGCACGCAGTATAACACTTGCCACAAGCTTCAGTAGGACAGAGAAAGAAGACATTGACGATATTTCCCTCTTCCTTCTGTAAAAAGGAATGAAAAACTCCAGAAGGCTGAGGGCCCCTCCGCGTTTTGTTTTGCTCAAGGCCATTTTGAAAAGAACGCGAAGGAGTAGCATAAGGTGCCGGTCCCATGTCACATTTTTCGAGCCATTCTTTACACTGGCCAAAGAAGCTCGCCGCGCAGTGTGTCTTTTGGATTCGCTTGCACTGCCATTATCTTTGTCATGCCTCTCTTCTCGAATGCTGTGGAAATATTTTCAAAAATATTTTGTTTTGTACATATATCGGAAAATATATTTTTCTGTTTCATTTTCGCTATAAAACATTTTTTGTTAGCCCGTTAGCCCTTAGCCCGTACCTTAATCCGACCCTGTATGCAGCCTTGTATGTTTCACATGCCCAATTTTTACGGTTGAACTGGAAACCTCAAAGATTATTTTTCGGTTTCACTATATGTTTGAGGGACCGAGCGGTTGTCCGGGGACTCTGGGGACGGCAGGGAGCCGAGCCAGGGCAGGAACCCATGTAACCCCCCATTCACACTGGAAGCGGATCCGCGTTCGCGAAGCGGTTGCGAAAGCGGTTGTATAAAGATCCAGTGCAATTGCACGCGCATTTGATGTCATCGTGTGCGCGTGCAATTGTACTGAATCCTTATACAACCGCGTTTGCAACCGCTTTGCGAACGCGGATCCGCTTTCAGTGTGAATGAGCCCTAAAGGCCGTACTCGGGAAGGACCAGGGAGCAGGAGGTTACATCATTTGACGGGCGAGCGCTTCAGAGCGCTCGAGAACACTGTCGAGAACACTGTTGAGAACACACGCTAGCAGCGGCCTGCTGCTCATTTTATAAGGTCACCTTTCCCCACAATATACACCATTTAAGTTTTCTTACGCTAAGTTTAACGGAAAACGTTTTTCGCCTGGCCAGTAGCGCGTAACACGAATTAAATTGGTGAATTTATACACCACTTTGGCGTGGAAATACATTGACGGGCGGACGGACGGACACGTTTTTTTTTTTATTAGGGGTAATGCGAGGATGTATTTCATGTTTTAAAAACTTAACGGTACTAAAGAGAACGTCAGTAGCACTAATCGCTTTGTTTGTCTCGTGTTGCTTGTCCTTGAGGCTAGTACGCCTCGACGGGTGACTTGTCTCTTAGCTGCAGATGAGAAATTTAGCCATTGCGAGACAACGGCTAACCTGGGGTCTTTAACGAGCACCACGCTGTAGCGATTACACGAACGCGTGCCGATACGAAACTCATCCAGACGGAAACGGGCAGGGGGCGGGGATCGAGTCCAGGAAGTTGTGCAACGCAAGCTCTCGCTCCAGGCTCCGAGCGGAGACGCGTTAGCCCACTCGGCCACCGATCCCCCATCGCTTTACCTGTCCCGTTCCCTGGCGCTTTTATTTTCGTTTCATTGTCCCTTCCCGCCTCTCCTCCCCCGCCCCCTTTTTTCGAAAATAAAGAAAGTGTTGTGCTGATTCGCCACAAACCAAGGCCGGGCGTGTCGCCGATAGCTCGCACCCTATTCACGCCGCGAAATTATGATTTTTTTTTCTATCAAAAGGTGATTCAGGAAGACTTTGGATAATGTCGCGCTCAAGCCCTACGTCTTGTAAAGTGCTTTCCGTGCTTCATTCTACCTCACGCAGTTTAAATTTGAACTTTTATGGCACAAAGTTGGTTCTGGGAAGGGGCAGTAAGAAAGGAAAGTAGAGTAATGCTACAGCTGTAGTTTTAAACACACGATCGAACTTGTCGTTCACAGATAATAACTGTGGTCGTGACGTCATAGCTAAGAACCATAAGAGGGCGCCACCGAAAGCCCCAGAGCAGTGTACAGGAGGCGCCTCGGTCGGTTGCTGCACCCTGTTCACCCTAGCGGAGACTGCGGCCTATGGCACAAGCACGAGGGCTCGAGGTCGCAGCTTTGAAGCGTTCTTCCGCAGAACGAGCACCCACCTGTAGGTGTTCTTCAATGTAGATGGTGAAGTTGGGTCCCTGGATGGGTTCCATGGCACGGATGAGCCTGGTGGCAAAGCGGAACAAATAGTCCACGTAGTCGTCCAGCTCGGTGCCGTTGTTGCACGGCACCTGGCGCTTGCTCAGCCGGTGGCTGTGCGGGGAGTAGGTGCGCGGGACCTCCGAGTGTGGGCTCGGAGCCACCATGGCCTCCAGCAGGTCGTGCATCTCGCCGTGGGCGCTGGACACCGCCTGGAAAGTATCGCATCTTCGTTTGATCGCATAGGTTTGTCGTGGCATCTTTCAATATGGTGACGCCTAACAAGCCTCAAGTGCCATCATTAATACATAGGCTTCCATGTGACGCCCTTCTGCACTGCATGTCTTGAGGTAACAGTCTAATAGCGTAAAATTGGCATGCTAAAGAGTACGTTGGTCGTAGCACAAAATCGCGTCAATGCGACTTATATTCAAAATGTTAGATAGGTTGCATCGACGGTGCAACCTCTCTATGTTATCCATTGGTTCCTGTGGGACACGTGGCAGTTATTTTGTACTCACGAAGATCAGACATTTACACTGAGATAAAACGTATATAAACTTGTGAGCACGAGAAATTATCCGCGCAAGCCTAGTTATCTCGGTGCGCAAGTAAAAACTTTGGAAGCGTCTTCCAAGGCTTTGACTTTGTATTTTTAACCTTGGCTGGAGTGCGAGCACTAAAACGAATCGTAATAGGTTCTGAATTTCACCGCAGCACGCGTGGCGGTCAAACTTAGGGGTTCAAGCGGAAGCATCCAGATGACGTCAATCTGACATCTGGTATGGCACGATTTCTTACGATACTACGAGTAACGGCGCCTGGAACGCGTCTTCGACTGGTGTGTTTAGCTTCCTATACGGGTAGAAACTGGGAGAGAGGAGGCGATGAGAACGCACGAAGACTCCAGTGCGCCTAGCTCTGGTTGGAACGATTAGTGAGAAGACGCAAAGCTCGACTCACTGTTCAAACTCGATCGAAAGCTAAACGCCGGCGTCCGGCGTCCGGTGGTCGCTTTCGAACAGTGAGATAGAGACAAAAGCACCTATAGTTTATGTCTATCCACCATCTTTCCATTCAGAACTCCGCGCGCTGGCGTCCCCGCACCACTCTCATTTCCTTTTCTCCCTCAGTTGCTACCGGCATTCCGCCAATGCATCAAAAGTGGTCTTGCGAAGTGCCAAGAAATGACGTCACAAAAACCGGGGTGTCATGCTTACGGATGTCGCGATCCTGGCGGAAAAACGTAAAAGTTTTGTAGAAAAAAAAAAAAACACGGGAAAGCGCTGTCGTCACGACGTCCCGACTCCTGGCTGCCGGAGCTTCCGTGAACTGTCACGCTAGAAGGCGACCTGCGGCAGAACAGACATCTGCCAGATTAACCCTTGCTGTTGTGACGCCGCCAGGATCGCGACAGGCGACAGCAGGACACTTCTATGACGTCATCAGGCGAGAAGCGAGGGACCTCTTCTGAGAACGCGGTACACACACCAGACAGAGACGCGTTCGGGCAGCCCACCTTCCCAGTTAACTTACCTTAGTGATGACGCGGTCGAGTTTCTCTTCCACCATATGTCGGACGTGGTCCACGATGCTGGCGCCGATGACGTCCAGAACTTCGTGGTCCAACGCCCGTGACGCGTTCTTCCGGGACGAGCGGAAGCTCCTCTTGGCCACGTCGTCCACGTGGGTCCTCAGTCCCGTCTGCGCGACCAGGAGGTCGTCCTTGTCGACGTGCAAGACCCGAGCGTACCAGGACATGGCGGCGCGTTCCAGGACAGCCTCGAACTGACCGCTGTCTTCGAGAACCCGCGATTCTTTCTGGTCGTCGCTGTTCAGGTAGCCCTGCAGAACAAACACGAAAGTCATAACTTAGGACAATCGTCTTGAACACCCGAGACTTAGTGAGAAAAAGAAAAGTGGACAACAGACACACAGGTCTAAAAAAATTGGGTTGTGTGTATGTTTATACAGCCTAGAACTTGGTCTGCCTCAACGGGCGACGAGTCTCCCAGCTGTAGATGAGAAATTTAGCCAGTGCAGTACAACCGCTAGCCTGGTGTCCTTAACGTGCACCACGCAGTAGTGATACACGACCGCACGCCGGTACGATGCTCATCCAGATCGAAACGGGCAGGGATGGGGATTGAGCCCAGGATACTGGGTTCTGCAGCGTGAGCTTTCGCTCCACGTGCTCTGAGCTGGTGTGCGCTAGACCACTCGACCACCGATCCCCCACCCACAGGTCTCGAGACACTTGTGTGTGTGTGTGTGTTGTCCACTGTTTTGTTCCTAACTCTCGGGCGTTCAAGATGTTGAAACTTCACAGCTCGCCCGCATGTTCTCTGTTATTTTGATCTCTATAACATACGGGAAGAGATTCAACCGTCGCAACCCTAGCGGCTAAGCTGAGAACTAAACTCATGGGGACAGGACAACAACGACATGAATTATTCGTTTCTGTTTCTGACGCAAACGGATCGGCTGACGTATACATGAACGCTGCGTCAGCCTTCGGCATTGGGGGGGAGGGAGGGGGGGGGGGGTCGTGAACAATCAGTGAAGCAGCAATTGAAGACGAATCCCAGCCAAGCGCTGAAGCAGCACTCGCATCCAATCAGTGCCCTGCACTCGATCGAGGTAGATGACGTAAAGAATTAAGTCCATGGGCCTTGTATAGGTAAAATCATTGGATCATGGGAAAGTAACGTTATTGCCGTCCCCGTCTGCTAATCGGACAGAGGCATATGTACTAACTTACAGACGACCGAAATTTCGCAATGCGACTGACTTATCCGCCTCTGTTGCCATGGCAATCGCCATTTCAGTTCTTTTCAAATCCACGAGGGAGAAATCCCAGGGATTTCTCCCCGGCGCGCGCGCACCACGAGACGAAAACGCGAGGCTTTTGCACATCGCAAAGCCTGACGTTTTCGTCGCGGGATGCGCGTGCCGTGGAGAAATCCCCGGGATTTCTCCCTCGTGTGAATACCCCTTCAGCTTCCAAATGTCATCGTACTAAAAGCGTTCCTGCCATGATACGTGTCTTTGGCACTGTGTATGTGATCAGCCTACCAATCGTGATTATCTCCATAGATCTCTTACAGTGATATTGTTCTTTCTTATTTTAAAACAGGGAAATCATTTTAAAGCGATATTAAAGCGATAGCTTTATGGGCGACACTTTGCAAAGATTTCGTCCTCGTCGCTTGTCGTCGCGGCGCGCGCGGGGAAAATGGGAAAACCCTTGTTCTCTTCCCTCTCGCCGCGAGGAGGGGGAAGTCAGGACTTCCCGTGCGCGGTGCCGCGCGCAGAGAGCGAAGAGGGCAGCCCTGGTGCCCTGGCGTCCCGCCAAAAAATTGAACAACGAAGGGAGATTCGTCGTGTCGTCTGCTTGAAAGACTCGCTTTCCAACATTACTCGCGTTATGCCTAACTCCGCTTTCGCAGTATCCAGTTTCTACGCGTAATGTCGGATGGTTTTAGAAACTTCCACCGTGCTTACCTACTTCACGGATCACTGGTGGCAGTCGTCAGTGGCATCCACGACGTTAACCACGACGGCTATGGGAATTAACCATGTCGCACCTCCATCTAGCAGGTACCTGACGGCACCCTTCCACCCGCATTGCGCGACCGTGCTACTGCTATAGCTTTCGTTTCTTCGCACATTGTGGGAAAAGAAATACGATTTTCTTTTTCATTGCCGGCAAGGATTGACGCCGCAAGTGGTGGAGGTGCGGCATGTGCGCTTGGCGAATTTGGATCGTCTCACCGAGAATTGAGAGCTCAGAAAGGAACTGCTCGTTCCATGTACCGAAATGGCGACCACAAGGGATCTTGGCGCCACTGTCCCAGTATCCGGTGACTTCATAGATCGGTTAGCACTGAGCTGGTGGGAAACCAGGCCTGGTCAGATCTCCTCTCCAATACTTCTGGGTAAACTGGGACTCCGAAGTTCGAACCGACGGAGCCTAAAAACCACTGTAAATATATCGGCTTTCTGTCTAAGTGCCTTTATAGTTCCACTGTGTCATAATAGCTGATATTCACTGGCGGACATAGCTGAGCCCGTTGCAGCGAAATGTTCCCAACTCATGCCGACGGAGAGCTATTGCTACGCAATATGCTGTGAGCAACCTTTGAGATAGTTATCGCGCCTTCGCAGTTAATACACGACAGCAAAACTAAAGTTACACATAGTTACGAGGAAAACAACGCTTGCCTTGATTCTGTAAGAACAGATGACTTCGACCCGGGGTAGCCTGAGGAGTACACTGGCCCGCATGGCTGCGTTGTTGCTCGCCACATCCCGCACTGTGAAGTCGGACAGGCCCTTGACGACCACCTGCAAGTCGAAATGGCGTCGAAAAGTCGGTCCACATACAGAAAGGCGTACGAGTTTGGTTCTTATTCAAATCTCAGACTGGCACGGCACACACTTCTAAAAGTACGGGCTCATATCTAAAGCCAGACACCACCGTATTTCGAAGCAACGCGGGTGAATAGATGGTTTTGAAGCGTCAATATATTAGTCTTATATGATCCAGATATGAACCTTGTATACAGCCTTATAGGAAAAATCTTTCTTCTTTGACTAGCACCGACTGGATAAAAAAGAAATGATCTAACCCATTTTTGTCCAGTTTAGCTGTTGCGATGCAGATTTGAATGGATGTATGTCGCAAATAAAAGAAGCGAAGTCTTCGGATATTCTGGCCGGAGGCTGTCCTGCGCATTATCCCCCGCCACCTGCACACTACACGGCAATCCCGTGTAGTGTGCAGGTAGCGCTCGCTTTCAATAAAGTCAGGGCGAGAGTTGCTGGTACTATGAGTAACTCAGTAATTTCCGATCGGAGTTTTACAAGAAGGGTCAAGCATTTAACTACCTCGTGAGGTTTATGTTTGGCCGTACGTTTAAGAAACATGATACACGTTTGCGTTCCCTACACGGGGAGTCATTCAGGGAACGCTATACTCGGTGACAGGTTAAGGGTTTAGGGGAAGCTTCTCCCACCTCTTTTCGCTTTAGCAGCTTGCACTTTACTCTGAACCTGTCACCGACTATAGCGCGAAACAAAGTGGCCATCAAGGTTTGTACCTTGAGCTGGTTGTATAATCTTGCATTCATATATAGTTTTCTGTTTAACTGGACATCGATGAGCCGTGGAAGCGTATTTTCCATCACATAGAGTTTGCCACTATACCACGAAGAAAAACCTTTTTCTTTCCTCGAGAGCCCAAGTCCATTTCATAAAATTCATATCTGTTCGCGTAAACTTGGTGGCCTGATCCGTTTGTAGTGTAAGTTTCAATCCTCCATAGGCAATATAATGACTGTTCCAGACGAAATGGTGTGTTAAAGCTAAAAACGTACATTTGAAAGCATATCTTGTACTCCGGTCATCCCTGGGCTGAGACTGAGGTGGAGGCTACACACTTGCCCATTTAAAATGATATCACATTTAAAATAGACGTATGACTTGTTTAACGAGCACATGTCTTCCACCTCATTGTCAGGCTAGGGGTGAACGGAGTATAGTATCGACGCTTACAGTGCCTATCACCAAGGCGAATAGTGATGCCTGCAGTCACTCGGGTTGTGGACGCAGGTGGGCGTACGCAATATTTCGCATATGCCTGGAACACAATCCAGAGCCCAGTAAACAAACATGGCTCCATGCAGAAGGGAGTATTGCAATGATCTGATAACCTTTTCGCAGACCCGATTTGGAGCACTTTACTCTATACTTCGCTTCACCTTAAAGTGGCCCTGCAATCCTACTTAAGCGTCTATCTTTTTGCGGTTTCCGCGTCTCTTGTGGTTCAGGGAACCCAGCGGGCACGGAGAGAGTAACTAAATATCAGTGCGTCATATTTTAACCGGACGACGCGGAAACCTCGTCCTCCTACGGGGGCCCCCCGTGGTGTCGAACGCGCGCGGCATGTGACGAAATCGTGACGTTGTTGGTTCTGGTCAGCCTATTAGAGAGAAAGCTGCCCCGTTCCCGGGCAGCTCTCTCACCTCGGCCGCACCTCCTTTCTCCGTCTTCCCCTCCCCCTATTTTTTTGCTTGTTTTTGTAATTTTATTATGCCTATAACTTTTAAAATAAAACGAATTTCGAGAAAGGAAAAAAAAAAATCACTAAGTTACTACGTTCGGTGCGCTCAGGTCCGGTGCAAGCTAAAAACACAGCAAAAAAGTCGTTGCGGGGCCCCTGTAAAGTCTGCAAGAAGTGTAGCGAAAAGAGCGACGAATTTCGCCCGGCGGCTTTCACTTTGCACGTGGAATCAAAACAGTGGCTGCCGCGCCGCGCGAAATTCGTGAACTTTTCGACGCATTTTCGCTTAAGTGAGTTCAGCCTTTAGTCCAAACACAACCGACGCTACGAGCTGCTGACAAATCAAACAGCGTTAAAAACGCACATATTTCTTTACGTGATTTATCATCGCTGAACCAATCATAAACAAACAAAACAAAAAATTGTAGAGACCATCCACTTCACGTGAAGATGAAGGACCAGCGAAGCCGTTATCTTTCCGACAACTTTCCGACATCTATGCAATTTACACGTGATTGCAATGAAGGCACGTACCCGACTTCGTTGTTTAATTTTCTCTATTTAGTTCTTAGCGACTAAAGTGATCATTGCCTTATGGTCACTATAAGTAAACCGCCATTGGTTGTATCAATTGACTTCGGATACGTTCTTGCTAAACGTGAGGTCGATACACGCTCTGTTGTTGGTCGTTCGCACATCCGCTCGTTCCAACATGAACGATGTTATCATCCTTCCCTCGGGTCTACCGATATCGATATTAAAGTCTCCCACCACGACGATTGGCGCGTCGTTATCGAACGCAGCCCAACCAAAGACGTCGGTCACAAACGTTTCTCTCGATTCGGTGTCGCCGGATGAATGTATACACCATAGCAAAGACTGTGCCACCATGTAGCCTGACGGCGCAAACATCAGCACAATCCGACACGGTAGGGGGCATGTCAAACGATGCGGCGTCAATTTTTTTTTTTTTTTTTTTGGGGGGGGGGGGGGGGGGGAGGAAGGGGCTGAAGAGATGCTCCGGCACGCAATCGTTAACGCAAGCGAACCGGAGCACAACACCTTTGAGCAAAGACTCTCGACACGTTCCCCGTATACGGGCACTCGCTCCACGCTTTCAGTTGGCACTCACTGCCGCAGGACCGTGGCGGCGCATTCACGCTGAACATCGTAACGCAAGCCGGAGATGGTGGATAGGTGTCCGGCGAACCACAGGCGATCGCAAACACCACACGGGTAACCGACCAAACGGGGTTCCGACAAACTCTCGTTGAAATCTTGCCGCAGCTCCGGGAAAGCGCTCGTCTGAGTTGTATCCAAGCCGACAGACGTTTTCGGCCTCCCGATACTGAAGATTCTGACGGGCAATGCGTTTCCGCTTGGCATCGGCGGCCCGATCTTCGTCGGTCATTTTCACCCGGTGACGATGTTCACACTCCCGCTTCTGTTGCCGCTGACGCTCTAGACGGGCACGTTCTTCGGAGGTGAGTGGAGGATCAATCAAACGAAACCTAAGGACCCACACCATCGGCCGCACCACGATGGGCCGCTGCGTGTTCGGCTTCTCGACGTTTTCGCACACATTCGCGCTGTTGAGCGTGCTAACGATCCCCGCAGGCGCGCTCTCCCTCTTCAGAACGAGCAACACGCGGCCTGCCCATGCATGGCGAGTCCAAAGGGCAACTGATAACGTCGCTATAGGAAATGGCTACGTCAAGAGACAAAGGAACACAGCCATTGGTTGATAGCAATTTTAGGTTTTACAGCGACGTTACAGCGAATTGCTATATTGATATAGACACATACATACCATAAAGGTGATGACCTCTTTCAATACACGACGTTGTAAGTTCTAACCCCAATTTTTCGAGGTACACCTCGAGGGCAGTTTTTTTCTGATTGAGCCCGAGTCTCTTTATCAGCATCGCGGAAGCGAAAGAAAAGTTAGATCGTCGCGTTCTGCCCCCAGCCTCGTCACAGCGCACTCTCAGCTGAGATAAGTCGGTGACCGTAGATGACCACGAGGGATCAGGACCTCATTATCTAATAATGCCAAATTAGGCTGACTCACGCGGGTCGCCCTCTCCTTTTATTTATACTTGCCACGACCAATCGGAACGAAGGAGCGCCGTTTAAACGGGAGTTTTTTGTTAACATCCATGGACGCATATTCTTCCAGATCCTAGCACCTAACAGCTTGGCTGTAAAAAGGCCTCGTGACCTGCACTTTTGACGCTGCTTGAGTGGCCCCATTACCTCGTAACGTCGGCTGCGTCTGGACTTAAGCTGAAACGAAGTTATAGATCGTCTATTCCACACTTCGATTGCCAAGCAGCCCGTTATTGCTGCGCATGTGGTCATGCGTCAGCTTCCCGTTTCTTTCCGTCGCGTCATCTCTGCTGGGTGGCATCGCACGCTCTAGAGTCGCCTATGACACGAGTGCAAGTCGTCTGCTTCCTGTGCAGGACTTCGGTGACGTCATAACGACGCCGAGTTCTGATTGGCTTTAATCGGAAAGATAGTGGGTAGACCTCAAAGCTAGATGCATTGAAGTACGTTTACCTACTATTTCTTTGTCAATCAGCCAATAAGAGCTCGGCGTTCTGACATCATCGCAACCCCTGTGCAAGAAGCAGATGAACTTGCGCTCCCCATAGGACCTAAATTTTAAGAGAGGGTGCAACCTCAAACCACGGAGAGCGTTTGCAATTTAATGGCCTTGCGCAGATTTGTTGCTCGTGCGCATGCGTAAGGTGGCCGTGTGGCGAGGTAAGATGGTGGGCAAAGAGGCTAAGCAAAGCTTCGAGGCAGTCGCAGACAGTCGACGCTTTCGCCCGCCCCTCGCAGCTTGCATTGCGAACGTGACCCACGGACCCCGATCGAGCAGTTGGAAACGTTCTGAAATCTAGGTGCACTAGGAGCATCCTGTTCATCAGTCGGTATACATCGATAAACCCCGAAAATTAAAACGCCCATGCCGGGTATTTTCCAAAATCGAAAGAAACCGCGAAAAAGGGGAAAAGGAAAGAAAAAATAATTGGGCTGTCTTTCAAAGAAAAACTCAAGATACCAGAAGAAGAAAAAAGAATTGTTCAACTACAAGCTTATTTTGTGTTTACTTTGAACACAGCCGCACTGAACTGTCAGCGAGGCTTCTTTCTTCCAGAACCAGACCCTCATCTTTTTTTCTTTTTTTTTGATATTGGGACGTTTCTCAGGTATTCAGATCACGCACCAGTTCTCTGGAGGTTGAGAAATTCAACGCCCCTGTCGTGTTGTTTAAGACCCGACAAACACCGATTTCTTGTCCGACCGTCGAGAATCACCGACTCTATGGGGAAAAAAAATGGACCGAAATCGCTGCTGCCGCTACGTCGATTCTCAAAGAAATGCGCTAGCATTTCGCGCAGCGATTACATATAACTAAGCATGGTCAATGCAGCCTCTCAACACTCTTCCGCGGGTTGAACGTTCCCGAAACCCCTCCTCTCCCTGGTGCAAGAAATCAGTTCACTAAGCGTGTACATGAAGGACGTGAGCGCGATCCGCGGAAAATGACAGAGCCATTTCGTTGTGCGCATTTATTCACCCCCAACGTGCGTTTTATCCTGCGGCGGACAGATCATGCACATGAGCGGCCTGTGCAACGTGAAGTATGAGACATATGCCGCCGTTTGAATGTTATGTACGTGGCGACTGGGGAAGATCAAATCTATAGACGCTTTCGGGAAGCTGTGCATAGGAGCCGCCATAACCGACGTTCAGTTTTTGTTTCCTGTTATTCCGTTCGCTTCACTTCATCATTGCCACAGCAGGACAGGTTATCGCCACTTTAGAAGCTACTGCGTCCTTCTCCCCAGCATCGGCCCCTGTGGAGGCTCATTAACGCCCGCTTCAGTGGCTCGGCATTTCGGTAGAACAAGAGAAGGTCGGCTATGGCGGCTCAATTTGGCGCGTTTTTAAAGCGTCTATAGTGGTACCGTTGTGCGATGTGGCTTCGTTAGCGTTTGTGCACAACGTTAGTCCGCACTGAGACAGCATGTGCTCTAGCAGCCACTGGTTGTGTCAGCTTCTAACGTTAACGCTGAAGTTTCCCATCACGACGAGCGGCATTGCATGCTGTCCTACATAAGTTTGGCTGACAGACATCCGTTGGATCGAAGAACGGAACCGCAGCCCGTGTACGCCCACAGGTGTCCAAAGCCGACGGCAGGAGCTTCCGAGGACGTCCAAAGCGCGCACCCGCAACCCTCCCGCCATCTCTCGGTTCTTGCAGAAGTTGCTTCCTGGCCAGTTGCCACAGCCGGTGCAGCCGTGGCGCCATCCCGTGGCGACGTTGCGAACTTTGGTTAGTCGAAACCCGTCAGAGGTCAGCGCTTGTACCAGGGCACTAATGCTAACGCATTAAAAACTAAACCCCGAAAACACAAAACCCTCATCATGGCCCATGGGTCATGATTAGGACAAGAAGCTACCTGAGCTTGACTGCAGTCAAGCAAGCTTCTGGTAGCTTCTTGTCTGGTGTCCTCAGCACACGAGTGAAAGAAACAGGTTGAAGATGTGGTGGTCTAGTACGACTCAGTTACCTTGGTGAGGGACACGTTGACGTAGGCTCCCGGCTCCTGGATCAGGATTCCTAAGGCTCCGGCCCGGAAAGGGTCCAAGTCCTTCCGTATCAGCTCCCTGGCCTTCTCCAGCTTCCTCTTGAGCAGGGCGTGCAGAGCCCGCACCTGGACCTCGTCCATAGACCGCATGTTTCCTGCGCCAGGAACCGCACCACCCACCATTGCGCATCGGGTGCAGATGGCGCTGTCTAGTGCTCACTTCTCGCAGCACATCTGCTAACAGGAGCACATAGCAAAACAAAAAGTCAGATTAACTGTACGGAGGTTTAGAGAACGGGAAGTTACCTAGTTTGCCTTAATATGGTGTTTGGTACCTCCGCTGTAGATGGGCAATGTAGACAGTGCAGCAGCGCGATTGCTGGTTAATTTGGTATGTTAAAGTGCATCACTCTGAAGTGATTACTGATGCTGAAAAGGGGGAATGGCCGAGACCAGATTCCTACTAGAGGCTGTGAAGTTGCGAGTCTGAAGAAACAAAATGGCATTGCTGTCGCTGTGTTCTTTGTCTGGAATTCATTCCATTGACATTTTTCACCTATACAGACGACCGCAAGCGGCAACAACGCAAACTACGTTTGGCGTCCGGAACGAGAGCTGCGCTACCTCTCCTGCCTCGTCCGCAACATATGCTCCTTCTTTAAAAAAAAAAAAAAGGTATATTTTTTTGGTGCGGCGGCGCGTTTTCGAGCGTCGGGCTAAGCCAATAAACGTATATAAACAAACATACATTTTTAGCCTCAAAATGAGGAATAATGTAGTTGTAAAAGTCCGCCTGGGGGCCTCAATCGGTGCGGCACATGACTTAATTGTCATTTTGTACGTAATACGTTAACATCACGAACCTCGGCCCAAACTTTATGCGTTCTAGCGGCAGGAATGTCTAAAAGAGTTCCACAGGACACTGTGGAACGTTAAGCCATGGTCGCGCTGCTGGCAGCACGCGCGTGACCTAACGGTTATCGTACCAGGCTCCCACGCGAAAAGCCAGGGCTCAATTCCTGGGAGCGGCGCATCTTTTTGTTTATTCCTGCAGACTAGTATTCTGATAAATTCGAGAATCCTGTTGCTTCTTCGAGGTCCGAATGTTCTACGCGTCGAACTTTCTACGCCGATTATTCCAGAAGACCACGCATGTACATAAGGGGCTCCGCGTGGCGAGCCACGGTCAGTTTCGCCTCAGCGTTCGATCTATAGCTGCTTCGCCGCCTTCGACGCCCACGACGCTCTGTTGTTATCTTTCTTTCCCTTTTTATTTTTGGGCACAAGTTCGCCCCATTAAACGTTCCGTTTACTCAGTCCTTCGCCGCCTCGTCACTTGTCATCCGTGACAATATACACTACATTGTTTTAGGGAACCAGAATAAAACACGGCTGATAGACCAAACGAACGGTACCTCGGATCGGGAGCTCGAACCGATCGTTTTCCATAAAACGGCATTTAGAGAACCACGTTTTTAGGAGTTTTAGAGAACCGTGTCTGCACATCTGATACGGCACGGCGGGCCCTCCGGTACGAACAGCGCACAAGGGAGTCTTCTGTGGTAGCGCGCATGCGCAGTTCGTACCTGAATGCCCATCGTACCGCACCGGGTGTGCAAGAACGGTTCCCTGAAACTCCCTAACTTTGTGATCATGTCCGCTGCGAACACCTTGTCCTTTGTACGGTGTATGAGCAGGCTGACTGCGGCTTTAGGACATCAGGAGAATCGTATCGGGGCTCCCAGGGTAAGCAAGGATATATGAGGACTCGTTTTCTTCTTACCTGTACGCAAACAAGAAAGCATGAGAATCTCTTGACAAAATATTAGAATACTGCAAACCCCAACGTGTGTCCCAGTGAAGATTATGGTTACAGCTCGAGCTATGACCGGAAAATGTTTCGTTGCTGGAGGTCTACACACGTCATATATATGACCGGAAAATGTTTCGGAATACTCGATAACAAGGCTACATAACATATTCATTTTTAGCTTATTCCTATTTTGTTCACTTATAAGCTGAACACATTTAGAAGCTGAACACATATAAAAACAGAACTCTTTGCCGGGCGTTTTATTTTAAGTTCAGCTTTACGCTTGTTTATGGACGCTAATTTGCACACGCGTCAGATTACAGCCGCCATTGCTGACCTTCTCTTGTCTTCACCGAGATATCGAGCCACTGAAGCGGGCTTTGACGGGCATCCACAAAGGCCAATGCTGGGGAAAAGGACACAGTCGGATCTAAAATGTCAATAACCTGTCCTGCTGTGGTAGTGATGGAGCAGAGCGATCAAAATAATAGGAAACAAAACTGAAGGTCCGTTATGGCGGCGCCCATGCACAGCGGCCGCACAGCGTCTATGAATCAGCACGCTGTTCACAAACACGTGCGTATTTGACCACACCAAACGTAACACTGTGCAGGCGCACTGAAACCAGATTCACGTCAGATGAATCGTCTCTGCACGCGGCGTGCTGACGGCCCCGCGTTGGTGCACAAGGATGTGACGTTTCCTCTGTTGTAAAACACAAATCCTTACCATATTGAAGAATTCCTATCGCCAAAAAAGGTAAAAGAAAAAAATTGATGTTTTTAAAGAAGAGTGGCACACTTTAACCGTCGATAGTCTTACCAAACGGTTCACTGCGCTCGAGGTTTTTTTTTTTTTTTTTTTTTTTTCCCTTCCTTTTGATTTTTGTTTGCTTATAAGCTCGTTCGAGGGACATATCTCTTGAAGCTCAGGAAAAAAAGCGTCGACTTGAGAGACCAGCAGCGCGATCCCAATCCCCTCCGCAAATAAAACCCCAAAAAGGGGGCGCCAAACCGATGGCCTGTTCGACCTAACCCCCGGCAACGCGTGACTAGAGATAAACCTCTCTTCCAGTCGGAATCGTACGCATAAGGACGACAGTTTACGCCAGGTAAGGCCCGGGAATATAACTCGGCTCCCGGAAAGAACCGGAAGTCTTCGCGTGCGCGTCGCGTTTACGTCTGCGACCGACTTCCGGCCCGGGTCGTCTGCCACGAAAAACACCTTCCAGCGGCGCAGCGTATCGTTATAGATTACCTGTCTCTTGGAGGAAGAACGTCGGGAAAGAAAAACGTCGGGCTCTCGAGCACGAGACCGGAATTAGTAGCAATGCCGCGGGCTGCTGGCTGCGACAGGCGACAAACTCGGATGTTGCTCGTTTCCGCCATCTTGCCACAAGCTCAGACTTCATTTTCGATCCTCCGCTCAATTTTGCGATATCCCGAAGCGAGACACTTCGCAAGACATCTGCGGCCATCGGTTCAGTTTATTTCCGATATTTAAAGCCAACTCCTACCGTCACAGGAGATCGGAGGCGCCATTTCCGGTGACTTAAAACTTCGTGTGAACTGCTGGACTCAGGGAGGTGTCCATCAGAGCCACTAAACAAGTCGCCTAGAGTGTCGGCCTGCCTTTCCTCAATTTTCTCATGGGCGCCGCCATTTGTTTTATCTTTAGTGCAGAGCGGGCGTAATCGGCGATCGCATGCGACTAAAAAAAAGCGATGTCCAGAGCTTTGGATTTATGGTGCCAGAAAACGCGGGCAATATATATAGCTTTGCTCTGTCACGGACTGTTTTACCTGCGATTTTAGATAACTGGCAAAAATGATTTTAAGCGCCAAGATACCTGATATGTAGTTGCATTAAAGCGCGTATAGCTTATTATGTGCCACCATACTGTCCACAATTAGGGATGTGCGATGTCGATGCTTTGTGACTCTTCTCCTAGTTCAGGCAACATCTATCAAATACTTTACTAAGGGAATACAGCTCAGTCCGTACAGCCTGTCTTGTCTGTTTGTCTTCAATTCCTCTCTTTCTTTATCGTACATTAGAAATCCAATGTCCTTTGTGCGAACAGGTTTTGCGCTATTGGAACGGCTGGATGCGCCGCAGTCTCGGGGTTTTCCACTAAATCAAATCGATTTACTTTCTGTCATATGGTTGAAAAAGGCACTTGACAACAGAGTACTGAGATAAGAAGCTGTTCCACGGCAATCTGACGAAGGTTCCGGCCCCCATGCAGTTGGTAACGGCGTCTAAAGCTTACGAAAAATAGAAAAAATAAAAACGCAATCATCGAATAATGAGAACAACACACATATACAGAGTGTTTGATTTCAATTCGAACAGACCCTTTTAAAAAGAAGGAGTGATTGTCACACGCTGGGGCCGCCCCACTATACTATATATGCATTGGCTCGGCGGATATTATACTCCGTTTCACCTTATGTTGTACCACAGCGAAGACTAGAAGCGTGAGCTCACTGCGTTGGCAGTTGCTCTTAATGGACGAGAGGTTGTGCCGCCAAGATGTGCCCTAGGGCAAGGAGCTCGTGGTACATCATAAGGTGAAACAGAGTATAGATGGGAAGATAACCGTCATAATGACGAAGGTAACCAACTAATATCTGCTAATCAATTAATTCAAATATTGGAGTCATGCAGAATATAAAAGTCATTTTTTACAAACAAAATAAATAAGATGTTTGATTTAAATTATAGCATCTAGGAAATAGTAATTATTTATTGCTAGATGTACTTTTAAACATGGCAGATTGTTTGGTAAATCCGTCCGATCACTGAAAAAAAAAACGCCAAAGAAAGAATAACTGTAAGTTTAAAGTACAGTCTAATTAAGTGCTTTCTATCCTTGTTGTCCCGCCATGCTAGAACAAAAATTTTATTTAAATTTTCCTTTGTGTTATGATATGCTTGCAATAGGGCATTATGTAACAGACCACCAACACAGTGAAAGATAGAAAAAAAGCTAAACGTTCCGATTTGCTAAAAAAAAAAAGCGTCGCCTCTTGCTTGTGTTCAGCATATATACATATTTCTGGATTCATTTTTTTTTTAAATTTTAAATGCAAAACGAATGCCAACAGAAAACGTAAAACGATAAACAAACAATAAATAAAAATATTCTTTTGGTTATTTCTGCGGCAAAAGTTTGATTTAAGAAGACGATCAAAATAATGTGCAGGCCAAATTAATATAGTTCAATGTTCAATAAATAAGTGTTGCTTTATTATCTCTGCGCATGCAGGGAGAATGCTTGTTTTGCGTTCAAAACATAACCACACGCTCAAAATCTTTGAAAATAAGGGGAATCCAGAAAACAGGTGTCTGATAAAAGCTGCCCGGCATAGGGAAAAATAAAAAGAAAAATTTCATAGCCCACATACTTTATTCTTTACGTTTTGAATATTTTTAACAGTTCGTAAAGATGCACGACGAGATCATTTTCATATATCTGACAGGGCTAGCAGATCATCAATATACAGTTTTTTTTTTTTAGTTTTTTTTTTTTTAAGCTTTACAGGTTTGTTTAAAAATGTCGTGAAAGCTACACTTGCGTGGTTTTCGCGGGTGAGTTATTCGGCCAGGGGGACATAAAATAGGGGGTTAATCATAACGATCAGTAAGCTAATGAAGTATAATTTGTTAATTAACTTTTTTTTAATTTGTGAAAATATACATCTGGTTCCAATTAGAAACTTGCTAAGCATCATCGAAAATCACTAAATCAACTCTTTTTAAAACTGTAAAGATAAAAAAAAAAAAAACTTGTATAAGCGTTTTTGGATTGCTGCTGAACCATAAACATACTCTACATTCCTTTCGATCGTTATTTTGCTCAGAATCGTCGCTATTCTTTACACACCTTCTGTGGAACACGGGTTTTGGCCTGAAATGTGGCGCAGTTTACCATTGTTAGTGACGAATAAAAATGCTGTCACTAAAGCAAATACACTTTTACAATGTTAATAAAAGTACATACTATTGGTTAAGATCCAAATCCCAAAAGTGATGCATGTTATTTTCCGGCGAAGAGACAAAATGCACGCACGTTTTCCCTTAGGAATGCACAAGAGGACCGCAAAAGTAGACTGGTTGCTTATCATGTTGCAACCTAACCCGAGACCGGAGTATGAAATAGAAACTTAAAGGTAGAAGGGACAGAAACAGGGATGTATCGGGTTAAGTTGCAGCATGACAAACGTCCACCAGCTCGCCTGTACTTTAACTGTTTGTGGTTGCTGTCTGCTGTCTGCTTTTGTTTGCTGTCTGCATCTCGGAAGTTGCAGAGACTATAGCGCCAGTAGAACCTCTAGCGTACGTTATAATAATTCTGTGGATGCGAATGGACGGAGTAGAATTTATTTTCTCTACTAAAGTATTTGTATCTATGATGGACGAACGTTACACTGGCATCCTCATCCTGTCTTGCCGGTCCGCTTTTAACAAACTCGTAGCAGACCGCGGCCGCGGTAACGGTCACTTTGTGACTGTTTGTAGATCTTTGGGCTCCAGTTAATTTTGTAGGGACGAAATTTCGTCTGCTAATTGCATCTGCAGATCAGACCAGACATTCCGGCAATAAGCACATGTGGCACCTGCACTGTCCGCTTGATGCGTTATGACGATCCGATCCACGACACGTGAAAGATTTACCCAGAAAGAGACGTTTATGTTGGTATACTAGTTTGTGATTTCAAAACGCAAAAAAAGGCACAAAAAAACAGAGTCTACGTTAGTGCTTTCCGAACTCTTCTGCCCTGTGACTCGTCCAATATATCAAATATCGAGTCAACCCCCACACCACCGCACCCCCGGCTGTTCGCGATGCCGCAGGCTTTTCCATTTTAATGTATGACCAGTAACGCACAAAATTCAAGCTGAAATTTTATTTGCCTGTAATATAGTCAAGGCACATCAACCGAACTAAAAACTCGCGCAAACAATAATAAAAAACGCGTGCCAGCAGGAATTACTGTTTCTAATGACTAAAATGAGGTTATATATCTTAGAGCGCTCCTGTCAAAAGCGCCTTCCAAGAAATTAGAGCAGAGAGGCAACGCGAATGCATGCTGTATCAGATCCGATACATGTTTTTTTTTTTGTTTTTTTTGCCATCTGTCTCAAAGATACTCCTCCAGATGGAGCCATTTGGCTTCCATCTGGAGGAGCCATTTGGCTTCCACCTTTTCTTCCTCTTTTTTTTAACAATCGCTTCGCGACTCGTCACTGAACCTGTCGCGACACACATCTTCGGAAACACTGGAGTGCGTGTTAACTTTCTGCTGGTTCTGTTTTGCTTGTGCTTTGAACTCCAAGGGATAAAAGAGAATGGATGGAAAAAAAAATGGTTTGCTCTTTATGTTTATACAGCCTTGATGGAGATGCGCCTCAACGGGTAATCGGTCTCTTAGCTGTAGATGAGAAATTTGGCCAGTGCGGTACAACCGCTAACCTGGGGTTTTTAACGTGCATCACGCAGTAGTGATCACACGAACGTGTGCCGGTACGAAACTCATCCAGATCGAAACGGGCGGCAGCGGCGGGGATCGAACCCAGAAGGTTCCCAGCGGAAGCTTTCGCTCCACGCTCCGAGCTGAGACGCGTTAGCCCACTCGACCACTTCCTCCCCTTAAGATAATGGATTGTGCCGCTTCCAGGGTATATACGAAGCGTCTGAACTGGCTCGAGCGTACCTCGCAGAACAAACCCCACTACTCCCTTCGCTGCGCAGTGCAATGCGGAGATAACCGCGAGGTTTCCGGGGATTCTCCGGAAAGTTCCATTCACAATGTTGACGTGCGTACCCATCAAAAAGTATTCCCCGACCGACTACAGAGTAACCGTTATACGCAGAGCGCAAGTTCGTCTGGTTGTTGCACAGGGGCTGCGATGATGTCAGAACGTCCAACTGTTATTGGCTAAATGAAAAAAAAAAAAAGAAAAATAGTGGGTAGGTTTCGAGGCATCTAGCACTGAGGTCTACCCAGCATCCTTCCAATCAAAGCCATTCAGAACTTGGCGTAGTTTTGACGTCACTGCAACCCCTGCGCAAGAAGCAGATGACTTGCTCTCCGTATACAGTCACTGAGAGCTTGACAAACGCAGGGCGTGGCGAATCCCAAGCATTTCATCGTGGCCTCGCAGCCATTGAGGATGCGACTCTAGCCGACGGGAACGCCGGACAACCAATCAGCACGATGCAAGAAGCGTAAACAAAATAAGTCACACCCCCGCGTATATCACGCTGTCAGCGATCAGGATTGTTTCCTGCCCTCTAATAAATCTTGCGCGCCTATACGTTCCCACAAAGCACTCGGGGAGAGCCAATAGAAACTTTTCAAAAGTTCGCCCCATCGCCCGTCTGTTATTGCTTTATCACTCATTCTGAGCACGCATTGGACACGAGCGCTGGCGTCAGCGTTCGGCAGGAACTCGGATCCAATCACGCGCTTCGTGTCCAAGCAATGGCGACGGCCAATGTTGCTCGATGGACTTTCGAAAAAAATCTATCGAACGACGAGGCTGAAAAAAAAAATGTTTCGACCTATAAAATAACAGTACGCGTTGTGGCACTGAGCATCGCGTGAGCAAGTGAAGCGTCATGCGCATATGTCACTGCGTAGACAGTTTTTTTTTCTTCAAATATTTTTTCAGCATCACCGAGTTCCCTCCATAGATTGCCGCAATAGACCCCTTTCGAAACCCAATCTGGCAACATTGGGCGGTTGCCATTTCTCGGGCACGAAGCGTGTGATTGGATGATTTGGATCCGAGTCTCAGCCGAACGCCGACGAGACCCTCGTGCCCAAGGCATGCTCAGAGTATACCTGCCCCCAAACTATGGCGAACTCGGATTGTTAGCGCCGAAAAGCGGCGCTCCCTCTGGATCTAGAGCTGTGTGGTAAACAAACCCTCTGACCGATGTCATTAGTGCATTCACTGCCATGGAAGACGATGACGCAAGGCTCATAAAAGGCATCTAACACTATTCTTTTCTAATAAACGCAAATATATATAGAAGTAATCTAGTTCCCTCTTGCGTTCAATGTCACCGAAGTCCTCTTGAAAGGCAAAACAAGCGCATGTGTGGTCATGCGCGGGCGTGCCGGGCCAGCCGCGCCGTGTCGGCCGCGCGCGCTGAATCGTGCGTGGTCGGCGCAGCGTCCATGTCTTTTTTAATGATTCACGAAACACGCACTTCTACTTTTCAGTTAGCCTGTCTCTCGTGACAATCATAGGCCACATAGGCGAAAGCAAGGATGTCTCATTGAGGGAGAGGACGTGCTCAACTACGATCATATCATCGAGTGAAGCGGTGCTTAGAGTCGACGTTCGAAGCTTGCTGCCGACAGAAAACCCAGGAAAACTTATACCCGGTTCAAAAGCATGCTTCGATCACTGTGGTACGCAGCAAGTTCGCACCATATCGCTATAAAACAAATATGCAGCGAGTCCATAAACGATGCGACGATACGCTAGGTGAGTGTTGACGTCGGAGTTGTTTGCCACACAGCGATTGTGTGTGGTGATGATGATGATAATGAAATTGCGCCCCCTATAGTTCGATCTCCTCGCCAATACTATACTCGTTTTCATCTCAAAAACCATAAAAAAAATTAAAAAAATTGTGTTCTTTGCGTCGCATTTTTAATTTCCCTGCTAGATACATGTTATCGCATCAACACGTACACCTTTCAGACGCCAAAAATATCTCTTGTTCCTTTGATGACCAAATCTTTTAAGAATTACTTCGCGCGGCATATAAATAATGCGCAAAACTCTTTTTTTTTTTCTTCTTTTGGTGAAAACGATTATAGATGGCGCGCACTTGTGAAAATGGTCTATGCCCTCCCGAGTGCATTGCAAAAATGTAACCACAACATATTTTTTTATATATATATTAGGATGTATAACGTTGCATTAGTGTCAGGCCACCGCTCAATTAATAATTTTTACCTGCAGGATTTATGGAGTCGGCCTTCGTAATACTTACGCTTCGTGGATTCTGTTGCTTTTATTGAGGAAAATATTCTGGGTTTTGTGTGTCCTCATGGCACGTGACCAAGGAAACGATTTTTTTTAAGAAAAAAAAAAAACTGAATTTTGAATAGCAAATATTTCCTCTTCATTACTGGGCCCTTACGCATGCATAAGTGCCTTGTCCGAAAACGTACGATTCCAATTTTTATGTACCTTCGAAAAATCAAAATGTTAATATTTCCGTTCAAAAAAAAAAAAAGGAAAAACCTTTTATTACAAATCGTAACTATGGCGAAACTTCGATCGTTATCGCTTCATAAGATGCAATGAATGCACACAGGCATACCATATCCGATATGCGAGCGTACGTTTCCAAGGTACACAAGAAGTGGAGTTAGATTTGCGAGTCCATCAGCCACCGCGCATTATGGTAATCGGGAACACGTCTATCGAGCAAGAATCAATGTTTTAGGACGCATGCCAGGTGCTTGAACGTACCGGCGAACCCCCATACAAGCTAAAACACACAATTCAACCTTTTTTTTTTTTTTTGCGTTCTGCGGTTTTTAAATGTTTTAAAATCTTTCGACGTGTAAGTCCGAAGAACGAGACCCCAACTTTGCATTCCATTCGCACGAAGCACGAAGGACTTCTTCAGCCCATATTGTCCACGATATCGGTTAGGTGTATGTTACCCTAACAGCTTTTTTTTTTAGTCGCTCTATGCAGTTTTTTAGGCGTGGTGTTAAAAAAGCGCGCAAAAATGGCAGCTGAAATTAGCCCAGAAGTTTCCCGCTAAAAATACTGGAAAAAAAAAAAAAAACATTCGAGAGCTTCTGTTGACGAAAAGACGCCGAAACTGCGCATGCGCGCTTGCCCAATGCAGAGTTCTGGATCTCCTATAGCGGGCAGCCCGCTAGGAAATCCGTCAGAACGTCGCGATGTCATGTGACAACACGTGACGTGATGTCGCACCGTGACGCGACCTCAAGGTGACCGACGTCATGTCACGTGAACCATCGTGGCAAAAATCACGTGACCTTTGTACGTGTTCTAGCTCAGAAGGATGGTCAGATATCACACGACAGAAAGTGCTGCCTATATTTTAACGAGTATAAACCAAGCAAAAACATTAAAGCGGAAGTCACGCACATCATGCGAAAGTTGGCTGCGGACATGATGCAAGAATAATTTGCGCACACACCTCGAGCATCTTCGAAGTATGCTAGCTCCGTGCATATATAAGCTTCCAACATACAGATATATAGACTTCTGAAACAGCGTCATAAGCCAACGAAACACAACCGTCGAGTCTATATGTCCTTATCGTTCTACGTATATATGCCGACGGGATTCATCGAGTCGCCGAAGAAGTAAAATAAAGTCTTTGGGTTTTTTGGGCAAAGAGGAGCGCGCGGCTTCCGGTGAAATAAAAACGCCGGCGCGGGGGGCTTCGTCGATTGGCATCGGCCCTTCCGCGTTCTGCTTGGTCCACCTCATCGATAGGGGGAAGCAAAATCAAAAGAAACAAAGACGGCAAAAGAAAAACTGGTTTGCAGCGATTTCTGTCTTGTGACAGCTATCGGAACTTCCCGCAGCTCGGGGACGTGCGTGTAGACGCGTTTACGCGCGCTCAATTCATTGGTCTTCAGGTATGCGAGTGTGGACCCCACTCCAGTTTTAAACCAAGGATGACGTCACGCGCGTGATCGTTGTCAAAAACTAAGCTACGATCGGATGGAGAACCAAATCAGGCAGTGCCAAAAGTGCGTCGTCAAGGCGCTCAACTTCTTCGTGCGTTATATATGCTACAGAGATATCTATCCAGCATAAATAACGCAGTGCTGTGACATCAGAGAGTTGAGACCAACTCAACTCTCTGACGCCACACCACTGCGGTGGCGCTGCTGTCGGTACTGGGCATGCGCAGATGCTTCGCCTTGCGCGAATCTGGTTTCTGTGCCCGCGCAGTGCCCACACCGGGGATGTTCAAACGCTGTCTTGTTTGTAAACAGTGTTCATGGTCGATAACCTATTAAACCTATCAGACACAATAAATGCTCCGTGACCCTGCGCATTTTTTTTTTAATTCTTGCGCGCTATTGGTTTAGGCGGAGGTATATGGTGTACTCAAATTCTTGGACACCATATATACTCAATTTTGGGTAAGTTATTTTCAAAAAAAAAAAATTACTTATAGTTACTTTCAGATACAAGTAGCGAAGTTATTACCGTTACAGTTACCGCAACGAGAAATTAATTCGTTACAGCTACAGTTACTCTTAATGATGAAAGGCGTTAGATTTGTTACATTTCTTAAGATTACATATAGAGGTAAAAAGTATAACATGACCCCCTTTCTCCACAAGTTTATTACAGGAAGCGCAAGTATAAAATTGACGCAACTCGGCACGAGGTGAGTATGACACAAAAAATATCGAAACACGTAATTAAAAAAAAAAAAGGTATAAGGAGTGGCTATTGCCCAAGAAACCGCGAAAAGTAACGACAAGAGGTAACGTCGTCACTCTCGCCGTTACTTGAGAAAAACAGTTACGTTTCGAAAAGGTAGCGCGTCACACTTAAACGTTCCTAAAAAAAGTAACAAAGTTGACGTAACGCGTTACTTCTAACGTGCTTACATATTCAAGACCGGCGATTACAAACCCACAAAAAACGAGCGCCGTGACGATGCACTTTTGGTGCTGCTTGATTGACTACATCAGACCGTATACCGTCTCGGCTGCGGACGGAGCATACGGCGGGCAAGTGTCCCAAAAAGGCGTCTTTGGCGCACGAGAACACAATGGAGGGGCAGGCCAATCAAACAGCAAACCTAGAGAACAGGCGACGACAAGGCAGCCGAGCGCGTGCAGTCCTTGGTCAAGGTCGCGGGGAAACAAAATAACGTGGAGACATCAGGGGGGGGGGGGGGGGACGAACGCACGAAGTGCGCAGGAGGCAGAGCCCCTAAATATGCTGCGCATGGAGCATTGACACTCTGTATCCCTATTATCTTGTGCGTCTCGCCATTTTGTAGCGTATAGTCGGTTACAGGTTAATTAAAACACGACCGTGCTAGAAGGAAGATGCGCCCTCTTTTTCGCTGTCTAACCTGGCCACGGTTGAGAGGTGCTCCGCCCACAGCGCCAGCTTTCCGGCTTTGATAACACGTCTGCGCAAGCGCATCCAAAGCTCGGCGGAAGGCAAGGAGGGAGTACTGGAGCCAGAGCTATATACTCTAGAATTATACGCATCATCCCGCTTTGTGTTTTGATTTATGCTCCGCGGCTTCCACTGGTCGTGTTTTCTTTTAGTTGAGTGTATGAAAGGTAATGCACTCAAGTGCGCCATTCACTAATATTGTATGCTGTGACTGCTGTAGCGTTGGAAAGGGGGTGGGAGCCTCGTCAGGTGACATGGGCCACCTTTTGATTCACCCATCGAGGCACGGTTGTCTAAAATAAACGTAATTCGCGCACTGGCTAGAGTGCCTATTAAGAACAACTCAAACCTCGTGATAACGTTTGAAATTTATTGGGTCGCAATTCTCGTGATGACTGATGGCTCATGCGCCTGTGTGTGTTGTCGTATGGCGAGGGCCTGACGAAATCAGATACTTTACTGGGTTATCTGTCCAAAGCTTTAATATTTAATATGGTATTTCTCTAAATACTGCACTAGGACATCTGTCCAAAGCTTTAATATCGTGTTTTTCTAAATATTGAACTAGTGCATCTGTCCAAGGCTTTAATGTGGTATTTCTCTTAATACTTCACTAGGGCATCTGTAGAAAGATTCACTATGGTATTTGTATAAATACCTCACTGGGGCATCTGTCTAAAGTTCTATATTTGTCTAAATACTTTACTAGAGTCTGTCTAAAGCATTACTAGAGTATTTCTTTAAATACTATGCTATCCAAACCTTTGCTGTAGTATTTGTCCAAATACTTCACTATGGTATCTGTCAAAAACTTTAGTGCGTTATTTGTCGAAATATTTCGCTAGGGTATTTAACGAAACCATATCTTTACTGTGATATTTGTTTAAATACTTCACTGGGGTATCTGTCCGAAGCTTTACAGGGGTATTTGTTCAAATACTTTACACATGTGGAAAGTCTTACTATGGTACTTGTCTAAATACTTCACTAGAATATCTGTCCAAAGCTTTACCGAGGTATTTGTCTAAATACTTCACAAGGATACTATGTCCAAGGTATTTGTCTAATTACTTCACTAAGCTCTTTGTCTAAATACTTCACGAGAGTACCTTTCCAAAGGTTTACTAGGGTATTTGTCTAAATACGTCCCCATGGTATTTGTTCTAAGCTTTACTGGAGTATTTATTTGAATGCCCCAGTAGGGTTAATGTCCAAAGCTTTACTGTGGTATTTTTCTAAGTACCTCACTAGGGTATCTGTCCAAAGATTTACTAGAATACTTTTCTAAATACTTCCCCAAATTATCTATCCAACGCTTCATATAGTATTTGCCTAAATACTTCACTAGGCTATATGTCCAAATATGTATTAGAGTATTTGTCCAAATACTTCTCTAGGATATTTGACCAAAGAGTAGCTAGGATAATTGTCTAAATACCTCTCTAGGGTACCTGTCTGAACCTTTACTAAGGTATTTGTCCAAATACTTTACTAGAGTATACAATTGCAAAGCTTTACTAGGGTATTTGTCCAAAT
The DNA here is from genome assembly GCF_016920785.2 of Ixodes scapularis. Taxonomy (NCBI): domain Eukaryota; kingdom Metazoa; phylum Arthropoda; class Arachnida; order Ixodida; family Ixodidae; genus Ixodes; species Ixodes scapularis. The sequence goes on along the minus strand of NW_024609881.1, from coordinate 77,771,801 downwards.
ACTTCACCGGGATACCAGTCCAAACCTGTACTAGGCCGTTTGTCTAAATATTTCACGAGGCTATCCATCCAAAACTTTACTCGGGGATTTTTGTAACTGCTTCACTATGCTATCTATCCAAAGCTTTACTAGGATATTTGATCAAACACTTTACTAGGGTATCTGTCCAAATACTTCACAAATATGTATTAGGGTATTTGTACATATACTTTACTAGAGTATACATGTGCAAAGCTTTACAAGGGTATTTGTCTAAATACTTCACTAGGATACCTGTCCAGAGCTTTACTAGGATATTTGATCAATCACTTCACTAGGGTATCTGTCCAAATATGTATTAGAGTATTTGTCCAAATACTTGTCTAGGGTATTTGACCAAAAAGTAGCTAGGATAATTGTCTAAATACTTCTCTAGGGTACCTCTCTGAACCTTTACTAGGGTATTTGTCCTAATACTTTACTAGAGTATACATGTGCAAAGCTTTACTATGGTATTTGTCCAAACTGTTTCACCGGGATACCATTCCAAACCTTTACTAGGCCGTTTGTCTAAATACTCCACGAGGCTATCAGTCCAAAGTTTTACTTGGGAATTTTTGCAACTACTTCACTATGCTATCTATCCAAAGCTTTACTAGGATATTTGTTCAAACACTTTACTAGGGTATTTGTCCAAATACTTCAAAAATATTTATTAGGGTATTTGTCCATATACTTTACTAGAGTATACATGTGCAAAGCTTTACTAGGGTATTTGTCTAAATACTTCACTAGGATACCTGTCCAAAGATTTACTAGAGTATTTGATCAAACACTTCACTAGGGTATCTGTCCAAATATGTATTAGGGTATTTGTCGAAATGCTTCTTTAGGGTATTTGACCAAAGAGTAACTAGGATAATTGTCAAAATATTTCTCTAGGGTATCTGTCTAAACCTTTACTACAGTATTTTATTCAAATACTTTACTAGAGTATACATGTGCAAAGCTTTACTAGGGTATTTGTCTAAATACTTGACTAGGATACCTGTCCAAAGCTTTACTAGGATATTTGATCAATCACTTCACTAGGGTATCTGTCCAAATATGTATTAGAGTATTTGTCCAAATACTTCTCTAGGGTATTTGACCAAAGAGTAGCTAGGATAATAGTCTAAATACTTCTCTAGGGTATCTGCCTAAACCTTTACTAGGGTATATGTCCAAATACTTTAAAGTATACATGTGCAAAGCTTTACTAGGGTACTTGTCCAAATACTTCACTGGGATACCTATCCAAAGCTTTACTATGATATTTGATCAATCACTTCACTAGGGTATCTGTCCAAATACTTCTCTAGCGTATTTGACCAAAGCGTAGCTAGGATATTGTCTAAATACTTCTCTAGGGTATCTGTCTAAACTTTTACTAGGGTATTTGTCCAAATGCTTTACTAGAGTATACATGTGTAAAGCTTTACTGGGATACCTGTTGAAACCTTTATTAGGCCGTTTGTCTAAATACTTCACGAGGCTATCCGTCCAAAGCTTTACTCGGGTATTTTTGTAACTACTTCATTATGCTACCTATCTAAAGCTTTACTAGGATATTTGATCAAACACTTTACTAGGGTATCTGTCCAAATGCTCCACAAATATGTGTTAGGGTATTTGTCCATATACTTTCTAGAGTATACATGTGCAAAGCTTTACAAGGGTATTTGCTTAAATACTTCACTGGGATACCTGTCCAAAGCTTTACTAGGGTATTTGTCGAAATACCTCATGATGCTATCTGTCCAAAGCGTTACTAGGGTTATGATTATAATGCAATTAAATGCAAAGGTGCAAGCGAGCTGGAGAAGAATGATGAAAATAATCTCTGGAGAAGGGGAACAAGAGGGACAAAGGACAAACACAAATCTCCAAACACAGCTAGGGGACTGGTGCGCGACCCGGACCAGGCGAATTTTTTTCGATCGCGCACCAGTCACCTAGCTGTGTTTGGAGATTTGTGTTTGTCCTTTGTCCCTCTTGTTCCCCTTCTCCAGAGATTATTTTCATCGTTACTAGGGTATTTTTTAACTACTTCTCTATATTATCTGCACACAGCTTTATTATAGTATTTGTCTAAATGTGGTCTAAATACTTCACCAGGGTATCTATCCAGAGCTTTACGAGTGTATTTTCCTAGATGCTTTACAAGGGTATCTGTCCAAAGCTTTAGGACATTTATCCAAATTCTTCACTAAGGTATCTGACCAAAGCATGGAGACGGTTGCAGACGATCGACACGTGATCGAGCAGTCGGAAACACTCTCAAATCTAAGCACGCTAGAACTTTAGTACAGATGGCATATTATTAGCGCCGTTTGTTTATAGCCGCGGTAAAGGAAAACGCACTCGTTACGAATTTCTAACCAGAACGTCGGTTTCGTCGAATGTTTACATGTAATTTGTGGAGAAAGGCACATTTACAAATTGTAGGGGGAAAAGAGGGCAGCATATTGACTCCCCATAGGATAAAACAGATGACGTAAACGAACGAAAACAACAATCGAAGTAGGTTCTCTGTTCGTGAATAAAAGATGTGACAACGTACCCTCAAAAACAGCACACACACAAAAACAAACCAGGTTCTTTGCCGTGTTTGCAAATGAGCAGAGGCGACAGCCGAAGCGCTGAATGCTCCGCTGCACACGGACTATACGTACAATCATTCTCCACCACCATTCAACATTTGGCAGAGGTGCAGAAATTGCATTGTCCCGTGACGTTATAAGTTTCCCGCTAAACGTAGCGCGGAATTTTCTCCAAGCTTAACGGGGAAACGCTTCGCGATGGTGTAGCTTCGCAACACGTCACAGTGTCGTACGCCACTGTGATTGCCCGCTAAATTTAGGGGGGAGCGTTTTCCCCTAAATTTAGCGGGCCACAGCATACACACACGCCTGATCCGCTGCGAAACTTCGCCAATAACGGCTATCGACGAAAAAAAAAAAAGGGAAAGAGTTGCGCACAATTTAAAATAAAAGAATTCCAAGTAGAAATCAGACGTCCTGAAACTCGAGCGACAAGTCGACCGTCTGCATGGGGATAATGCGGAAGTTTCAGATACGGAAGACGCATGCCTCGTCGCATTTGAATAAACGGATGATTCGCTGTCCGAGACCGCGATGCCTTCCTCCTGACCTCTGCAGAGGTCGTACTTTCTTCTTTGGAGGTTATATAGAAGACACTCTTGACAGAGGCGCCCGATTGCCATCGACGTCTTCCGTCTTGTAACAACCACTTGTGACGCCCCGTTTGTTTTAGTTCTTCTCTCCGAGTCGCTCCTCGTGTTCTTGTTGGCTTTGTTACAAGTAACAATGAATTTTTAAGGAAGTACTTTATATTGTATATGCACGTTTTGATTTTCTAAGCTCGTGCGAAGGGTACTGTGTTTTCGGAGTTCATTTTATTCTCGCTGTTGAAACTCGGAGGGTCTCTTTGTTTTGTTTTCGGAGGTCACTTTTATCGCAAATCCTATCGGCGCTAATTGAAGTTTACATTTGTTGAATACAATCGAAAAACCTTCGGCATTTGTAAAAAGTCTACACCTGTTCAATTATGAAATACCAGAGGTCGTAGTTTATAGAACTTTTACCCTGCCATATTCTGAATTCACCAAAAATATGAATAAAGAAGAAGTTATACCCACAAATAAACACATAAAAAACATGAAAAAATAATTTTAATTGTGAGCAAAATTTACAAAAAATCTGCGACTAGTGACTTCCACTGTTATAAAACATCGTTTCCACAGTAAGAGACACAAAATGGTATTAGACTGAACTCAAAACAGTCACATACTAGATTGGGTTCTTCTAATCTAGCAATAAGGCAACCTCGATCCGTTCTTTCTGAACGTACGTTGACGGCGAACCCTCATTTGTTTACCGTGCAAGGTTAGAAAGGAGGACTGACCTGTTCTCAGGACCAGACGCTATGACACTAATAGGACGTGTCATCAAGCTCTCGAAGAACCAAGTTTTTCCGATAAATCCTATAGTGGATAAAAAGTTCCCCGGCTAATGTTTGTCGATTTTTTTTTCCTTTAGTTTTATCCAAAAACCATACAGGGCGGCGCCTCCATTTTCCTGCTGTTTCGTATACACCAACTCGACTCTATGACGTCACGCCACACCGGTGGCGCTGCAGCAGGCACAGCGCACGCGCACACGCTTCACTTCTCCCGAATCTGGTTTCCACAGCTGGTGTGGGCAAAGACTGACTTGTTTGTTAACAATGGTCTATCTGGTGAGACACTGAGGGCGCACAGACGTCAGAGCTCCGAGCTCTGATATTGGAAGGACAGACCAAAGGCTCCTGTTTTTTGCCGTAAGGCATTTTACCTCGGCCGTTAGTACGTCCAACTTGACGACTAATTTGTCTATAGCACACTCGCCCAACCAGGAGATAAATCCGGCGCTGCATTCATATTGGGGAGTTCCGTTTCGTTACCCGACTCAGAATCTTCTGATGTTGCATCCAAAGCAGGCACATCTTCAGTCAATTTATACAGTGACGACGAGTACACCCACTGCATTTGTAGGCGCTCTTTTCTCGGTTTCATTAGGGCGTTGTATTCTTCCAGGCCCACCTTGATGCATCTGCAGTGAAATCGCTTCTTGCAGCCACCTGAGCAGGCGATAAATTGCTGCTTGCCGACAATTTGACTGGAGCAGCTGCCACACTCAACGTTTTTCTTCGGTGGCATGACGACGAACGATATCGTCCGATGATAGCAAGGGAGCGCGTGAGCATGCGACTGCCCTCATTCAGTGCGCAGCGCTGAATGAGGGCAGTTGAACCGCGACGGACGCTATCACCCATCAGAGCCAATCCAATACCGTGTAAGTGTCACGTGCCCTTGAGGAGGGGCGCAGCCAAGCTGGCCAAGCGCGGTACATTGATAGCGCTAGATTGGCTGGTCTTGCTGCTGCGGTCCATCGGAATTTGAAACGGAGTATATATAGTTTGAAGCATCATTCAGAGGCACATCCGCGGAGGCCTCGGCCAAACGACGTTTCGCTAGGTCTGCTGGTGAGATGTCGTCAGTCACACTGGGGCCTAATTTCATTTCATTTATAATACCCTTAAGCGCCCCCGAGGACTTAACGATGAAGGTTATTATTCGACTCCTGCATTTTCGAGAATTCCCGCCATATAGAAAAGAACTAGATGAAACACCTTTTTCATTAATTTGGCTAAGAATACGCTCTTAGCGTAAAGCATATGGCGCAGGAATGCCACACAGATGGGCCGGGCCGTACGACAGACGACAACATCGAGAGTGTGTGGAGTGCCACATACACGCTGAGAAAGACAGTTATATATCGTGGTACCATTGTGGAAACCGTTTGGTAGACGTCTGCCGCCTTATCAGTAATTTCTTATTTATTTACGTAACACCTACAGCGCCTCGTAGGCATTATCGTAAAGAGGGCAGGAAAAACAGGACATTTCAACTGACGTGACAAAGTTCACAAACGGAACAAAAAATACATCGTTGCCCGTAATGGTGACCTAACTCTTGTGGTAACGTGTTCCAATCTCTTGTTTTCTTTAGAAGAATAGAAGGAATTACCAGGATAGTTTTTCGTGCAGTTTTTATAAACTTCAAGGTCACTCGATTTGATGTCCCCTTGCCCAGCATCTTGCGTTGCAAACATATGAACCATTTTCCTTTAAAAGAAGGTTTTTGTGTGTCTGTGTGTGTGTGTGTGTGTGTGTGTGCGTGCGTGCGTGTGTGTGGGGGGGGGGGGGAGCGTCTAGTTGCTACCGTCGCATGTTGGTGCGTTTGGGCCGAGTGCTACGCTCAACTATATTGAGGCTACAGATTAAGGCACCCTGAATGAGTGTTGCACAGGACGGCGTTCCAAGGAATGACGTTCGTGGAACGCGTTCCCTTTAGGAGGAACCAAAAAACGAGAACGCGTCCGTTCCTATTTTCGAAACGTTACCGGAACGCGTTCCTTTCGAACCTTTGGAACTCGTAACGCGAACTCGTTCCAAGATTGAGAAAAAACAAACTTTCGTTCCTGTTGTGGGGGGAACGTGGACAACACTTCAATCGATCAATCCTGTTTACGCTCTCAAACCAAGGCGGATAGCTCGTCCCCTGGTGGGCTGCGACTTCGAAAATTTCGTCCGCCATGTTACCCTGCGCGGCATTAAGTTCGCGTGCTAAGAGCGCGAGTTCCGTCGAATTCTCACCATAATTTGTCGTCCGCCTCAGCAGAAAATGAGTGGCGTCGATGAAAAACGTACATCAAGAGGGCGGAGTCGACGTCACGTGACGTACTGCTCGTTCTAACGCTCCGCGTTTATGGCAAGGACCATCCGCCTATCGGTGGCGCGGCGACTCTCAATAGACCCGATGATGACGATGACCCTTTCCAGGCGGGGCGCGCCATCTAGTAGGTGCAGCTGCGTCAATTTATACGAGTCACGCCATTGTTTAAGCACGTACTCTGAGCATGTATAGACGGAGGCTCCGAAAGCGTTCGGCGAGGACTCGGATCCAATCACAAGCTTCGTGCACCCCAAATATGGCGACCGCCAATGTTGCTAGATGGGGTCTTTAAAAAATCTAATAGGCCTTTTTTTTTCTTTTTTTTTTTTTTAACGACTTGCACTTTTGGTATTCTGTGTTAATTGCAAGTAGCAAAATTGTAGCGGCCGGCTGGTTAGGAAACATCGGCGTCTAAATCATAGCATAACGGACACCAGGACACAAAATCTCAAAATTTTGTGTCGTGTCGTTCGCTATTTTATTTATCCGTGTCCCAGATCTTACATTGTGCCGTTTTCTTTGTCATTATGAGTAGCCACTCAAAAGCGCGCTTGCCGCTTCCTTCCCTCCCTCGAGATCGATATACAGACATTACGAATTACGCTATCAAAAACACCCCTCGGCGGCGGAGAGGGGGGGGGGGGGGGGGGGGGACGTGTGTACACGCACACGGAAAAACCTACCGACGACGGGTTCCACTTGTCCCACCTTGTCCTCCTAGCCTGTCATTGACAATAAAGTTCTGCTACACCGGCTGGCGGTTTGTAAGTACAATGCTCAGCCACCCTAATAATGCATCGTAGAAATCGGAGGACGATGATGATTTTGCTTCTACTTAATAATAGTTTAACGGAATTTAAAAAAAAAAAAAAACTATTTTGGCTATGTTTTTGAGGTGTTTCACTGCAGGCTACTTGACTGCTTGTCTTCTATGAAGGTTTGCTTTATCCCTCATACTCAGCAATTCGTCGCTTCTGTTCAACTAATTCCTCTCCAATCCGTTTCTTTCTCTTAGCGTTTGCGCGGGACAGTGACGTTATTCTCCCGCGCATGCGCCTCGATGTGACGAGCAATGTTTTTCAGTGAAAAAAAAATGGCTTAAAAAATTTAAAAAAAATTTCAACGACCAGCGTGGGCATTGCTGAAACTTCAACAGTAGAAAGAACGAAAAGAGAGCGAGAAAAATTATGTTAGCTTTTATTGTGACATGCGAGGAAGAGAAGGATGAGGTATTGAGCAGTATTCAGTCGGAATTAAAACCATTATCAGTCATTGTCAGGTTATGTGTTTTCTCCTGGCCATGACAATGAACCCTGACATTATTTAACAGGCATCCTTGAGGTATTCGTTCTGGTATGGTTGTGGAATATATTTTAAACAGGTACAGTTTTGCTCTTCAAATTAGTTTAAAGAAAAGCGTCAGTTAAAAACAACCTCGATGATCACAAATAGGAAAACGTATTTTCCTCTCGTACAAAGAATGAAAAAAGCAACAAAAAAAAAGTGTTGCGTGGTTTGAGCTTTTAACAAAGTGAGGTTAGTCGGTCTTCAAATGGACTGGTGTATTTTGTTGTTAATGGGTAATTTGACCAGCAAGTGAGACCGCTAGCAATCTATTTCGTGCGTCACGCCTGAGAGGTTGCACGCGACCGCAAGCCGCAACGATGCTCATCGGACCAAAAACGCCACGGGCAGTAAAAAGATAAAGAAGAAAGTGCGGCTATTTATGTTTTCTCTAGAAATGCATAAGAACTGACAGACCACATTTTCATTACGGTGAATACGTTTTCGCAACCTATTGAACCCGACAGTCTACTGACGATAGCAAGAAATATTAAAAATGCTTACGTGTATATACACTAAAATTGAGCAGGAATAAAAGAAATGTATACCTACTAAATCTGATATGTCCTTTCCTCGTCTGAAGCGTCTTTCTTTCAAAGCCTGACCCAAGACTTTAACGGTCTGACTTAATTAAACGAATTAGGCGCTGTTTTGTCCGCTAGCTCCATTTTGTCTCTTCTAGGCTTGGCCTTCCTTCCAAAGTGTTCTCCGCTGCGTAGGTGGAGCTGCCTTCTGCCGGTCGGCAGAAGGCAGCTCCACCTTTCAGGGCAACGGCATACAGATTGGACCTATGAGAGCCTAACTAGGCTTTTTTCTCTAGAACTAGACAAAGTTAAGAGTAAACGTAAGGGGAAGCAAGGACATAGACCAAAAAGTTGGTGGGACAAAGAAGTGAAGCAAGCGATACAAAAACGTCAGGAAGCCTCTAGAGAACACAGGTATTCCAAGCGTAGTGGGGAGTCCGAAACGGAAGTAAAAAGAAAATGGGACAATTTTGTAACATGTCGCCGAGAGGCATCCAGTTTGATCAATGCGAAAATTCAGAGAAAGGGTGAGGAATGGATGAGTAATGTAAGTAAGAAAGATAGAAATGCTGCCAAGAAGTTTTGGGAGCACTTGAACTCACTCGGTGAAACAACGCAAGCTAGACAGAGGTTCATACTCTCGCATCAGGGAGATCAATTAGAGGGAGATGATGCGATACAATATATAGGAGCAGTGATGGAGGAGAAATTTCGGGAACGGGTACATGTGGAAGATAGGAGAACCGAAGGAAGTAGCAGTCCAGTTTGTGACATCGCGGATTTTGGACAAAGAGAATGGGAAAAGGCGGAACGAAGAGTCCCTAGTGGCACGTCGACAGGCACAGATGGTATCCCTATCAAGCTGGTGAAGAATTTGGGTCCTAAATCTAAGGCAAAACTAAGGGAGGTAGTGAGTACCATGATAACAAAAGGAAATATTCCAGATGAATGGAGGCTTAGTAGGATGAGTATGATATATAAGGGAAAGGGAGATAAGTCTGATATTAGGAATTATCGTCCTATAACCGTGACACCGGTTATTTACAGGTAGGTAATGCAGATTATAAAGAACAGACTGGAGGAATGGGTAGATTGCGAGGGCATACTGGGCGAGTTACAGAACGGGTTTCGAAAACAAAGAAGGTTGGAGGACAACTTATTTTCTCTAACACAGTGTATAGAAATAGCGCAAAAAGAAAACAGACAGCTCTGGCTGGCATTTCTGGATATCAAGGGTGCCTATGACAATGTGAACCAAAGAAACCTGTGGGACATAATGGAGAACTTAAATCTAGATGAAGGACTAACAGCACTATTAAGGAACATTTACAAAGATAACAAGGTGATTATAACATGGGAAGGAAAGGCGACAGGGAAAATAGAGATAAGACGAGGCCTTAGGCAGGGGTGCCCGTTATCGCCTTTGCTGTTTATGTTGTATCTGAGAGGATTGGAGGATAGACTAGAGAAGAGTGGGCTTGGGTTCAACCTTTCTTACAGTAAGCTAGGCCAAAAAATTCAGCAATCCTTACCGGGATTGATGTATGCGGATGATATTGTACTAATGGCTAACAACAGGACAGAGTTGCAAGAATTAATGAGCATCTGTGGTAGGGAAGGAGAGGAATTAGGTATAGAATTCAGTAGCGAAAAATCGGCAGTCATGATTTTTAACGAGGATGAAGTTGAGAGGCTGAAGATACAGAATATTACAGTTGAGAGAGCTAGTAAATACAAGTACCTAGGAGTATGGATATGTGATGGTGCAGAATATCTCAGAGACCATGAAAAGTATATAATAGGTAAGGGCAACAGAAATGCAGCTGTAATGAAAAATAGAGCACTTTGGAATTACAACAGGTATGAGGTGGTGAGAGAGATTTGGAAAGGGGTCATGGTGCCTGGCTTGACTTTTGGAAACGCAGTGCTATGCATGAAATCCGAAGTGCATGCGAAACTAGAAATAAAACAGCGCGGAGTAGGTAGACTGGCTTTGGGGGCGCATTGCAAAACGCCAAACCAGGGAGTACAAGGAGACATGGGATGGGCATCATTTGAGAGCAGGGAAGCGGTGAGCAAGGTAGAATTTGAGGATAGGTTGAGGCTAATGGATGGGGAGCAATGGGCGCGAAAGGTTTTCAGCTATTTATACATGAGGAGTGTTGACACAAAGTGGAGACAGCGCACTAGGAAATTAAGAGGAAAGTTTTTGGGCTATAGCGAAGATACGGAAGAGCAAGTCTCAGTTAAGAAGAAAGTTAAGGCCACAGAAAGAGATCGGTGGCTAGAGGGAATGCAGACAAAGACTGCTCTGGAAAGCTATAGATTAAACAAAAGAGTTATTGCCAAAGAAAGCATTTATGACAATTCTAGGGGAAGCTCATTGCTGTTTGAGGCAAGAACGGGTGTTCTGCGAACCACACTCTAAGAAAAAAGGGAGGAGAAAGGTAGCAAAAGCGACTGTTCCTCCTTGTTGCGGACAAGTTGCCCAGAGAAGGGAGGAACGGCAGTTCAGATGAAAGGAGGAGGGTGAGTTCCTCCTTGTTCAGTTGGCGCAGGGGTAGAACATCGCGCTACTGACCAAGTGGTCAACGGTTCAATCCCCAGGAAAGTGTTTTTTTTTTTTTTTATTTTTGTTTACCAAAACACACATAAACAAACCCAGACCGATGAAAGGAAAATTAAAGTCCTTATTATTCTCCGAGACGTTTTCCTCCTCCAGGCAGACCGGAGAAAGCTTTCGCCCTCCCGACCAATCTTCTTTCGGTTTCGTTTTTCGAGCACATCGCGCACGTTGTTTAATAAATTAATGTTGAGTTGATTGAGCTTCAGCGGCAGCGAAGGCCGCCTGTAATTTCGTCTTCTAGTCCAAACGTGCAGAACATTTCGGTTGCATTGACGTTTTTACCACTAATTTGATCAAATGAGCTAACGAAGCCGCTAGAAACAGCGAAGTTCCGGAGCAGTGCCAGCAGTGCTACATACACTGGGTAAGACGGCCGTCTCCAATTTGCGGGACACACGCGGAACTACAGAAGTGAAACCACGAGGAACTGTGTCGACGTTTTCGACGTTATGGAAATCGCGGGAACTGCGTCCAAGGAAGGCAGGTTTCCCTGCCGGCTGCCTGGGTGCCTTCCGTGCTGAGTTCGGTTCCGTTGTCCCGTGCCGAGTGCCAACCGGCGTTCAACGTGATTCTTCTGCGTGTCAGCAACATCGTCAACGTGGTTCTGTATTTCTTCGTGTCAGCGACATCGTGATGGCAGTGTTGTGGGTTGTGAACAGAAGACTGGAATTATCGCCGATGTGACCGTGTGTTCGCGTATCAGTGGTGTAACCAGTGTAACAACAAGATGAGATGACGTAAACTGTCGGGCATTGATGCCGCTGGTCGGGCCGTTATCGGAGGGGCCGGGGTGTCGCAGGATGACATTCCGCTTTACATTAAAGAGTTTAAAACCACTTGAGGGATTAGGTGCAGTCGATCGACGTGTGGATAGTCATGTTGGAACGCTGGTCTGAACGGTAAGCTCCTATCGTACAGTGGCCAATGTGACTGTCGGTCCCCGAGAGCGATTGCGCTCTGGGGAAAAGACAACACTACGAAAGTATGACGGAAAGTACGTATATTTATAATGGAAGTTTAGCATAAAAAAAAAGACAGGCAAAAATCGAAAAAAAAAAAACGCTATCCTTTATTTTACTGTTTAAATATATTACGGTTCCTGTAGAAACTGCCCTCTAAGTGGCGCGCTGGGATGAGCGCTAGAAGTTTTCGAGCTCGCAACGTCGCAGCTCCGTACACTTAACAGTTGTCGGAAGTCGCGGCTTTGACTGCATTCAAGTTGATCGAAAAGCGATTTCTGTGCCCGTGAAGCATCACTTCCAGCTGAGTGGATATCCGCTCTACAGAGATTAATTCAAGACGGCAATTGCAGCTTTGCGCGAACAGCACAAATAGAAAAACGAACACTACAATATAAATACTGGCTACGAAGGGCCATGCGGGAAAACAAACTCATGGCTTGGAACCACATTGGAGCGGCTCGATTTATTGGCTTTCAAATAATTATGGCATGATTGAGCGTCTTCTTTTTAATAAGAGATTCATCCCCTGAGCCATTAAAAATAGCCTCAGATGTATGACATTGCTGGAAAAGAATGAATATGTTCGGAATATTTTTTTTTGCTTAGGGAGTCACCGAAAAATTCCGCACGTTCAAAACGACCACTATAAAACACGGAAACGCAGGGATCGCTAGTAGTGATCGGGGTAGTGTGCTGTTGTATTGATGTTTGTATGTGCGATGCCTGTGTATGCGTTCAATATATGTTGACCTGATGTTTGTAGTGTGCGCAACGTGTCTACATGTGTTAGAGATTCCGAAGAAAAGGAAACGCAATTGTGGCGTAAGAAAATAAAAATATTTTTTTGTAAAACATGAATTGGGCGGTGCCTAGCGCCACCTAGCCTAGCTACGTGCGATTACTCTGCTTGACCCTGCCATCTGGTGGCAAGCGATTTAACATCCTTTTACGCTACGCGGCTACGCCATAATTTCGTGTTACCGTGCTGAGATAAGCCAAGAGGTTGCTTCGGATTTGCTTTTTTTTGAGAGCGGCTTTTGGTTTTGCGGGCGAATGATTTTCACTCCTCCGTGATGTGCGGTTGACGCTACGGTTGACGAAGGAATTGTGGCTCGAGGAATAGCAAAGGTAGGACATAAAGTGCGCGAACTGAGTGCCGGTTGTCTCCGTTGAACATCGCAGTGCTGACGATGAGAAGACTGAGTGACTGCATGCTTTCGAAACGCAAGTTTCTTTACCTGCAGGGGTAAAGAAACTTCGGAAATAAATACAGTTCGCGGAAAGCTCGTGTCACGTTTTTATTTCCTGCTCCTCTCGCTTCGTGCAATAGACTTAGTGTTCTCGTTAAGCCTTACCGAGCTCGATTTGCTCGATTCGTGGCCGCCATAATGCGATGCAGTCGACGGAGGAACTTTTCCTCCCCTGCTTAAGGGACGAAAGTTTCTCCCTTTCTGAAGGAACATATGTGTCAAGAGCGTTCCTCCCTTTAGGGAGGACTATACTGACCCTTTTTTCTAAGAGTGTAGAACATACAGAGTGAAGTACCAGGAAATTGATACAGTGTGCACTGCTTGTGGAGAGGAGGACGAGACGGCTGAGCACTTGATACTCTACTGTAAAGGGCTTCACCCCATGCCTACCGAAGACAACATAGATTTAATAAAGTCATTGGGTTTTAGAGACAGCGAAGGGAGAGTGGATTTCAAGACTGTAGAGATTACCAAGCAAAGATTAAGTGAATGGTGGCAGAAATCGAGAGAAAACTAGGTATTTTCTTATTCACTGATGGCAAGGGGGTTTCATAGCCTCACTTTCTTTGCACTGCGGAGTGAATATATTTCACATTTAAATATTCTAAGCTTAAATGGTAAAACAAAATGGCTAGGTGGCGTAAGCTACCGCCCGATCCAAAGGGCTCAGCCGTATTCATCCATCATCCATCCATCCGGCGACACTAAAGTCACTGACAGCCTAAAACACGCAAGGCGCGGTGAGTCGCGTACATCTTCTAATCACTCCGCAGGTGCTGAAATTGCGGCATTGACCTGTAAGAACGCCGCAAGGCGAATCCCGAAGCAGGGCACGTAAATATAAGAAGCCACGCCCCGAGCTTCTTAGACTCTCGGCAGTTCAGTTGGGAAACTGCCCCTTCTCTGAAAAAGTGGCACCGATCCGTACTCGAGAACCGGGCTAATGGCGATCGCAACGCCGCCTTTCCTCCCGCAAAGGCCACTCGGGGAACTGAACGGCTGCTTGTATTGGTTCTGAGGTATCGCATTCGATAACGTCCACTGTGTCAGTTCTATTTTGGCTTTAATCGGCCACTTTGGCGCCGAAACATATACGGTGGACGTAGTTTAAGGAATGCTAACCCCCGACTCCCAAGCGGACGCACCGCGTATTACTACTGAAGTTAGGACGCGCCCAAGTCGGGACGCGCAACCTGAAATCCCAGGTGAGACATGGTTGTATAAAAACAATATTAATTGCGCCAGAAAACCTTGTAAACTAAAGATTTTAGAAAACATCACGCGCCTGTTATTTTGTACTAATCTCCAATACAAGTTCCTACAAACAGAATATTTTCTGTTTGTTTTTACGCAAAAACATACTTTCTAAAATCTCCAGGTGACCACAGTAAAGAAAAAGGATTGAGCCGCCATCTTGGCACCTCGAGCGTGGGAGCATTCAGTGACTCTAGTAGTAGCCATAATAGGCAACTTTCGTGTTTCAACTCGTCGCTAAAGGGTGGCGCTGTTATCGTATTAAGCTCGGTCTCGGTGGAGGCCAGCGGCCCATGTTTCGAAGGTGACTTTCTCAACTGAGTGTTCTAGTAACATTCGCTGTCGGTGGCCTTAGAACATAGCGGGTCGTGTGGTGAACGCATGAATAGGCCGCTTACCAAACTTGCAACCATGCAAAAAAAAAAAAAATATATATACAGGGCGTTCCCGAGTAAAGAAAACCGTGTTCTTCGGCACGTCTAAATAAACTATGACTCGTAGAAAGGTCAAACTGCGTGAGAATGTGACGCTAGCGGTTGTGATAGAACGCGAATGGTTGAGGACATGACGTATTCCTCGATGAAAATATAAGTGAGAAAGACGAAATTTCTTTCTATGAGCCGACGCCCACCTAAGCGTAATATCGTCAAAACGGGAAATTACATTGTGGGCGCTATCGCAATGAAAGAAACTTGTCAGTAAGAAAGAAAACAGTATTCTATTTCTTGCCGACAAGTGTTTTTCACTGGAACAGGTACTTCAGGCAACCACGATGTCATTACCTGTTTTGACGACATTTGGCTTATGTGGACGTCGTCGACTCATGGGGAAATTTTATCTTTCTCACTTATATTTTGATCCAGAGAACGTCATGTCCTCAAACTTTCGCGTTCTATCCCAATCGCTAGTGTAACATTGTCACGGAGTTTGAGCCTTTTGTGATGCATAATTTATTTACCCGGACCAAAAAAAAAAAAAAAAGCACTGTTCTCTTTTCTTGGGAACTCCCTGTACATCACTTGCACGTGACGCCATCGCGCCATACTCGTAGTCATTCGTACTGTTTCTTGCCAAGAGAAACAAATTTGGTTGTGCAAAATGTATGTTCCAGAAGGTAAACTCGTTCAGCAGCAAAGCCACCACGATGACTGCTGGTGTGACGGACCAGTGCTTCATGTATGGTTTCCCGAAAAGTGTGTCAATGCCACTTTGCGCCAATGTCAATGGCGCAAAACTGGAAGAGGACGTATATGTTTGAGCGAGAGATGGTTAACAAGCAATGACTCACCTGTCACATTGTGGATAGCAGGTGGAACAACCGGGGGTTCGTCAGCGGCAGCCTCAGGAGCAACTGGAGGTACGGCTTTAGGAGTAGTCGGTACGACGTCTTCACCGGAGGTGGCGATCTTGACGATGCACACCGCAATAACCGCTAGGCACAGTTCCTTGGCAATCATCGTGCTGGCCGAAGGCTAGCTGCTAGTCATTCAAAACCTTTTTTTTTTCAACACTTCAATTTGTCTCGTGGACGGTCTGTTTGCCGTTTTCTCGCTTGTCGATTTACTAATGACGTAACGGTGTGTTACTACCTCCTGCTAATTGTAACTACCTGCTACTGTTCTTCTTTGGGGTTATGCCCTTCTTTTGTAGTAAATCTGGTTTTGTGAGCCGTCTTATTGGCAAACGCGTTTGATATGTCTATCAGAAATTAGTCAGAGCGCGTGTCCTTCAAATTACTATGTTCCGAGTTTTCACTACGGTAGCACCTGTGAGTAAAAATTAGAAAATCTAAGAAAACAAATGCTGGGCTTCCGATGCTGATATCAGATATCTAGTCGCAGTAGCCAACACATAAAGTAGTTAAGCTCTATGACAGCGGATCGGATAACGTGTGACGAATCGTAAAGAAGCTATCTAGACTTCTAGTCTGTTTAGCTCTCCTAGTCAAGGTTAAGGGAGACAAAAAACGCCGTTGCGTTATTTCTATCCTATCAATGAACACGGTATGTTTGGCCAGTATTTTACAATCCAAGTAGGCCAATGAGACACTATGCTTACATTTTAAAGAAAGTCCCTCAAACACCAGGAGCTAACGTTTATATACTAAAAGTCGGGCAGGGTCCTAGCTTTTAGAGGGGTACCAATCACGCACGTACCGCGCAGGCAACTGTCTGGGCATCAGTCACGTGCGGCAGCTTTTCAAATGCACGACAGACGAACACAGGTGACTGACGAGCGATCACACTTCTTCACCCGAGTTTACGATGCTCTTGGCGATTCTTGGAAACGGTACAAGCACTTGAGGAAGTTTGCTCTTTGCCGCACCGGGACACTGCGCGGACACTTCCTGGGGGTTATTGAATAATGCAGAATCACGTGCTGGTACCTTGGTCTCGTGGTCTTCTTGCTGTCTGAACTTAGGTCGCGCTGTAGCTTCCCAAACGGAAGACAACAAACAGTCTGGAAGACTTGAACCTTCACCTTATTCCTCCACTATAAAAGATGCGCGTCTTGAAGTCAGGGTGACATTCTGAAGTCGACAAGCTGTCCGGCGATCACAATCTCCATGTTCTTGTCGGCGGTCATCCGGTAGTCCCACAGCCGAAGAGCAAAAAGCGACAAGCGGCCGGCGACGTCCTTCCACGAGGGACACGACGAGGAGGAGCGAGTTCAGAGTCCGCGGACGACTTCTGGATCCGACGGTGTCACTGACGCTCCCGCTACTCGCGCGGACCGACCACGGTATGGTGACCACTTTTGCCGTGGCTCCGCACACAGAAAGAAGAAAAACAACTAAATGTGGGCTAGGAAACTAACGCTGGCACGAGGCGAGGAGGCCAGGTCCGGAAGAAAGCTGCCGCTTGCCTCAGATGTAGGTCAGACGTTTCGGCTTTCTGCACATCGCTCCCCTCCCCCTCTTTTCCTTTCCCTTTCGTTCTCCTCTCCAGGAGCCACTTTCCCTGGCTCTCAGCGTCACAGACTTTACTTTTGGTTGATGGGGGGCCCCCCGATCATTTGGAAGGAGTGTCTTCGAGCAACCACGGACTGGGGAAATGGCGTTCCTCCTACAACACAGACATTTTTTAGTTACTGTAACGAGTTTCTACCCTTAAGCTTTTGAGCAATAATGGAAAAAAAAAAAAGAACTAAGCAGTAAGATTTCTAAGAAAGCTAATTTTAACGAAAGATTCATCCTGGTCGGCGCATTCCTTGCACACAAAAAAACTCTGCGGCTTGATTTGGCTCCAAGAGGTGTTAGGAGCGCTTTCTGCGTCCGTTTGGAGGCGCATGCACGTCTGCTCGGAATGGTTATTGACCTGGCCTGGGTCTTCGCCCTTCTTTTTCAGCCTTTTAAAATGTTTTTACTTCTTTTCCTCGTGTCGAAATTGGCTCGGCCCGTCGTGAGGAGGGATTGCGCCACACTTTCCTTTTGAAAATTGCTGTGCCGTTAAAGTCAACGCACGCGCGTAATATAATTAGATTTATGAGTTTCCGCGCGTCCAACGATCGCTCCGAGCGTCAATGATCGCCCTGAGCGTGATCCGTGAGTGCCATAAAGCAAATATGTAAAAGTTACTCTTAAAAAGTAATTAAGTTGCACATTGTTATTCCGAGCTACAGCGTAATTATAGGTTACAAACATGGCTGTAGAATCAATCGACTAGCCAACCGAATAATCGACTGATATATTAATCGCTGACAAATTCCTTGGGCGATTATTCGGACAAAAGTGGGCTGTTTTATGGGTTTGTCATGGACACCATTTTGTCATGATTATACATGGCTTGCACTGACGTCACATCGCGTATTTTAGCCACCATAAAAGAGAGAGAGAGAGAGAGACGAAAGCTGCTTTTGTAGAAATTCTGAGGGACGGGTTAATCTTCTATAATCTTCTGGCGGGAGAATAGCGACGTCTAGGCTAGTGCCACTAAATAAGCTAAGCAGGCTAGTACCACTAAATAAGTGCCACTAAATAAGCTAAGCGCAGCTCATTTAGTGGCCCTAGTCTAGGCAAATCTGGGAGACACAAAAGATGGTAAGAGGGAAGCTCCTTCTGCCTCTCTTCTCTGGCCATCGGAGCGCTCTTTGGATGAAGTCTTGTGCAAGCCCTGTTTGTTATATTTGTAAAAGGAAATCAGTGAAATGTAATTTATTATTTTTTTAACCGGCGTTTTTTTTTTTTTTTTTTTTTTTTTTGCTATTTATATATATTATATATATATTCGGAATAATCGGGCTTTACGCTTCCCGGCACGCCATCTATTACCTCTAAATTAAAAATAGCCATTGAGATAACGGCAAATAAAGGTTATGCTAAAAATAACATTCAAATTTTCTCGTGGCCGTCCAGTGACTGTTTTGAATTCTTTTTCTTTTAGACAGGTCATTTAGAAAAAAAAATAAAAAAAACGAGTATTTTTCGGATTTTGTGTTGTTTCGCTGGCACGAGTTTTTTTAGCTTTCATTTCACACCATCAAACTTCCCGTCGGGAAGACGCTGTAGTGCCCGTTCTCAGTGCTGCCAGTAAAGGCTCTCGAACCAAATTTGAAACTTCAGTAACTTCGCGAGAGAAAAGAAAATATTGTGACTTGTAATGGCTGTACCTAACATCAGGCTGGAGTTCAAACTCGGTTTAAAATCGCGACATTTTGGAAATTTCAAGCGCAAATGCGCGGATTGTGATATCCAAGTTATCGTGTAACGCTATGCCCGACAAAAAAGACCAACCGGGCCCAACTGCGCTGTTACTTGCGTACAAAAAAAAAAAAAAAAAAAAAACTAAGGGTAAACTTTGTCAGAATGGCCGGTCTCTCCATAGCTTTTTTTCTTTTTTTTTCTTTTCTTATTATACAAAGTTTGTACTGGTGTAGGCCTTTAGCGAAAATGAGGGACGGTCTCGAATAATAAATAAAAACGTGCTCTCCTGAAGGCAATAGACGCGGTGGTTGAGGGCAGTACTGCCGGCTGACCGCAATAGGGAGTTTTCGTGGACCGTTTTCGCCGTCCCGCAAGGCCCTCCGCAACCCGCTACGATAGCGGGAACTCCACAGTCAAGGCTATCGGCGCGCAGGCGCAGTAGCAACTTCTTCGTTGCGGACACCGTAGCGGAGGGGGCAACGCGGTCTACGAAAACTCCCTAATGATATTGAAGTAACGGAACAAAGATACGCTAGTTGATCATTTACTGAAATAAAACCACAAAGCACTATAGGCTGATATTGGAGTAGCCATAAATATTCTAAGAACGCGAACCGTTTCACAACGGCAGCCACGAGCCACGGTGCCACGAGCGAGAGCTCGATGTTGAGTACAGCCCGCCGGTATCAGCTCAAAGATGGAGAACGGCAACCTCCCGGTTTGTCGTTTGCTAACGGAATTGGGCGCGTGCCCTCTCTCTCGCTTTACCCCGCCGAACCTGCTGAACTTCCCGGATATATGGAGAGGGCGCTGCGGTCAAACAAAATGGCGGCGCCCTGAGAGCGCTAAATGGAATGAATGAACAGGAGGCGCATTGGTCGGTTGCTAAAGTCAGCGCGGCTGGTGGCCAAAAAGGACAACTTTACGAAGTCCATGTCACCGAGCGATTGGACACGAACTCTTCGTCACAGTTCGAAACGGCGCTCGTAGATTCGAGCTCAAGATCGGGTCCAACGATCGCGGCTGCGAGCCGTCTCAGAGTTGCGAAAATTCCCCGTAAGATGGCGTCATTTGTCAAACCAAACTTTATTGCCCAGTGTGCATTAAAGGAACACTGACACCTCCCCAAGAACTTTTTTTTATTATTTTTTTGTCAGGTGTTTTATTATGGTGTCAGAAATGACACCCCCCAAAAAACCTTTTGTTCTATCTTTTTGCCAGGCGATTCGATATGGTTGTCAGAAGACTACCCAATCAATATTTTGCTAGAGCGTCACGTATATGTTTTTAGTAAAGTTTAAAAAACTTAACTGCTCTCAATCGAAGCTGGGCTGGGGAGGAAGAAGAAATATAAAGATACCGACATTGCACGTCGCTGTGCAACTTTTTTTTTCTTCAATCAATAAATTTGCGTCTCTTCAGAAACTGCAAAAGCTGGGTATTATATGTTTCCCTATTTTCAATATTGGGTGTGTGCCTTCGATGACCGACGACTTTGATTAAATTTGGTGGTCGCGTCGAAACCTTAGAAAACGGCCCGTGACCACGGAAAAGAGAGTGAGGGCGACTCAGACCGGCCAGTTCTCGATCGGCGGTTTTCGGGCGGAAAGAAACCGAATTTCGAACCGCAAATTCTCTTCTGGGTAATTGGGCTCTCATATGTCACGTACAACTAAAAACCTCGGCGAGCATGAATACCCTGTCGGTGTCCCTTCAATGGGAGGCGAGCAGGAGGGGCATAGCCCCCTCTACTTACCTTCCCCTCCTCCTCCTCAAGGGCTGCGCTCTAATTCGACGTTACAGGGAGTTGTAAAAGGCTTTCATTTTTTCTCTCCAACGAAATTGCAGCTTTTTAGAAGCCACAAAAAATGGGTATCATATTTCTTTTCCATTCTTAAAGGGACCATGAAAAGACCTTTTTACTTTTTCCAGATAACTTTTACATTAACCCGTCAATGTTCACTGAATGTCGAACAGGCATCCGTTTTCGTCTCGGTTTATTAACTTCTACACAAAAAATTAATGAAATATCGACTTTTTCTTTCTCTCCAACTGACCGCAAAACAAGCCGTGACGTACGCTGTTTCCGGAACCGGAAGTTTTCTCGGCAGTAGGAGAATGGGAGCGTTAGCGGCGACGAGTTGGGGTGCGCCGGTAGGTTTTACTGCGCTGATGTCGCCGACGTATTTTCTGAATCGGCGCCTCTCATCGCCGCATCGCAGCTGAGGGAAATTCAATGAGATATGTTGCGCTACAGCGACAGCATGGGACTATACTCCGCGACAACTTTTCTTGGGAGGAGAGCCTGCGTACACTCAAAATGGGAGAGGGGACGCGGGCCTGTACCTTCCACTGCATTGCCAAGAAAAGTTGTCGCGGAGTATAGTCCCATACGCCGGTATGCCTGTTGGGAAGTGCAGCGAGTCTTCCGGTGAAGACTCCAGAAGTCAACCCAACTGTCATTGTTGGTAAAAGGCGGCCCGTGTCAGTCGTTTGCAAAGCGACGTAGATGGAAACAAATTGCCGCGGCGTTTTTCGCGGCCTCGGAGATGCAGGAGCGAGCCGACGTTAGAAAAGATACGTTTGAACTACGAGTGTCAGCAAGAGCCACGTAAATACCTGCCCAAACTCGGAGCGGACGCGCGCGTTTGATGGAAGTGCCGTATTCGCGCTGTTGGTAAGCGCTTCGGGACCGATCTTTTACGATTGCAACTCGTTACTGACGCGACACTCGGCAAAGAAAGGTTGGACCGGCATTGCACGTATACCTCCCACGAACTGTTATAGCTCGACAGTGACGTGCAGTCTGTCAGAATAAAAATGGCATACCAATAACAAAGTGTACATACAGTGTTACGAAGGTAATCCATACGGCGTTTATTTCAGCTCTATATCACACAAACAAGAAGATAGAATCGACGAGAGTCCCTTTTCGACGAGTGTTCGTCAACACTGCCTCGGAAAACAAGGGGAAGAGATTGACCTCACCTCTTAATCTAAAATTGAGGTCAGCGATCAAACTATAATACGGGAAGGGTCCACAAGGGTAGCGCGGGCATATTCCATTCAGCACGCCAGCCGGTCGTAGGCAGACGGTCTTGCGACGAAGCAACGCTGCGCCGAGTCGGAGTGCCTGCTAGGCCTATATTCTGAGCAGCTCGCTTCGTCGGAGTCGGTGGATTCGTCGCCGTTGTCGCTTTTCTCGGGTGTTTGTGGATCCAGCGTTCTTGTTCGTCGTGGTCTGTTTTAAGTACTTTTTTTCTTGCTGCTTGAAGTCGGCACGCGCGAGAAGAACACGTAGAAAAATAAACGTTCAGTCAGTCAGAGTTTTGAGAGGAAGGAAACCAAAGGAAATAACCGTTCGTCGGTCGTCGCGACCCAAGCAACTGAAGTCGGCCCTGCCCTAGTGCGCACGCGCAGTAGTTGCTTCGTTTACCACACGATAGATGGCGCTTGGCACTCAGCATTATTAAATTAGACAATTTTCGCCACACATCTCTAATTATATATGCTACAAAATGTGGATCTGAATATTATTTAACAAAACTTTTAGGAAACATTCGCCGGCTATTTACTGTTTACGATCACGGTGCTGGTGAGGTAGGCTCTTACCCAATAGGCGACGTGGATTCGGCTGACGTGCCCCGTTTCCGCGGATGCATCGTAGTGAAAAGGCAGCGAGCTTTCGAAGGAAAGAAGGCGCAGAAGAGTCCAGTTTTCTTTTAAAAGTTCTATAGCAAATAATTTTTTTTAGCTCCCTATTTTTGTGTTTCTTTTCACACCTTTTACGACGAGCGGTGGATGAAATTCGATTTTAAAATCATTTCATGGTCCCTTTAATATCGTGTGTGTGCCTACGATGACCAACGACTTTGATTACATTTGGTGGTTGTGTCTAAACCATAGATACGGCTCGTGACCACGAAGAAGAGAGTGAGCGTGTCTCAAACCGGTCAGTTCTCGATCGGCGGTTTTCGGGCGGAAAGAAACCGAATTTCGAGCCACGAATTGTTTTCTGTGTACTTGGGCTCTTACATGTCATGTACACATAAAACTCTTGGCGAGCATAAATACACTCTCAGTGTCCCTTAAAGGGTCAAACTACAGCGCGGACCAAGATTAACTTCCTGAAACTCGCGAAAAGCGTCGTTTGTGGTTTCGCGACCTTCCCCCCTTCTCTTCTGTGAAAAAAACGCCCGCCAAATCTTGTGATTACGCCCGCTGAAACGCGCGTAAATTCGTCGAGAATACGCCCATGTGGGTCGGCCATTAGTCGCCTGTTTCCGGCTTGAGCGGCGTCGCCGTCGGCCTAACCGCGCGTTACATTAGAGAGTTTTAGCAGATCGTTTTTTCGCCCCGATAACGATACCTCCTCTCCCCTCCGGCCTTCGATGACCAACGACTTTGATTACATTTGGTGGTTGTGTCTAAACCATAGAAAACTGCTTGTGACCACGGAGAAGAGAGTGAGCGTGACTCGAATCGCCCAGTTCTCGATCGGGGGTTTCCGGGCGAAATGAAAACGAATTTTGAGCCGCAAATTGTTTTCTGGGAAGTTGGGCTCTCGTATGTCATGTACAAATAAAAACCTTGGCGAGCATAAATACCCCCTCAGTGTCCGTTTTAGATGAACTAAATAATCACGGTGCCGCAACAACATGATGAATGAATGAGGACGTGAAAATATCTTACTGATGTGCAATTTACCTCGTCAAAAAAAAAAACTGAACGCAAAACATGTTTTTGTGCGAGACTTGTAGTGAGACCCCCGGACTGGAATAAATTTATAAAATAAAAAATTGCCACAAGTCACCTAAGGAAAGCTGTCTATTGCTGTTTAATTTTTATTTGTTAATAAAAAAAAAAGCTTATCCAAATCTCATAACACACATCGAATTTGATTACTATGGCGCGATGGTCCACAAAATTCATTCTCACGCCTGCCAAATACTAATCTACGCTCATCGCCTACCACTCGAAAACAAAAAAAAAAAAAAAAATATTCATAGCAAATCACTGGGCTTCAAGCGTTGCACTTGAAGCATGTGGTTAGAGTCCCAATTCCTCTCGGATTGACATCTACGCTTTCGGCGCTCTTCATCGCATAGTTTCGCTACTGGCTTAACGCGTTGCATGTACACTCGATAGCAATTCCTAGAGTGGAGGACACCGGCGCTAACCCGGGTTTTAAACCCCTAGAGCTCTTCCAGAACCTGAATCAGCCATGAGTGTCGAGCTAGGGTGTGACGTCATCACCTGGTTCAGTCAATCAGCGGCTTTACGAATTTCCATACTCCTTTTCACCTCCAGAACCGCAGTAAAAAGTCCGGCTCCTGGCCGGACTTTCCCCTTTTACGTGGAGAATAAGATGAATGCAGGTGCATTTTAGATTAGATATATGTTATCTTATCAAGACGTAAACGTTTCTAAAGCCAATGGCATCTCTTCTTCCTTCGACAACCAAATCTCGTAAGAACTAGTTTGCGCGGCGTATCAACAATGCGCAACACTTGCTTTTTTCTTGAGGTGAAAACTAGCATAGGCACCCCCTTGACGAGACAAAGCACGTTTCACGTGAAAACTTTGGTCGCGCTAACAAGTCGGGCAAAACGTCAATATTGCGCAAACAGTATCGAGGTTCTGTTCAGCAGAAGTTCAAATTCCCCCAAAACACAAATTGATAAGATTTCCGCGTAGGTTCTCCACCAATAACATCTTAAAAGTATAACAAGCCATTTGTCCGAACACACGCCCACCTGAACAACTTTATTCCGTGCCTTCGCCGACATTCCTTGCTGAAGTGTAGTAGGGTCGCACTTCGCCTTCACGCTTTCGAGGCTTCTCAACATAACTGATACATTTATGCTTTCGCCTGCTAAAAAAAAAAAAAAAAAATTCACAGATTGCGGATTCTGCGGATCCGGTGCAACCTGGGCACGGCAGCCTGATTGCAACCAGGCGCAATGCCCCGATCCTCTATTTTAGATGAAGGAAGGAATGCGAGCACGACGTTCAAGGCACCAGCTTTTCAGGGGTCTTCGACGTCGTTGATGGGCAACGAGGGCGCGGCTGGCGCTGGCTGGCGTGCACCACCAGCATACCTCAGCCAGAGGATGTCAGGAGCTGTCGCCATTAGCGCCGCCCTCAGTTTCTCCAATTCTGTGGACGATGCAGGAGGAACCGACTCGCAGGGGTCGAAGGAGCGGAGGTCCCTCCTCTCAGTCCCAGGCTCGTCAACCGAGACCTGTGGCACCGAAGCAGCAGGCTTTTCCGCTGCAAAAACAGTTATAACATTGAATGCGCTTTGTCAGACGATTTCCCAGGGGTTCTGTAAAGTCTTATAATAATAATAATAATAATCATCTTTATTTTGGGATGCCCAAAAACAACCACATTGGTCTTCTTATTGGTGCACCAACACAACAAGCAAAATGAGCAAGCAAGTTACATAGGCTCTAAACATTTACTTAAAAAAAAATAATAAAACATCCAAGACAAACATAATGCTAAGGGGCTAGAATAATTTCCTTTAAATCGCGACGGTACATAGAAATTGATGCAGATATATCAAGGTGGGGTGGAGCGAAGGTATTATATAATGACTGAATCCGTAAGAGAGGTGAGGTGTTACACGGCGAGCGAACATCAAAACAAACAAAATGTCTAGTTACTCGGAATGGAATATGAAAGTTCACTTTTGCAGGGAGTTGAGCCGAATCAACAGCACCATCCGCAACCTTGTGCAGAAAAATTAAATCACGAACAGTCCTTCTTTTAGACAATAGAGAAAGAGATAACATGTTCATTATATATTCATACCTATAATAAAAGCGTCGCTCAAAGTATCTATCATAAACGATCCGGACAAGTCTTTTCTGAACATTTTCTATGCTCATAGCCTGTGTGTTAGAAATCGAGTTCCATACGACAGAAGCAAACTCCAGTCGTGACCTCACTAAAGAGTTAAAAAGGTTAACCATTGAATGAGGGTTTCTAAAATTACGCGTCAAACGAGAAATTACCCCTAACGCTCTAAAAGCATTGCCCACGACCAATGACACGTGATTTCTAAAAGATAAAGCACTGTCAAAACACACACCAAGGTACTTTAAGATTGATACACGCTGTATAGGCGATCCATCGAGATAATAAGTAGACTAAAAAACAGAATCCCTACGGCAAAAAGAAATCACTTTTGTTTTTTGGGGGTTTAACAGCAGTTGATTATTTTTACACCACTGAAGAACGCTGGTAACGTCACCTTGCAGGACATCGCAATCTTTAAGACTATTAATGCTTTTGAACAACTTAAAGGAGCTGTGCAACGATATTCGATTGGGATGTTTTTCTCTCTACACGAGCTTACTGGCACACCTGGGACTCAAGGATACTCACACGCAACGCCATTGGTGAAGAAACTCCTTTGTTGCGGTGTAATTTCAAGGACAAAAGCGATCATTTTCATTCAATCTCTCCTTTGCAAAATTTGATGACGTAACTCGGGGATCGCAGTACACCCAAGTGACGATATTTGAATGCGGTTCATAGATTGGAGCCGAGCATTGCGTGGGCACTCGACTTGGGCTCGTGACAATTGCTAGCTCGAGAAGCATTCGGGTTGTGACCCTTGTCCAATCGCTGCAACGACGACAACAGCCGAGCCATAACAATGTCTGGAACTCAGCGCGTGTCCTGCGCTTTGCCAACCCAGCGCGTGGCTATGATCAACACTGGCGGCATATAATCGGCTCCAGATCACGTGGCCGCTTGTTCTGGCTGCGAGTTGAGGGGGTGAACGCTGCTCGTTTTTCTTAAATTTTTTTCTGGGACTTCCATTGCGTGGGGTGAAAAACGAACGCGTGTTTCATAGGTCATTAACGTTAGGGATCCGTTTTAAGCGGTATTTGTGCACAGTACAAAAATTGTTGCATCGCTCCTTTAAGGTCATCAGCAAAAAGAAGTAGTTCGGAACTGTTTACGCAAGACACAATATCATTTATGAAGATCAAGAACAAAAGAGGGCCCAGTATTGATCCCAGGGGAACTCCGGACGACGAAAAAAAATTTTCAGAGAAACAGTCACCAATCCGAACAGAGTTTGGGCGCAGTGACAGATAGCTGTCAAACCATTCGCATAATTCAAGACACACTCCATATGAAGACAGTTTACGCAAGAGTAATTTATGGCTCACTTTGTCGAACGCTTTAGACATATCAAAACATATTGAGTCGACTTGTCCTCTGCTAGCCACAACTGGGGCAGAAAAGTCTAAAAATGTACATAAATTAGTCTCGACTGACCGACCACTCAAAAAACCATGCTGCAATGAAGTTATTTTTTGTCGGAAATAAAGTAGCATTCTCTTACGGATGACAAGCTCGAAAACTTTTGAAAAGCCACAAAGCAAGGAAATTGGGCGATAATTTGTAACAAGGGACGCATCGCCATTTTTTAGAACCGGAACGACCACCGATCTTTTCCAAAGAGACGGAAATGTTCTCGAACTAAGAGAAAGATTGAAGATATGCTTTCGAATCGGAACGAACAGTTCACTGCATCCTTTGATAATAAAACTTGGTATCCCATCCGCGCCACTGGAAAACTTCGGTTTCAGCTTTTTAATCGCTTCGGTGATTTCAGCTGAATCAACACGCACTGAAGACGAAGAATCATGACAGTATAGGAAATTGTCACCAGGATGATAAGATTGGTTATCGAAAGAAAAACAATTTTTAAAATAATCTGCGAACATATTTGCAACCTCAGAGGGTGCAGATTGATAACAAGGAGCATTATCTGATCCATCACGCAGGCAGATAGTGCGACTAGCCTCACGTGTATGAAGTTTCACAAACTTCCAAAACGTCTTCGGTCGACGATTTACACTATTTTCTACGTTGTCATGATGTAGGCGTTTATCACGCTTGAACCGTTTTTTCACTAAGGAACGATATATGCTAAATTTGGCGTACCAAAGATCAGAACCGGTCTTTTTATAAAGTCAGTGAAAGTGATCCTTTTTTCTTAGGTTAAGCCTTAATTCTTTAGAAAACCAGTTAGGAAATATCGACGGCTTGTTGTAGCACTTAGGAATAACTTTCTCGATGGCACTTTTTACAACTGTAGTAAGCGTTTCGGTGGCAAGATCAACATTTGACATAGAAAGAACACAACCCCAATCAAAATGTTCGATGTGTCTATAAAGACTTAAATAGTCACCTTTAGAAAAGCAGTAATTTGATGAGTAACACGGAACTCTCGCTTTGTACGGGAGAGAAAACTCAACAGTAAAAGGTGGATGGAAACCATCAATTTGAACCAAAGGATTCACAGCACGCTTTAGACTTAAAATTGGCATGTTACAAAGAGCAAGATCTAAAACGTTTCCGGCCTCATTTACGATCGTATTGTGTTGCTGAAGACCACAGAAGTTTATAAAAGATAACAAAGAATGCACCTTGGTACATGTGTTTGTGTTGCTTTTTACCGTTTCCGCAAACCAGACAACACCCGGTAGATTAAAATCGCCGTAGATTTGAACACGACACTTTTCGAAATTAATCTGCTTACTAATTGCATCAAAATACTCGATAAAAACTGTTTGGTCTGAAAGGGGCGGGAAGTAATAGGTACCTATTAGGTAACTGAAGCCATCACTGGCCTTAATTTCAACCCAAACACATTCAGAATAGGATTCGAGGTCAAATCTTCGATGCGAGACAAGGGAACATTCAACCGCCATAAGGACACCCCCGCCTAGCTTCTGTCCTGTACAGGAGTACTCTCTATCTCGGCGATATACATTGTACTTATGGCAAAAATAATTTTCATCTGGAATCCCGTTACAAAGCCACGTTTCAGACAGACAAATGATATCGTGATTGGAAACAATTAAATTCGACATGAACTCGTCGGCCTTCGTACGTAGGCCCCGTACGTTTTGATAAAACACTTTAACCTTGTTCACCATCTTCATTTCCAATCACGCTCACACATTTGCCACCCCTTAGGACCGAGTGCCTTGAAACTTCTTAAAATCTCTTATGACGAGAGAGACGAGAGGACATACTGGCACCACCAGTCGGGTAGCCATGGCATACTTGGCAATCGCAAAATTTCCTTTTTTTTTTTGCACAATTTTTCGGGGGTTTTGAAAAACTTTTGGCAATGTTATAAGTAGGGTTCCGCGTTTTCGGTTTTTATTTTATCGAAATTCGGCGTACTTTTTTCGGTGTTTATTTTAAAATTCAATTTTCGGTTTTTTTCGGCGTATATTTATTCCCAAAACAGTTTACCGGTTTCTTTCGGTGAATATAAAAAAAAGCACCATCGGCCCTTGTAGCTGTGATATTTGCTATTACTCAAAGAATAACGACACATACATACGTAGTCCTCGCTACAACTCCCGTCAGGACACACCTCAAAATCCCGGAATTCACGGGCATAATCTTCAGTGCGCTTATTTTTCCTTCCCACTCTGACGACGTGACCGTCTGAGGTGATGACCGTACAAAAACTAGCGGAATGTCAAAAAAAAAAAAAAAAAAAAAAAAATCCATGGTGTTTATGTTTTTAAGAACGGGGAGGTGTGAGAGAGTGTGTTAAGAAAGGTATTGACGGCTTTCCTCCATGTCCTTTGAAGTGCATGAAGCGAAAAACCTGATACTAGCCCACATCCGAACTTTTTTTTTTTTTTCGGGACCTGAAATTTGACACACTAAGCCCGATCACAGAAAAGACACAGATGTCCCGCGAAGGCCAATCCAAGACCTATTTGGTTGCATGTTGAACCTTGGAAGAGGGCAATCACGAAGACGTCACACAATGTCGAACCTCGCAAAGGTCTCTCTCTCTCTCTCCCTCCGCCAACCACCTCAGCGCGGCCCTAAAAAACGGAACTTTTTCGGTTAAAACCGAATTCTAGAAAACGGATTGGACGTACTTTTATCGGTTTAAACCGAAAACGCCGAATCTACAAACTGACCTTTTTCGGTTAAAACCGAATTTCCGAAAATGGATTCGGCGTACTTTTATCGGTGTTTATCGGTTTAAACCGAAAACTCCGAACCCTAGTTATAAGCAACTATTTCTCATAGGTATGTATGTAGACTTGACCTCGCAAATGGCACAAAACCTTTGTTCTATAGGGCCAGGGTAGAGCCACTAAATGAGCTAGAGTATCGGCACTCTGCTCCCCGGTATTGTTGTGGGTGCCGCCATCTTGGTGCTTAGTGCAGAGCAGACGCAAGTGCTGATCGTCGTGAATCAAAAGTGTGACTTCCTTGGCATTGGATTTGGTGTTGGGACGTTCACGTAATATTGCTTTGCTCTGTCGCGAACTGTTTAAACATTTCTGGAGGACGGCAAAGCGTTTTTCGTGATCTAAGATAAAGGTGCAGATAACTGGCAACCATGCTTTTAAGCCCCAAGATGGGTGAGTGTCGTTACTCTGAAGCGTAACTTATTTAGTGGCTCTAGTGCAGGGGTCTCCAAGCTTTTTTTGGCTAACGGGACGGATCGATCTATCGCGATCTCTAGGGCTGGAAAAGAGAGTAATTATAAAACAAAACTAAGTAAACCAACCTAGATAAACATTTCAACACAAAAATAAATGCTATAGAGACTATTAAAAAAAGCCTAAGGTGGATGAATACATGTACTTAAATTGAAATTTAATATTTAGCTAATTACGACATTACACGACAATTGGCCAAGAAAACACCCCAGACATGAAGCAAAGCGCATGGGATCTTTGGCACATTCGCGCAGGGCAAAAGTCTTATGAGAATGATAAAACTAATTCATCAATATGCGGCAGTTCTGACAGAGGACATGTACATGAGAGCACAATGGGATTTTAACATAATTACGCAGACATGAAGCCGGGGGCTAAGAATGGTAATGCTAGGGATGACAATGTTTGAGTAATAATATGGCGATAGGATCATGTTGCAATGCAATTTCTCTCGTTCTTTGTGGTATCTTAGCTTGCTCATTTAGAGCACATTGCGGCACCGTTTCTTTGCGTGCGCTTTTTGCACCGCTAGCACCGGGTCTGCTAGAAACGGGCCGAGAGCTGGGCTTCATTGGAAAGACCGCGGTTAGGCACGGGCTGGTTTAAAGACTTCCGCGGGCAAGATCTGACCCACGGGCCGGGGTTTGGACACCCGGCCCACGGTCCGAAGGAGTCGCAAGTTTGTGACCGGGCCTTAACATTTTACTGTAACGACCGGCTGCAACAGCCGGCTGTGACGGAAAACCGACACCGAAAAATGTTCCGCCCATGGGAAACCATATCAAGACTTCGGTTTCCGGCAGGATTTGAACTCACCACCCAAGCGCTATCAGTAAGGAATACCCCCTCGGGCAATTTAGCTATTCACTGCGATAGATGCCCTTGCACCCCAGAATTAGAAAAAAGCTAAATTCTGATAAAGCTAAGGAGCAAAATCTCGAGAGAGCTGTACGAGTCATTCAACATTAGATTGCAGGGGGATGACATACGCATAAGACCTTCGACAGTCCATCTAACGGAAAGGAGTTTGAATTCCTGTTTGAGAAGCCCGATTGGGTGTATAAATAGTGTGTATTGTTTCAATAAACATTTAGTTGAAAGTAGCGCTTCGAGTTATCTCCCTTACTCTGTCCCTGTCTTGCGGCGTATTTTGTCAAAAGAGATCATGTACCAACAGGCCCATCTGTCACTATTGATATTTCCTGCCTGCATGCCCTATAAATAGGATTTCGTAATTTCAGAGTTTATTTTTCACTGGAAATTCGAGGTTTATTAGAGTTTACTTTTGTTACATTCCCAATTCTCAAAAATGTGGGGCTTAATTTTACTCTGTTCTTTTTTTTTCTCTAAATAAAAATAATGTTTGGACAAAAATGTACACTAAATTAATAAAACAAGTCAATGGTCTCGAAAGATACTTCTGTGGCTGCATTCGGCATTGGTGCCCTTGCGATTGGCAATACTGTCCCATGACAAATCATAAAAACAAACACTTTGGCCCATTGTGCAAAATGGGCCTTGACGAGATAAATGGTAAACTCCCTTTTGTCAATAGTCCAAGATAAAAGAACTGAATTGGCCTTTTCCTAGAACTATCAGCTCTGTGCAATGAGAAACTTTATTCGTAAACTATTGTCTTTTTAGCTTTTTATTTTGCCATTGGGACCACAAAATTAAGTTTTCAGATAAATTCTAATTGTTTAAAATATTACTGGTGACTGTTTTTCAGAGTTTATCGAATTTATCCGAATACACGAGTCCATACCTACAAATTGTTAAAGCCGACTTCCCCTGCGTTTTCTCCTCCCATATCCCGCTCGTCCTCATATACAGGTATTTAGAGATTTAATGTACTCACCGTGTCTTCCATGTCTTTGGTCAAAATTGATTTTACTCAATACCTCTCTGCTCTCATACGATGAAGCGAAACATAGAAACTCTAACCAAAAATTTAATAAACATTTACCCGACGTTTCGGGACCAGTTCGGTCCCTTGTTCACGGGTGAGTGACCTCACCTAACCAGGCAGAGGGCTGCCGAACGTTTACCTTCAACTCTCAAACGATGGCCTGCACTCCCTTGTTCAAAGTATTCCCATACTTTACACTATCCTGCTATTCTGGCAATGCTCCTTTGTCCTACCTCTAAACTTGCCTGGACTTCAGAACTCATGCACAAGACTGCATTACCAAAGGTTAATCCTGGTACCCTTACCCCTTTCCATACACCCCTCACCACTTCATATCAACTAAAGTTCCATAGCACATTGTGTTTTATAATGTCCAAATTCATTTTACCTTTATGTATTCCTTCCCTCCATTAATCCACATTCCACATTCGTCTAAAGTTTCTACCATTCTACTTCTGACCCTGGACTTAGGGCCATTGAGCTTTAATAAAGTTTTCTCCTCCTTCTTCTCTATCTCAATGCTCTGTATTTTTAAAGGGTCCCTCTTGATGTTGTTAATTAACATGACCTCAATTTTTGTTCCACTGAACCTGAATCTGAGAACACACTCTTCCTCACCACGGATTCCAATCGATTTCTGCAACTCATCCCGGTCAGAGATACGGCTCTGATCCCGGTTATCTGCTAAGAGTAGAATGTCATCTACATGCACCAGACATGGTAGTTTCTGCCTCACTGTTGTCTCTCTCTCCATATATGAGACATTGAAACCTAATTCCCTCTGCTCTAGCCTCGGCAGCAGACAACCCTGCATAAGCACCTGCCTTATTGCTGCTGGCTGTGTGGTTTCAGCCTCCCATGTTATAGTTACTGTATTGTTCATGTACACTCCCTGTAAGAACTTCACCAATTTCACATTCAGACCCAATTTCTTTAGCTCTGCCTGAAGAATTTTGTGATTTACGTTGTCATACGCTCCCTGTATGTCCAAAAATGTCATCCACAACGGTTGTTGGCTTGTCTGCACTATTTCTATACATTTTGTGACTGTAAACTTTATCTAGTCTCCTTTTCTTAGGAAAACCATTCAGGAGCTCTCCCAACATTTCTTGTTTCTGCCAATTCTCCTAATCTATCCTTCACCACCTGCATAGCTGGTTTGTATAGGACAGAACTCAACATTAAGGCACAGTAGGACAAGCAGAGACGTAGCCGGGGGGGGGGGGGGGGGGGGGGGGGAGGGGGGGGGGGGGGCATAGAGCTCCCTTCTCCCTCCCTCCCTCTCTCCCCCCCCCCGAAACAAAATCCTGACTACGTGCCTGCGTACAAGTGAATAATTTTACAGGGTAGTGATAATGCAAACATACCTTCAGATGGTGCGATCCCAGCACCGGGTGCGTCGTCAGCGCAAAAGGTCCTATTGCCACTGCAGATTTCTTGTGCTTTCAGAAGCAATGCTGCAACATGTCGGCATCTCTGGCTTTTGCTGCATAGTGGAGAGAATACAATAATTTAAATAAATATATTTCTAGCAGTTTCACTTCTAACTGTTCACCATGTAACGCCCATTAAAATGTAAACAATTTTGAAAAAAAAAAAAAAATAAATATATATATATATCTTTTTTTTACAGCATTGTGTATGTGTTGCTGCAAAGTCGCTCACATTAAGATTCGACCGCATGACTCCGCAAAGATGAGACTCAATTAGACCTCATAATCTGAAAAAGTTGTATGCAGTGCTGTCAAATAGGGCACAAGTGCATAGCTTTATCACGGGTGGCTCTCGCTCATGATTAAGCTCCCGCGTGTTCAAGGGAGTGACGCACTATCAAAATGCACGCAGAAATAACACGGCCGATAGACACTGGTCAAATGCTGAGTGACTCACCCATCTTTGCACCCGCAATCGGCACCCTCCACCGAGCCGGTCCTCCAGTTGAACCACGCGGTCACGGTGTAGGGAATACCCTTATTCCAAGAAAGAACGATGGACCGAACAAGACACATGTTCGAGTCTGCTGGCCAGTTCCACATCACGTCCTTCACGTGCCCTGCATCTTTCATGGTCCATCCGAAATGCACTGGGCGCAACGACGCCTTGTCCCTCCGTAGGTAGGGCCACACATGGTCATGGCAAAGGTTCGCAACGTCGGGGGGACCTCGAAACCAGCGATCGGCCTCAAATGCGAACGGGATCTCCTCGTCACGAAACATCGCGACTCGAAAGCTTCGATATGCGGCGAATGAATGTATGCGCGAAAAGCTAATCGTACCGCTCAAACAAACGTTGTAAGCGCGTCGTTTTCAAGTCAAGAACTCTCGAACCCAGTGAGGAAACTGGATAGATGGATCGAATGGATATGGCTCTGGATATACGGCTCTGAAATGGATCACGGCTTTGGATTCTGGAATGGATCAGAGCAATGGATGGGCAGAGCTTCTGTGGGATGAGCGTAACGTCTATCCATTCGTAGAGGTAGTAAACGAAACTGAACGTGAGCAGAAAAGATAGGACGAGGATCATGCCGCCAACTTCCCTGTTGTGACTGTCGAAACGAAGTTATTAAATCAGTTACAAACATGAGCTCCCGGAAACGCGGTGCTGCCAAGAAGCTAGACGCCAGTGGGCCTGCGGTCGCGGCCACGAGCACCCAATTTGCGGATGAACCGTTTACGAAGACGCCGATCGTGTCCACGAGACGCATCGTGACCCGAGCTGCGCTGTCGCTGGCTCTGGTCGGCGTGCTGTACATCTCGGCCAAATGGAAACCTCAGTCCACGTCGGCGAGCTTGGCAGGCGTGGCAGAGAGCCTTACCCTGAGATCCCAAGCGGTGCCCTGTTCGGAGGACTACGTGGAAGAGCGAAAGCTTTTCAGCGGTAAGGAAGTTTATCCGTGTCTGCCGTTCATTTCTCAGCTGAGACTGCAGTGGAAACTACGTCCTCGTTGGACCAGTCACTGTGGGACCAGTTATACGCCTCTCTTCAGCCACGTCATCACACTCCCGGCCATACCCAGTGAACGGAGTACAATGACTCAGCATTTTCCTCTCGTCTCCCAGTCGGCTTGATAGCCCACTCGCAGCCACGCCTGAACAGCTGCATAATTGTGTTGCAAATAAGTTCAGCAAAATTACCAGGATTTTAGGAACATATATAATCCAAATTTCTCGAAAGTTTCATGCTTTTATTGTCAGTTGAATTGACCCTCACTGTTACTATAGATCAAAGTCCATTCACCCTTTAACTTGGCTGCTCAGAGCTTCTGAGTGTGAACGCGGTCATCCACACTATAGCGTATATGCCTATCCCCTTGAATGTTTCATGACCATTGTATACATTGTCCTATTCCAATTAAGTAAATTTCCGTTACTGGCATATTGGTTTTGGTTCTAACATTACAGTCATACACCGCCTACAAAATTTTGGTACAGTTCTCACACACACCTACTGCTTATAGAGCATCATACCAGGTGTCCAAAAAATGTTTTTCTCACAAAAAATAAAAGGCATTATTAAACTTCCAGTCTTTGTCCAAATGTAGTGCTAGCGAACGTCCATGTTTCAGAACCTGACCGTTATCTGATTAAAAAGTTATAAGCACATTTCGAAAATTTTTGCTGAGAAAACAGTAGCCCACGAAGTCCATGAATGAAGATTGTAGGCTTATAACTTCCTAATCAAATGGAAAGGTTTGAAATTGTGGCATCTACCGTAGTATCCCGAGAGATGTCCCACCCCCGAAAGATAACCCGCCCCTATTTTCAACTTGCTTTGCTATATTTCTTAAACACGGAAAGGTAGCTCGCTCTAGTAATCACAGTGTTTGAATCAATGATGGCTTTGACGTAAATGCGACTATTTAGCTATGGCGGGATATAAGCAAACGTTGCTGACTGGGAAGTCATCTTTGCTTCATTGCCCCTCACCATAATAACAAGTTTGGCAGATAGCGAGTTTGTTTTCCGGCACTCGTGCCCACGCGTGCCCACTTGCAGCGTAGAGCGGTTTCGTTTTTGGTCGGCACTCTATGAGCGGTTGCACTCTGAGTTTGTTTCAGTGCCACCACCCCACGCGTGCATGCACTCGCTGCACCGAAAAAAGAGAGCGTACCCCAAAATGCAATCCCGTCACGCCTCGTTCCAGCGAGGAGCGGGAGCAGACGACGAGGGTTCGTCTGCTACGATGTGTCATTCGTACAGCGGAACCAAAACGAAAAGAAAAAAAATATTTTCTGATGGAAATCGTGTCCCGCGGGTAACGAAATCAAACTCAAGCTTGAATTATGAGCGTCTACTATTTCATGAAGGAAGCAATTGACAACCCGTGCTTTATTTGCAAGATTTTAGTCGTTCTGTCGCTGTACAGACGCTGAAATATACCACTGTCTAAAGAAATGCTCAGAACATATGCATCAGCAACCCCCGAGATCTTTATCACCATCCGTGTGTGGGTGAAAAATTGGAACACTTGTCGACAAAGCTC
Organism: Ixodes scapularis; assembly: GCF_016920785.2. Classification (NCBI taxonomy): domain Eukaryota; kingdom Metazoa; phylum Arthropoda; class Arachnida; order Ixodida; family Ixodidae; genus Ixodes; species Ixodes scapularis. Next base: position 77,734,973 of record NW_024609881.1, on the reverse strand, counting down.
TCTCAGCAGAAACCTGTGACTGCGCAATGCGCATCCGAGAAAGCTAAACATAGTTACTTTACCCGAGGCTTGGGCTACATCATCATGTTTAACATAATTACCTACGTCAGCTATATCGTGCGTAGTCGTATTTTGTTTGAGAATGCTCTTGTTCTCGACGCCCTCACCAAGGCTGAGATCTGATCCATCTGTTACGACGATCGAAATCGAAAGTCCCATGAAACATTTTTTTCCTGGATATTCCAACAGACTACGTTTTAAGCCGTACCCTTTCAGTGTTTAACGCATAACATCACATTCAAACGGATCAAGCTTCTGCGCGGACAGCATCATCAGTTTTCTCCAGTGTAAACGGTTATAAGAATTGAAAGATCGCAACCAGCTGCTTTGTAGTCAGCTGGTTGCAGAAATTTGCACTGTCTGTAAATATCTCTACAACAGCCGAGTTGCTTGAAGTCATCACAAATATACAATACAGGTTGCAGCGACCAACGTTTATAGATGAACGTTGACAGCGACTGCACTCTCGGATTCCCACCCATCACGTTGAACAGAAAGGCGCTAGTTTCGGTTTGAAGTCGGAAATCTTTCTACAACATAGATGGTGACAGCATCAGTCATGCACCATAGATTTATTATTATAATAACTCTATGATCTGCCCTCGGTGCATTTGGCAAGTTTGTTTGAGGCCAGTTCTCTGTGCGACACTCCGCGAGTGCGATGCATTCTAGAAGAGAACTCGAACGGTGCCAGTGCGTGTTAAACAAACTCGCTAAGAAACAGATAACCAAAAATTAGCATTTTTGTTTTTCAACTTTTCTTGGTCGCGATTTGAAATTCAGCCCTTGCCTTTTTTTAACCCGATTTGCTCTTTATTTGAGGTGGGCTATCTCTTGGAATATTACAATACTTTGGACCGCTATAGCACTACACTTAGGTGGAGGCTGAGCATTCGACGATGCATAGTTTAATTTTTCAGTGAAAAAAAAAAACATGACACTTTTTCTGAGCACCTAGTACTTTCGGGATGATTGAAACAGAGCCTTAACAGAGAAACATATGCGAGTTTAGATCACTCGCTGACTCATCTCATTGGCCAAGGTGCTTCGTCAGAATCTCAGGTTAGGTCTACTAAATGCTTGGAACTGGCTTCAGGTGTTGATAGAATAATGGAATCTGAGCTAAAACGGGAGGAATGTTTCTACCCTCTTTACCAATGCAGAATGTGCACCCAGGAAGTGCGGAAGGGTGGTTTCAGACAGCGTGGTGACAGCCAATGAAGTTCTTGTTCTCCTCAGGTAATAAAATCTTGTCCTCACTGGTCAAGTGGATGAACTCGTGGGACCTTTTTGATTCTTTGTGCTTTCTTTGTTCACATCAGGATTGCACAAAGGGGCCTTTCTCTGGGGCGATCCGACGGAGGTGCATCCATCTTGGATCTTCATTCTGGGTCTGTTTCGCGGGGAAAGAAATTTGCCAACGTTTATACGTATGTGTTGTTTGCTTCTTGTCCTCGACTAACTTTGCTGTGGTTAACGGAAACTTCCCTGCCGTTCTTATCCCGACTATAGTTTGCTACTTGTTGTATGCTACTTACCATATGCCATTGCCATATTCCTACTTTCCACATGCTTCGTACGCCACTTGTCATTTCCTAACCATGTGTTCCTTTTTGTTGGCTGCTATTTGTCTACCTTACTTACCATTGAGATGGCATGCTTTGTCAGAAGCAGTTTGCTTGTCTTGTGACTGACTCTGCTCATCTGATATGACTACAGCTGTCTGCTTCTTGTCTGCAGTGTATGCAACAATTAATTGTGTTGTGGCAGTGATGTCGTCTGCTAGCACTTGCTTTGAAGATTAATTCTGTCCACTGGCTTTGACTTTGCAACAACGTAGGTGCTGTCTCCTAGCTCAACTCTTGAAGCAAAAGCTGATTCTGCTGGAAAATTGACCTAGCCAATGCTTGCGGCAGTTATTTTGAGTCAGACCCACTGATTATCTGAACAGCCCTGGCCCACTTCCAGCTTTGGTCAAGCGACAAATGCAATTTTTTAGTTCCATCATCTGCCTCCATGGCCGCATGTGACTGCACCCAGCCTCGAAATGGCCTACTGTACTTTTAGTATACAGAATTTTTCTTTTTTTCTGCTAGCATTAAATTTAGTTAGCGTTATCACTGTTTCTTGTTAAATTACTTGAGCAGTGATGTCTTCACATACTTTTCGCTGTGCACACCAGCGCTGTAGCCATACATTTTTATTGGGGGGGTCAAAGTGCATCTTTATATTATAGGGTCGGCTGGATTTCGGTGGTGGGGCTGAAGCCCTATGAGCCTAGACGCTGGTTACGCCACTGGTACATGCTACTACACTGTTAATGTAAATGCCAAATCTCAACATCATTTACTTATACTCGTTATTTGGCATTGAATGCTAAAAGTTGTGATCCATTTACGAGTGTCGCAGAAACATAATTTGCTTCCCTAATATTTTTAGCAGTTACAGCTAAACAAGAACATTTAATACCTCACTGCCTGATTCACAGATTGCACGAGATCTTTTGCGGTCTCACAAGCAGTTAACCCGTACGCAGTAGCCTGGCTGGTTCAATATATAAAACAATAAATTGCTCAGAAAAGCCAGCAATAAACAGGACAAGCCTCAAGTGCAGGAGGCAATATTATATGAGGAATTGCTCCGCTTTAAAACATTGAACGCATAGTTTAAGTTACCATTCTATTTTCAGTCAGATGAGCCAAATGGAGCTAACAGGGAACTGCAAAATTGTGGAACTGACAGCATCTCTGGCAGCGTACAAGCTGCTGTAGCCCAGTCACTTTGTTTCTATAAATAAGCCATCAGGACAGCTTGGCAAACCTTGTTCTTTTAATGACTCCCCTTCCCCTAAAGGCTCCTCAAGCAGAAGGGCAAGTTACTGTTTACGGAGGAAGACATCAAGGTGTACAGGTGAGGTTTCATTCACAGAACTTTGCTTGTCAACCATGTCGCTCGAGAATTGAGAAAAAGAAAAATTTAAGTTGGCCTGAAATACTACCTGCAGCTTTTTCGCCTGTGGGATCTGCTGTCCCAGTTGACTGGATCCTGCCTGCTGAGAAATTCTCTCTTGCACTCTGCACAGGTTGTTTGGACTTGAGGAATCTTTGAACTGCCATGCTAATTAAAGTCTCATGAAACATGCTGATTTAAGTATATGCTACTCGTGAGAGAGCATGCCAGTGCAAGCCTGTTTTCATTATAAGTGGTTAATGAAAGAACAAAATGTTTGTGCAGGGAGGAGCCTCAGTTGAAAAATGTCTCTTGGGTTTCTGTACTTTCTTGCAGGCGTTGTTTTGCAGCTTCAAGGGTTTCCTCCCGATCATAACTGTTTTTAGTCATTTGTGGGCATTTGTAGATCCTTACATTTTTCAGGACTTATTATTCTTTGTACACTTCATGTATTCCTCACTTAAATGGCAAGCAGCACAGCAGCTATTCGTGTGTTTTTATAAATCGCCCTTTGTCACAGATTTTGAAACAATTATTTTGTGAAAAGGAAATCGCTCACTGTTTGATGGAACAAACTGTTTTACACGGTGCTTCCCCTATACCCAGCCTACACTGACCCATCGCCTATACGCTTCACAACAGTGTGGCCCGTTGTCTGTTAATGATTGTCCCCCCCCCCCCATCTTAACTGCCTAGGCGAGGTCAGTATGGCCTTGCCTAGCTTGCTGGCCAGTGGTCAGTATGTTGTCTGTTTTCATACTATCAACATACGAACAGCGAGAATCCGGTACTCCGGCCTTCGCTCCTTCAGAGAGGCGATGAGATGCTCAAGTGCTCTCTCGACGGTACAAACAGTATGGCACAAACGTTTGAGGGTATTCCTCCTTGTGTTGACACGACTGTACAACTCCGCTCGAGAAAAACTCAACCGTGGCAGCGCCTTGCATCCTTTGAACAATCTGCACTCGCTAAAGCGAAAGGGTGCAACGAAACGTCATCTTTATTTTTGAGACTTGAAAGTCTTTCGGTGCCGATCACGTCGGTGCCCCTCGAAGTCCACACATATCCGAGTTTACAGATGGTGGCGCATCCATGGTGTTTCTGCCTTGCAGGCAGGTGAAGATTAAGATCCGCAGCCTGATTGCGTTCCAGTTCGGAGCGACGCCCGAGAGCCTGCACCTGACGCATCCGACCTTCTTCTCCGAGATGACAGATCGTCCGGCCCTGACCGTTCATGACCAGTACTGGCACGTCCACGTCGACAAGGTAACCTCCCTCGCTCATTGAACACAAAGGTGTACGATAGACCAGACAGTTGCCCGCTGTACAATCTGTTTCACCTTACGATGGACTGCAGAAAATGCTACAGTTCATCCCAGCCAATCCACCACATTGACACAGGACTATGCTTCGCTGTGCCCCTCTCGAAGGTCATGTGACACTCACAGGGTATCACATGACCCTCTCTAAGATCACTTTACACTCACAGCATTGACTTCGACAGCTAGGAGAATCCTCTGCTGTCCCATAAGGTGAAATGAAGCCTCACTCCACTGTACCGGTTCCAAAAGAGGACACATTTCAGAATATTTGGGTATCCAGTCAGAGTGGCAAAAATTGCCACTCGCATTTGCTGGTACAGACCACACTACGAACCTGCTTATTTTTTGGCCTGTTCCAGAAAACATATGGGTCGTTCCATTACACGTCGTTGCTCTACCTGTCCGACTACGCTACGGACTTCGACGGCGGACGCCTGGTGTTTGTGGACGGAGCCTCCGGCAACGTCACCGTAGAACCGAAGAAAGGTGCTCCTGACTTCATATTCCAAGTCGGACCAGTACCTCGCTGTCTAAACATGCATGCAACAAATTTGGTATTGGTCTTTAAGGCCCGTTCACACTCTTGCGACCGAGTACGACTGAGAGAGACGAGATCTCTTACAATTTCTTAAATGTTTCTAGAATGAGGTGACCCACTGACATTGTGGCGCCATCTATGCGGTGACCCTAGAACTGCATTTCACAAAAGCGAAGGTTTTGCGGGATTTCCGAGGTCAAATGTGCGTAATACCCATAGAAAGGCTCGTTTATAACATTGACAAAAGTTTTTCGAGCCAAAAAAGAAAGGATATTGCGCGAGAAATAAAAAAAAATATGCCGGACCGCCGAGTTTACACTGCTTCCCAATAGATGGCGCCAGTGTGTTCTCTGGTTTAAGAAGTTTTAAGGAACCCAGGTTTAAGAGGTCGCAAGCAGTTGCAAGAGTGTGAACGGGCCTTTAGAGTGACAACTGCCATGGAGCATTGATCGGAGAGACAGATAGTCGGGAAGTGGCTCTTGTCTCGGGAACTAGACTGGAGGCAAGACACATGCAGTCTTTGCTTTGAGGAATTTTGTGGGAATGAGGGAAAAACATGTTTCCATCTTTATTAAAACGTGAAACACATAACAGAGGTGTCACGACGGTCTTGGAGAACGGGTTTAGGATCCTGACACCACCACTTTATGGTTTGACCGAGATGCTGGGCTCAGCACTTGACGACGAAGATTGTTTATGTCTTTAGGAAATGAAACAGCCATGGTTGTGTATTCTCTCAGGCTTGTTACTTCTTGCTTTTTCTAGGAATACGTTTAGAAAATAAAAATAAAATAATGTGTCCTAAATAAGACACGGCCATCATTACAGTGAAAAACGATGTGCACGTCGAGGTAACCTAACGCCACACTTTAAGCAACTCCGTGAGTGGTTAAGGCTGATTCACGCACTTGCACGAGTCCGGCCGAATGCGACTGCTACGATTGTATCGTTTTGCCATGTAGTGGTCAACGGAGTAGTTTAATTTGTCCTTCGAAATCTGAACCCCGAGACATGGAGACACATCTTGTCTGTTATTTTATTTCTTAGTGCCTTGGGGAGTACAATGTTTCCTAACCAGCTCTCGAGCATACTTTTGCTTCACTTAATTTGTTGTTTGCTTTTTCTTGTTCATTCCGCTACCCTCATCAGGTCGACTCTTGGCATTCACGTCTGGTTCCGAGAATCCCCACAGAGTGGAGCCAGTGGAGAGAGGTGTTCGGTACGCACTGACCGTGTCCTTCTCCTGTGATCCTTCAAAGGCCGTCGCCGACCCCGGAACGTCGTCAGCGGCACAGGCCCAAAATAAGCGACAGGAACTTTGATGCAAAAGGTTCCTCGAGGACTGTTCGTTGGCATCTTGCTGACGTTGTACTGTTTTTCAACTTTGCAATCGTATGTTTGCCGACGTGGAAGCCGGTAGTCCACTGTGGTGCTGGTGGTGTACCAGGGCACTCCAGATGTTACTGGGTGTCTCGTTCGGAAGAAAGCGACGGTTTGTTGAGCTATAAATTGTGTCGCGCGACGGAACATGCAGTAATTTTGTCAAAGTGTGCATCCTCTTGGTTGTCACAACATCCTAGGCTGGGAAAGAGCAGCTTGAAGGAAGCGTAAAGATAAGCTCAAAAGACTTCACCGATCTATGGATCGCTGGCACCAGAACAACATCATTAAAGTCCCCTAGGCTACAGCGCATAGGTTGTGCCGGGAGCTCACACGAAAACTGACAAACAAGTTCCTCTTGTGAGGGCAGAGTATTTTACAGAGAGTAATAATCAGTTCCGTTCATCCAGAATCTCCGTAACACAGATATGTACACTCAGCAATACTGTGATCAGGAACATGCCATCATCTATTTTTTCTTTTTTTTTATTAGTATTGAACGACTATCATCAAAACTACTATAGTGGTGGAAAGTGCTCGGTTAAAGTATTAACTGAAGTGGCAAGTTTTGATAGCCCCCAGTACCCTTTCAAAATAAAATGTGAAAAAAACGTCGAAGTCGTGTGCGCTAACAGTGCTATGCGGTGTACCTTTTTCATTGGCAGTTCAAATTCTCATTCTGCATCCTTTTACGGGCCAGGTATGCAAAAAAGTATAATGGTGGGGTCCCAATTTGGAAGTAGAAACTTAGCATACCTGTCACCAAGTGACGTAGCCAGGAATTGTTTTCAGGGGGAGCCGAGGTGGCTGGGATGTCCATGACGGGGGGTGCGGTGCGGGGGGGGGGGGGGGGGGTCAAATTGCACATTTTTTTATAGTCGGGTTGACTTCTGAAGGGGGCTGAAGGCCCCCCCCCCCCCCCCCAGAAATCCAGCAGACCCTATAAAAAGTTTAGTTTTAACCAAGGCAAAACTTCAGCCGTGACCAGACTTTGGCCGAAAAGGAACCGATGATGTGACTAACCAAATGGAAGTGTTGACCTGAACTGTGATACAACCAAAACTGCAGGCCCAACCGACCGGTGTGATATTTAAGCTGGGCTTAATCGGTCTGTTGAGAACTAGTCGGAATGGTGCTACTTATTCCCACCAGCCGTTGGGTTGTGGAAAAACAAATTTTTAAGATGAAGTCTAGCAAGTGATCAATGGGACCATATGCCTGCATTATTCTTTCTTTCAGCAACATATGTATTTACAACTCCTTCGACGGTATTATTCTAAATGTTGGGGGAGAAAGGCATCCTCACTATTGTCATGACCTCTGCACAAGTGTTGGTCGTACATTGTCACCACTCTACCTTTTGACTCGTGGCCTCTGCTTTTGACTTATTTTTGAAGCTTACCAAAGCCTGTACAAAATGTTGTGAACTGTTTTTTTTGGGGGGAATAAAGGTTTCTACTCGTTTTCAAAGTTTCCATTGCTTCTGAAATGGTTATTTAACTGAATGCCAGGTATCAACTTGCAAGGCATTGCCCGAGCATTTCATCCACGTTGATCCATGCGCTTCTCTGCATTTTGCATGCATACCCCAAAGAAACTCGCTTCTATATAAAATTGTGTGAATCCTGAAGATGAAGAAAAATGCAGCTGTGCACTACAAGGAGGCATATTCATAGCCACTCCCCTTATTTGTATTTGATGGGAACAAACTATATAGAGTATTTTCTGTCCATCAGCAAACGTTTGATTTCTAACTACCTATACAAATTGCAATATGTAGTGAAGATTGGGAGTGTTTATAAAAAGGTAATACAGTAAAACCTCGTTATAACAAAGTTGAAGGAGCGATCATAATTATTTCGTTATAACCATTAGTTTGTTATAGCTAGGGTTCCGCGTTTTCGGTTTCTATTTTTTCAAAATTCGGCGTACTTTTTTCGGTGTTTATTTTAATATACAATTTTCGTTTTTTTTCGGCGGATATTTATGCCCACAAAAGTTTATCGGCTTCTTTCGGTGAATATAAAATAAACACCAACGGACACCGGATCAGTTGATCCTTGTACGTAGCTCTGATGTTTGTGATCACTCAAAGAAGAACGGCACAGATACATTGAAAAAGAAATGGACACTTCGTTTGGCAAATATGTGCAACTGTAAAAGAAACAAGAAAAAAACCATAGAAGTACAAACAAGTCAGATATGAAGCCTATGCCCAATAAACATGGAACTTCACTTTCTGTACATCAGGATTACGCAATCTCATTATAGTACACACACATGTACTTGCCAAGGTTCTTCTCCTTAATCCGCACTATTTCTCTTTTTTTAATATGCCCCTGAGCTTCGAGAATGCCCTCTCAACGCTAACACCGGACACGGACAGGCTGAGGAGATGAAGCGCTGCCTGAGCCAGCATCGGCCCATCAACCAGTTGTGACCGCCGAAAAAGGCACGGTGCGACATTTTAAAGCACAACACAACATGCAGAGCTTGGATCACGTCAGTCTTCCTTACAACGAGTTTGAAAGCATGCTCGTACATGGCGAAGTCATGGGGCATTTCGGACTTCACGTTCCGATCAATGATGCGCACATTAAACCAAAACGTTGCGATGCCATTCGTGTATCCCATACTTTCTGACACGTTTCGATAGACACTGTCGTTCCACTTTTTTGCCACGGCTCTGTTGTACGACTGGAAGGTCAAAGTGACCTTTTCCGGTTAACACTGAATTTTAGAAAATGGACTGGACGAACTTTTATCGGTTTAAATCGAAAATGCCGAACCTAAAAACTGACCTTTTTCGGTTAAAACCGAATTTCCAAAAATGAATTCGGCATACTTTTATCGGTCTTTATCGGTTTAAACCGAAAACTCCGAACCCTAATTATAGCCAATGTCCATTTCTTCCCTAATAGCAAGCAAGGGGAATTATGATTGCTTTGTTATATCCATTAGTTTGTTATATCCCATTTTTTTATAACGAGGTTTTACTGTAATTGTAATTTTTTTTTTTTTTTTTCAGTTGGGATAGAAAAATGTAAAATAAGGAAACCACTAGCTTTTACATAGCATGTTTCCTAAAATATTCTCGAATATCAAAAAAAGTTATTGTAAAATCCATAACCTCATATTCTAAGTGGTTCACTCAGTTTCTACCCGACTCGTCTTCGAAGACCTCATATGGAATTTCAACTTCGTCAAAATAATAGCATTATGTCTCGACCCTGAGAAAGTCTAGGCATATAAAATATTTTCATACATATGCTCCGCCCTTCCTTGGGGTGGTTTGACAACAGATGTCTCGGTGCAAAGGCCGAGGAAATTGCTTTGTGGCAACAATACCAAAAAGCATTCTCATCATACCATAACAGGTGAAAGTAAATGTAAAAAAAAAAAAAGAACATGCACTTTTTTTTTCATACGCACTTTGTGTACAAAGAAAACCAATGCACCTAGGTTTCTTAGAGGGCCAGCATTAGTAATCAATTTTAACAAGGCTAAAATCCCATTTAGAAGCCTATGCTGAGTACCCATCAAATTATGATTTGAACCCATCAGCTGAACAGATCAATATTAAGAAAAACTTGAGGGACGCTGACGTATCACCCCCTAGCAACAAGCATGCGGGGAGAAAACATAGTTCGCTGGTTTTGGAGCGATAATTGCGGACTATGTTTCCCGCACCACAATCAGTTTGCGTTTTTCTCAAACTAATTTACAATAAGCTTAAAAAGTGTTGCAATAATAACGTTTGCATTCACCGCGAGATGCAGCATTTCCATTGGTCCAGTTTTAGCGATGGGCAGGGAATGGGGGATTGTCTTCCAAGAGAAAATAGTCCGGATATACTTCTGCCATCGGCTTAATAAACGGTTTTGTAATCTAAAACTTTGTATACATATTAACTTGCACCTACTACGCAATATAACAACATAAACAGACGATCGCAGAAAGCTCCGGAGGGCAATCCGACAGCATTATTGGGCCCCGCTCACATCGCCTTCCCATTCGCTGTGCAAGCGTGCCGAACGTGGGTTAGAATTCCACCTAAAATTCTCCATATTTTTCTTTAATTAAGGCAAACAAATTATTTTACAAAGCGAAATCATTTGAGACATGTGGCAACAATTAATTCACATTACATGTCATGTTCTTTTTTTAATTTTCTTTTCACGCGCGACGTCACGTTTCACGTGAGCATTGTTTGAAATTTCCGCGCGAGGTCATAGTGTGTGGCGTCGTGACCCTATCGACCAATGAGAATTCGTCACTGTAAAGCCACTAATGCCGGCTTTACAGCGACCAAGCTTATTAACGCTATCGCGTTAATAAGTTAATATGTGCCGCCCCCCATCAGGTCTGTTTTCCAACTTCCCGAAATCTGTACAGACACTGGACGGATGGCATAAATTGCATACTGTCGTTAACAGGACATGACCCAAAACAACAAGTACAGAGCAAGTAGTAAACTTTAATAATAATGAACATGGCAAACTGTGCCAACATCCACAATAAAAAGAAAGGCCAGCCCATCATTAGTCTCCAGCATGTGCACACTAATCAAGCAATAGTTTCCACCACCCCCGCTACAGCACTTAAAAATATAATGGATGCATACCAATCAACTGCAGAGTTGTCCACTTGGAACAAGGTTTCCACAAATGACCACTGAGAAAGTGCCCTCAAAGCAGACCACGCAACACAGTCACCTTCGTTTCACCAAGCAGCGAGCCAGTAGAAAGTAGTCGTATCAATCTCCATAATTTAGCGAAACTGCAATCACGGCTGGGTGATGATTCTCAGAACTACTTTTCTTTTCCTTTTGAATGATCTGCAGCAAAAGCTGGAAAAAAACCGGAGTTCGAAATATTCTTTGCCTGCAATGCTACCAAAGGAAACAACCAGCCTCAATAACATTGCACTTATCAATACGACCCAGCAGCTTTGGTCCTGGACCCAAATGGCGTTCCCAGTTTGACTCTTGGCATTATTACTTGCCACAAACAACTGCTATTCCATAAATAGTGACAAGAGCCATCATTGTTTTGAAGCCACTGCAACACCCTTTTACGTGGGACCAGACACCGTTGCAGACTGCCTCCAGTACTTTCTGCAACAATGTTCGGTAGAAATGTTTGCTAAAATTTTCTAAAACTGATTAGTGTTTGTGAAGAGCATATAGTGACAGATCCACCACAGGCCATCCGCAAACCAGAAGCCCGGCGGCAGACGACAGGCGGTCGTGGTATTTAGGCGTTTTTCGGGCGTTGTTGCACACTGATAGCATAAAAAAAAAAAGGAACAGCACAGCTTGCAAATGACTACGTTTTCACGAAAGACAGAACCACCGTTTAAAGAAAGGCTTCAAGAACACAAGGCCAATCGCCAAACAGCAGACGACAAAGCCTCCCTATCCATCGTATGCAGCGAAACGTCCTCTGGGCCCGTATGGCAGCAGCCTTTCAGCGTACTGTGGGCTAAAGCATGAAGCTGAAGGTCGGCTACGGATCGTCTGTGCGTCTGCTCCAAGTGGGCTGGAGTAGGTCACAGGCCAGGATCCAGACAAAGCACTTGAGTTTCCTCGAAGTCCATTGCAGGTTGGTCATCCCCTCAAATTGAACAGCATGCCGATAATCGCCCAGGAAGACTGCGGCCCTCTAATGCAGCAGCAACTAAATATCACTGACACGAGGGCATCAGACCGTCACCAAGTCGACCGGGTCAACCGCGCACTACTTCAGACTGGCTGGAAGTCGGCTCCAAAAAGGCAACCAACGCAAGTCCCAGGAAAAATCCAGTACTACATGCGGTGGTCACATTTAAGCCACCAGCAAATGGGCTCCAGGTCGGCCACACGATGGCACCAGACCGGTACCAAGCCGGCCCGGTGAACCACACACGGCATCAAACCGGCTGGAAGTCGGCTAAGAGGAGGCGACCAATGCAAGTCCAAGGAAAAATCCAGAGCCACATGCGGTGGTCAACTCTAGGCCACCACCAAGCTGACTGTAGGTCTGCTACATGTCAGGAGCAGGTCGGGGGGCCACTCTAAGTAAAGCACTGAGACTGTTTGCGGGGATCAGCTGGTCCACGATCCACACAAAACCCGGGTTCCATTGCTCGTGAAGGCTTGGAAGAATTCAATGCGGTAGGATCAGTCGAAACTGATGAGGGCAGCCTCCTGCACCGGTGGGGGCGCCACTGGCATTTGCTCGTGTGATGGCATGCTGGTGGGGACGTGGTGACCCTGCTGCTGTGGTGACGTCGGGTGTGCCATGTGGTTCGAATGGTGTTGCTGCATGCTCTGTGGCAGAGGTACTCCCAGGGGCATGGCTGCAAAGAATGAATCATACACTGCTTGTAGATAACATACAACTGACAAAAAGTGTTGACCACACCTGAAATTTATTATGTTAAAACCCCTGAAATTTCTTTTTATTCTGTTTCTTTTTTGAAAATTTCTAAATATAGAGGAAAGGCCGTTTAGAAATATCCGATTACTTGTGAAGTGAAAATATTGAATTTTGAGGTAGATTCTTATGCAAAGTTTGCATTGAGGTAGTACAGCTAGCATTTCCCAACTCTAATTTAAGCCAAGTTCCCTAACAAGAACAGCATTTCTTTTCACGATTCAATCATATTCTGCACATTGTGGAAGAATACTTACATAATAATCACTGAGACAGACAAACCAAAACAGAAAATTATTTAGGATTTGATTTTAAAGAATGAAACCAAATTTTTGTTTGGTACAGTCAAATCTCGCTAATTCAAACTCGAGGGGGACCGAAAATTTGTTTGAATAAAGCCAAGTTTAAATTACCGGGAGTTTCCTCCCATAGATATGCATAGGATGGGACCTGCATGTTAGTCTGAATTATCCGTATGTTTGAATGAAGAGAGTTTGAATTAATGAGGATCGACTGTACCAAGCCCAAACGAAAGAAAAAACTTGACCAGTAATGAATAAACAATAATTCAGCAACAAACCCACAAATAATAAGCGTACAGCTTGACACACTGCCTCCAAAGGCTATAGAAATCTGTAGGCTACACAGACCCCAGACAAGTGATGCCAACTGGACAAATAATTCGAGACTCCTGTCAAACTTCGCTGACCTCTTTTCAATGCTTCAGCTTTTCATCATCAGATGCTCTGAATTTCTGGGGAATGTTCCATGTGCTCCTCACTGGGCATTGTCTTAGCTTCATGGCAAAGCAAGATGATGTGACAATAAATACTGTCTAGGGCAGGTGTTCCCAAGCCTTCGAATCGTGAAGGCACCTGGCTATCATGTATCACAGCTGCAGCAACCCCTCCTACTTTCAGCATTGTTTGAATCAAGAGAGAGAAAGAGCCTGAACCATGGAAGTATATCACTTACACTGCAGGGCATATGCCTGAAACTCCATGGGATGTGGCAGCATGTGCGGCAGGGTCATGCTTCCGTACTGCGGCCCCCCGACCATGTTCTGGGGGGGCATCATGTACGGCATGCCTGCGGCATGTGTGGGAGACCGGTACGGTCCAGGTACGCCGGCCATGGAACCCATCTGCTGCGGCATCGGGCCTCGCTGCATCATGGGCCCTGGTTGTTGCTGTGGTGGTGGTGGTGCGTGTCCTTGCGGTAGGCGCATCCCTGCTGGAAGAGGTCCTTGATGCATCTGTCCTTGTTGAGGAAGCATTGTGCCAGGTGGCAGCCCTTGTCCTGGATGCACCACTTGTCCTGGCTGAGGATGCATGGTGCCTGGTTGCCCCGGATGAACCACTTGTCCATGCTGTGGATGCCCTGTTCCTTGCGGGACCTGGCCCGGTTGTGGCATTGGGACTTGGTGTGAATGTATCGTCAGTGGCGCTTGCTGGGGATGCACTTGTCCTTGCTGAGTATGCATCTGCCCTTGCTGAGGTGGCATCTGTCCTTGCTGAGGTGGCATCTGCCCTTGCTGGGGTGGCATCTGCCCTTGCTGGGGTGGCATCTGCCCTTGCTGAGGTGGCATCTGACCCGGCTGAGGTGGCATCTGACCCGGCTGAGGTGGCATCTGCCCCTGCTGAGGTGGCATCTGCCCCTGCTGAGGTGGCATATGTCCTTGTTGAGAAGGCATCTGCCCTTGCTGGGGGTGCATCTGAGGATGCACCTGTCCTGGTTGTGGAGGCACTGCTCCAGGATGATGTGGAATGGAATTTGGAGGCAGACTGCCTGGTTGGCCTGCCATGGAGACCATCTGGGGAGGCAGGCTTCCAGGCTGGCCTGGGAAGCCTGGTGTGGTGGTGTTAATGTGGTGGTACTGTAGCTGCTGCTTTTGCAGTTCATGCCGCATCTGCAGCTCCCTTTCTTGCTCTTGCATGCGTTGCAGTGCCAACTGGTGCTGGTACTGAAGATACTCCTGCGAGACATCAAGAGAATAAAATCTTGTCAGGACAACAACTACCATGCTGCATTAATGATCATGCTAATTAGCCCTATCTATTAGTCTTTCTGGATTGAATAATGTAGACAGTTATTAGAAAAAATGAATCAGCATGCAATAGACAAAAAATTCCAGTATCCAGTAACTACCATCCAAGGAATGGTGGTTACCACTAGATCCAAGGAATGACATGTAAACGACAAAGAGAAACACAAATACTGAATGGGCGGCATAACTTAGTGTTTGCTTTAAATCTAGTTTACAGGTATTGTAGTAAAAAGCAGAATGGAATGGCACAACACAAAAGCTGAATCCTAACATCCTCAATCCTCTCATTTCTTTTTTTTCTTCAAAGATGCAGTCTTAAAATTGGAACATCAAGCCCAACAGAGTGCCGAATGTAACGCCATTTTTCAATTGGTGTTTGCAATGAGGATAATCGTCAACTACAACGAGAGTCCGACAAGAAAACGGTTTGCTTTTACATTCTAGGCAGAATCTCATCTTGTCGTTGAAGCCCAGCTCTCAATACCCCAATTCTAGTTAAATCACATCTAACATAACCACAAGGATGTAACCTCACCAACATCCCTGTGACTTCGAACGATGCACATCACTTGCCACCGGTTGCAAGCGTTCAAACATTTGTGTGGGAGATGGCGGGCAGTGGTGGAACTACTGCAATCACTCAACTAATAGCCGCACTGTTTACAAGAACATCAGCAACCCTCAAAAAGTCCCAAACCCCCCCCCCCCCCCCCCCCCCTTTATTTCCGACTGAAAACGCGGGGCAATAAAGGCATTTAGACAGTGAACAAGAGTTCATTGCACAGACAGAATAAGGCAAAATGGAGGACTACAGACAGAATAAGAAGGCAGAGCTGTTAACTTGGGGCACAATGTAAAATATATATACATATTAGTGCGAAGGGTGAGGTTGCTTTGTCCGCAACACAAACTCAATCCATG
The DNA here is from genome assembly GCF_016920785.2 of Ixodes scapularis. Lineage (NCBI taxonomy): Eukaryota > Metazoa > Arthropoda > Arachnida > Ixodida > Ixodidae > Ixodes > Ixodes scapularis. The sequence continues at coordinate 77,719,340 of NW_024609881.1, read as the reverse complement.
GCTCAGTCCGTGGGAGGTTAAACTAGGAGGGGGCGGGGGGCACTGCAATTTCGTTGCTCGTTAAACCCATGCGACCAGCTCGCGAAACCCCTGTCTTTGCGGAACCCAGATTGGGAACCCCTCTTTAAAGCTACTATTTCTCATAATGCATAGATATGATCTTGCAAATACTGCAAAAATCCCCTCGTGACCAGGGTAAGTCACCCGAAATACGACGAATAGCTGCACGCGAGCTCTGCGGAAGAAACAAAACTGCACGGTGGACGAACGTTGACGGCTGTACCTTGTATAACGAGCGGTAGCTAGCGCCACCTGGCGCGCGCCCTGTTCGTGAACGGTAAGGCCGTCGCTCGAGCAAGCGCAGCAAAGTGTCCCACCTGCTTCTTCTGCCGCATGATGTGCAGCTTCTGGGCCATCTGGATCTGGCGCTGCCGCTCGGCCTCCTCGGCGTCCCTCCGGAGCTGTTCGCGGTGCTCCTCCCGGAGGGCGTCCAGGGCGCCACGCGCGTCCCGAATCTGCGCCAGCTTGTCCTGCAGGCCCTCGTAGTACTCTGCCCGAGAAATGGAGACCCAACAAAACGTCGGCACACATTCTCCTCGGCGGCGGCGCCCAAGAAGGCTACGGTAATTCGCTCCCGGAACGCGACAAGTCGTCAAAAACGTTGGGCAACTCCGGCTCCAAAGTCCCCTGTTTTTCGGACCACACGGGTAGAAATGGAGGGGAAGGAGTCGAAAGTGCGCAGACGTAAGTGCGCCGAGCTCTGGTTTGGAAGATGCAAAGCTGGCAGCCCTTGTCTCTACTCGCTGTTCGAACAGAAACGCCAAACGCTGCTGGCATTCAAACGCATTTGAATGGTGAGTAGAGAGAAAGGCAGTAAGTTCTGTGTCTACCCACCGGTCGCTCCAACCAAAGCCTTCCCCGCACGCTCTCATCTCCTCTCCCGCACTTTCTACCTGTGCACATGTACAGTGCTCAGCAAACTTATCTGGAACACATGCTAAGCCTACTCTTGGCTTGTTCTATTTTATTTGTTTTTTCATGCGAGCGTGCATAGCTGGCGCTAGCCCTAAGCTATTTCTCTTTGTGTCCCACTATGTCCGTAGCATACCTTCAGTTCACGTAAATATGCACAGTTCTCTCATATTTTATCTTTTTTCTGCATTCAATATTCCACAAGTGTTCCGTATAAGTTTGACAACTGTACATCGCAAGTTTGGTGCAATGGCGTACATATCGACCTCTCCTGTAATGGCCTTCGAAAAAAAAAAAAAACTGACAGTATTGATAAAAACAAATTTTTTTTTTATATTATACAAATTTAATTTTTTGCCGGTGCGGACTTCTATTTACAGGTGCAGACTACGGAAGAATTTGCTTTCCTAGCTAGTTCATTATGACGAGTTGCGACGAATTTCGTGAATAACAAAATATGTCAATGATGATTTATGTATAATACAAGCTTCTTTGTCAGGTAATAAAGCAGGCATTTGTTAAGTTCTCTGTATGTTCATTTTATATGTGCAGAGTAGGCAGCTCATGCGTACTGTGCACGGACTGTGCCGAGGGAGAGGGCTGCCACCGATGCAACAAAACACCGGATTCACAGAGACAGCTGAAACGGCAGCCACCACTCTTCATTCAAAGGGGAAAACGTTGAGGCTGTGTGCATCCAGCCGTTCTAACTGAGCAAAAGCTGTCAGCTTTTAGATCATTAGATATTCGCGAAGTAAGATGTGTTCCCTAGTGAAGTGCTTGGTAGAGACAAACAGACTAGAAGGAGACGGTAGAGAGAGAGAGAGAAAGAATTGAGAGAAGGCAGAGAGAGAGTTGAGGGAGAGGGAAGTGGAGAGAGTAGAAAGAAAAGGTAGAGGGAGAGTTGAGAGAGGGTAGAGTGAGAAGGTAGAGTCGAAGAGGAGAAAGAAAAAGTAAATAGGGTTGAGATATAGTAAAGTGGAGAGAGAGATTCATTAAATGCGGAAGGAAAGTTCGTCTGCTTTTTGCGCAGGGGGTAGTGGTGACGTCGGAACGCCGAGCCCTGATTGGCTGATCGCGACCCTCTATCTGAGCGTCGTCTGCTCCTTTGCAACGTCGTCTGCGTCTGTCTTACCTTTCCTACGACTTTCGGAAGCGCAGGTCTTTACAAGCGAGCTTGACTTCGCCTTTTCGAGAGGGCAGATGAAATAACTCGAGAGGTACGATGCATTTTTGTCTAACAACTAGCAGACGCGCACCAAGGAGAAATGTCAACAGACTCAATGGCGAGGTGTGCCGAGGCTTGTTTGCTAAGAATGGAGAGTGAGGGTGGCTAGCGTCCGCAAGTTCCCTCCCAAATACCTTTTCCCTCCTTTCGTGTGCGGCAAGACTCCTGCCTCTTTAACGGCGTTGGCGGGTTGGCACGGTTGGCACAGTTAACGTCGTCTGCTTTACGTCTGCTAGTCAAAGCGATGGCTGCTTTACCTTTCCTGCGTCTGTCGGAGATTCACCGCTCTCTGAAAGGCGAAGTCAAGCTCGCTCGTAAAGACCTGCACTTCCGGAAGTCGCAGGAAAGGTAAAACAGACGCAGAAGACGTTGCAAAGCAGCGGACGACGCTCAGATAGGGGGTCGCGATAAGCCAACCAGGGCTCGGCGTTCCGACATCACCGCTACCTCATGCGCAAAAAGCAGACGAAGTTGCCCTCCGCATAGGTAGAAAAAGTGAAGAGAGTCGAGAGAGAAAGTAGAGAATAGGGAGAAGATAATCGAGAAAGGGAGAAATTAAAAAGTAGAGAGAAGGTAGAGAGAGAGCTATAATCAGGGTGTCCAGCAAATTATTTTTTTTTAAATTCCCCGACTTTTCCAGGTTTTCCCTGACCACTCTAGAGGCGGTTAAATATATAAGACCATTACAACACAAGGCATTGAGCATTGAGAACAGCGAGGATTGTTTTGCACGGGCCTAATCTAACTTGCATATTCCGAAATATTTGGGTTTATCCAGTCCGAATTAAACAAACCCTTTCTCGCCGCTGACGTCGTCAGTGAAGAGGCCACTTCCGGAAACATGATGAAAACACGACGCTCAACCACACACGTCAATAACCAAATGGCAATATGGCCGCCAGATGCACTTTCGGATACTTTCGGCTTGGATTGGAGTCTGCGGCTTTCCCACTTGTTACTAAATCTAGTAGTTCTAACTGGATCTAGTTTAGTGTTGCACTCTCAATCCAATCCAATCCAAAGCTTGGACTGGATTTTTCGGCTGTTCCCTTTGCATCGAGTAGCACACTCTATATTGGGTGAGCAGAGCCCACAGTCTGCTCTAGGCAGAACTTATTGCATACATTTCTGCCCCTAAGTCCTCAAGTCTTTGCTCAGGGCACTCGGTGGCATTTCCGGCTCATTTTCTCCGACTGCGATCACTTTTCGACAATATCCCTGATAATTCCCCGATTTCTCCCGGTCATTAAAATTTCCCTGACAATTCCTGGTTTTCCCAGTCGCTAGACACCCTGTATAATAGAGGGAATGTAAAGAGAGTAGAAAGAGGGTAAAGTCGAGAAAGAGAGAGAGAAATCAAAGAGAGTAGTGCGAGAATGTAGACGAAGAGTCAAGAGAGAGAAAGTAAGGAGAGTCGAGAGAGGGAGAGAAATAAATTGGAGAGTTCAAAGAGAAGGTAGAAGAGTCGATAGAGATAGTAAAGGTAGTCGGGGGAGAGGATGTAAAGAGAGTAGAGAGAAGGTAGTCGAAAAACGGAGATCAAAAAGAATAGAAAGAAAAGGTGGCGGAAGAGTTGAAAGAGAAAAAGAGAGAAATTAAAGTACAGTGAGAAGGTAGAGGAAGAGTCAGTAGAGATAGAGAAATAAAGAGAGTCGAAAAAAAGAAAGTAAAGAAAGTAGAGAGAAGGCACAGTCGAAAAAAAAAGAAATTGGAGAGCAGAGAAACAAAGTAGAGGAACAGTCGATAGAGACAGAGAAAGGTAAGGGAGTAGAAAGAAGGTAGTCGAGAAACAAGAGAAAATAAAGTAGAGAGAAAAGGTTGAGGGAGAGTTGATAGAGAGAAAGCAAAGAGAGTAGAGAGACGTGTTAAAGAGAGTAGAGAGAGAGAGAGAGAGAGAGACATTAAACAGAGTAGAGAAGATAGAGGGAGAGTTGAGAGAGAGAAAAAGTAAAGAGAGTATATAGAGGGGGTGCACCCACCCCTGAGGTCCTCCTGGTGCTGGAGGTGCTGCACCAGCTGGGTGTGCATGCTGCTCACTGAGAGGAACAGGTTCTGCACATGCGAGTCATTGGCCACGGGGCGGCCCCGGGCCGCGTTGCTCTGCAGCCGGTTCACAAACACCTCCAGCGTCGTGCGCAGCTGGGCCACAAACTCCTCCAGCTGCGAGTCGGACTCCGTCGCCGAACCCAAGGACACGGACACCGTGACACCGCCGCTGTCTGCTTTCTGTGAGAACGACGTGGCGTTTTTCAGGCGGGGAGCGGCGAGGGTGTAACAATCTTAGTGATGTGGCTGGAAGCGTGTCCCACTACAGAGGGTAGTGCTTGAAGTCAGGGGGGTCTCGGACCCTTCACAGACTTGGATGAGGGGTGCGAGACGCTCGCACCCTAGCTTCAGCGTAACTGCGGCAAATGACACAGAAACGTGTTGTCTACACACATTTTTCCCTGGCGGACGATGAAAAAGCATGCCATCGTCCACACAAATGACACAGAAATGTGTAGTTGTCTACACACATTTTCTCCCGGCGGGCGAATCAAGAATGTGCCGTTGTCTGCACACCGTCATCCGCACGAACATTTCTGCAACATACGACAGAAATGTGTCGTTTGCACAAAAATTTCGATGGCAGATGGCGCGCAAGTACACTGCCCTGCACTTTTCTGCACCGTGCTACGCTTTGTGAACCGGTGTAGGCTAGGGCAGGTAAATCGAATGATCCCAGTGCATGCCACTACTGAAGCCGGTGGTTACCCCTCCAGGATTTTTACAAGAGTTCTGAAGCACCCTCGCCATAGCTCCAGCATAGCCGCGGCAGACGATGCAGAAATGTGCAGTCGTTCGCACACTTTTCCTCGGGAAGACGACACCCAAAAGGGACGTCAGCTGAACAAACATCTCTGTGGCAGACGATTTGGAAATACTCCATTGCCAGCCCAAACCTTTCTGTTGCAGACAGTGCAGGAATGAGCAATCATCTGCAAGCAGCTTTCTTCGGCAGACATGCCGTCATCTGCACAAACATTTTCATGGCAGACAACAAAAAAATGCGCCGTTGCCTACACAAACATTTCTGATTCAGACGAAGCGTAAATGCGCCGTCGTCTCCAGAAACATTTTTGTGGCAGATGACGCAGAAATGTGCCACTACACGCATCTTTTCTCGGCAGACGACACAACAGGTATGTCCCATGGCCCGCACCAACATTTCAGCGGCAGACAACGGCGCACTTGCCTCGATCGCCTTGACAGTGGAATAGGGCGACCCGGCCGACGTGGGTGCACTGGGGACAGGGCTGAGCCTCGAGGCCAGAGAAGGGTCCCCGTTCTGATCCGTCTGCTGCTGCTGCTGCCGCTGCTCCCAATAGGCGCGGTTCAGGTACCGCGCCAGCTCGGGGTCGCCGTCTGCCAAGTCCTTCTTGCGTGCTTTGTCCGAGCCGCTCTTGTCCAATGCCTGCATCATAGGCAACACAAGATATGCATGCAAGGTGCATTTTGACAGAACGCGTAGGCTGGTTTGCACGTTTGCGTTTGAATGTGATCCTACGACAAGAGAACCCCCGTGCGCCGAGGGACGGCGTTTGCAATACGATCCGCGAGGGGGCGATGAAAGCATTGGCTGTCTGCGAGTCTCCGATCCCCCGCCCGCTTTTCTACTCGTCCCTAGATGACGCATTGCACGTGCAACCAATTGGAGCAGGGCCCAGCCGGCATTAAATTCAAACGCTCTTTACGGTTTGTCAATCTCTAGAGAACACACTGGCCGTGCCTACTGGGATCTCTAGAGAACATTGATGCCATGTACCGGTAGCCTGGAAACGTTTCCGATCTTCAGTTTGACTGAAGGTTTCGTGGTATTTGTGAGAGTGCACTATCTACGAGAAATGGTGCCAATAACATTGGGAAAATCATTTTAAGCCCACGTGATAGGAACGATGAGCAAAAATGTTAAAAAATATAAACGCGGAATTGGATCGGTTACAGTGATACCGTGTAGATGGTGCCAGCGCATTCTCTCGTCGCGAGCAGTTGCAAGAGAGCACAAGACGCACAATCACACCAAACAAAAATCTTCAAAGAGCAGTTCCTCATTTTTCTTTTAGATGAGACAAGTAAAAAAGAGAAGTCTGCACTAAAGTGTCTACGGCTACGGCGTTCAAGAGTGTAGGATGAGGTACCATACTCGGGAACAGGTGGCAAAAGCGTGAAATTGATCGTCTAGACATGCAGACAAAAAAATGGGAAAAAAAAAAAAAAAAAGTAATAGACCCCAAAACAATATTGGGTTAGAATTATAGTAATTGCAGGTTGTCTAGTGGGACAAAACAGATCAAGCTCATAAGGACAAGAGAAACGAAATTTCTGCTGCAAAATTCTTACCATGTAAGCGGACTACTTTTTTTCTCTCCGTCAGAAAAGCTTGCTGACTTTATCCTGATTGGCTCATTTCCCTACGTTGCTGGGTGCGCCGCGGTTGAAGGTGAGTATTTGACTTTTGCTTGGCAACAATTAATCCGTCGGTTTCGAGTTTGGGACCAACTAGTGCAATAACAGAGATGGCCAATCCGTAATGATGCCCTGAGCAGAGCACCTGCTGTGAACATTGCTAAGCCAGGCATGAGGCTGAGATGAACATTAGTGGCATGGGCCAGTTTGACTACGAGTTGAGGAAGACAACGCTTCTCAATTTCAGTGATGTGATTGGCCTAAGCCGTTTTGGAGCACCTTTTGGAGCAGCCAAAAGAGTGTTTTGGAGCAGCAAAAGTGGCCTTTGGAGCAGCCGAAACAGTGTTTTGGAGCAGCAAAAGTGGCTTTTGGAGCAGCCAAAACAGTGTTTCGGAGCAGCAAAAAGTGGCTTTTGGAGCAGAGTTTTTTTATAAAAATAAAAGATATTTGTTTTAAGTGCTGGACAAAGGAAGGGCACTTTGCTCGCCACAATAAACAAATTATGGTCAAGTTAGACGACCTGGGAGTCTTTCAATTTGTTAACTGAAATGCCAATGACACAACATATTTTGCAATACTTCAGTTAAATGACATATATATATGTACCCACTATAGATAAATAAGAACCAAATTGCACATATTAAATTTATTTGGAAATGACCAGCTTAGCAGTAAATATGAAAACATAAACTTCACTAGTTATATAATATAATAAATTGAAGCAGTATCCAACTGATGAAACACGTAACTACTGCAATGCAATACGAAACTGTACACATGAAAAAGGTGCAGTATGACTGGTGGGCGCTTTTCCTCTTGCCTGTTAAAACTTTCTGCAAGGCTGTTGCAAGCCTCGCTTAGCTTTCGGCAAGTAATGAATGTCCACTTTCAATGTCTCCAAAGAGACGTTGAGACATCCCACAAGTGTATAGTGCTGTAGGCGTTGCCTAGCAATTCCAAAACGTCTCCCACTGTTTTACTGGTTCCCGACATGCCAGATTTTCGTCAGAAGCAAGCAAATGTAAAGCAATGGATTGCAAGCGTCCCGGCTGGTACCTCTGTCATGCAATCATGTTTGCATGCACGTGAGGGCAACTTCGGCAGCTTGCAGTTGCACGCGCTTTGTTATGCGAGCGGAGACGACTGTTCGATCAAAACCGAAACTCTGTCACTCTGCTCCGTCGCCATCTGGTCCCCAAAATTGAATGCAAAATGTAACAATCTAGCATAAAAAAAAACAGTACAGCGGCGCGTGCTTGCCAGGCCAGTATGCGAGGCACAAGCTAATTTAAAAGGTTAAAAAAAGCAAACAAAAAAAGGACAATATAGCTAATAAAAAAAAAAGAACCTGAGCGCATCAATGCAAGACATCGCGAGTCAGGGTCAAAAAGTTCTTGGAGCGCTTTGTGCAACAACTGAACTCAAGATAAACAAGCGCGCTGTGCGGGTTCAGCATGCAGACATTGTCTTTTTTTGCTTTAGCTAACTTGTCTTAAACTTTCGATTGCGACAGACTTTTCACGTACCGGGGTCCCTCTCAAAAGAAATCCCACCGAGAGAAACCTAGGTAAACAGTACTTCGACACAACAGTCTTTGAGCTAGAGGTATTTTTGTAGTAGCGTTTAATTTAAACAAGGACAGGATTGCTGATTACCCTGCAGCGGTCCTTACAATTCATTTTAAAAAGTGCCATATCTGCAGCAATGTGTGGACGGGAACACCCGACGTCATGACCACAATGACTGGTAGGCGGGACCAAAAATAGTTTTGCCACGGCCGTTTCTTTCAGAAGCGAGTGCTTCAGATCACAAGTAACTCCCAATGCGCAAAGACGTGGTTTCGTTTTACAACATGACGACATGGCTGGTACCCGGCAAGAAATATTTTCAAGAGGATGCGAGACGAGACCCACGAGAGCGTGAAATGAGGAACGGCGGGAATGATTGATGGATGGTTGATGCAGCATACTTTCTGTCGGGCGGTTGCTTGCGCCACCTAGCTCACGCATGCTCAATTACGATACTCAGTTTAGTTTCGGTTTTGAAAGGAGACCGAAACTGCTCTTTTGGCGCAGGCTCGGCGCAGATTACCTATATTTCGGCGAAATGTAGCAGGATGTAGCAGGGTTAGCCCCTTGGCACAGTTTGGCACAATTGGCGCAGCAATCACATCACTGCAATTCACTACGGTGTTTTCTCCAACAGTTAGTGCATGAAGCTAAAAACAAAGACCTACATTTTATTAACACTAGCAATTGCATCTAAGCAGCATATAGAGAAGTCAAGAAAGACATGAGGTCACAGAAGAGGCAAACAGGATTTTGAAAGCAAGGACGCGGTAAAGAAGATCCACGACTTTACCGTCGCATCCTTTCTTCCAGAGTCCTACAGCCAAACACGCCTTCTGGCATGTTTTGGCTATGCGTGCAACCAAGTGTTAACAAAGGCAGAAAACTCGTGTCCACCCGTAAGCGACACAAACATGCCGTGGAAAGAGATTTCGTGCACCAACTCACATCTCCCGATGTCGCGTTTGGAACGGTGGCGACCGCGCTGGGTACCGTGCTGGCGGGCTGCCACGTCCTCTGCATGCAACCGGAAAAAAAGAAAAAGAAAATATATAATGAGGAAGCAAATTTAGACCTAAAGCCTTATTAATTCCTCATATTTAACTTTAAAGGGGCCCGCAAGCACTTTTTTGCTGGTTTTTAATTTGAACCGAACCTGAGCACACTGACCGTAGCAACTTAATGTAACTTTTCTTTTCTCGAATTTCGCTTTATTTTAAAAGTTATAGGCAAATTAAAATTACAAAAACAAGCAAAAAATAACCTCCCTCATGACGTCCTTGGTTGCTTGAGTGGCTGTGAACTAGAGGAGGGATAGTGAGCTCAGCGAGCGCTCAAGGCTGCCGCACTCCGTGTCGACGGCGCGAGGGGGCGCCACTAAAGCCTGTTCTGGATAGGCTGTATACAGCGGGCAGCCAGAGCGACTCTCCTTGCATTTGCCGTGCGATTAAACACTAATTCGGTATGGCACTTCATTGGCCACAAACAACAGCTAACACGGGGTAAATATCAGTTCAGAATGGGAGTCACTTCGCACTGCAGTACCGCGAAATGGCCAAAATGCAAGACAAAGCTACTCGCTGAAGGCCTTCGGAACGCTCGTAGCCGGTCGGATCCTCCAGTCCGTAACGACCGCAGCGCCGTCGCGTACATCTGGGACCTTTCCGTGTCGGCACCTGATCCCATTACTCTTTTCTAGTATGCGCCGCCTTTTCCACCGCTTGGTGGCGGGTAAGTCGACGGGTCATTTCTTGTTTCCGTACTTTATAAACAGCATTTCTTTTCTGATCTAAAATACTGAACAAGAACTACTTTCATAAATAACTGAAACGGTTCGCGCCACTTATATTTTGTATTTCGACTAAAAAGAAGCTTTTAGCAGCTCTGACCAGCAGTAAGCCCAGGACCAAAGACGTCACATTTTGCGCGCTTTCGGTACCACGGGTTGCCCCCATTGGTGGAGGAGGTTTCCGCGTCGTCCGGTTAAAATATGATGCACTGATATTTAGTTACTCTCTCCGTGCCTGCTGGCTTGCCCGAACCCCAAGAGACGTGGAAACCGCAAAAAAGGTAGACGCTTAAATATGATTGCAGGGCCCCTTTAAGTAAAGAAGTCTAACTAGAGTAGATGGCACAAGTCACCACCTAACTCCTAAGAGTTCAATATTCACCCGTTCATCCGTTCGAACGTCGAGCCAAGAAAATGTCAGGTATCTACAAAAAGTACCTCCTCTAAATTTCCTAATGTTACCGAGTTTATTTGCACGAGCGTCTTAGTGAGACGGCCCAATTCGTCAGGTGGAACAAAGACATGCAGAAGTGTCAATGACAACAAGAATGGAGTTTCTTGAACACCGATGTCGAGTGCTTCGGAGCTTGCTCGAATAAATTTTGCCTCGCGTTTGTATCGCCCAATGTTCTTTGTATGGGATTGTACACCTTTCTAAGGCAGCCCCCAAATTTTTAAAAAGCAGAGGCTAGATTCTTTGCATGTTTGTGTCTGAAAAAACATCTGCCAGGAGGTCACTGTGGAACCCTCAATTTTCGCAAGCTACCAGTTTTCGTAGAAGGCCAAAACAATTTCAATAAAAAAGAGCCTGTTGAGCGAAAAAGGTGGCTGTCTCGACTTCAACACGGATGAGCAACACATTGTGTAGACGTCTCCGGCAAGGTGTCTCGACTGAGCTGGTATGTCGCTGCTTACGAGTAATTGCTTGAATCTAGTGAAAGCTACAGACGAGCACAGATACAGTGAGCAGACGACTGACAGTGAGCAGACGACGGCGCACTTACAGAAGCTCGCTGATTGGTCTCCACCTCGCTCTTGGAGAGAGCAATGGCCAGCTGAAGCTCCTCCTCTTCCTGAAGCTCTTGCTCCGACTTGCCGCCAGAGGGCTGCGCAAGCAAACCACTCCCCCATAAGGTCATGTAACCCCCTTGCTAGCTTGTGGCGAGTCCAAGACTGATCGCCTGTGATCAGTTCCTGGCCCGGCGCTCGGGCAAACGAGTTTAAATTAAGTTCTACACGGGTCTGCGTGAGAGCCCAACTGGTGTATTTGCACCTGTATGAGTTTGCATACAAAGTAATACAAACTCTTGAGCTTACACAGAGTTTTGTATGACTGCACACCAATTCCTGAGTTCACAATGGTTTTTACATAGGCTTACTGACATAAACTCACGAGTTTGCATGAGTCTTGTGTAAGATCGCTGGTGATCAGCCCCCTGCCCGGCCCCCTGCCCCGAGAGCTTGAAATTGCATTAGAACTTACTGTCAATTTTCGGAAGATCGCTCGTGAAAAGTGTCTTTCCATTTAATTTAAGGCCTTGCAATTTTTGAGACGGTGATTGCGTCTTCCCAATGGCTTTAATGTGCACTCGTTTGTAGAAACATTTTGTGGCGGATCACTCGTGGACAGCAAATTTTCTGATCCTTTGACATGTGAAACAATTAACAGAGAGCCATTGTAAGAAGCCACTTATGGTAAATGCCCTTTCAGAGATTTGCAGGAGAGCCGTTTCTAAGTGAGTGCTTTTAAGTCTCATAAGTAGTCGGGTCACATAATGAGCTATAGTAAACTGAACTTTAGGACCATCATTTGTGACATCTTATTAGATCTGCTCTAGCACTTTGATAGAATATGCCTCGATAGAGGCATACTTTCCTCTTTTCATACTGACATCACGAAACAAAAGAGTAACATCACAATTTCCAACAAACCTCACATTACCATAATTTCCCACGAAGCTTGGGAATATGTTCATCCCAACTCGCTCATAACTGTAACTTGACCTCCTAGTTACAGATTGAGAGTCCCTGCCACACGACTTTGTGACAGACGAGTTTTTAACCGACAGCCAGCTACTGCCTCGGCCACTCTTGCAGATACATACTTGCAAGTGCTCGAAACAACATGCTTTTCGTTACACGGCTCGAATTTCAAAGTTTGTCATTTAGCTGCGAGTCTTTCGGCTATTTGAACAGGAAGGGAATGAATGAAAATCGAAAAAGTTCTCACGGCAGACGATGACGTTTGGCTTGGCGAAGAGTGCTCAGATCCGCTCCCCTTCTGTGCCGCCTTTGCCGGCGCAGCCTTGGCTGCCCTGCGTCCGAACAAAGCTCCATTATTGCACACATCCTCTTCGGAGCTTGTACTACGATAAGAACACAGAAAATTGAGCCGTCCTGTATTACCCCGAGGTAGAGTCACGGCAACAGTTCTGAGAAGTCGCGGCAAAGTCATTGGTCATCGGCGTCGCGTTCGCGCACCGTGGAGCATGTGAACAAAAGTGTTAGAAACAAAAATAGACATCTGACCATTTTGTTCCAAACGTTTCTGTTTCTCTCGTGCTCCGGAGCACGTGAAAGTGTGTTTCCTGGCACGAGCTCTTGGCACTGACAGCGCCACAACGGCATTTTGCTGTCGGTTATTTATTTTTTTTCCAGAGAGCTTGTGCAGTGGGCGTGGGGTAGCAGAAAAATTCTAAGTATAAAGCGGATTGTTAACGCTGTGGCGCAGCCCTGTGGTAATGGCTCCACTTTGTACACAGCGGACCCAGGTTCGATTCCCGCAGGCGGTCGGCCATGCCCTTTTAAGGATTGGGCAATGTCGACAAAGGACACCCTACTATACCAGCTACGTCACCGACAACAACGGACATCATTTCCTGTAGGGAGAAGACCTCGTAGCCAGCTACCACCGTAAAAGAAACATCCATCCAAACTAAAGAAGGCATACCCCAAAATCTTATAATGACAGTAATGCTTAGCCAATATACTTGGTGTCTTTTGCATTGATTATCTTGGTGAAACGTCGGCTAGACGTCAGGCCACCGACCTGCTGCGTTGGGCTAGGTACAGTGCTCGTCAAACTTATACGGATCACTTGTGGAATATTGAACGCACAAAAAAGATAAAATATGAGAGAACTGCACATATTTATGTGAACTGAAGGTATGCTACGGACATAGTGGGACACAAAAAGAAATAGCTTGAGGCAAGCGCCAGCTATGCACGCACGCATTGAAAAAAATAAAATAGAACAAGCCAAGAGTAGGCTTAGCATGTGTTCCAGATAAGTTTGCTGAGCACTGTACATCGGCCAAACTTTGGCTGCCATTCTGAGTTTTCCCAGGAGGTTTCTTTCAGAGCTCCTCCTATCAGATTGTGCAACATTCCTGCTTCCTCAACCAAGCTGAAGTGGAACAGTAAGAATGTTGGCCCAGTAATCCCACAAGAGCAACAAGAAGAGCAACAAAATAACAAGAAGGCTGAGGAACGGGAGATGAACTAGTACTGCCATCTTTCAAGGACATGACATGATTGCGCGACGTTGTATTTCAATACATGCTAAAATGCCTCAATATGCACGCCCCTCATGCCAAGCGTGGTTCTTGTAGCAATACAGCATGCTAGAAGTAGCGTAGTATTTACTCGAGTTATAATGTACAGTTTATAAACTTAATAGGTGTCTCCTCGTTCTTGGAGAAATATGATCTTTACGGGGAACATTTTCGCACGTAATTGTTTTTTCTGTCCTAGAAGTCGCTGGGACAGAAACCCTCTCTCGGTCAACCGCAATGGTTCGCTATCCGCGCCTCTAGGCAAAAGCGGATGCACTTGGTTTGTTCATTACCAGTGCGTCCATCACTAGAGCAAATGCGACGGGGACAAACTTGCATCAGTAAGGTTTGCGAGGAGTACTTTTACAAGATGGACATTCTAGTACTTCGTCTGCTTCATGTGGTGTTGTAGGCCCTCCCCCTAAAATAATTCTTACAGGCAGTGAGGGGCTGCCAACGTTACTACAACAGATCAGTTGGGATAGTGCCAAAGAGCCTGCTTCGAAAAAGTGGCCTCGATCCATACTCGAGAACCAAACTAAAGGCGATTGCAATGCCGCCATTTCTCGCGCAGCGGTTACTCCAGGAACTGCAAGTCTGCACGTATCGGTTGAAGTTGAGTCATGCAAGGGTCGGTGGTGCCATCTCGTAGTGCCATTTCGCAGTAGCAATATAAATGAACTTTTATGTTTTGACTCGTTGCTGAAAAGCGGCGCTGTTATCATATTTTGTTTGGTCTTGGTGAACGCGAGCAGTCCGGGTTTCAAAGGTGAGTTTCCCAACTGAGCGTTTTAGTAACGTTGGGGGCTACCGTAATAAATAAATAAATGTATAAAGTGAGTCGACACCTCGTAGACCCTGAGATAGGGAACAATAAAAAAAATGGACGAAGATAACAAAATCTCCAACGCAGCTGAAATTTATTGATTTGAGCACCCCAATAAATAGACTTCCAAATACATGGAAAAAGAGAAAGAAGGAACTCAAACGCATAAACAAGACGATCAACGAGTTCTACCCAGACAGCATAAGCCACTCCTCGGTTCCACACTATTGGAAAAGGAACCGCCACCCGAACAACAACAACCCCAAGGTCCAACACACAAGGTGACCTCCCAAACCGCTAAAGCCTAAGTTCAATTTCCTACTTCCAAGCAACCGCTTCCCGTTCCCCCCCCCCTCAAGTTTACAAGCCCCCATCACACAAGCAAAAACTCTTTCATGCAATCACTGACTGTCTTACGGAACGCAAAAGAAGTGTAAAGAATAAGGTGCAGAGTTCTGAATTGGCAAATCACGTTGGTTCGTGTAATTTTTGTTCCCCTCTTTGGGATGAAACTTCCGTTCTGCGTAATGGAAAAGATTTGTTTAGAAGGCTGATTAAGGAGACCTTGTGCGTCCGTGAGCGGGGGAATCGTGTAAGCGAGCCGTCTTTGGTTATCAGTGATCGGATGAAAGAATTCTTGCTTGTGTGAGGGGGGCTTGTAGACTTTGGCGGGGGGGGGGGGAGGAAAATGAAAAGTGGTTGCTTGGAAGTGGGAAATTGAGCTTAGGCTTTAGTGGTTTGGAGGTCGCCTTGTGTGTTGGACCTTGGGGTTGTTGTTGTTCGGGTGGCGGCTCCTTTTCCAAAAGTGTGGAGCCAGGGAGTGGCTTAAGCTGTTTGGGTAGAACTCGTTGATTGTCTTGTTTATGCGTTCGAGTTCCTTCTTTCTCTTTTTCCATGTATTTGGAAGACTATTTATTGGGGTACTCAAATCAATAAATTTAGCTGCGTTTGAGGTTTTGTTGTCTTCGTTGATTTTTTTATTGTTCCACATCTCAGGGCCTACAAGATGTTGATTCATTACCAGCTCGCCTGCACTCTATCACCGCTTATGAAGTGGGGTTGGCTGAAGTGCACAATTAAAATGCCACTAAAGAAAAGGATCCGCAAAACTCACGCTGCTGAGAGCTTCTCGTAGCAGGCTTCACAGACACGCACTTCCTTCTCAATGCCGAAGCGGGGAATGGGTGCCATCTGAGATGAGCATTTCTGGCAGAAGATCTGCCCGCAATTCCTGCAGTGGTGCTGCAACGGGAAACAAGACAAAAGCAAACACTTATTATCACACTTGTGGAAGTCGTCCTCTCTTACAGTAACAATGTGCAAGACACACAACATGTGAAATGCAACATCTGAAAGTTGCAGCCTCATAGAGTGCATCTTTGTTTCTCATGACTTTAAGATGGTCACAACCTTGTGAGAGCTACCTTATGCTGATCACAATCTCGTAATGGACTAAACATTATAACATGTAAGGCTCATGGCCTTATGAGAGCCACAACCTTGTGGGGGTCACGTTATGCTGAATGCCACGTTGTGATGGTCACAACCTCACAACCTGTAAAGCCCATGGCTTTATGAGGGTCACGGCCTTGTGAAGGTCACCTTATGCTGATCATGATTTCGTCAGTGTCAACCTCATAACCTGTGAGGCTTACGGTTTTATTATGACCACAACCTCGTATGGGCAACTTCATGAAGATCGCAATCTCGTGAATATCACCCTCTGCAGGTGAAAACCTTGTGAGGGTCGACTTACACTGGCCAGACCCTGTGATGATCACACCCTTGTAACCTGCGAGGCTCAACTTCTAATGCATGCTGCCAATGTAACAAATCGCACCGTCGATAGCTGCTATGCGACGCCTTTCCAACACCTTGCTGGTTCTTATTTGTAAATTAAATGCTCACCTTTCGCTGCACGAGGGTGAACTGGACCCGACAGCGATGGCAGCACTCGCCGTCTGCCCAGTCGGGTGCCTGGTCTGCCGAGAACATGGCGTCGCTTTCTTTAAGTTGCGGGAATTTGTGTCCTAAAAGAGACGTAAAAAAAGTTCAACAATGTCCTATTCAAAGAATATTGCCTCTGCGCACAATCGACATGGCAGAGTCAACTCCTCTTTTCTACAAAGCATTGCAAGTCAAGTAACACGTGCTAAAGGCGACTTGCTGGGCATCATTCTCTGCCTTCATCTACTAAGACGGACTCGTCTGCTGGCATTTGTCCGATCTTCATCTACTCGCTGTCACCAAAAACATAGCCTGCAGGGCATTACTAAGTATAAACTCATTATACCAGACTTTGATAGCGATGAAGATTTTCGTCTGTTGTGAAAAAACTATATGCGGAATGCAGATACTCTTACTACAGACTTTGACATGTATGATGACTAAAGTCTGCTCTAACCAGCGAGGCTGGTGAAGTGTGAATGGATATTAGAAAAGAATCAAAGTCGAGCTATGTGAGAAAAATGACTGCTGTCAAAAGGTCCGCTATAATGAAATGGTACACTACGGGGTCCGGTCGAAAAAGGTGAACCCGGCTTTTTAGCCTGCATAAACAAAACATGCTTCGCAGAAAGCTGTAAGTTCACCAGAATGTGACGTCAGCGGTGGTGATAAAATGGGAAAGTTTGAGCACACGACGTTACCTGGATCAAAGGTACTAAAAAAAAAATCAAATTTCTCTGCGAGCCGAAGTCCACGTACAGTAAAATACCGCAGAAGCGACCACTTTGTTCGAGGGGAAATGAAGCAAAGATGACTGTACTTCACAATCAGCTTAATATCATGCCATAGCTAACTAGCTGCATTTATGCCAAGGTCATCATTGATTCAAACATTATGATTATTAGGAGTGGGCTTATCTTTCGGTGTCCAAAAGAAAATAGCAAATCAAACCAAAAATGGGGGTGGGTTATTTTCGGGGGTGGGGCATTTTTGGGATATTGCAGTAAGCTTAAGTAGATGTCAGCTCATCAAAAAAATTTTTTTTTTGTATATTTCAATTTAGGCAACGTCATGTGCTCAAACTTGCACATTTTATTGCCACCGCTAGCATCACATTCTCACGAAGTCTCAGCTTTCTCCAATGCCGGGCTCACCTTTCTCGATCGAACCCTATACTTTCAAACTTCCTAATATAGTCCATTACATCCAAATGTATGTTTTAACAGGGCCTGTAGGAAGCAAAGTATGCTCAATACCATAGTTAGAAAGACCGAATCAAACTTCACAAATCGGTATGTTATAACCGAATGTCTGCTGAAACCAGACCTGTTGTAACGAGGTTATACTGTACTACCATTGCCCCCCTCTGCCAAGGGCTCTCAACTGACAGTTCCAGAGATCAGCTTAAAGGGACCATGAAGGCAGTTTCGAAGTTTTATTCAACGATTGAAATGAATGTCAGGCATGTCTCGGACACTGTTGACCAAGTTCTAGCCCGAACAAAAGTTTGAGTGCCGCACCAATCGAGCAAACAGGCGCGGTAATAATAGCGCCGGGAACGATGCCTGAGACCCCACCGAGGCGGCGGCAGCAGAAAGGTGAACTAAAGTGCGCCGAAGCGTGACGACAACGGGCTCCTCGTCTGGCGATTGGTTCAAATGATTGACGTGCTCTTGGTTTCGATTTCGGTGGTGAGCTGTGATGAAAAAAGTTTATTTGAACGTTGGATAATATTTTGAAGTTGTAGTTGGGAACTAATAGGTTTCATACCGTGTATAAAAGCATAATCTGAAGCGATCCCTCCGTTTGTCACTGGTTTAACAGTTTAACGCATCCCACACTGCTACCTCGGGCGCGTAACAAGCATCGAGGAACCATGGACAAAAAAAAGGAAATGAGGTACGAGCGCCGGGGGTGGCGGACTTTTGGTTTTCGTTTCGTGCGTCGTCTCGTGTTCGCTTTGCGAACTGGTGTCTCACCAATCATGCCGCGTTTATGTGCAGTAGTAGGTTGCGCGAAAGGTCGGCTAAAGACGTGCGGTCGATCGGGCGACGTTAGTTTGCATAAACTGCCGACCGATGCAGCAATGCGCAGCATTGCTGCATCGGTCGCCAATCTAGAGTTCTGCATCCTTAGCAGCATCTCCCGTTCAGTCGGCGTGAGGTCCCTGAACGGGAGCTCGAACTCGTTGCGAGCGCGGCGTTGTCGTCCATTTCTTCCAGGTTTTCTTCACAGACCGCCGTGCACTAGAGCGAACCACGGGAACCACGCTGAGTGTGTACTAAATCCTACCGATGCCGACAGTGCTCCCTGACGTCACTTCTCTTTCCAGAGGCGAAAAAGGAAAGAAATCTGAATGTTCGTTTCGGTTTCACAAATTTATTTGCAGGTACAGAAATAAGAGTCACAACGTTTTAGAAAAAATTGTGTGGCATGCCAGGACCCCAATGCTTTCGAAAACACCTTCTTTTTAAAAAAAAAATTAAATTGCTTTCATGGTCCCTTTAACAATGCCTGCTGACCTAATCTCTCAAGCTACATTAGCTGAGCATAGTCTGACGTCTTTACCCGCCGACGTTTGGTTGTTGAACACCCTTTACTAAGCATACATCACATCGTTTGTTGGGCATCATCTAGCAGAATTTCTATTTCTTGAGACGTCGCATTACAATGCCTTTCAAATCTGCAAATTTTCAATCTGTGCAACGCCTCTGTCGGTCTGTTCTCTGCCCCCGACGAAAGTTCATTTTTATGACCAGGGGGCTGTAGACACCTTTCAACCTTGTCGACGTCGTTCTTGCATTGCTTCCCTTCACCGTACGTGGATAGAATCACCTTGATCGTGAAGTTGTAAATTCACCCGTGTTCTTTCCAGTTTTACAGGATGCTGGTCCACACACCTGCAATCGCTTATGACCATGTGCCTTGAAACCTCTTAAAAACACTGTTGCCACCCACCGGGTAGCCGTGGAATACATAACATTTTTGTATATTTTCTATTTTTTCAGTGCATCATTCCTTTTTATTGGCTCGAAAATCTTTTAACAATGTTACAAATGACCATATCTCGGACGGTATTTACACTTGATCTCGCAAAACCTTCACTCCAGCGAAATGCAGTTCAAAGGCCACATTATAGATGATGCAGGCTCGCCGCAAGAGATCATGAGATATCGGTCACAAGCAAACAAACGCAAGTGTGTGAATAAGCCTTTCAATCTACTGTGATACTTTTTTTGGCCGTATACTGTTTATTTTTTGTATAACGTCTATTCACTTCATGTAGCTTCCCTACAAGAATGCCCTCAAGGCAATGTAGGTATATCCGAATAAATAAAATAAATAAAAAACAAGGATAAGCCCGAAGCGGCAGACACGTGTGCGGGCGAAACGGCCGCCGCAAGCGCATTTGTTGCTTTGGGCGTTGGGACCTTCGGCGGCTGGTCCACTTTCGGGAATGGTGGGTGCCCTCCACTCACCCTCCACTTTCATGAGGTTCAGGGTGTCCTGCACCGCCCTGTAGTTGGGGTCGTTGCGGAACGCGTGGGCCCAGGCCTGGACCAGCTCCAACACCTTGTCACGCACTGCTTCGTTCGTATTTGCCTGCACACGGCAAGAGAAGACCAAAAGGAGGGTGTGAAGGCCCTGTTCGCAGAGAAGCTCATCGGGTGTGGTGAACAGGATCCCCCTTCCGTGTTGAAGGACAGACCGTAATATCCCAAAAGGACGCACACCTTTTCGCGGAAAATAATCAGAAAAGAAAGGCGGGTGGGCGAATCTCAAAGATTCCCCAACCCGCCTTTTCGAAAGGATGTTTTGCCGTCGCTACACCCGTTGCTTGCATACATGCAACGAACACTGCCGATTGGCATATGGCGAGAATGCTTGTTCCATGAAAGCATGTTTCTAAAGCCACCATGTTCCCTCCGTTAGGTTCCTTGCTGATCTGTAAGTTCAAAAATAAATAGGGTAAAAAAACAAAAGAAGTGGCCAGAAAGGAGAAACATTTAACCGGTGCAACGAGCGAGTGAGGAAGCTGGCGGAGGAGGCGAGAAAGAGCAATGCTGGGGAAGCGGGAAAGCTGACGATTTGGTCTGCAAATACTTCGGTGTCGAGCCAAGTCGGGTGGATTGTCAATCACAAGAGCAGGCTCTTGTGTAGCTTTTTTGTTTGGTGCTTACATGCGTGCCTCCGGGGACTTTTAAAAAGAAAAGTCTACGCAGGCGTCCCCAGTTCTTGTGAATTGTTATTTTTGGAGGATGGGTGATAGATTGGGATTTTTTTTTCTTTTTCAGATGTATACTTTGACATAAAAGAGGGGGTGGGCACAAATTTGAGTGGGTGTGCGTTCAGGGTACTACGGTATGTAGGGCAAACAGGGAGCCTTATTAATGACAGGCTTCATAAACATAACCTATCCCTCCAGCCCACAGTCGGGGATCACTTGCCCTTACGCTGCCAAGTGTGTTCCTGCAAGCCAACCCTGGCTAATACAACTATTATTGGTAGATATAGGGACACATCACGAGGGAGATCTATGAAGCCTCTATTATATTAGGTTGGGGAAACGCTATGCGAGTTAACTATCGGCACAATTATCCGAAAAGGTTTTAAATTTAAACATATACAAAATAGTGCTTGCACTTGGCTGTTTTGCGGGCGCCATGCGCCTCTTGTGACATGGACATCTCCCTTTTGATTTTTCCGTCATCTTGCTTCCTTTCATCTGCGTTCTGTGTTATGTGCTTCTTGTGTCATGGACATGTCGCCCTTAAATTTTTATAATCTTTCTTCCTCTCTTTTGTGTTCTATATCTGCAAATAACCACTTGTCCTGCCGGTTTTCTTCCACTGCGTCTGTCTCTTGGGCACTGTTTATCACTGTGTTCACTTTATTGCAAACTGAATTTTAACCTCGTAGCTTTGCACGAACCAAGATATTTAGCGAGCTCTCCTGCATCACCGCCAGGACTGGAATGTTAGGCGCAAATTTAGCAGTTTTCCGGGTTGTCTAGCGGGAGAAATGGCCGTTTGGGGAGCAAAGTTTTTTTTCTAGCGGTTTTCAAGTCACAACAGTCAACTCGAAATCGATTTCTCATCTCGATTTGCGAGTGCAAGAAGCATTCTTGCCAGGGACACGTGACGAGACGCTGCCTGGAGAGCGGTTCTCCTATTGGTTGGCATCCCGTCGCCTACCTTTACCAAGTCTCTCAGCTCCTCCATGAAGGGCTTCGTGGCCACTTCATTGTGAACCAGGGTGCCGCAGTTCTTCACGCAAGACTCCAGCACCTGCGGACACCAAGAGAATTCTCAGTTCCCCGCTTCCTACAAGAACACGATTCGCAGCAGCTCACACAAAATTGCATGCACCAAGCCGTACTACGAGAAGCTGCGAGCAGTAAAGTATGGGCCTCTAAACGACGATGCACGAGAGCACTAGTGCCTATGGCGCATCGGTTCTCAGACTGCGTTCCTAGAAACCCAGATCCAGGGTACCACTGCTAACACATAGCACAACAGACCATTTGCAGACGCCGTCCGAAGTGCGTCTCTTCCTCGTGGGATGGTCCTGTCACAATGGTTACATAAAAACTGTCTGCACAAGTGTTCAAAGCATACAATTGCATGAACCAAACGTGCTGCCCTGGGTGGCGTTCTGCCCGCTCACATGCCGTGTCGGGAAACCTGAGCCATCCATCGATGCATGTGTGCCAAACACCTCCACGTTAGGCGATATTTAACGAGCTCTCCTGCATCACTGCCAGGACCGGAAGGGGTTCCTCTGCTGCCGTTCGAGAGAAGTGGGCGGTCCTCGAGATTCGAAAGCTCGAGAAACCCCTGCTGTCGTGACACTTGGTGTACGTATTCATATTTTAGCGTGACAACAGAACAACCAGCTGCATCTTTGTCGGGAGCAACTTGGCAACATTCTTTTCCCTGCGCCGAAGGAGGAAGGGCTGCTGGCAATAATTGGCAAAGCTAACACTGCTCTCATTGGAACACAAGAGACAGCAGTGATGAGAAACTGAAAAACGTTTTTTTTTTAATGTGCCTTTTTTTTTTTTTTTTTTTATTAAAACACCACAGGTAACGTAACTGCCATCGTTTCGTGGAGCTCGACGAGAAACAGACCACCGCTTCGCAAGTTGACCCTCGTGATGCACAGTCCTTGATGATAATTTATATCGACGGGACTGCGGGATGACGTTTCCGGCCGACACTTTGGCCTTGCCTTATGAAGATGATCGCAAGCTTTTGTACTTTGAAAGCTTGTCGTACACACAACAAAGTGGCACCAGGGATCGTCCAATCACAAGGGGCCAGCTATTTATCCACTGACAAGAAACCGAATCCAGTTGTGTCGCACTACGGGAGCTCAGCTTGGGTAATGCAAGGTGCTCATCTCAACGGGAGCATGCAGCCGCTATGCAACCACCTGTGTTATGTTTCTTTGAATTGGTGGCACCAGGAACAGCCAACATTGATAGCTAAATAAAATTAATAAAAAATATGAACCAAATGTCCAGTATGCAGTTTAGTAAAACATGCAAAAAAAAAGGCAAAAATAAACTACCCAGATGCATTTTGGGTTAAACTCTTCTGACAGAAAGGCCGCATTAGAGCAAAGTTTCCTGAAAACTGATTAATTATGCGGCAGCTTGTGAGTCCCTGTGAATATCCCCAAACGTTGCTAAAAGCAAAGTCCGAATATGCCTGTTTTCACCAACTCGTCATAAAAAAGCTTCACGTGAAATTATGACCCTGCCCCAGTTAGGCTCAATTCTAAAAAAAAAGAATTAAAAAATAAACAAAAAAGAAAAAACAACCGCATCTCCACGTGGTGAATGATGTCGATTGGGGCGAAGTTCTGGTGGTGCTTGTCTGCGTAGACGCTGAGCCACAGCATGCCGAGCCTTTCGTTCGTTTTCATCCATGTCAAGCTGCAATCAAATGCTCAAATGCATATGTAACCATGTTCCATACCACACATTCTCTTTCTGACATGGATGAAAACGAACGAAAAGCTCGGCATGCTGCGGCTCACCGTCCACGCAGACAAGCACCACCAGAACTTCGCCCCAATCGACATCATTCACCACGTGGAGATGCGGTTGTTTGTTTTTTCCCTATACGAGCACAAGAGTACGTGCTCATGTGCTCGTTAGCATGTGTGCTCACGAGCAGGAGCGCGTGCACCCGACGGCAGACGGACATACGGACATGGTAGCCCCTAAGGAGCTTCGCCCCTAAAACAGCCCAGAGTTTTTTCGCTTTGAAAGAGATGTCCCATAGCCAGAAACAGCACACAACGAAATGACACCTCTCCCCAGTGTTGCTTATTTAGCGGTTTTTCTGCTGAATTTAGCAATTTTCCGGGTTGTCTAGCGGGAGAAATGGCCGTTAGGAGGGAGGTGTTTTTTTTTCTAGCGGTTTCACATTAGCATTTTTTCTGGCGGTCTTAAATGTTCTAGAACTTGCGTTTGTGCATCGTAAATAACTTGGTTTCTCTGGCAAGTTAGAGTCATGAGGTCATCATTTTTGCTTACTGGCAACAAAATTGTTGTCAGTGATAATTGAAATTCAACTACCAACAGTCAAGTGCTGGTGCAGAGCAGCCTACCTCAGTGAAAAAAAGAAGTAAAAGAAGCCGAGAGAAAGATATGGGAGGAATGAATGCAGGGAAAATCAGCTATAACTATGTATAGGGGACGAAAACAGAAAATAAGGAAGGAATATTGGTACGATAATTTACGGGGGAGCTCGTTGTTATTTGACGCTAGAACAAGAGTATTCAGGACTAGGACATATAGGAAGAAGTATGAGGAAATGGATACGTGCTGTGCCGTATGCCAAGGGGAAGACGAGACAATACCCGTTTGCAAGTCTGGCTTCAGGGCGCTGCCAACTTGCTCGCTGAGGTGCGCTTGGACGCATCCTGATCCGATTACGAAGCCTTGCTAAGGTGTCATAATCGGATTATGGCCGCGCCCAAGCGCACCCCACTGGGCAAGATGGCGGCGCCCTGAGACCGCAATTGCAAACGTGTATAGAATTCGCGACTCCAGCGACCTATAGGGGGCGCCACCACCAATCAAACATGGCGGCTGAGTCCAGGTCGCGTCGGCTCGGCCGGGCCGCCTGAACAGGTGGCGCGTTCAGTTTAACAGATTTTCTTTTGTTTAATGCCCAATTTTATAGGTATTTGAACTGAGACGGTTAAGTGTAGCCGGTGCATATAAACTTGCAGAGCATAGTTTTGTTTTCCAAGTGTGCTTTTCGTTCTTTTCATGTCAAACTTTCATTTCGGAGATTTCGTTCGAAACCGAAACTATGGGCTCTAGAGAAACGGCAATGTGCTAATCAGTTTTGATCATCTAAGGAAAGCGGCAATGACTGCAGAATTCTCCCACCGACAGTAATTTTCAGCCAACTCGCATGCCTCGACCACGAGACTTATCTGTCCGCGAAATCGAGCTTTTGTTCGTATCCGCGTTTAACAGCTTCAGTCGTCTGCTCGGTCAACAACACAGGCTGCAGGAAAATTACGAAAATTAAGCAAGCGCTTCTTGAGCCAAGGAGCATGTTAACCCGCCGGCACCCCACTAAGCAGCTGATACTCGTATTTCAATTCAGGTTTTAGTAGCAATCGAGAAGTCATTTTGACGAGCGGGTTATGTATTATATTACGTACTATGTCCCACTAAAGCGATATTAGTATATTCTTTGGTTTGATATATGAGCTTAGTCAACTAGCTATTAGGTGAACTGCTGAATAAAAGTATATTTGACAGACAGAGAGATACTAAGTTAAACTTAGCCAAATGGTTCTAGCCGGTAGCACGGAGACGAATGCGGACAAACTGAAGAGAGTCTGCATTGGAGATTCACGCAGAACCTCTCTGCATTGAACATGACTTCGAATCCTCAACGAAAAAAAATGAGTATTCTTGTGGCCGGTCAACCTAAGCAATGTAGACGTATATTGCTGTTGGCTTAATTCGACGGGGGTATAATATAAATATTGGAGGCGCGATAGATCATAATGCCGTGACAGCTTCTAACGTTGCGAGACACGTCCCCCACTTTTTGGAAACAGATAATTTCCTTCATTCATCATGTGCAGCGAGCAGGGTTTCCTGAATCAAGTAATTGCGAAACCAACCCAACTCCTTCAGAGTGATCCAGAGGATTTTTCGGCGAAAAGCAGCCAAGACAAATAGCCAAAGCACCGACCGGCGTGGGTGGCTCAAACCTAAAGCTAATCGAACACAAACAAACTCAAGAAAAGCAGCTATCGAACCTTCCCATTCACTTGACTGCAGCATTGGTGTGCCCTCCAGTGAAATGCCTCGTCTGTCGTCCTCCCACTGTTCTACATCCTTATAAAGAAACCCCTTATCAGTTACCAAGTAGTCGTCACTTTGAATGTGATTCGAGACAGACAAGAAATCAAAACGTTTTTCCGGGATTCCTCCCCATCCAAGAAATCGAAAAACTTGATGGAAGGAAACAATCTACTGAGGCTTCGCCACACTAATGAACACTCAGGCAAACTTAAGAAATTCTCGGACCTTCGTGAAATTACACTGTTCGCCATCGCGCCGACAACACGTGTCCGCGAAAGCTACCAGAGATGCGGAGGGGCGCAGAGCGACCTGGACCGGCTGGTTCCCGGTTTTCCCGCTTGGTGGCGTCTGTTTTGCTGGAGTCGCGAATATCTGGTGTTGAGGTGCACGGGGCTTGCCCCAGCCCTCCCGGAGGGGGCGACAGATTTAGCCGGACCGCTGGGGTTTGCAGACGAGAATGGAAGAATGGATGATAAGTGCATTTTAATAACAAAGACGAAATTGGAAGACTGGTGGAAATTATCTAGGAAGAATTGGATGACATACAACTAACTGACATAGCTGGGGACAGGTGGGACAGAGGAAAATTGGAGTTCCCTCCCGCGTGGCGCTGGCCCAAAGTCTCCCCTCTTTCGATTCACTTGCGCTCAACCGATTTTCATAAACTCTAAAATTTTCTTTGGAATGAACTGGACAGCAAGCTAAAGCTACTTTTATTGTGATATTTAGGTATATAGAACTGGCATTTCATTATTAGACATTCTTATAGCCTCTATTATATGACTGCTGTTCACTTTAATTTTTTTACATGATTATATTGTGCTAAAGAAATAAAAATAGCTTTAGCTTGTATGGCATTTCTTTAGGAAGAAAGTGATACCTTTTTTTGCATTAAAATTTTAATAAGGTTTTTTTTAAACCCATGCTCAAATTAGCTAATTAATATTTTATATTGTTGATAACTTTTGACAAAGAAGAAATATCTGAAATCTAATTACAGTTATGGAATCAGCATAGTAAACTGCGTGCCTATGCAAAAAATTACAGACATACCAATAAACAAAAAATATTTTTGGATAATCCAGTGTGACTTTATCAACATTTCACTAATTCTTTACTTTTTTCATATTTTCTTTTCTAATGTTCCCATAAATGGATTACTTAATTTTTTATGTCAAGTTGTTCAGGAAATCTTACACTACACCTTGATGGCAATTATTGTTTATCATTCTTCACACAATTTTCTATGTTCAGTGTCAAAACTTTAACTTCGATTTTCTATTCTTCGTGTTTTTTGTCAACATGCTTAGCCTTACGGGGGTTTTCATGAGGTTTTTATCGTAGCATTCTGGAAACTTTGGTACAGTTTTATTCAGAAAGGACTGGACAACGGAGTAAAGCTATTTTTTTACAATCTAGAGTTCCAAAAAAAAAAAATGATAAATAATGTGACCTTATTAATGTCATAATTGGCTAATTAGCCAATTTTTATATAATATTGTCATTTTGTGAAAATTTAAATAGCTTTATAATGCATGGCAGACCTTTAGCTATGCATCTACATTAATAAAAAAAAATATATTTTGTTGGAAATGGCCTTAACGATTCGTAAGAAATTACGAAATTAGGCAACGCTATTTTTTTATAACTTGAGATATTTTAAAACTGACTTCATATTTAAATTGAGGAACAAGAAGCCCATATACAGAGTGATTTTCATTAGAATAGCTGCCAAAATAAAATAGTCAATTTTAGAACCAGTGTCTCGCCTTAAAATGTCATATCTGGAAAAAAAAAAAAAAAAGTCGGCATTGAGTTGGATAGGTGTCGCAGTCTAAAAGGAGATTTGGCTACTGCTCACCTGCAGTGCAAACAGGGTCACGTGGGGGTTCCTGGTGTACAGTCGCTTCTTGATGGAGCTCACTGCATACTTAGGCCTGCAAAGCAGAGCACAAGCAATCTGTTTTGTCCCTCCACTACGCACACTTAGTGACTCTGTCATATTACCACCTTCCAATATCTAATAGAGCTTTTACAAGGGACACGTGCTGCACGCACTCGCCCTGTCAGTGCCAAAGATTCTAAGTAAATTAGTCGAAAGAATGCATTGACAAAGGTACATGCAAAGGTCACGCTTTTTAAGGTTTTGCTTTAGGACTGTTACTGCTGCAGATGCCAGCACATTGAGTGCATGTAACTATCTTACAGTACGCTCCTTGGTACTCAAGCAATAAAGCAAAATGTCTTAAGAAAACAAGGCCCCGGCTGCTGATCAATGCCTTACAAGAAAAAACACCCTGGCCCTTCCCAAACTCTTATCGCCACTCTACTCGCTCAGGACTATTATGACTCATCAGGGTATCAATGTATATAATTCTAAGCCTTAATAAACATGACGATAGATCAGGGTCAACGACAACACTGTCTGCACATTGTATGTTCCGACAGCTATGGAGGTCACACTGCCAGCGTAGGGTAAAGGATCAAGCTGCTACAGCAGCTGTTTTACAAAATGATAGCACCATTAAAACCAGGTATAAGGCTAGACCTAGTGAATGAGGTCAGATAGGACTAGAGGATGCTCTGCCAGTAAAGAGAGCAAGATAGAATAAAATTTGATGTAGCGAAAAAATTTGGAAAGGTGAGTACGACGTTCAGCTTCAAGTCCTGAACAGAGCCAGAGAATGTGCAAGATGCTAAGCTCCTCCCCACAGTGTACACAAGTGGCAGCTCACAGCCTCGGCTGGCAAATTTCTGTCACATATGCAAAACTTCGGCTTTCTTTATGTACAGGGTGCTGCTGAGCACTATGTGGCCATAAAAATATTTGTATAAACCAATTAACTGAGAGCAATTAAACTTCTCACAAAGGTGTTCTTTAGGTAGTACATTTATCATGCTCAAACTTCATGAGTCAGGGTTTTATAAAAGAAATGTAAGCCTAAAAAAACCCTTGCACTTCTGCTTTACCTTTCTTACTTTCTTCACTAAATGCCAGTTGTGAGTCAGCGCTTGTCTGTATGTTCCTCTACTTGTCTGCATCTCTTGTGCCAATTTTTTTTTTTTTTGTGTAATGTATCACTAACTAGTCCTTCATATGATTTTACTACCAAAATGTCTGTCAAAGTATTGTAAAAAAATGTCCCAATTTGATTACTCATGATTATCATTATTGTTTATTTGTCAATACTGTTCACCTGGTTCTGGGTGGTTACAGGAGTGAAAAGAAAAACAAAAAAACAAGCACGTTTCACATGTTTTATATGCAAAAAATAAAGCACAACCATGCAAGTATTAGTTGTCACATTGGACTAGGCACACAATCTGAGTGTGTTAAAAGAAAAAAAATCGATCACAAGATAACAAATCAATAACAATGTAAACTCGCCTCTCCAGCCTTTCTCGAAGGCGGCAACATTTCCTAACATTTTTAATGTTCACGATATCACCCGCCATTCTTTTACAGTTCTAACAAAAACAAGAGTACTACTCATAAGTGTCACTGTTTACACGTTGGATTTCGTTGGGTGCAGTCCATATTAGGTTTGTATTAACACAATGCCCAGAAATACATTTTTTATGTACCGCCTGGAAACAAATAAAAGTGTATAAAACACTCACTGGACATCTCCTTGACGGATGCAATCACATATCTGCAGGATGGCAGGCCAGTCAGGTTCCAGAAGCAAGTGACTGGTTGCTTTGTCTGGAACGAAAACGCCAACAATTAGTCTTTTTCACGCAGCAAAAAAAAACAACCTAGGTCATATCACAATGGCACCTGGAACAGGTCTTCGGCCGGTGTTCAGCAAAAGAGGTCCCAATGTGGCAACGAGTTACGTCGCACGACGCGGTGTGTCACGTTGTCAAACGTTAAAATCCCCGTGGTTGGTCATAGAAGTTGTGGGCAGCGTAGAAGTTTGCCGGTGTGTGCGGCTACCTCTCCCGGTGGCTAAAATACCTGCAAGGGGGACTTTCTGGTCACGCGACAGAGGGCAGGAAATACCTAGCATTGCAGCCGATTCTCCTCGGCAGACGCAAAACTTGCCCGTCGTTTTCTTTTCATTCTCGCTTAACGCCAACTTTCCCAGAAATAACTTTACATGCCGATCCTAAAGTACACAAATTCGGTTCATCTCGCACGTATCTCAACCTGTTCACTCTCTTGTGAGTGCAAAAGCGGACCCAAATAATCGAAGTAAGGACCGATTTACGGCATCCATTTGCCTGTCTCGGCATCAACTATTTTGTACTGCCTAGTCAAGGCCGACGCAGCTTCCACGGTGCTCCGATGCCGTAAAAGCTACTTCCTCGAGCACGTCGCTTCGTTTGGCATTTCTTTCACACGAGTGCACGTGCAAATGAGGTGCGAGATGAAGTCACGCGCTCTCGCAGCAGTGCTGAGCTGAAAATCTGTAGAAGCTACGATAGCCTTGACAATGTAGAAGACGGTAGTTTACGCCAAGATTTTTTTACGTGTAACTTGTGCTCATGAAGCCGATCGTGTGACCTAAAAATCCCCCTCGTGGGGTTTTTAGCCAACGGTGGAGATACCCACATTCACTAGCAAACTGCCCCTGCCTGCTGAAGCTTTTATGAATTGTCAAGCTGGGGGAGCACCTACTGCGTCTGCCACATACACCCCCACTGTTGTGACACTGCCAGGATTCTGGCAGGCAAGAGCATGACACGAGTGTGGCATCATCAGGCAGAAATCGAGGAATCACGAATGAGGGTATGGTAGACACATCAGTCAGAGATGCATTTCAGGAAACACTCATTGTAATCGGTTCTGTCCATTAGCAAAAGCAAGGCCCTACAGCCCTACCTTGACACTGACACCCCCCCTTCCCCCCCCTCAAGTTTGTTAAAATTTTTTGCTAGGCAATTTAATGTGGTGTTGAAAGACTACCCTATCGATATTTTGCTAGAGTCACATATATTTTTAATAAAGTAAATAAAAAAATGCAACTGCTTGAAACAGAAACGGGGCTGGGGAGGATGAAGAAATATAGAGGAGAGCGTTGCCAAAAAACACGTGGCTGTGCAATTTTTTTTTTCTTTTTTCAATTGACATATTTGTGTATTTTTAGAAGCCACAAAAAATGGGTATCATATTCCTTTTTACATTTTTTGTGATTCTGTCTAAATCAAAGACAACGGCACGTGACCAGAGAGAAGAGAGTGAGCGAGACTTAAACCGGCCAGTTCTCAATCGGCGGTTTACGGGCGGAAAGAAAATGAATTTCAAGCAGCAAATTGTGTTCTGGGTATGTGGGTTTTCATGTGTCATGTACAAATAAAAACCTTTGCAAGCAGAAATACCCCGTCAGTGTACCTTTAAGACAACTTTGTTTTTTTTGCGAGGATGACGATCCTTCAGCATCCTCATCTCCCAAACTGCTAGGGCCCTGAAGCAGCGGAAAGAAGGACAAGACTCGTCATGCCAAAGTAGGGTAAATGTGGCAAATTTACCCGATTTCTGGCAGTTAAAGGTTTAATGTCAAAATATTAGGTGACAAACAGTATAGACCCGACATGCTTCAAGGGGGATCGGTGACCAAGTGGGCTAGCGCACACCAGCTCGGAGCACGTGAAGCGAAAGCTCGCGCTGCAGAACCCAAGGATCTTGGGTTCAATCCCCACATATGTCCGTTTCGATTTGGATGAGCATCGTATTGGCGTGCGGCCGTGTATCATTACTGCGTAGTGCGCGTTAAAGACCCCAGGCTAGTGGTTGTACTGCACTTGCTAAATTGTTCATCTAGAGTTGAGAGACAAATCGCTCGTTGAAGGCAGACTAACTTCAAGGCGGAATCAACATACCCACAACCAAATCTTCACGGTGTTGGATATCTGAGACTACTTTAAACCGTTTATCATAAAATGTCTGTCTAGCATTCTAATAAAACAAATTATTGGAGAAACCGAAAAAAAAAAAAAAAAAAATGGTTTTTTGGAACATGGAATTGGTAACCGAAACCGTAAAAATTAAAACCATAGAAAACAAGAATGAATCCGATATCAACAGGAAACGGTAACCAAAACATATTTTTCGGTCCGAGTCCCTGCTTTGGACATGCATTTGCCAATGCCTTGTTTTGGTTATTTATTTTGAACAATTTATACAAATAAGGCAAACAGATGTGCAACCCTTGGTGACAAAAGCTGAAATGCGTCAGCGGCAACCAGACAGAAAAGACTATGCAGTCTAACGGGCAGTGGCTGAAGCTTCGGTGGCAGCTGCTCAAATTTGTAAACGCATCCCCTGTGAATGATACCTCCCGCCCTCTTCTGCGTGTATGATAGCATCTATCATGTGTCCCCAAATAAGAACACTGCCACTGTCGCTTATGCTTCGCTTGCTGCCTGCTGGTTTGCATGGCCTGTACTGCCTTGTCAACATTCGTGCATTCCAGCCCAAATGGCCAGTGACTGTACCTGCGTTCCTGGCATTCTCCTTGGTGCGTAAGCAACTTCGCAAAAGGTTTATTGAATAAGGCATGCCACTAAGAAAAAAATGTAGAACAGATGAAGGGCGGAGATGGGCATCTACGCACACTTCCATCATTCCACCTACATCACAGATCTGCAACAATGAACAGAAACTCCCAACTCACAAAGAGGAAGAAAGAAAACGCGCTTCGGTCGACCTTCGGCTAAACAGCCTCGGAAGCAAGAAATTGGGGGGGGGGGGGGGGGGGGGGGGGGGGGGGGAGTAGTCACTGCTTCACATGAATGCTGGCGATCTGACCTTGTACACTATCAGCTGCAGCTTTATCAACCAGGAATATCCACTTCCAAAACACACCAGGTCGCTATCAACAACACTTAGATGCATGTAACAGCTGTGGACAAGGCCTGACAAACAACATTTTGTCAAGAAACTCTGCTTCATTGATCTGAGGACGTGTTTTTTTTTCTGTTTTTGTTACAAAACAGATTGTTTATGGCTGTAGGTGAATGAACCAGCAGCATGTGCTTATCTATGCAGAGCTAACAGATAACCCTCCAGCCGTGCGACGTCAAACTACGTATGTACCACATTGAAGGCTGTGCATTCCTTTTTCCCCGAGCCTTTTAGTCTGCCAGCGCCACCAGGATCAACGAAGTTACTACCATGGACGAAGCTTGAGTAGTTCCGCTTCGACCGAGCAATCAGAGGACGCTGACTCACAGCTCTCAGACAAACGACGTGCTGTTTACCCAAGTTTGTTAGTCGCAATCACCCGCAGACGCTCTAAAGGGCAATCAACCAGCCCAAAACACACAAGACGAGACATCCAAATCAGGCACGTCAGAACGGGTGCAATACGTCTACGCAATGATGTAACGTTCGATTACCAGCCTTCGTAAGTCCATTTTTTAGGCGGTTCGTAGATAAGAGGGCAATGCGGGTTCGGGGGTGACTCATCGTCTGATGAGAGAAAGCAGACTTTGGGGGTGCTCGAACGGGGTTTGAAGGAGTACGTACCGAGCAGTTTATCGAATGCAGCGGTCGACCAGCTAAACATGGCCGATTTGGGGCTGCCCGTGGCTTGGGCGCTCGGGGCTCAACGCGACGTCGGCGTCACCGAGTTTGCGGACACCTCACTGGTAGAGGGCTCGCCTCCCGACGACAGTGTAGCGGCTACCACCCAGTAAATCGTCGTCACGGTTGCTTGTTGCACTTGTATTTTGTTTTCTTTTCACTGCTTCCTCGACGCACAGGAGGCTCAGCGCAATCAGGTGACAATGCGGAGGGCGGGGGGGACCCCAGAGAATATTCTCCCCCGCACCGCACCCTCCTCCTCCTCTGTTTGCGATCGCAGCGACTCTGAGCGACTCTATGACGCTTTCTAGTCATGTTCTAGTCAAAATGTATTTCATACTATAAATGTAGATATATTTTTGCGCGTGCGTTTAAGTCCTATGATTCAAACTAAAGCGACTAATATTAAAAATATTACTTTTGTGTTAGTTTTCGCGGCTTACCTTTAAATCAAGTACGCTTTAGGAGTGCATTTTTTTATGCGTACACGTATGTGACTACAGTGTACGTGACGGTCAATCAATGATAAAAGTCAATTTAAATAGACGCTGATTTGACGCTTCGTAACTTTTTTTTTTTAGTGAATTCTTATTATGACGTTTAAGATGGCGCAAGTCACCTCCCAACACTAAACCTCAACACAACGGTTTATCTATTCGTTCACTGTTATTGTTTTTGTTTTCTGACGCACGTGCTCAATGTCACGTTTGAAAGGTTTCTCACACTGCTGTTTCTCGTTTTCATTTCGCTTCCTCCCTTTTTATTTACAGTGCTTCGATTCAAGCTTAGCATGGACCATGTCAAAAGCGCGAGCGATTTGCTTTGGAGCCTTGGCAGCTTCTGCAGCCGCCAAGGCTACAGAAGGCAGCCACCAAGGCTGCGCTTCTGCAGCCTTGGCGGTGCAAAAGCGCTCGTGCAGCGAGTGCTCCTGTGAAAGGGTCTCAGGGCAGTCGAGGTCAAGGCAGGCCAAGGACGATGCAACGGCTCACGCTTGCAGAGCCTACGCAGTTACTATGCTGAGGCAGTGCTGAGGTGAGACGAGGTATAACTGATCTAGCTGCTAGATGGTCGGCCTTTGTCACTTTTGCTTTATTTTATTTGATATACCGCTAAAGAAAGGCCTGAACGGCTCTGCCGGACGGATTAGAGCATTATAATAATAATACAGCATCGTCCACACCGATAGGAATGGCATCCATGGCTGTTCTTCGACGCCAATCCTCGGGACCTGTGGGCTGGATTCGGAAACTGCGCGGGGTTTACGGACCCAGTCGCTGCCGTCGTCTGCACAACAGTCTGCAGCAGTCTCTCTTGTGAGTCAACGCGCTTTCGCTCTCACCTTACTGAAAGTCCGATCGGGTTGCGACATAATTATGAAATAAAAAAAAAAAAATGTAAGAGAGACAAACGTATGTTGGTCGTGATCGCGTGCATTGACTAATCGTGATTTGCAGAAATGGCACTGCGGAAGGTTACTGGAAAGTTCTGGCTGATCCACCGACCAGGTTCAATTTCCCTCGTGACGTCATCGACTTTTGGTCTACTCAAGAAAGGGTAAACGCATTTTGTGTATCCGTGACTGGGCAGCATGCTGAACATTACTCAGTCTATTCAGCTCAAGCAAAAAAAAAAAAAAAAAAGCCACCTTTATTTTTTTTTTTTTGCTGTTTTTAACGTTATATGATTACCTCAGTTACAGAACTGCTCATAGACACTGCTTGCACGAGCAGTATTCCCTTGCACTCACCACGACTCTCCTCCTGCCGTTCGACGCACCGAACGGCTGCAATAGAAAGTGCAGTGTATTCTACGGAATATGTTTTGAGGCATAGCGTCTAGAGGCGTTCCACCAAAATTTGAAACACCCAGTTTTGAAACGAAAATCTTGACGGCGCTTTAAACTACGGGCGGACTTCATACATCATGCTTTATTGCACTTGAAAAAAAAAAAAAGAATGGGATTACGACAGGCATGCTAGTTCGGTGGAAAGGGGGGGGCCCATGCATCTCGTGTGCCCACCGAACTAACCTATCATAGGCCTAAAGAAAAGAAAAAAAAGCAATTTCGCGGAAGGGGGGTAGCCTCTTCTGCAAGAGTTCCGCAGCTGAGGTAATCTGTAGCATTGGCTGTCTCACACACTCACTCACAACATGGCACTCTGCTCCAAACAAACCTTCGCTAGGGCCGTTGTTATGAACAAATGCGTAAGAACTCGATGTGAGGTTAGAAATTGTCTGATAAAAAAAGTAAATAATTTTTTGTAAGCATTGCGTCTCCTCAATATCTAATCATGAAGACTTTTTCAATTGTCCGTACCATAAAGCGATGACAAAAGCCCGTAATAAACTTTCACAACCAGTTTTGCCTTGCTAGCAGACGACTCAATGGCTTCGCGGGTTCTGTGGTTCTTTCTGACGAAGTACAAGACCACGTTGAATGAGGTTGGTGACGATTGACAAATCTTCTGTTCTCGGGGTCAACTTTCTGTGGGATTTCGGAAGTCAAGAGTGCGTGAGCTTGCGAATGCCTTCCCGTGGAGCTTACTTTCATAATATTTGAAAAGGTGAAAACACTGTGAAGCCGAATGATGTATGACGACGACGTGAAGTGTATCAAGTTCTAAGTGCAGGCCAGCACACATTTCAAGGATTTCTGACAGCAAAGCTGCTTCACTGCACATCTGTGTGTTCAAACGAACTGTACGTCTGTAACAGATACTGTAAACGACTTAATTTTCGCGAATCGGGCCAAAGCTGTAAATTTTAAATTATTTGCGAGTTCTAATTTTTGCGAATCGAGTGTAGCTTCCGTAGCGTTCACATATTGCCCGAATTGTTCGTGGGACGTAATTTTCGTGAATTGTAGGCGATTTGCGAAAATTAGGTCCTTGCGAAAATTTTGTCGTTTACAGTAGATATATATATTGTTGCAGATGGAAACAGATTGACAAGCATAAAACAGAAAATAAAGATTTAATCGGCGAAGTTGTGCCTATAAACAAAAGAAAGGATGAGCGTCAACGGCGCCAGCAGTGAGCAACAATGCGTCGGCGTGACAGCTGGCTGTGGGTCGACAAGGCTGCGTTCGGCTCCTTATTTGTATACACTCTGTGTCTTGAGCATTTGACCAAGTATGCTCGTTAGTGAGCTAGGACGAGACTGACTAGGCAAGGTCACTCTGACCTCCTTATTTTTTACACTCGGTTTAAGGGTAAACTCAAATCTTCTAGAGGCACGGAGAAGCATTCCTTCTCAGTCATGCACGCTTGGGGTTTATGTTAAAGCAGAAGAATCAGTAGGATTTTTTCTTAGTTTGATGATTATAAGGCAGGGACAAAACACACACCCGTATTGCGAGCCTGAGGAATGAAGTTAGGGGTCTCGAACCACTAGTATGTTTCTTTGACTACAGTGCATGTTAACTGCAAAATCGGAAAGAGCTGCTTTGATACTGCTTTGATATCATGTTCTGAACAGATGCTTTTCTCGCTATATTTTTAGCAGTTCTCCGTACGTGTAACGATTTCCGTCGCACAGTATTCCTTGTCACACGCGAATACAACTCGTTTTTACAAACCTGATTAGTTTTCTCAATAAATCAATTCCAAATAAATACAAAATCAAAATTGTATCATTGTGCAAACGATTCAAGCTGTTGTAGACGGCATACTTCAGCCATTCCGTCTGTGTTTGTCATCCATTCTTCATCTGCAACAGGCATCTCAAAATGTCTTGAGGACCTGAAGTTGTCGTAGCAAATATTCTCGGCAAACTTCTGTCATGGTAAGTGTGAAATCGAGGCTTCCCTTATCTATTATTTTAGACGCTTAAATTCCATGTGCGACTTTTGACTGATAATTTTTTCGGAGATTGATCTAGTCTTATGTATTCATTCATTACAGCGCCCCTAGCAACAGTTTGTTTTGGAGTGGTGACGTCACACTTACGGGGTCGATTTGCTGAATCATGTATCCCCGCTTGGTGGCTGCAGCTAAGTTCGGCCACTGGACGGCCATCTTGCATGTACTACAATCGTCCTTTTGGAGCATTGCAGAGGCTGGACGGCAGCGTGCCGAAGACACGTTTTCTGCTCGCTTGTCGTCATTTGTTGAAGAAGTTTTCTAAAACTTTGTGAAGACGGTCATAGTTGCCTTTGAGAACACAAAAAATGTTTTATAAAAGCGCAGCACCTTAGGAAAAAGTGCTGCGTCTCTGCGCCATCGCACTCTTGGATACATATCGAGAATCGACGCTGTGTGGATCTGTTTTGCAAGTGCAACGTGCGTGAAGATTTATGGGCCTCTGGAACAGCGTTTTCATTTACTCTGGCGGCTGCATTTGTAACTTGCGACACTCGCAGTCCCAAAACGAGCTTGATCCAGTAGTGACGGAAAAGGGGTTACGGAAAGGGCGACAGATTGCACACGACCATACGGGCCGCGTTTCAAAAAATGTTCGATCTCACCGTTTTATACTTTTTTTGCATTCGAAAACATATTTTGCTCCAGAGCATTGCTCAATTTCTGCTGCCATGTGATCCATTCAAGTAGATTTAGAACATAGCCATGGTTAATAGTGCATATCAGCAACCACTTATTTTTTTTTCCTTTATTGATAGCAACTCACCGGAACAGTAGGACGATCTAGGACTCCGTGGTGGATATATGATGCAAAGACATCTATGCTCGACAATCCTTCAAAACTTTGCCACGGCATCGATTCTTGATCGGTATCCAAGCATGCAAAAGCAGACGCACAACTCTTCGGTGTGCTGGCAAGCTTTGTGTTCAACGAGTTGTGTCTTTTTCCTGCGGTGCTGCACTTTCATTAAAATTTCCACGTGTTCTCAAAGGCAACTACAACATTTATTCGAGGTTTTAAAAACATCTCCAGCGAATGATGGCGAACAAGCGCAAGACATGTCTTCAGCACAGTGCCGCCCAGGCTCTCCAATGCTCCAAATGGTAGACTTTGGTACATGCAAGATGGCCGTCCGATGGCCGACTCCGCGGAGCGGGGAAGTGCGATCCAGCAACTGTCGTAGAGAACAGTGGTCTCACATATGTTCACACAGTTTTCCTTTCCTTACTTGTACCATCTTTGCCCTTTCCCTCACCATCTTGCCTGTTTTGTCTCGTCTGCTACAACCGGTTCTGCACCTACCGTTCCCGACATTCACTGCTTGTTGGAAAGGGTAAAGTTTCCATTTTTCCATTTCCACCTGTAGCTCTCTGTGCAGTTGAGATAGGTACGAGATGGCAGTTAAGTATTGCAGCATCCCCCCCCCCCCCCGTTTTAAAAAAAACAAACAGAAAAACTTCTTTTGTTGCAAAAATAAATTGCCAAATGCTCATTCTCCATCCAAGTGTAGCGCTAGCGGTTTGAACCAGGTGCCAGTTTCTGAACTAACCTTTATCGTATTCAAAAGTTATATACTGTATTTTACAGACTATAAGTCGCACCCTTGTATAAGTCGCACATCAATATAGTCAGCCGTTTTCGCAAAAACATTGGTATTTAAATCGCACCTCTTTCACGGTTGACGTGATGAGTTTTTTGTTTTACATGTATTTTTATCGCAAAATCTGAGTTTTGCGCAATCGGCTAGATTGCATGTACCATTTGACGTGCACCTTTGACGTTTTAACTCTCGAAAAATGCCCATAGCATGGCACTCCCTGGCGAAAGCAATCAAGTTTTGTTTTGCAAGAAACGGATGTGAAATGTGCAAAATGAGAAGGCTGTCTGCTTTATTCGAGCATACACATGCCAAGCGGACGAATGTTTAACATGTCAGACTTTCATGAACCAAACTTTGGACCACTAGGCCTAGCCTTGGCCAAGTCACGGAGACGACACGAGCATCGATGCTCAGGCAGATAAATTAATCTCGACACACTTCTTTGGATATCGCTGGAAAAATTGGCTGGGCACAATCCTTTTAAATGTAGCAGCACGGCTGGAGCATGGCAGATAAAAACTGCTCATCAAACGGCAACTAAGAATGATGCGAGAAAACTTTCTGCAATACGTGCATACCAGCCTACTTACCTTTCAATGTAACTGGACTGAAGCAAAAAAATAAAGAACCATGGCTGAATTAGGCAACATCGATCACATGCTGTGTAAATTTTATTGTCACTGTCTTGCTTGTCCACATTGAGCAGCTTTGGAGAAACCTAAAATTTCTCGCTTTCCGTTTCGGTTACAAAAAGTGTAGAAGAGTGCGACTGCAGCAGTGTTTCCTGGAAGGGGCAACACCACCTATGGCTACGTGGTTGCAATGCTCTACAATAGATGGCGCGAGGAGCATAAAAAAATTGCTTCGCAGTGAATTAAAAAAAGCAAACAATGCATATATGTTGCAATGTTATGTCAAACGCACCAAGAAAAATATTCTGAAAAAAATGCGACTTATACACCGAAAAATATGGTATGTGACTTCTTTAACAATTCAATGAAAAAACGGGACCCATTTTTCAAAAGGAAACGGGAAGCCCCATTCGGCCTCTGGTTTCCCTTTGAAATTGTCAGCAAATCGTGTAACTTTTGAAGATGATAACGTTTTGTTATGATACTTTGGCATCTTGTTCGGAATGCTAGCACTACATTTGGGCGGAGAATGAGCGTTCAACCATGCATCGTGTATTTTTTCGGTAGAGAAAAAACAACAAAAAATACTGTACATTTATGGGGGGGACACACTGTAACACATAAATTTACATGTCGTTGCAGGGTGCCAGCCTGAGCAATCCTGCATTTTGCTTTGCGGTGGAAGATAATCCTAAGGCAGACGTGAACTTCTCTTACACGGAACTGTCGTCCCTTTCAAAAAGGCAAGGCATTTTTTGCACCCAGAACACTCTGTCAATATTTCTCAAAAACGTTTGGTGGGCTGTCCACAATTTTTCTGACAGCCAGTCATTGTTCATCACTTTGTATCTGTACCATCAGTAGAAGCAGGAATTAATTCCAAATAATGGTTTTATGATTAGGGTTAGCGGTGTTCTTAAGGATCAGCTGGGCCTCAGCA
Organism: Ixodes scapularis; assembly: GCF_016920785.2. Taxonomy (NCBI): domain Eukaryota; kingdom Metazoa; phylum Arthropoda; class Arachnida; order Ixodida; family Ixodidae; genus Ixodes; species Ixodes scapularis. The sequence goes on along the minus strand of NW_024609881.1, from coordinate 77,679,100 downwards.
AAGGAGACAGGCTCATGGTCATCCTCCCAAAGACACCAGAATTTTGGCTTATCAAACTGGCGGCACTTCGATGTGGTGAGAACAATAATTTGTTTTCTTTGCTTATAACGTTCTGTTATACCTGTTACAAAAAAAGTTTACAGACTAAAATGGCTTGCAAAATCAGCAACTCGATGTATCAAGCAGTAAGTTTTCTCGAACATGTCTTTTATTGGTCTAATCGATTAACGTCTTAAACCTAAAAAAATCTTAACTCGGTACAAAAATATAAATAAAGAATAATATTTTCAATGGCAGAGTGACAGTTCTAGGGAAGAGATAGAATGACGGCCATGTTTGTTAACGTTGTATACATAGATGGCACCACTAATGCCAACAAACATGCATTTTCATGGGCAATATTTGTCAGGAAGAAGTTCCCAGTAAGAATTTTTATTTTATACACTTTTGAAACATATATTGAACCAGCAGTATATTCATTCGAGAAAGAGTTGTCCGGCCTGATATGCCAAGTTGACGATTGTTTTGGGCCATCTTAGTGCGTAAAGATTTCTTGGGGACATGATGCACAATGCACGACACAGTGCAAACATGCGATTAATATTTACTATATGTTTTTCACATTTTATTTGTGTATCTCATTGTTGGATAGGAAACTATGCTGCCTAAGCTGGTATCCTACCGCACTAGTAGTTTTCATTGCAGCAATTCAGCTGTGAAAGAGAACCAAAAAAACGTTGGAGATTGCTTGTTTGCTAAGCGCGCATGGCACTCCACGAGGTTTGGTGATAAAAGCACTCATGTTTGGTACAGTGCAATCCACTTATGACGATACCACATATAATGACATACTCCTTTTAACTATCAGTTTCTAGCAGACCATGCGATTTTGCGTGGGGTAGCCTGTCCAGATACAACGATAATCGGTTATAACGACTGCATTTTCGGGTTTTGTCATTATCGTTATAAGTGAATTGCAGTGTATATATAGGTCACAAAACCCGATTCCCATACAGCGAGTGCATTGTTCTGTAAGTGGACGAAGCAATCAATATGTGGTATTTTGCACAGTATTCTGATTGGGGAAGAGCGCTATTGAATCATTATCTGTGTCAGAGACTAATTTTTAGTGAGGCCTAACATATAATAACATAGCCGCAGGAAAGAGTGACGACGCTGAAACAAGGGCCGACTAGTTAACCTTTTTTACGATTTTGTGTTTTGTTTTTAGGCCAATTCTTGCAGCTTCTTTATGCACTCCACTTGTGAGAAATTAAAGCTTCACAACGCTGCTGCCATAGTCGCGTATCGCCATTTCATGCCTCCATTTATCTACTCTTGTCGGTGCGCACCGAACCTTGTTGAGAGTGCGACCGCTTAGTTCGTCGGCTTTAGGAGGTTGAATGCATCCCATCAAATACATTGAGTTTATTCTGGGAGATTTTGTGTCTGCATAATCAAAGAAAATCTTAAAGAAACTTCCAATGCAGTTTAAACTGCCCACAAAATAATTACAGGGTGAAACAAGGAGACGCCAGGCTCTTTAAATCGACCGGAAAATTTGGTTTCTTAACCTATTACGCTACGACTTTGTGCAGCGTTGCCCACAGATGGTGCATTTTTTTTTTGTAAAATTTGCAAAGAGCGAACTTACCTGAGGAAAAAGTAAAGAAAGAAAAAGGCTTAGCTCCTATGGAAACGCATTGACGCCTCCAGTCTGCAAACAACACGGTGCCGTTTCGCACGGGAGACAAGAGATGGTGCAAGCGGTCGCGACGCCAACTGCTGCCAACGAACGAGCAGACGATGCCACGAGCCGGCCCTTTTGCAGACAAGGAACTGCAGTTCCTTGCTGTTACTGTGCCTGTCTTTTTTGTTTCTGCGACTGTCGCCACCTGCGGAATGCGCACCGCTTTTGAGTCGAAAAGATTGTCTGCTAAAAAGGCCTGCTCTCGGCGCCGTATGCTCGTTCGTTGGCGGCGTTTGTTGCGCCTCCAACGCCGCCAACTGTCCGGTGACCGTGCTCACATCGATTGCCATCCCATCTGTCTTCTTAAAGAAAGAAAAAATGTTTGCGCAGTCGACAGGATTCAAACCTGTGCGGGGAGACCCCAATGGATTTCTAGTCCATCCCCTTAACCACTCAGCCACGACTGCAAGACGAGTAGGGGGCTCTGAGATGTGGTAGTAACTGAAGAGCCGGTGATGTCATGGATGAAGCGTTGCATGTAGCCGCTCAACGTCTATACAGGAGAGGGCGCTGCGGTCAAATGCTTATATAATCGCGTTAAACTTTGCATGCATTGGCTCAACGTTTATAGACGAGAGGGTGCTGAGGTCATGTGCTCAAAAAATCAGTATCATCAGCACCACCAGAGCTTCGCCCCAATCAACATCATTCACCACGTGGAGATGCGGTCATTTTTTTATAAAGTTTTGCTGTGGCATCCCCAAAGATAGCCCACCCCATGTTTTTCATCATTTATCTCTTCATTTTCGGTGGGCGTCCTTACGGGATTTTACGGTACATAGGAATACTATACTATTGACAAAACACTTCATAATAAATAAATGTATAGTGCATATTTCTATACCAGCTGTTCTTTTTTTTTTTTTTTGTTGACTCGTGCCAAATCTGCATGCTTACGTGTATAATGAGCTAAAATATAATTAGGAGTGAGTATCTAATTCCGAAAACGACATCATGCCGCAGGCATCATTCTGACGGCCTGCACGACAATGCTGACGTCCAAGGACATTGGGCTTCGGCTGACGAAATTTGCACCACACTGCGTGGTGGCAGGGGAAGGACAGGCGGACGCAGTGGACCAGGTCTGTGGAACCCGCCGATGCTCCGGTAAACTTTTGCGTGCTATAGTCGCCGACAGGGCGAAAGCGGCAAGTAAGAGCTTCAGTTGTACCGCCTCCAGTGCGAGCTTCCCGCCTTCGACAACGCTTAGGTGTCTCGCACACCTCAAACACGTGCGCGCAGCCAAAACACGGCAGAAGGTACGAAGCACGCTTTTGAAACCGGCAGACATGCCTTGACGTTCTCGCTCTGTTGGTGGCTCTACAGTGACACCATTTGCAGGGTTGGGCAGTATTGCAATACAAATGTATCGTGGTAGTATTTTAGAAATACTTTAAGTATTTATATTTCTGCATGCAACTTTTCAATCAGTATCTGTATTTCAGTATCGGAATACATTTTTGGTGTATTCCTCATATGGCAACACAATCCGGGGCCAATGTATCTCGTTACAATATTCAAGAAATCGGTGACCCCCATGCAGAGGGTCAAGAGACTGGTTCTCTTCTTCTTTTGTACTTAGAGGAATAGAAGGTACAGTAAATGGGACCTTGAGGCTTTGTTATCAAGCAGACCGAGGTTTGTTTCGAACATTATGGCCCCGACATTGGTGCCTATCTTCACTGTTTCCTAAAGATATAATATGTCTTTCGGAGTAATTCAGTTGAGCAACTTTTTGTGTAAATTTAAAACGTTGAAGGCACTGTCAGTACAAGCTTTACAACTGTACATTGCTCTCCCAGCCCCATTTACTAGGGCGAGCATACATTTTCTTCCTTCTGATCATCAAGTCAAAGAACATCATTTCATTTCAATGCTACATCTTGAAGTGACCATGGAAAAGGTACCGACATGGGGCTAGAAGATGCTGACCTTTCAGGGACGTTTGGGTAGATATGAAAGGAATTTAGAGGTTCATGTGATATTGCTTCGAAGGCGCACAATATATCTAAAGAAGAACTTTACCACATTATGGACGGAAAGTATTTCCAACCTACTGAAAACTCACTTAGTTCTTACAGCATTGCATTAACAGGAAAATGGCAGTTCCATGATAAAATAATTTTGGGCTCGAGAACACTTATGTTTAACTTTAACCTTTACCTCACAGTTAGTATGAGGCTTGGTTTTCACTGGAGGGTTCATTTCTCGTCTAGAAGTACAAACCCTGTCGACGAAGCCTACCTATTATTACCTCCAAGCGTGGACTTCGTATATAATGAAAGCTAAAAAATATATATATTTGCTTGGTTTAAAGCTTTCCCAGTGTGAAAGTGGTCTTAGTTAGTTTTAATATGAGCACATTTTTTTTTTACATTTGTGGAACGCTTAATCTTGTTCACTAACAGGCCTCTTTGCCCAAATTAGCAGCAGCTGATCGACAAGATATTTAAAAAGCTACTTCTCATCATATAAAAAAAAAAATATGTCGCACAAAGTTGTTTCATTTCTGTTCTATAAATAGTAACTTTTTGCTTGTTATTTAAAAGTTCACATCACAAAAAAGCTTTTTTTTTTTTGCGGAAAATGTATGAGTGTTAGTGCCCCGGCAAAGTGTATTCCTGTATTTTGTATTTTTAAATACTTTTTTTATTATTTTTCAAATGTAATTTCTGATAGGTATTGGATACTTTTGTACGGATGTATTTGAGTATGACTATTCTAGCTGTATTTGTCACGTATCCCAATATTTGTGTTACAAATACATTTTAGAGTAGCTCTGCCCAATTCTGTCGCTCTGTCCATGATTATAGGGTGGTGCCATTTTCACTCTGCCAGTGACTATAGATTGATGCTGTCCTCACTCTGTCTTTCACTATAGAGTAAGGCTGCTCATACTGTGTTAGTGACTGTAGAGTGACACCATTCTCACTTTGTCCGTGACTATAAAGTGCCCTTCTCACTACCAGTGACTATAGATTGATGCCAGTCTATGTCTGCAAGTGTGGAGTGAGAACTTTTTCATTCTGTTAGTGACTATAGAGTGACACCATTCTCACTCTGTCTATGATTATAGAGTAGTGCCATTCTCACTCTGCCAGTGACTAAATTGATGCCATTTTGCTGACCATAAAGTGAGGCTGTTTTCACTCTATTGGTGAGTATAAAGTGACACTGTTTTCACTTTGTTGGTAACTGTAGAGTGATTCTCTCACTTTGTCGGTGACTATAGGACCGAAGCGCTCAAGTTTCGCCGCCGACTACAGCGCCATTCCAGCCCCTGGCGGGACGCCCGAGTCCGAGTGGCTCGTTGGTTTTCGCCTCGCTTCTCCGTCGTAGGCGGTCGGACATAACATTCATTGCGATAGAGACGATATAAAAGCCCGGCTAGCACGAATATTTCGTCGTTGATCGCAGCAACCATCTCCGATGTTGTTGTAGTCGATCCTTAAAATTCTACCGCTTCCCTGAAAAGCCGTGCGAGACTCGAACGGCGCCAAGCCTGGACCACGTCGGTGCTCCGACAAAAGTAAGTTTCTCGTTCGTTGGAAGATCAGTTTTGCTAAATACGCGGGAAAAACTAAATAGAATTGGTGTCAGAATAGAAGCAGAATCACTACCGAACGCGGGAAAGTCAGTTGGCAGTGCCTGCGTGACGGAATATCTGATTTTTGTGCGCGTCTGTCGCTTCCCTCGAGGTGTTTGACGGGGCTTCGGTCGCGATGTTGGATCCCTTTGGCACGAATATTTCAACTACAATCACTGGCAGGGTGAGAACGGCAGGGAGAAGCTTCAGTTCCTCCAGCACTAGCTTCCAACCGTCGACAGGGTTTCTATCTCGCGACCGTCGCGCGTTCACGTGCAGCCACATCGCAACGAAGGGCAACGAAGACGTGCTGGAGATCGGCCGTTCACAAGAGACGCCCTGCCTGCCGTTCTGACTTTGTCAGAACACTTCTAGCTAGGGGAGGGGCTTTTGGGGGTTGCGATTGCAGCTTTCTTCTGCCGTGTGTGTTTCTTAATCGCTGTTCCCGTTTTTTTTAGCTGTTTATGGCCATCATGTACGACGCTATAATATACACATGCATCCCCCCCCCCCCCCTCCCAAACAACACACACAAGGAATGCACTTCCAAACAGCCTCAACCAGCCAGCCCCCCCCCCCCCCCCCCTTTCCTTTTTAAAACAAAAAGAAAGCCTGATTATGTTTACATAATCGTAATCATAATAATTTACAATAACAGTTTCTATTATTTCGTGTCGATTTTCTGCTGATCACACCAGAGATCTTATATTATTGACTTATTTTTCAGTGGGGGCGGTTCAGTTTTGATTCCGCCAACGTCAGCGAGGATCTGCAGCGTGCACTTCGTGAACACCTGCAAGGACAACGATGAGGCTCATCCTGCAACAAGTCACTAGACGAGATGCCAGCTGAGGTGTTTAATAAAGACTAATTGCAGGAAACCTACCAACTCTGTAATTGCTCGTGAAAGATTCTTAGTTAATTTAAATTAATTTTCACTCCCTCGCTCGAAGATGCAGGTGACCTTTCCTCATCTATGTTGCATTATCTATGTGTGCCCGGTTCTTAGCCAGTTAAAAGTATTGTTAGTTCATTGGCAACTTCTGTAGTCTCTTTCGTCTTCGAGTTGCACGTTTTGGTTTAGTCTGTACCCCAAGATTCAATATAGCTTGGCTAAAGATGGATAAGCTTAGATGACTACTGCTTTCTCACGAACTGGGAGACATCTTTCGTGAGATCTGGAATATCTTGAACAGCTGATCTGCCGTGCAAGATCTCTGAAATAGTCGGGGTTCTCGGCCCTACAATTTCTTGGACAGTCCTTGCTTCTCGAGATGTGTACATCATCTGCAAGTGTCCTGCCAGCCATACTTCGAGTCTGCGCCAATGTCACCGTGTTAAGAGCACGAGAAGAATTTTTATATTGTCCCAAGGTTGTGTGTTTACCTACTCGTGGTTGTGACAAAACTCAATAAAAATCGTTTTCACTGTCAACAAAACATTTCTGAAAGTGATGCATTATGCTGCTGTACCATATTTTTCAGACTATAGTCCACAGGGGCAAATTTGGGGTAAAAAAAAGATTTTGCTTACATTGTACACATACAGTGCATCGTCTGCACCTGGTGCTTAGTTGTCACGAATATCATCTCATAGACAGCACACCTTGAGAAATGTCTGCTTTCTTAGCGCAAAAAGAAGCTGGTATTTTACATAAATTATCATTAACATACCCTTTCATTCACAAAATCCGTCTCGTCATAATCAACGATATTGAAAAACAAAAATCCCGCATAGTCCGCACAGCCTAAAATTTTCATTTTTAAAAGCATAGCCCGGAAAATACGGTACATTCCTGGAAACGCTTGAAAACATGCCAACATGCCACAAAAGAAACTTTATTCAGTGAAGCAGCAATGAAACACTGACAGGCATGGATTATTTTTCCAGAAAATAAAAATTGTTCTACTAATGACAACCTATCATGTGTCACTGGTGTTTTCTTTGCTACACAACATTTTCCTCCTAAAATGTCCCACACAGTAAAGTATGAATCAAGCCCCCACCCAATATTTGAAAATCTTGCATGTGGACTGGACAACTTGAACCTGAAAGAGAAATTAAGTTTTTTTTATAAATCCATCCAACTGAACATTGTCATGAAAATTCGACTAAAATTATGTGCAGTCATATGCATAGCAGACATTTATGCTGGAGATTTAGTCTAGGCTAGCCTCTTTTCGTTTTCAACTGTTTTGCCCCCCTTTCTAACAGAATCTCGCGGCACATTATTGTTCAAACTCGCAGAAAAAGTACCATTAATCAGCAGGAGCAGGTCCCCAGTAACTGCAACCTACTGCCTCAGTGAAGTGGGACAAGAAAACCTGGTAATAAATCTACGAGGCCTTTGTTCAGGTCGTGCCCTGGCGTTTTAGTTCCCTACTGCTGAGGCAGGCTGATGAGGACGCGTGTTCAACAATACTAATAAAATTACGAGCGTCGGCACAATGCTCGCACCGGTCCGCGACTCCAGCCCAGCGAGGACCTGCAGTCTCAACTGTACGCGAGGGACTTATCTCTTCCCGGAATTATCACCCTATGCCCGCACGATCCCCGACACGTTAATATTTCTTCGACGTGGGCGAGCCCGAAAAGCTATCCCACTCGTAGCCTCTAGTGCGAGAACGTAGTCTGCCGGTGGTTCAGCGACCGAAAAATAGTATCCCGACGTCGTCTAACAGGACTCACGAGAACAGTGGTTCATTGTGATCAGTAATCTTTAAGGCACAATGTTATTACAGCGCAAAATTTAAACAAGTGCCGCTCACCTGTAAAGTTATCTCGTAGACGCCGCACGGCCGGCACGGCCGTACTTGCGATGCGGACCCGACTCGTTGGCGGGGAAATCAACCGCTTTCTCGGTGGAAGATGCGTGTTATTGAAGCTTTTCTATCGTTTCTTGACTCACCATGAGAAACATTTCTCGCACGCTTTCTATCCTTCTCAAAATTTTCACCGTACGCTCGAAATACCTGCGACGCCAAAGCAACGCTACGAGCACGACCGGCGCGACACGACCATGTGTTGTACTGCGGTGGCGCTACCGTCGCAATTTCGAAGCGCCCCCTGGTTGGGCGAATCGATTCTATAGTGTTGGTGATCTCACTTTGTTGATGACTATAGAGTGACACCATTCTTACTCTGTGACTAGAGTGGTGTCATTTTGATTCTACCTGTAACTATACACCGACACGCGGGCTTGACGTCTCGGAGCTGCGGCGGCGCTGCGATCGCGCCGGAGCCGGGGGGTGTGGGCAAAAGCGCGCACATTTCGCATGGGTGTCATAGCATTTCAGCATGCCGCGAAGCTGTGTTGCCGTTAATTGCACCGAAATGTACAAGAAAAGCAGCGGGGTGAGTTTCCACAAGTTCCCGGCAGACTATGAAAGGCATAAAAGGCGGATAATATCCGTGGATCGAAAAGAATGGTCGCCTCGCGCGAACGACCGTTTGTGCGGCAAACACTTTCTTGAAGGCAAGTGCGGCTTTCATTTCAATCTCCGTCCCGAGGCTTGCTTATGCGCAGGAAAACCGTCGTCTGATCGAGACCACCCGGATTTTGTTCCCATGATTTTCTCGCACAAAGCACCTTCCAAGCGCTCGTCGGAGGCTCGTTACGCACGCGCTACCCAGCAGGAGGGGATCGGCGACAGAACGGCAGTGTTGTAGGCGTTACCGAAAAAAAGTAACGAAATACGTTACTCGTTACTTGCAAATAGAAGGTACGCGTTACTGAGCTGCATTACTTCTTTAAATTATGATTTAACACATTTTATGGTTTTGAAGGTACAGCTCATATATCAAGAAACATTATGTTCATACAGAGACTGAACATAATTACTTTATCTTTTTTACGGCTTCACCTAAATACTTACGAGAAAAAACGCAAAGAAAAACATGGCTTGACGCCTAAAACACGGAAAAAATTGAAGTGTAATTTCTTTAAGACTTGTGAAGTAGTAATGAGTAACGTAACTATGTTACTTGAAATAGTAACATAGGTATGTTACCCGTTACTGTGTCGAAAACGTAACGGGTGGGTTACTACGTTACTGAAAAAGTAACGCGTTACCAACAACGCCGTTACTTGTAACCTGTTACCGCCAAGACTGCAGAACGGACAAAGCGTTACTGCTTGTCATGCCTTGTGGTCATGAGGGAAGGAAAAATATCGCACCTTGACTTGAAGACGCTGTGTATATTTAATCAATTAATGAATACACACACTTCCGCAGACCCACAGTCTGCTGATCCCGCCGGCAGTGCGGAAACCGACTCGAAGTAATCGTAGACCCCGAGAGACTTGTACGCCTGCACCGTGTCGGCCGTGAACTAGCTTGGCGAAAAAACTAAATAAACAACGACGTGAGTTGTCGACTTCCGTGGCAGCAACTTTACTTCGAAAGTCCAGCAGGCCTTGTTTACGGCGTAAGAATCCTCGCAGGCCACGCCGTCCACTTACAGTTTGTTTCGATACCGCTGCCGTTCTGGCTCGGGCAACGAGCTCAAATAGTCGGGCATAGCATACGACATACGTTGTGAGGAAATACGACGCACAAATAAAGCTAAAAGCGTTCCTACAACGTCAACAACGAGCGCACGCCATAGAACGCAATGGCGAAAACACGGAGAGCCGGTATGCTTTCGCCCACGTAGCTACCGCACATGCGCGGCCGTCCGGCCGTGTTGGTAAACAAAGCCGCTCCGCGCGTCGGTCTATAGATTGATGTCATTCTCACTTTGACACTAGAGTTATGCTGTTCTAAATTGGTTGTCAACTTTAGATTGATTCCATTCTTACTCTGCCAGTGACAATAGATTGATGCCATTCTCACTCTGTCAGTCACTATAGAGTGACACCATTCTCACTTTGTTGGTCACTATAGAGTGAGACCATTCTCACTTTGTTGGTCACTATAGAGTGAAACCAATCTCACTTTGTTGGTCACTATATAGTGAGTCAATTCTCACTTTGTCGGTGACTAAAGAGAGATGTTCTCACTATGTAGGGGACTGTAGAGTGACAGCCCTTTCATGCTGTCAGTGACCATAGTGTCACTGATCTCACTCTGTTGGGGACTAGAGTGACACCATTCTTCCTTTGTAATATAGAATGGTACCATTCTCACTCTACTGGTAACTATAGATTAATGCCATTCTCACTGTTTGTTACTATAGAGGAAGGCTGTTCTTCCTCTGTTGGTAACTATAAAGTTGCACTATTCTCACTGTCATAACTAAAGTGGTATGATTCTGACTCTGCTAGTGACTAGATTGATGCTGTTCTCACTCTGTCTGTAAGTATAGACTGATATTGTTATTTCTGTCGGGGACTATCGAGTGACACTGTTTTTACTCTGTCAGTGACTATTGAGACCATTCTCACTTTGTCAGTGGCTAGAATGATGTTACTATCAGTGACTATAGAGTAACACCAGTTCTCACTCTTTTTGCAACGATAAAGTGTTGCTGATGTCACTCTGTTGGTGACTATAGAGTGACACCATTTTCACTCTATGACTATAGGGTGGTGCCATTCTTGCTCTATGGGTCGATATAGATTGATGCAGTTCCTACTCTGTTGGTGACTGTAAATAATGTTGTTCTCACTTTGTTGGCAAATATATTGTGAGGCCGTTATTACTCTGTTCGTGATAATAGAGTGGTGCCATTCTCACTCTACTGGTGACTATATAGATTGATGATGCTCCCACTCTGCAATTATAGAAAGAGGCCATTCTCACTCTTTCTATGACTATAGCTTGGTCCCATTCTAACTCTACCCCATTCTCACTCTGTTGGTGACTAGAGTGGTGCCATTCTCACTCTACTGGTGACTACAGAGTGGTGTCATTCTCACTCTACTGGTGACTATAGATTTATGCCATTTTCACTTTTCTGGTGACAATAGATTGATGCCCTTTTCACTCTGTCGGTGAGTATACCGTGACTATGGAGTCATGCCACTCTCTCTACCGGTGACGATAGATTGATGCTGTTTGCACTCTGTTGGCAACTATAGAGTGATGCCGTTTTCACTCTGTTGGTGACTATAGACATCATTCTCACTACGATTGTGACTATAGAATGGTGCCATTCTCTCTCTACCAGTGATGATAGATTGATGCTGTTTGCAGTCTGTTGACTACTATAGAGTAATGCCGTTCTTACTCTGTCGGTGACTATAAAGTGACACAAGAAATAGGAGACTTCAGAAGTCGTATTGATCATTGCAGCACACATACCACTAAATGCCGAGCATTTGCACGTCACAATAAGCATACACCAGCTACTTTTAAAAAGTTAAAAATAAATTGGCAGCAGCATTTATCTCCAAAGTTCCATGATGCATGAAATGCTGTATCTAAGGTACAATCATTTAAAATTATTTAGATGGCATTAAACCTTTGTTTCGGGGAGTGAAGAACCTGTGTTACATGGTGTCGATTTCCCTGCAGACTCCCGCGGGGTAACTAAAGGTGTATAGGTCATGTGACCTCGATTTCTTTGCCAAATTTAGTGGGAAAACTGAATTGGTGTCTAGGTCCCATGACATCAGGCCATATAACGTCAATTTTTCTGTCAATTTATTTGGGGAACTAAATTGGTATGTAGGTCTTTTGACATCAGGTCACCTGACATCAAATTTCCCGCTAAAATTTGCAGTGAAAGGGAATTGCTGTACGTCATGCGACATCAGTTTCCCCACCGACTTTGCCGGGGAAACTTTGGTATATAGATCACATGATGTCAAGTCACTTGACATCAATTAACATCACATGTAACCTAAACACCAGTCCAGTTTCCTAGCTAAACTTAGTGAGAAATGCACGTACGGACAAACTTTTGGGATTGGGGGTTTCGTTACAAAGCATTTAATGCTTTAATAAGCAAAGAACCTCTCAGACACCCAACCCATACATCTGAGCATGCCTGGATAATGGAGATGCTCCTAAGTGTCAGCCGCTGCTCCAACACGCCAGTGCAATGCAGTGAAGTTTGACGTTAACACACTCGTTGTAGGTGGTAAAGCCCACCCTACCTTGTACCATTTCTGCATTTGTCCTCTTGGATCTTAACAACTGCCCATCCTCCAATTTTTCAAAGATTTGTCTCCTAGGGTGGGTACTTGCTCGGTATGATATAGTAATAGCAAAAATTGTGAGCTATTCGAGGTTTCGAGTATTCCTAAATTTCTACCTATAGTACATACAAAGGATTTTTTTCTAGGGGGGGGGGGGGGGGGAAGAAGTGGGTTGGGGGTTATATTAGCAGTCATGCCACGTTGTACTATGCTGTAGCTTAGGAGCTATTTATGCTGTGAAAAACTTATTTTTTGTTATCTCGTTAAGCACATGGTGAATGATATGTTCCAGCGTACTCCCTGGTTGACTTCTATCTTGGCAGGTGATTGGAGAATTTCCAGGGGTAAGGAACAAGGTGGTGGTCTCAAGCTCTTCTGGAAGGTAAGATTTCACTTTCATTGGTCCCTTCTTTACCTAATAAATGCTGCTGCTGTTGATGATGGATGATTTAAAAGTAGTGCAAAAGCAATGGCCGTGTGCCATACAGATGTCATTTGCATTTGAATGACAACATTTGTATACATGTATACATGTGCACACATGTACATTTGAACCCAGATATATTGAATTCAAAGGGGATCGTAAAATAGTTTGATATATGAATAATTTGATATACATAAATAGGTTAAATTAAGTTCAAGTTGAAATTTTCTGGCATCTCTGTTAATATTGAAGGTCGCGAAGAACGGAAGCTTACCGAATAGAACATCCAAAGGCCGCTAAAGACAGTAGAGCTTAGTTGGCGGAGACCGCAAACACCTGCGGAGACCGCAAACACCTGCCCGGAGACCACAAACATCGGCGCGCTTACATGCTCCTGGCCGGGACCTCCGCAGAGCATAAGCGACATAACACAAAAAAAAACAAAAAAAACCCGGGAAAAGCAAGACACGCAAAAAATATCTTTTGCTCTATTATAGAAAAACCTTAAGCAAACAACAAAAAAGAAAACTCACTAAATTTAAGCAGCAAAAAAAAAAAAGAAGCAAAAAGCAAAAAACGAACAAGCAAGCAATAAAGGCAAAGCAAAAAGGTAAACAAAGATAAAGCGTTCAAAGTGCGATTGCACAACCGATGTTGTCAACACACGCGACTTGCCGAAGACTTTTTTGCGCTTATTTTGGGACTAGGGAGTCATGCAGCATCAGCAGTGTTTGGGGAAAGGGCGCAGGCTACTGTTCCAACACTCCCTACTCTCCCTACGTGCGTGCACGCCTGTGCTGTTCCCCTTGCATTTGCCATCCTCCACTTCTTTTTAATTTTTTTTTACTGTTTATTTATTTTTTTTTTTACAACTGCTTTTTTGCTGCGTATCTTTTCGCGTGCAAACTGGCTTGGCGTACTGCCAGCCACACTATGGAAGCGATGTGCTCTCCACCAGCGCAATCGCGCAATCGGATCGGGAAGAGCAACGGGTGGCCCGGGCTTCTATATCGCTATATCGAGTGTCCCCGCTATGGGAGTTGGATACAAAAAGACAATGCTCCTATATAATTACATGTGATTTTCAAGGGGGTGTTTGTACTGTTTGATATATACAATAATTAGAAATACCCAAGTGTGATATAATCGGGCTTGACTGTGTACATGTGTGTATGTATGTCTATTGTATAGACACATAGGCAAAAAGTTCTCAACTTCCCGGGGGTCCCACGACCCCCCGGGAAATCTTAGGGACTTCTCTTGAAAAAGACGTCCCAAATGTGTGGAATCCCCTGGATATCATAGGATATGCATGCTGATGGCATGATACCTAAACAAATGTCTGCTTTTCTGACACTATAATTGAGCTGTCATTGCAGTTGTGATCAGTGAATTCCGTGGTTCAAGCACACTGACCGTAATGAATTGTTTCAACGTTTGGGAAAACAAAATGGGGCTTACAAAACATATTATGTTGGCTACTTCCATTGGCTGCATGTTTGCTAGAGGTGCCACTGTCGTCATTCGCGACTACTTCCAATGGCATTTGAAGAAATTTCCGGCACTAACCTTTATTGTATTTCTGATTCTACGTAGGGTTTTCGAACAGGACTCAGCGAATACAGTGAAACCCGTTTAGAACGAACCCACGTACAGCGAATTATTGTCGATATCGAACTCACAGAAAATGTGTATGAAAATGCGTGTAAAAAGTACTTTTTATAACAAACAACATATTGGTTATATCAAACTTTTTCCCCTTGCGAAGGCTTCCGAAAACGTGCAAACAATCGACTTTTAGCCTGTCCCTTCCCCTCAAAAAGAAGTACATAGGAAATAAAGAAAATTCCAAAAACTCAAGTTGTGAACAAAATTTAGCGAAGAGAAGCGATTCAGAAGGGGAGAGAGCTAAGAAAATACAATCTGCACACATGCACAGAAAAACGCACACCTTTTATCCCAAAGCATTTGCCGACGAAGAGAAGCGATTCAGAAAAGGAGATAAAATAAAAAAACAAAAGCAAAAAAACTCTGCACGCATGCAAAAAAAAAAAAAATCTTTTCAGCGCATTGTTTTAAGGCTAAAGTGTAGAGATGAGAAAGAAAGAGAAGCTTTCGCCATACAACTAACGCAACGCGGAAGTTCATTGCAAATGTTTTTTGCTATATCGAACTACTTGCTATATCGAACTGATCGTAGAGTTTCCTGCTGTTCGTTATAAACGGGTTTGACTGTAGTTAGAAAAATTTATCCACTCACCAGCTCTGGTCATTTAGTGACCAGAGCTGGTGAGTGGATAAATTTTTATTTGTCCACTGGGCACCGGCTATCGATATGTGCGGGCACCAGGGCGCACAGATGAGATTAATAAGGTGTATCCAGAGGTTCCGAAGGCGATGGTATTCGCTTTTTTGAAGAGCTTGGGAGAGGGGGGGAGTGCGACATCGCCGGTGGGGGGGCTCCCCCCCCCTTCCCCCCCCCCCCCCTCCCCCCCCCTCTGTAGTCGACGACTAAGTATAGACATGTATGTATATGGCCGTGTACATGGTCGGAAAGCTACTCCATACTTCTAGAAGACTTGCATTTACCGTATTTACTCGCATAATGAATGCACTTGCATAATGAATGTACCCCCCACAACAAGCATCAATATTTGGACTTTTTCTTTTGCCTCGCGTTATGAATGCATTTCTAATTTTCGGTTCCATGAGTCTTGAACTGGCATCCAACCAATACCACCTAGAAGACAAGGCCTGCTCATGACGTTTCGTTTGTAGATCCCCGACCCGCCCCAAACGGCTGAAGCTTGACGAGAGTAGGGGCTGCGTCGCAACTACGTCGCATTCACTGGCGGCCACAGCTGTGTGCGCGAGTGCTGAGCGCGAGCTTCCGAAGTTCATTTGCAACGTGCATGCGAGCACTCCCTCGGCCAGGAGTGTGAGCCAGCACACGCTCCTGGCTTTGAGACGTGCATTTCTAGCGCACGCGCTCGTTCTGCGGAAGTACCCTTCAAAGCAGCAACCTGGAGTACAAACAGCACCCTTAAATATGGCGTCCAGTGCCAGTGTCCAGCAAAGGGCTTTGCAGCCCTTCGCACAGTAGTAAGACATTTTCATTCATGCATTTGACGCTCCACGTGAACGTCTAACTTCATTCTATGCTATAGCAACAGACATTCGGCGTGAGCATCCGTTTCATTATCTGCTACACAGACAACTGAAGCAGGCGATGGAGCAAACAATGTCGCAGACGACGTAGCAGACGATGATGCTTATCAAGGCTAGCTAGGGGGCGCTGAGGGGATCTACTAGTGATGACGTTTAGAAGAGAAAATTCGCAGGCCTTGTGTTCTAAATGGTGTTGGTCCAACACAGCTAGCCACCGAGCCGATTTTCTTTTACCGCCAAGCGGCCAGGACAAGTCAAGCCAAGCCAATCTGCTCTCGTAATGGCTGCACGTGCATAGTTGCGGCAGTGATTAACCGTGAAACCGAGCAGCATGCACATCTAACGAAGCTGGGGTCGAGGAATTGCCCAGCCCCGGACATGCTTCGCCCAACAGGTGCATTGATGTCAACAAACACGCTGTCGTCTGTGGTCCGCTTTCAGACAGTGAAATCGTGAAAGTGGTTAGGCCTAAGAACGGTCGCTTCTCTCTTCGTGCTGAGTGAGCTTCATAGGTCGCTTTTCCTTCCGTTAAAGGTTAGCAATTTAGAGAGCATGGTTACTGTGGCACGCTTACAGTCACTTGCGGTTGTGCCTTTGTCAGTGGAGACGTGCCACAGTACGCTGCCATCTCATATTGGTACCTAAAATAACATTTGTGCAAAGTATGTAAATGCAAAAATTTTACCCCTTGCAATGAGCGCACCTTAAACATGTGTTGAACTTTTTGGGAAAAAAAGTATGTTCATTACGCGAGTAAATACGGTACTCTTACCCCAAATGTTTGACGCTCTAACATTCTAGGTCAAGATACCGAGCGTAATAGGCAAGGAGGCCAACACGGCTTTGCCAAGTCAGTCTCGCCCTAGCACGACGCTTGAAACATTTCAGGTCATATGTTCGAGATACCAAGGGTAGTGGATAAGGTGCCCAGCGTGGCCTTGCCGACTGACTCTTGCATTAGCCAGCTGTCATGCCGACACCTCGACGCTCGCTGCTGCTGCTGTCGACACTCGCCGCTGTTTTTTTTTTTATGCTCGTTCTTTCTTTTGTTTGTGGCACAAGTTCACCAATTAAGCATTTATTTTCAGTTTTACACTTGTCAATCCTTTTCTGTCTGCAACAATGTGTATACATAGTATATATTTTTATGTATGTATCTACATGCACACATGTATACATAAATGTATGTGTGCACATATACATGTATCTGTGTTCACACATACATGCGCACATATATGTGTACATGTCTACCTACATCGATACACACGCATGTATACACATGCCGACATCCCCACATATGTATGGCACATGGCACACATGCCGTTAAGGGTCATTTACATTTGTTCCATGTTATTTTAATACTGGAGGCAGATATTATGACAGCTCTCAATTTGATTGTGATCATGTTACGGATGTTAATCTAGGGAAAAAAGAAAACTAAGAGCTAAACTTATGCATTTGTTTTTTTCTTCCAAAAAGGACCAGGCTCCAATGTCTCGGTGAGCATTATTCATGGTCTTCACCCTGGGTTGCTTTGAGATTAAAACAAACTTAATTTCTGGCACATCTTTTTTTCTCAGCACCTGGTGTTATGATTTAAAGATTCATTGTCACATGAGCTCGAAAAAGCATAAGATAAGCTTGTGAGATATGCTCTAATAGAAAGCTAAATGAAAGCTGCATGATTGCTTCGATGGCAGTTTGTATCTGAGTGTCAGAGCATAAAACTGAGCGTGTGCAGTGATACCCATTTATAATTAACTGTGCAGCTATTTGTAAATCTTTCATTTTTAAGGGGACACACTCCCTTGGAGGGTCTACTTTCTAAGTATTGGTGCTAATTCAATGAAATTGGCAGGGTATACTAGGCATGCAATCTTGGAGTGCTATACCACCTTTCAGCTGCAAAGGTCAATTTTGTGCAAAGTTACAGCCTCATATGTCAAATACATTATACAACTAGTAGTGCCGAGAGAAAACAAAAACTCGTTTCAAAACAGTACCGAAATGTCACAGTTTGTTTGCTTGGATATAAGGAAATGTGACTAGACTAATCGGTAGTGGGTTTGAAATAATTTTCAAGTGCCATATTTAGCGTTAAAGTAAACTTAGAAAAAGGGGTAAATTTCATTCCTTTTTTACTGTTGCAAAAGTCGACATTTTCTCGCTAAAGAAATAACAATCTTGATAAAGTAAGCACTTAGTTGAGTTTCCAGTAAATTTCACTTCAGAAAAACTGCACAGCAGTTACGAAGGTACTTCAGTCCTTGAACGATAGTTTTTGAGCAATGAAAAAATGGTAAAAAAACATGAAGCTGAGAAAACCGCATTTGAAAATTCATGGCACTTGCCACTGGACCTAAAATGCTCCAGGAGTGCACGTCAGTCTCTCCTCTGCATTGTCCTTCTGTGCTTTGGCCAGAGCTTCCATCTTTTGTCTCTTGCGCAATGCCTCGGAGGACTCAAGTGCGTTCACTTGAGCCTTTGCAATCTTTGTCCGAGTGACCTTCCCGGCCTGTGATATCTGGTGGCTCCCTGGCTCAATGCCCATCTCCAGAAGAACTTTCTCAAAGCCTTGAGGACCCAGGTTGAAGACTGCGAGAGCCACGGCACACTCGACATTACTTAGAGAAGCGAATTTTGAGTACCTCTTCCAAATCAAGGCAATGAAAGAATCATTTGCGTTCTGGGTTTTCATCTGGGAACATCTTTCAAGCGAATCCCTCCGTGACAGGCGGTTGTACAAGCACACTAGCTTTTCCACTAACCCCTTGGAGAAGGCTGGCTTATGTGGCAGGGATGCTGGTGATTCTCCTGCGTCCTCGAGGACCTTGCTTCGATTCAAGTGGCACCAGGAGTCCATCCCAGTGGAACAAGCGATATGAACTGGCCCCTCGTCGGTGGGGTATGAAAGCAGGAGACTGGCATGGAGTATGGGGTCGCGTGGCAGGTTTGAGCGAATCAGAGTTCCTTCTTCACCAGTGTGGCCAATAAGAGAGCGTGCAGTGCTGTTTTCTATGGGGTTTCATGTTTGGTGCGCACAATGTCTCGCAAGGAGCTCTATACCGAAAGAAGGAGGGTTAAGCACTCTTTCCAATGAGTGGTGCCTGTCTGTGCTAAGCCTAATGAGTGCGGAGCGAGCGCGCTTTGGGAATGAAAATTTGTGCGACCGCAAGTGTTTTTATGAAGCGTGCTCAGCCGCCGGTACGTCAAAAATAATTTATTTCGGAGTAAATACTTCACCTACAGGAATAAAACATTTTGACACCATTCTTCAGGAGTTATACAAGCTAATAGGACTATTTTTCAAAAACATAACTTTTTAAAAAGAATGTGATTTTAAAGGACACATGCAAAGGAAAAAAACTTTTTTTTAGACAGCTTAGATGGAAAAAAGATGTCATAAAACGATTTTACAATGAAGAAAAACAATTTTTAGAGCTATATTTACGGCGCTATACAAATTTGTAGTTGGCGCTCGGGGAGCCGCCGCTGGTCACATGGTAGGCCCGCGCGCCGCTGCGCTGCGTCGCTGCCGCACGCTGAGCGTTGTGCGAACGCCGCTTCAACGCGTTTCTCCACGCCGCCGTCGCCGCCGCCGCACAAGTCCGTCTGCTTCGGGGCGCCGCCGCCGCCGTCTGACCGGCGCACAGGTCTACCACGTCTGCTTGCGCTTTTTCAGGAGTTTCCTTTGGGCTCTAAAAGTTACTTATTCATCTTAGTTTTTTGTTATACTTCAAACAAAGATGAATAAGTTACTTTTAGAGGCCATAGGAAGCTTCCGAAAGAACGCAAGCACCACGTGATAAATAAGGACCAGTCACGTGATAAATACGGACCACTTTTCCGCGGGGCCCGCGGGCGCCAACTAAAATTCGTTTTGCGCCGTAAATATAGCTCTAAAATTTTTTTCCTTCGTTGTAAAATTGTTTTATGGCGTCCTTTTTCCATCTAAGCCATTTAAAAAAAATGTTTTTTTCCTTTGCATGTGTCCTTTAAGGCCGTGCCCCCCTTAACACCTTTTGACAGAATTTTTGATTTTCTTACAACCTAGACTGCGCATAAATGTTGATTCAAAACTGTTATATGACATAAAAAAAAAAAATTTTTTTTCTAGGCCGAACGCGGTACTGCAGAAGAGGTTATTACTTTTGTTAATGATACCCTTTTTTTAGGAGATTTTTTTCAACCGACTTTTTAATTGACATCTCTGGAAGTGGGCTAAAGTTCTTGTAATTTCTAGAATTGCTTATTGCTAATTTTTTCTTGCTTTGTCTTCTAGGAGCGGCTGGAAAAGCTTCTGTGACCTTTTGAAAGGTGCTCAAGAATTTGAGGTGCGTTTCACAATCTCGGATGATTTCACTCGCTTGTCAGCAGATAATAAAGTCTGTCCCTTTTAAGGTTTGGATATACCTTCATATCTCGCTAATGTGGACAACCCACTGTAGTGGAACCTCGATTACGCGTCCCCGGTTCAGGCGACATCCCACATTTTAAGACGAGTTTTCCCGGTCCCGACGAACTCCCCGTAGAAATAACGTATTGAAGGTTTGGTTTGCACGACGTGTGATTCCACGCATCCCGTGTCGTATGACGTCGAATTCGTTGCGCGGGAAGCGCGCAAATTTGACAGCTGCAGGAGGGGGGTGGCGGCGCAGCAACGTGGAAGAGTTCCACGCGCCGTTTTAGGGTAATAAGACAAGGCGCCGGCAACCCAAGACAGCCACAGCGCCGGTAGGGAACAGGAAACAGCGCTTTCCCTTCTCCTCCCTGGGTTGCGAAATGCCTCGGCGTTTTCGCATTGCGTCTTTGTTCCGCTCATCCCATCGTTCTCTCGCCTCTTGTTTACCCTCACTCTTCTCTGCATGCCACATTCTCCAACTTGTTGCTTCTCTCAGGACTGAGCACGCTTCCGCTGGTTCCCGCCTTTCCCGCTTTCGGAAAGCATGAAAAGCAACAAGGATCCCATCGTTACAATTGTGCACGCTGGCGAACGATGTCTCACAAACGGACAGGAGAAAAGCGTCAATGTTCTGCTTCCAGCTTGCGGCCTTCGAAAGGAAGCTGATTTTGCACGTCCGAAAGGAAGTTTAGCAGGCGATTACTAATTTCTTTTGAGGGGAGAATGAAGTTACTCACGCCTTCACCGCACAAATCTACGGCTTTGTTTCAATTTGTTTCGACGGATTTTTCTTCATTAAAGTACAGCAGTTTATTAGCTTAGACATCGATGAAAACCTCCACTTGTCTTTTTCATGCGAGACTGATCACTGCACCCATAATTATTGTTTTCTCGGATCATATGACTCATGGATTATGCAGTGATTTCGCACAGTCCCGCAAAAGTCGTATATAATCGGGGTTCTACTGTATATATAGACAAAATTTTCATAAACCAATTTATCCCCGTACAATTCAGTCTGCCTCGTTAATGTAGATACCCGCAGTCCGGACTATGGACAGCTAGTTTGAGAACGAACTGTGTAAATACTGCATGCTTTTTTGTCTCATTATTATGGTTTCAATGCTTTCAAATAACTCATTTGTTTGTTTGCTAAACAAATGTGATTAATTCTTTTTTTCTGTTACGACTTGTCTTTCCCTGATAGGTAGTCGAGTTTATGAATGCTTGTATATTTTTGTGTATAATGCATATTGGTATATCTGTACCTCTACCACTTTTGTGCAGTAATGCTCTTGAGGCACTGGAGGTTAAACAAGATAAAAAAATACTAATAGTGGTGCTTGCACTAACATATGTATTTCACAAGCCTATTCCTGAAATGCTCAATGATATCGTTGCATATCCAAGCCTACATATTTATTCAGGCTTATTTAGTTTATAAATGTTTATTTAGTGTTATATGTTTGATATCTTAACTATTACTACTGCTTTTCTTTTGTTTTCACGTGGTCAATAAAAACACTCTTGGAAATTTTTATTTAAGCGTTTACTTCGCCTACAAGGGCACGCCTAAGAGCGCCATAAAAAAAAAGTTTGAATGCACAGCTTCTTTATCCTTATCAAAACGGACCAACCAAGAGACAGCAATGATGGTGTCTTTACCAGGGCGTGGAAACACTGAGGGACGACCCTGCATTTGTCTTCTTCACGAGTGGCACCACGGGACCTCCCAAGATGGTGGAGCACAGCCAGGGCTATTGTCTGGCACACCTCGCCACAGCCACGTAAGAATATGTATAATGTTTATTGCACTGGTGGAGTTGTATTCCAGTAGAAACTTTCCAACTGGGATCGAACTGTTCTTAGTTAACTTGTTTATCACCCACATCCCTAGCTGGTCCTAATTGCCGTGGTTTCCAGTTGTAGCTGGGAATGCCAGTCGAGTCCAAATGTCTTGTTTTCTAACACGCGAGATATTTATTCAGGCAGGGATCCCAAATTAGGCCAATAAGCCAGGTAAACTGGGACCAATTATAATTGGTCCCAGTTGTAAAAAGGACCAGATGCGGCTGGTTCCAGCTGTAGCCAGAACACCCAACACAACAAAGAAGTTTTATCAGCCTTTATTACCCTAAAAAAGAAATGAAAGAAAGTGTAGTGCAGTTCTGTGACGAATGCTTCAGCTGTCTCATTCGCCTCTTGCTTGTGAATATAAAATAGACCCTTTGCAAAACGTACAGTGCCACGACGGCAGGAAATTTCGGGAACCCTCGGTACAGATCACGCGCTTGTTGCACCTCCTCAACTGCGCGCGCATCTCGGCAGCTACCACCAGCAGCCGTTGTAGCCATCCGCCATCCCGCTCATCCGCCGAGTCGTACGTCGTTGGCGGCATATCGTATCTGTGGTAGTGTAAAGGCATTGCAACAGGTGAACTTATTTCAATATGTTATTCGTCGTAACTTACCTTCACAGATTGAAGTGTCACCAAATCCATTTAGTTTGCACTGCAACCGTGGCAGGTTTCGACCAGGTTCGACAAAGCGTTGGTGCAGCAGACGACAGAGCCGGTACAAAAGAGAGGGGTGAGAAAGGGGCAACCGTTGGCTTGTCGCTCTCCCGACGCGGCTGCTCAAAAGTCGTTGCAGTGGTAACCTGCGCCTGCTCGCGTATGCCACGTGGTTACATGGTAGCAAGAGGAGGGGCGTACCGAGGACTCCTATTATTTGTTGCGCGGCGCGCACGGGCTTTTGGGATTTTACAAAGGGTTTATTTCCCCTTGGAGGTTTTTTGACAAATCTGTAATGTTCCGCAAAAAAAAAGAAGAGAGTAGAAAGGAGGATCTGGCTACGCTGACATGCATGGTGGCGCGTGCCGGGAAGGCCGAAAGTGGACGTCAAAATTTGCTGCTCTCCTCATAGAAATGACCGTTTGACCAGTAATTCAAAATGCAGCTGCAAACTTTTTTTTTCCCCTCTACTTATTTGCTTTTTGCAGCTGCCTCTACCAGCTGTGTAAGAGCGACATGCTCTGGTGCATTTCGGACACCGGGTGGGCCTTGGAGTCGTTCGGCACTTTCCCCACCTGGCTCACGGGGGCCTGCGTGTTCCAGGCACGCATGCCCAGGTTCTCAGCCGAGACCACCCTCTCGGCAAGTCGCTTTTGTACGTGCCGTTCCTCCAAAAGGGCTGTCCGCGCGCAGGCTTCGAATATTAGGGCTGGTGCACCCACTTGCCACTGCTCACGACCGTGTGCCTTAATGACTTCTGAAATCTTTTAACGAGGGAATACATTGGCGTCATCTATTGGGCAGCTGTGGAACACTTGGGTTTTTTTTTTTACAGCGGAGCTGTTAAGGGCTAGGTTCCCCAGGATTGTGTCCGGTATGTCAACACAAACCTACCTAGACAGCTACCGCCATCTATAAGTGACAGTATGGTTTACGGCGGAAACCAGTATGGTTTCCGCCGTCACTTGTAGATGGCGGCAACCTTTCCAGCTATCATAGGAAAATGGATAGTTGGGCGCGCACTAGCACCACCAGAGCTTCGCCCCAATCAACATCATTCACCACGTGGAGATGCGGTTTTCTTTTTTTGCCCTACATGAGCACGGGAGCATGTGCTCTTGTAGGGGAAAAAAAAAAAAAATCGTATCTCCTCGTGGGAAATGATGTTGATTTGGGCAAAGCTCTGGTGGTGCTTGTCTGCGTAGACGCTGAGCCGCAGCATGCCGAGCCTTTCGTTCGTTTTCATCCATGTCAGAAAGAGAATGTGTGGTATGGAATGTGGTTATGTACGCATTTGAGCATTTGACCGCAGCGTGACATGGATGGAAAAGAACGAAAGGCTCGGCATGCTGCGTCTCAGCGTCTACGCAGAGAAGCATTACCAGAGCTTCGCCCCAATCAACATCATTCACCACGTGGAGATGCGGTTGTTTTTTTCTTAGTGAGAGAGTACATCTGAATAGTGTCCACGCCTCTATTCAGTTCACCTGCAAACATGAAACTGACAGCACCTTGCCGTTTTTAGGTGTATGTGTCCATAGAAAGAGTGAACCTTTCTTTAAGATGAAGACATCCGTACATCGTAAGCCATGTGACACACAAAACTTTCTTGTCTACCACTCTCATCACCCTACTCAGCACAAAAGCTCAGTTGTGAGATCGTTACTTCATCGTTCAGAAACAGTCCCATTTAACTCATCACTTAGCAATCAAGAACTTAGCCATGTGCAGGAGGCTTTGAAGGAACGTAACTACCCCGACTGATTTATCAACTTTGTAAGAAACAAATGTCCCTTCAGCGCGCGGATCGAGCTGAACGGACATGTGACGTCGTATGCATCCTATACATTTAGAAGGTTTCGAAGGTACGTGGGCCGATAAGGGTATGGACTGTTTACAAACCCTACAGAACAATTGCCCACGTTATCTCGAGGCCAAAAGACCCCATCCCTTCAGAGACAGAAAGGGGCACGATCTACCAGATGCAGCGCAAGGAATGGGACGCTTCCTACATTGGAGAGAAGGGACGAAAAAGAAAAACTAGACCAAAAATTAGCGGAAAACAAACAGCGCAAGGACAAGGACAGAGTAGAAGGCGGTAGACACACACAGCGCTGACTTACAACTGAGTTGTAAGTCAGCGCTGTGTGTGTCTACCGCCTTCTACTCTGTCCTTGTCCTTGCGCTGTTTGTTTTCCGCTAATATGAATGACCAACTAGCCCAATCGTCGACACTACTGAAGACCAAAAAACACGCACGAAACGTCGCCAAGGCCACGAACGCCGCCCGCTTCAAATCTGAACTCGTCGACCACGCATGGATGTCAGTCCACCAATTTGACTTTGACTTTGGTGAGGGAGAAAAGGTGGGTACCGAGAAAGCTGCTGGAACCTTGGTTCATCCAAAACGACAAATGCGGAAGTGACTCTTCGCTGGTCAACAAGAACCAAGGCGCCCTGCCGGATGTGTACACAAACTTCATGCCTAAATAGCCAAACTTTCCGTTTGACTCGTTTGCTCCTTCCGTTACGGAAGATGTCTCCCACATGGGAGGCGAAACGTTTAATTAAATTGTAATTTTTGTTGTGTCAAGCCGTTTTTGTTATTACAATTATCATAGTTTATCTTGAGGCCATAAACATTTGTTTAGTTCCTTTTTGGTTTGTATAGTTTGCACAGCTATGGTTTTTACCAGCTCTTTAACCTGGAAGAAGCTTTCCAATATCGGTGCATATGCATAGCAGTGCAAAAGGCATAGTCCTGATACAACCATTCACACTAGGTGCTGCTACTTAGGGAGCTCAACCATTTAAGCCCCGTTTTGTAATGACTTGCATTCTTTCTTGGGATGTGTGTGTGAACTCCTCCTTCTTCAACAGATGCTGTGTGACTATCCAATCACCAAGCTGTCCGCACCACCCACAGTGTACCGTGCTCTGCTGCAACTGGACCCATCACTCTTCAAGTTTAGGTCTTTGAATGGCTGCGTCTCCGCCGGAGAGCCCATGGTGAGAAGTTGAAGAGCACGGCCACAGTTTATTTTTATTTAGCGTGAAAGGTGCTAGTACATTTCAAACATTTCGTGTCAACTAATCTTGAATAGCTCTGGCATTCCAATGTTGGTCATTGCATGTCCCAACTTGCATCCTTTTTTTTTTTGGGTGCATGAGCTAGGATTTGGGAAAAAAATGCGTACCCGGATGTTGACAGAAAACTCTCTATTGGTAATGGCAACTATGAATAAACAAAAATAAAAATGAAAGCCGTTTACAACCTCCTGTAACACCGAATTAGAGCGCAGCTCCTGATGAGGAGGAGGGAAGGGTACTGAGGGTCACTTGTTCTCAACGAAGAGGGGGGGGGGGGGGGGGGGTCACGTGGCCCCCAGAAAAATATTTTGATAGATTTAGCGGGGAATTTTTTTTCCTCTAGATTTAGCGGGAAACTTTTTCCACTAAATCTAGCGGGAAACTTTTTCCGCTAGATTTAGCGGGGAATTTTTTCCACTAGATTTAGCAGGTAAATTTTTCCGCGGGGAGTTTTTTCTGCTAGATTTAGAGGGGAAATTTTTCCGCTAGATTTAGCGGGGAAATTTTTCCGCTAGATTTACTGGGGAAATTTTTCCGCTAGATTTTGCGGGAAATTTTTTCCGCTAGATTTAGCGGGGAAATTTTTCCGCTAGATTTACTGGGGAAATTTTTCCGCTAGATTTAGCGGGAAAATTTTTCCGCTAGATTCAGCAGGGAAATTTTTCCGCTAGATTTAGCAGGGAAATTTTTCTGCTAGACTTAGCAGGGAAATTTTTCCGCTAGATTTAGCGGGAAAATTTTTCTGCTAGATTTAGTGGGGAAATTTTTCCGCTAGATTTAGCGGTGAAATTTTTCCGCTAGATTTAGTGGGGAAATTTTTCCGCTAGATTTAGTGGTGAAATTTTTCCTCTAGATTTAGCGGGGAAATTTTTCCGCTAGATTTAGCAGGAAAATTTTTCCGCTAGATTTAGCGGGAAAAGTTTTCTGCTAGATTTAGTGGGGAAATTTTTCCGCTAGATTTAGTGGTGAAATATTTCCGCTAGATTTAGTGGGGAAATTTTTCCGCTAGATTTAGCGGTGAAATTTTTCCGCTAGATTTAGCGGGGAAATTTTTCTGCTAGATTTAGCAGGGAAATTTTTCCGCTAGATTGAGCGGGAAAATTTTTCTGCTAGATTTAGTGGGGAAATTTTTCCGCTAGATTTAGTGGTGAAATTTTTCCGCTAGATTTAGTGGGGAAATTTTTCCGCTAGATTTAGCGGTGAAATTTTTCCGCTAGATTTAGCGGGGAAATTTTTCCGCTAGATTTAGCAGGAAAATTTTTCCGCTAGACTTAGCGGGGAAATTTTTCCGCTAGATTTAGCGGGAAAAGTTTTCTGCTATATTTAGTGGGGAAATTTTTCTGCTAGATTTAGCGGGCAAATTTTTCCGCTAGATTTAGCGGGCAAATTTTTTCGCTAGATTTAGCGGCGTATTTTTTCCGCTGGATTTAGCGGGGAAATATTTTCCGCTAAATCTAGTGGGAAAATTCATCCGCTGGATTTAGCGGGGAAATTTTTGCGCTAAACTTAGCAGGGAATTTTTTCCGCTAGATATAGCGGGGAAATTTTTTCGCTAGATTTAGCGGGGAAATTTATCTATAATGCACCGTGCGGTTACGCCGACGGCAACGCCGCTCATACCGGAAACGGGCGCCTAAGAGCTGCGCTCTAAAAGAGGGGGCAACCAGTGTGAATCAGCCTTCCTTGGCATTATTAGACAGTGAGCTCCTGATCTCTTGTTATCATCTCTAGGCACCGTCCTCGAGGTCGTCCTAGAAGCGACCTTGAGGTCGTCTTAGGCGTCGTCCTTGAGGTCGTCTTAGAAGTCAACCCTAAGGTTGTCTTAGAAGTCCGTGAGGTCGTTCTCTAGGCGTCGTCCTCAAGGTCATCTTAGAAGTAGTCCTTGAGGTCATCCTAGATGTCGTCCTCTAGGCGTCCTTGAGGTCGTCCTAGACGTCATCCTCGAGGTCATCCTAGAAGTCGTCCTCTAGGCGTCGTCCTTGAGGTCGTCCTAGACGTCGTCCTTGAGCTCGTCCTAGATGTCGTCCTCTAGGTGTCGTCCTAGAAGTCATCCTGGATGTTGTCCTAAACGTCGTCCTCTAGCCATCGTCCTAGACATCATAATAATACCAGCTTTGCTGGTCCTCCATCATCACGTGAAGCGGAAGGGCTCTTCAATTTTTATTGTTTTGTCTATTCATTTTACCCCTATAGGCCCTTTCGGGCATTACATAAGGGGGGACATAATACAAAGATTGGTACAACTGAACCAAGTGGCAACAAAAAAAGACTGCAAAGATAAAAAATAAAGGTACAAAGCATAAATGGACAGTACAGAGCATTTGGTGCAAGTTTGTCTTTCAAACATAAGATATAAAAAAGTTTGCACACAATAAAAACATGTACATCAGAAACAGGGCGCTGACAACAACAAATATTGCCTGGATACGAGACCATTTGAGGTTTAACATGTTTAGAGCGGAGACGAAGGACTGATGGTAGCAATTTCTTTGGGTAGGGTGTTCCAGTCCGATATAGCGAGCAGTAGTAGAAATAATAATTGGGGTTGTGTGGATATTTAGACATGTCAGTCATTTCAAAATTGCGACGAGTCACTCACTGTACATGAAAAATTTAGCCAGTGCAGTACAATTGCTAGCCTGGAGTCTTTAAAGTGCACCACACAGTAGTGGTACATGACTGCACGCCGGTACGATGCTCATCCAGATCGAAGAAACGGGCAGGGGTAAAAATTGAACCCAGGATCTCTGGGTTCCGCAGTGCAAGCTTCCGCTCGACATACTCTGAGCTGGTGTACGCTAGCCCACTCAGCCACCAATCCCACCCAAGCAGTAGCGGAGAGTTTTTAAACATGTTGGTTCGTTCAAATATGGGGTTAATTTTGAAAGGGTGGTCTAAGTGTGACAACATATGGTGAGCTGGTAGTAGGAAGGAGTCACTAAAAGGCGAGGGACTGTAATGAAGTTTATGAATAAATGATAAGCATGTGCGATGCCTTCTTGTATGAAGAGGTGACAAGTTAAGTCAATGTTTTGAACTGCTTACACTTGTGAATTGGGAGCAGTCACAAGCTATAAATCTAGCAGCTTTGTTTTGAAGAAATTCAATCTTCTGTACTACTTTTCAATCAACTGCACTACCATTGTAGTAGAAGTTGCTTGCTGCAGCTGCTTTGTCACAATGTGTTACGCTATAATGATACATGGCAGCGTTGCATGGGTACAGTATCTCATGGCGCATAGCTCCAACATTTCAGTGTTGTTAGTAGCATGTCCCAATTTGTAACCTTTCACACAATCTTGCGACTGCTCTATTCCAGTGTCGCGTGGCAGCTATTTTGTTGCGACATGTCGCACCGCACTGATACATGGCAGTGTTGCATGGGTGCAGTATATCAAAGCATTGCATTTCTTCAACATTGCAGTGTTGTTAAGGGGGGACACTACCCAGAAAAAACAATTTTGGCAAAAAAAGTTGATTTTAAACAGTGTCATATTTACATCCACCAACACCTAGAGAGTATTCCCAGAAAGTTTCATTAGTTTACACTGCATAGTTAATTTTTTATAAATTATTTTCGGTCCTCCGATGCTAAAGAAAATGCAGGGGTTGGAACACTTTGAACACATTTTTCTCCGTTCCACTTTTTGGCTTAAATTTCACTTTAGGAAAACTATCATTTGTTTTTACGTAACTTGGATTCATTTTTATGAGTTCGTCTAGAGTGAAATTTAAAGGGGAAGATAGCTATGAGCTTGTATTTTTTTTTATTTTTGTCATTTTTCATGCTCAAGAATGAAAATTTTGGTCAAAGAATGGAAATCTAAGAAACAGTATTTGAGTTTATCTGGCTTTTTTGTCATGAAAGATGGTATAATATAGAAATATAGCTTCATACCTATCTGCTCTGGACTGTCCTAAAGCAATATAACACATGAAAACGCCAAATTTGTTAGTATTTTGAAAACAATAGTTTTTCTACACAGACATGCCCACTTTCATCTTTAAACATACATTTGCAATTTTTTGTACTTCACGCAGGTTAACAACATTTGGCAGAAATGTTCTCAACATCAACAGAAACAAGCCCTGTAAATGTCATTTAAATCAGACAAGTGGTTCAAAAATTCACTTTTTTGGGTAGTGTCCCCCCTTAAAACCATGTCAGGGTTTGCAATGTTTCATGCACATTGCAGAAACACATAGACTGGCTTCTATGAAACGTGCAATGTTGGAAGTTATGTGCAACGGTTTTGTAAAATCAGGCAAGTGGGTATGTGGTAATTGGCACGACCGTCCTGTCATGCCACACACGTGTGCGTTGTCCAGCATGTCATATGTCTTTCTGTCCTTGCAGCATCCTGAAACGGTGCTTCAGTGGTTTGACAGAACAGGACTTCAAGTCAGAGAAGGCTATGGTCAGACCGAATCGGTACGTCTCTTCGGCTTGAATCGCATCAGCATTTATTTTTTTATGCTATAGGGAGTTTCCAAACTTTGACTTCAAGACCACATTTACAGTCCTTTGCGTGTCACTGTTCTGCTTTCTCAGTTTCATGAAACTGACTGGCACATCATTTACCAGGTAGCCCTGGAACTGCACATAAAAGGTTGCGAAAATGAGAGCTTTTGGAGTATTTGGATATCAACGCTACGGCACTATTTATAAGAAATAGACATTTATAACATTGTCAGAATTATTTTGATGCCATGATGAGAAAATGATGTGTGAAAAATGATAAAAATATATAAGCAGATTGCGAGTTTCTAAGGATGGGCGCCAGTGTGGCGGGGTGTTCTCTCGTCATGAACGGCTGCAACAAATCGCAATACACTCGAACACAAACATGTGAACTGGTTTTAATTAGGTGCTTGGCCTTACCGACATATATTAGGACGGTCTTTAACTGTAAAGTGTTCTTGCTGAACCTTGACTGCACCACAGGTGGTTCTTAGCGCCAGCCCTGTTGACAAAGTCAAGCCAGGCTCGATGGGTCTTCCAGCACCAAATGTCACAATACAAGTGAGCATTATGGCCTTTTTGTCTACGAGTCGTTCAGGTTTGCTAATCGTAAAAAGTACTGGCGTACGGTGGCATAGCCAGGGGAGAAACTTATTAAACCTCATTCCCCCCCCCCCCCCCGAAAAAAAGAAAATCCTGGCTACGTTATTGCTAGCATATAGACTACAAGTGCAAAGGTTGCAGAGGAAAGGGGGGTATGTTGTTTGAACAATGACTGATGCACCCCTTTCTCAAGTAGCTTAACCTGAGTTGAGCACATAGATGTTGTTTTCTTAAAGGGAAACTCGCTTCTCTTAAAAAATGAGATAGAGGTTGATTCTTTGCATAGTTTTATCTGTGAATCATGTTAATGTTTTTGCCCCGAAGATGTAACTAAACGCGAGAAAACACAAGAAACCTTCAACCAGTCGTAATGTCATAAGAGAATCTTTCGACCGCCAACTTGCCACTCGAGTGACAACGACTTGTCACTCGAGGGCCGCGCGTGCGATTACAACCTTGCCAGGTATATTCCCCGCACTGGTACCAGTCATGACGTCTTCTGCCCCTTTTAGAAATGGCAAGAGTGCGCGTGCATGGCTTTGAGAGGCGCTGAAGATGTACAGTAGTAGAGATTATGAAAACCCCTTTTGTGACGTCACGCTTTGGGAAAAGGAGGGCCTTCAGCGATACTTTGAAAATCATTTTCTGCAGCCTCAATGCACCAAATATTTTTAAAAAAATTTTGTTATTCGAGATTTTGGTGGTTGAATGAAGACAATTTAAGTGTGTTTCCTCAAATACAAAACCGCTTCAGCTTCGCTTTCAGCAGGACTTTGGGAATCTAGTTGTAGGCGGAGCCAGCAGATGGCGGTGGTTCTCGGGAAGAATGTTGACGGTGCTCTTTGTTGACATTCTGCAGATTCATGACGACGAAGGGCTAGAGCTTGGCCCTAGCGAAATTGGTCACATAGCTGTGGCTACGACTCCGAGAAAGCCTTTTGGCCTGTTCACCTGCTACAGGGTAAGGTTTGCTGGTCTCATATTGCACAATATGAAAAGAGATGAAAAGTTCTCTATCAAAAGGAAGTCATTTTAATGCTCAATTGTATTTTTTGTCTGCTGCCAGCTTGCTTGTACCGCCTCGTCCGCAAGTTATTTGTTATCTTGTGCTTCTGTCGCTTTAGTTGCAACTGGCTCAAAAGTTATATATGCTGCAAGGCTACTGTCTCGTGCATCTACTGTGTGTTGAAATACAGATTTTTTTTTTACAAGCACCAGATGGTCCTTATTGTTTTGCAATAGTAGCAGGTGACCTCATTGGCTGCAGGTCATATTAATTTTCTTCGTATCACTCATATGTACGCAGTTTTCTTTTTTCAATTCATGGACTGGGATCACATCAAGCCACATCAAACCGGGTTATGTCAGACCGCATCACGCCAGCACGCAAAAGCACACCAGACCCCGCATCTGAATTTCCAGTCTGATGTAAACGTCAAAAAAAACACCAGAACCCGTAGACGCAAGGACCTAACAGAACCTGCATCTGAATTTCCGTTCTGGTGTAAATGTAAAAAGAACACCAGAACCCAGTCACACCAGAAAACAACAGCATATGCAGAACCCGCATCTAAATTTCCATTCTGATTTAAACATAAAAAAACTCTAGAACCCAGTCTGGTGGATATTTTGATAGGGATGTGTAAGTGGTTGAATTTTAGCTGCACTCGCAGGATTATGTAATCATTCTCACAGTGTTTATACCAGAGCAAAACAGTTGCTTTTATTCTTGAGGAAGTGCAGTCTGTGATTGCTGTGCTCTTTGGTAGTCTGACCCAGTGGTTTAGTGGGGGACATATGGCACCAAAACAATTACTAAAAAATAAGGTTTTATTTTTAAAACAAAGCTGTTATGGTCTAGGATCTGGGAAAAAATGTGTCTGCTGATGTTGACAGAAAACTCCCATTGGTCGTAACAAGTATGAATAAATAAAAATAAGAAAAGGGGGCAACCAGTGTGGGTCAGCCTTCCTTGGCATTAATATATTGTGAGGTCCTGATCCCTTGTTATCATCTCTAAGCATCATCCTCGAGGTTGTCCTAGAAGCCGTCCTTGAGGTCGTCCGAAAGGTCGTCCGAGAGGTCGTCTTTTAGGTGTCATCCTTCAGATCGTCCTCAAGTTCGTCCTAGAAGTCGTCCTCGAGGTTGTCCTAGAAGTTGTCCTTGAGGTCGTCCTAGATGTCCTCTAGGTGGCGTCCTTGAGGTCGTCCTAGAAGTCGGGGTATCTGAGCAGTAATTAAGAATGAGCGTGTTCGAGAGTAGATATGGGTGGTGTGAATATTGGTCAATAGATGTGAATATGAAAGAGGTTGAAAAGAAGTTCTTGTTTCTGTCCCCGTCCTCGGTGTTTTATCCTTTCATGTATTGGTATCTAAGTTTCTATACTCGTTTTCCCCTCAAGAGAAAAGGAGGTTTTGCGTATTGTTCATACGCCACACAAAGTAGTTCTTACAAGATTTGGTTCTCAGAGGAAGAAGGGGTACTTTTGGCATTTGAAACGTGTATGTCTTGATAACATGTATCTAGTTCAAAATGCACCTACATATATCTGAATTCTCTACATATGGGGTGTCCCAAGTCACCAGGCTTGATATAAAATGGACAGTAAAAATCGACGCCTGCACGTAGCAATCAGCTTTTCGTCAAAGGTGTATTTCACATGTCAGTTTTTTCTTGTAAAATTAAAAAGGGTAGCTCTCTTTCTGTAATAAATAGGGCCAACAAACTTGCCAGGGTCAATGGCGGGCAGCGAGGCAGACGACCAAGTCGAGTGGCGGGGCGTGCTTGGCACTCGTATTGATAGATGGCGCTACATCCTTGTCGAGATGGCTCGCGACCACCGTGGTTTATTAAAGGGGCACTGACACCTCAAAGGTTGTATATTTTTTTTTGTTGTATAAAACGATGCAAGTTGTAGTTCTAGACATGCAAAAAGATACCGCAACGCCAAAAAAAAAAATTTCCTCACGCCCGAGCTTTTTTATTTTTGGCGTTTTTCTCTTCCGCCCCTCACCTCCTCGCTTCTTTCGATTTGTGACGTCAAATATTATGAAACTTGGAAGCTTTGTAAGCGACATTTCTCGAACATTTAATAACGGCATTCATAAGACATGTCTTTTTAACACTATTGCGAACACACTACGGCCCTTCTTTTTGAAATACCGAAGATCGAAGTCCGAGGTGATGTCGCCTCCTGGCTTTTCCTCGTCACTCGAAAAGCATGGTAGCACTCTATGCATATAGCAGAGAATGATAGGTGACTCGGGGAATCGGATGAAGTTCTCTTTTTTATGTGCCCGACGACCTCTCAGACTTCGAAAAGGAAATCATCAAATGGTCAAAACAACTGGGTCTGGTGTATGTGTATGGTAGTTTCGGTTATGGCTCCGCCGGGCAGCCTTTCTTGCAGAACCGGGGCAACATGGCCCTTCACATCGCTCACAAAAGTCAACTGCGCGGTCTCCTTGACCTCACGCCGTTTTAAAGAATTTGAGATCGCTGAAAGGGCCCTAAAAGAACTTCAAACTCAAAAGTCAAGTGTTGTCTGCTCGCAGCGATTGGCGGCACGCCCGGAGAAGGGTGGTTGATTGCGGGACGCGGGAGAACACGACACTTTCTTCGGCGTTTCGGCGGAGGCGTCGGAAAAATTTTACTTGCAGGACGGCTCTATATTTTATGTCACTGCACTGGCGCGGATTGCGCAGGAACTTCAAATTCGGCATTTGGAAAAATTGTTTTTTTACTTCGCAAATACTGAATTCCCAAATTTCTAATTTTGAAGTTAATGTCCAGGCATGCTTTTCAATTGTTTCAGATAGTGAAAAAAAAATGATTTTGACATGTCAGTGCTTTTTTAAAATGAACATAACTGTTTTGTAATGTACCTTTGGATAAAAAATAAACGCAAACAATAAAAGCAAAACTTAAATTTAAAAAAAAAAAGTGTCTGCATAATGACGACGCTCTCGCTGCCAACGGATTTTGTGTGCGTGTCGTCTGCTTTCTTTCGCTGGTTGGCTGCACCTTTCGACGCTGCTCCCGACGCCATCTATCAATACGCGCGCCAAATGCGCCCCACAACTCGACTCAGTCGTCTGCGTCGCCTCCTGCCGTTGACTTTGGCAAGTTCTTTACTGTGGAGCTGTTAAGGGCTAGTTTCCCCAGTTTCGTGTCCGTCACCAAATAAATGTCGACACAAAACTTTGTACAGCTGGTTTTTACCAGAGGGGAAAGGCTGAATTTCTCTAGACGTCGTCGTCGAGGTTGTCCTAGAAGTCATCCTAGACATTGGCCTTGAGGTCGTCCTTGAGGTCGTTCTGGACATCGTCTTAGGCGTCGTCCTTGAGGTCGTCCCTGAGGTCATTCTAGGCGTCATCCTCTAGGCTCTAGGCATCGCCCTCAAGGTCGTCCTAGAAGTCGTCCTTGAGGTCGTCCTAGACGTCGTTCTTGAGGGTTTCCTAGACATTGTCCTAGATGTTGTCCTCTAGGCGTCCTACTTGAGGTCATGTAAGAAGTCGTCCTTGAGTCTGTCCCATCATAGTACAGCTTCGCTCGTCTTCCTTCTTCACCAGAGTGGAAAGGCTAAAAGCTTTTTGTCCCCATTTTAACAGAAAGGGAGCTACGCTTTGTAATTTTACAAGAAAAAACTGACTTGTGAAATACACTTCTGACGAAAAGTTTAGACTGCTACGTGCAGGCCTCGATTTTTACAGCGTAGCTGTTAAGGGCTAGTTTCCCCAGGATCATGTCCGCCAGCAAACAAATGACGACACAAAACTCTAGACAGCTACCGCCATCTATGAGCGACGGTGGCAACCAGAAAACTGGCTTGCCGGTTGTCTGGTTGCCGCCATCGCTCATAAATGGCGGCTATTTTTCCAGCCTTTCCGCTCTGACTTGCCAACTTGCGGCAAGCCATTTACTTCATTCCCACCATAGTACAGCTTCGCTGGTCTTCCTTCTTCACCAAAGGGGAAAGGCTGAACGTTTTTACGGTCTATTTTAGATAGAACCTGGTGACTTGGGTCACCCTTTATAAGGGGAAATTAATGGTGCACTGCGAGGAGCCGGACGTTTTTTACTTCGGTTCTTGAAGTGAAAACAAGTATAGTGCAGATAGAAATAGTATAACTTTTTGTCAATATCCAGTTTAATACGTAAAGTGTACAATGTCAAGAGCAGATTGAAAAAAATTAAATAAATAATTGCGTTGCGTGTATGTGCAGACAACTGGAAGTTAGTCAGGCCCGATGGGCGTCTAATGTCTCAGTTGTAGACGAGAAATTTAGCCAGCGCAATCAAACCGCTAGCCAGGGGTCTTTAACGTGCACCATGCAGTAGTGATGCACGACCGCGCGCCAGTACGACGCTCATCCAGACGGAAGCGGGCAGAGGTGGGGATTGAACCGCCGGAGCTTTCGGTCCACACACTACGAGCCATGGTGCGTTAACACCCTCGGCCACCGACTCCTCCAAGACCAATTCTGGAAAGGTATAACTTAAAAGCTTGCTTTAATAAATGAGCCAAATCCAAACTCCAGCTAGTTCAAGGAAGCAACCCACAAGTTCAGTTAAGAGTGCACTACCGAACCTTGCCCAGTCCAAAACGAACCAAAACAAAGTCCTCAGAACACCCAAGAACCTCCGCCAGCATAGTTTATGCACATTCTTGCATTGTCGAAGAGGGTGAGACCTTTCTAGAAACAAAAATAACTCCTCACTGCCTATGTAGAAAGACAGAAGAAAAATGGTTTCCGAAATCGAGCAGAAGCACCTTTCCTCCAGGATGAACCAAGCAAAACTGAGAAGGCATTTCGGAACGGCTTCTACTACACGGGCGACAAGGGCTACAAGGACAATGATGGCTACCTCTGGTTCTATGCTCGAGCAGACGACGTCATCATCTCAGCAGGGTATGCTCCTTAATTTTCAGATCAGCAAAAGTTGATTCAGGAGAAAAAAAAAAAAAAAACGAAACTTGATTTCTTGGGTAGTTTTGCATTTGCCTCGAAGAAACATGTGACATGTAATTACAACTGTGGTATGATATTGAAATCATTGCTTACACAATATAAGGAGATCCATAAACCTGAATTTCACAATTTTTTGAAAAAAATAATTTTTTTAAATTTTAGGTTTTTAGTTTTAGAAATTAATTATACAGTAAAACCTCGTTATAACAAAACAGGATATAGCAAACTAATGGATATAACAAAGCAATCATAATTCCCCTTGCTTGCTAATAGTGGGAAGAAATGGACATTGGCTATAACAAACTAATGGTTATAACGAAATAATTACGACCGCTCCTTCAACTTTGTTATAACAAGGTTTTACTGTACACCCTAACACTAAATTTGATAGTCATATACCAAATAGTTAAATCGATATAAAATATTTTCAACACATTGTGAAGCAGTAACAAAGAATGCATTTTTCTCAGTTCCATTTTTTGATGCAAAGTTCATACAAAGCAATCTCTTGTTTAAAGGTAAAAGTATTCTGGTACCACAATCAAGATGTTTCTGAACTGAAATTTGCTGGAGAATTGAGCTATCTACTTTATTTTGTTTTAAGTTGAAGTCCTCATTGAGAAAGAACTATGTTTTAAAAGATTGACTTAGGACAGATATGCATCTCATATTGCATGTTATTACTTCTCCGGGCAAGCATAATGGGTGACGTCAGCAACGTTTCCTCTCGGCGCACCTGCGCAGCGCGCTTCTTAGGAGCCGTCCGGCCGCCTCGCTGTAATCCCGCCGTTAATGCCGTCTTTCGCGTCACAACTGCTGTCGTCGTCTCACCGTTTGTGATTATTGTCTTTCGGAGTTTCACCCACACTATGATTACTATATGCGCAGACTTATGCCGCAGTTGTTCAGATGTCGTCAAATGTCGTAGCCACCAAAACGTGCTGAAGAGTGCGATACAGACGACACTTGCGCCTGGCAGACGCCCACCCCAATCCCTCCCGTTGTTGCGTAGAGAGTCACATGACATCTCGTACCACGTGATGGCCATGTTCTTGGCTGCCCGAGGCCAATGTTGCCTGACAGAGCCGAGTTTCGTTTTCGATTCCTGCTCGTGTTTAAAATTTGATTTAAAGATATATATCCCATTTTTCGCGAAGCAAATGATGTAGTGTCTTTTACTAGGGCTTTTTATTGCGAAACCACTCATTATCCCGAGTTCTTTGGAATTGAGTGGGGTTGCCCTTTAAAAGGACACTGGCACACCCCAATATTTTTATTTTTATTTTTTTCAGGTGATTCATTATGGGTGTCCGAAGGCTACCCAGCCAATATTTTGCTACGGCGTCACATACAGCTTTGATAAGGGCAAAATATGCCACTGCTCGAAACCATAACTGAAACTGAACGGGGAAGGAAGAAGATAGAGGAGGAGAAAGTTACCTAAAGTCACGTGGCTGTGCAACTTTTTTTTTTCATTCAACATATTCATTTATTTATTTATCCAATGCCCGCAGCGTCTTTCGGCATTACCGCGGGGGGGGGGGATTTGGGTTGGGTTAGGTTGGGTATGCCAAACGTTACTTGAATACACACAAGCAGGCTTTTTGTGAAGTGTAGTTAGGTTAAATGACGACAAGAGTAGTACTTATACACACGGAAGCAAATCACAACTTCGCAACACGCAGCATTCCTCTTTATCAACAAATGACGGCTGGATTGTTTATGTACATCGAAGCAGATTTCGAATCCGCTACACACACTGCACAACTTTTATTTTAGCAACTTAACCGATTCCAAGGCATTGTTTGACAAAATTTATACTGCAGCAGAAGGTAACCGGTTCCATTGGCAAATTCTTTTCGAGAAGAAAGCACTACTAAAAACTGCAGTCCTACATCTGTACTCACGAACCTTATGAACATGATCCATTCAGGTGGATTGATAATGTGGTGAAAAAAGATAGGTGTCACATGGGATTCCGGTTTGGGAATGATATATAGTACTATGAAAAAACTTCAAGCAAAGCTTTGTTTTAAGGTTTTCAAGTGTATCCCACTGTAGAGTCTGTTTTGCATCTGACACACTAAAATCTCTATCTTTTATAGAACTTCCCAATACATAGCGGGCCGCAAAGTTTTGCATCTTTTCTAGTTTATCAGTGATATAAAGTAAGAAGAGTAAAGTTTGCAGCTTTTTAAAAGCCGCAAAGAAAGGGTGTCATATTTTTTGTATATTTTTAGTATTGGGTGTGTGCCTTCAATGATTCATGACTGATTATCTTCAGTGGTTGTCTCTAAACCATAGAAAACGGCACGTGACCACGTTGAAGAGAGTAAGCGCGACTCAAACTGGCCAGTTTTCGTTTGGTGGTTTTCGGGTGGAAAGAAAACGAATTTCGAGCTGCAAGTTGTGTTCTTGGAAGTTGGGCCCTCATATGCAGCGTTGTAACTATTGTTACAAGCAACGACATTACTGGTAACACGTTAGTTGTTTTTATTAACATACTAACTTAATCGTTAGAATCCAAAATAACTAACGAGTAAAGTAATGTTATTATTTTACGGTATCTCCTATCAGATTACGTTACCCGTTACTCGTTACTTTTGATTAAAAGTGGCCGCAGGATTGTTTAAAAACAAAATAATTTTCTGTACACTACGTAAAAGTGGCAAAGAAACCCGAACAAAGCTATGTATAAGCGGCGTCATTTCAAACTTCTTCGGAATACACTTTTAACGTTCCCACGACCAGGACCAAAAAGCACGAGATTATCGCTGCGCAGAACCCCTAAGCGTCCTTGGTGCAGTCTTTGTATAGAAGCTGCTAAGACCACCGTCGCTGTAGCCTGAGCAGCCGTCTCGCTGGAAAGAGACATCCTTTCAGAAGGCAACAGTCTGCCGCCGCTCGAAGGATTTTCCTCAGCGTCACTCCGGCTGGTCACATCCTTCTCTTCAAAACAAATAAGTTCTCGTTCTGTAAACAACAGAGAGGATGAACTCTAACTTTGGAAGTGTTGACGTTCCCGTGCTTTGAACCAAAAGAAATCTGTCAGTGGTGGCCGAGTGCTGATGTGTCGTTAATTGGAAATGCGACGTTGGTCTGTGAAAGAATAAAATATTGTTTATTTTACCGGATTAGCTTTGATTACAACTTTGATTACATAAAGAGGTCTATTTTCAGAGTGGTTTCTTCTTCCCAGGCAGGTGCTATGGGCAAGGTGCAATTCTCGGAATCGCGCTTAAGAAGCGTCAAGCGTCCGTGAATGTACATTACAGATTCTGCCAAGGCCAGAAAAACAAGCTGGCCCAGTTAATAAGTGGCAATGTTATTGCAGCATTGAATGGCGACCATCACCAGAAAGACGTCACCATCTTTTAGAATCCCTGCCTGCCTGTGCTGTTTGTGCGAGTTTCCAACGTAGAAATGCGATCTGTACCTGCTGTAATGCACCAGCACTGCAGAGTACAAATAAATAAATAAATGATCACTCTAACAATTGTATTGTTGCCGAAGTTTATAGAGGTGGGTTATTACAAACAGCTGTCATATACTATCGGTGAAACACAAAGTAGCGACAAACTAATGTAAAAGTGACGTCCGTTAGTCATGGCAAGTAACGACACCGGTGTTTCGTTACATTTGCAAAATGGTAACGCAGCTCTGTAACGCGTTAGTCTTTTTTCCAAGCTAACGAGTAACGCTATTTCGGTTCTCATTCTCGGTAACTGGCACAACACTGCTCATATGTCATGTGAAAATAAAAACCTTGGCCACCATAAACACCCTGTCAGTGTCCCTTTAAATGTGAACATCTTTGGCAGAGATCTGTCTAATTTAATTAGGAATAGACTGATTAAGGTTTAAAGATCTCACCAAAATATTAATACAAAAATATTATGATTTTCTATGGTCAAGCCAGTCACACTCAAAAGGAGAACTGAACTGGTTGCTTGATGCTAAGGATTTCACTGAACCGTGCCATTTATGTGAGGGCTGTGATCATACTTGGCTTCTCGGTCCCCACGTGTGTTGTCCTCAGACTGCAGTCTCGGAAATGGGGTATGTTTCTCCGGGACAATGCGTTTCACAGGGACAATGTTCTTTCTAAACATTGTTATATTGACATTGGTCAAATTCAAATACTTTCAGCCTTGGACGGTAACAGGAGGGGCCATTTTTGCAGGTATCGCATCGGACCGTTCGAAGTGGAAAGCGTCCTGGCCGAGCACCCAGCCGTTGCAGAATGCGCCGTCGTTGGCAGTCCGGATCCACACAGGGGAGAGGTTAGTTTTAGCCATCTTTTATTTTGTTTGTATTGTTACGTTGTGTAATTAATATTACAATGATGTTGCACAGGTCTGTGGAATTGAGACATTGGCTGAGACGGTTAAAATAGTTCCTACCAGCCTACCCAACATACTTTAAATGATTCACAAAAATAAAAATAATTGAATGTGTACACTGAACCAATTCATAATCTGGGTAGGTTCATGGAAGGAAAAACTTGGCCAATTTAGAATGTGCACCGACAGTCCACTTTCTGAATTATGACTAAAAAAATTAATTTTATTCTACAGTAAACAAATATTTTCCTCAATTCAGAAAGTGGACGATGGGTCGCTGTGGCGCTTGGTTTGACAAGAACAAAGGAAGGGGAGCCAGGCAAGCAGAAGGGCTTCTGACATTTTTTTTTCATTTAAGTATTTTCCCTTGACTTGATAATTACACTGGATCGCATCCTCTGTCGCATTTTGCATTTAAGAAGTGCTGAACCGGAATTTGGATTTCGCAAAATAAAGCCACGGAAGCGCTGAATGGGATGCTACAAACTCCAAAACACCACCCACACATAGATATCTCAAACGGACTTGCCGTATTTTTGGAAGGAAGGACGCGATCCAACGAAAACTATGACATCACGATCCTCCTGGAACAGTCGAGAATGGGGGGAAGCGGCATCGCTTCTTTCCTCTTCGCTTCGGTTCACCTGCTCGAGGAGACGAAGCGAAGAGGAGAGGGAATGAGAATTGCTATGTCACACGTCTCGTCGACCCTGTTGGCCGTGTTCAATCGTGCACATCTTTTCCAAGAATATGACCATCCATTAGAGGTGTTGCTGCATAAGTGATGTTTCTGGATTTTGCAGCATCGTGTCTATCGCTCCAGCCTTGTTTCGTGGGCTCCAAATTTTGGTTCAGTATCCTTTTAAAGGCGTGCTGTCACAAAATACAGTATAGACCACTTACAACGTAACCGCTTATAGTGCAGGACCGGGTATAACGCGGTTTTTTTAAACCACCGGTTCACCTCCCATAGAACTCCATGTATTTACATACCGCTTAAAATGCAGGCGCGCGAAGGGAAATACCGGTTATAGTGCGGTTTTTGGCACAGCCCGCCGACCGCGCCGACGACCGGAGCAGCGAGCTCGCTTCCCTGTGCGACACTAGATAACGGCGCTGACGGCGCGAGCCGCAAACTGCACTCGCGGGGCATGGAGGTTGCTCGAAAACTCGGGGAGAAGCGAAGAGAGAGGCTTCTGTTGCCATAGCGACGGAGGGACGCACGCACGAGTCGTTCACGTGCGTGCGTCTCCGCTGCGTTGGAAACAAAGAAACAAACAACCGCAACGACAGACCAATCGCAGGTCGAGGAGAAGTGTTCGCGCGCGTTGCATGCCATTCCGCGAACATGGCGTCGGTTGTGATCGTCGTCGTAGACGGCGTACATCTCATCGTTCAACGTAAAAGCGCTATCCTTGACTCTGAATTTTCGTTGTGTGTCGCTATGATAACCCAGCACCTACTAGAAGGGAAGATCCACCTACTCGTGCGGCGATGTCGTGGCGGCGCTCTCAAGACGGCAGAAACGCCCGTGTCGTCGTGTTTGTTTACTTCGACTACAGTGGTGATTTCTAAGCATTTGTGTCCTCGAACATCGCCCGGATTTCTTATTTGGCGCATTTCATGCGTGTGCTCAAGTTCAAGGTATTACTGGCGCGTACCGTATGAAGGATGCGAATTTTCATGCGTTTTCATCGCAGAAGAAAAGTGATTAGGGTTAGCAATCCTGAACGCTCGCAACGTCCGTCCGCAACCCGCGACGCCGTTAAAAGGCTGCGCCAGGCAAAAGCCGCTAATTTCTTTTAAAATGTGTAACACACTTGAGACATAACTGTACTCGTCTATTGAAATAAAGACTTTCCTCAAACTAAGCTTATTTTTTCATCTAACATAAAATAAATTCTTTTACAAAGGTAAGTT
This sequence comes from Ixodes scapularis, assembly GCF_016920785.2. Lineage (NCBI taxonomy): Eukaryota > Metazoa > Arthropoda > Arachnida > Ixodida > Ixodidae > Ixodes > Ixodes scapularis. The sequence continues at coordinate 77,635,784 of NW_024609881.1, read as the reverse complement.
GTCTCATGGCATGTATTTTGGCCTGAAAAATTGATGTTTTGGTTATAGTGCGGTACCGCTTATAGTGCGGATTTTCGCGACTCCCGAGACATACGTTATATGCGGTCTACACTGTAGTAAGTGCATTGATGTACACCGAATGTTGTTTGGAATGTTGTTTGAACTAGCATTTCGTGGCATTCAAGAGCATCGCATGCCGGAATTCGGTTGTTTGACAACCAGTTTACCCACATTGTTTGTCACTTTCAGGTGGTGAAAGCTTTTGTAGTGCTTCGAGCAAGTCATAGAAGCATTGGGGACCTGGACGGGCTTGCTGTGGAACTGCAGGAATTTGTCAAGAAGAACACGGCGCCTTACAAGTACCCCCGAAAGGTAATCTAGGGTACCTAGCAGTGTGTGCGAGATGGAAGAACCATCTCTTTTGCTGAGATATATTGCTACTGACAAGTGGTGCAATCAAAATAAACAACCAGAAGGCTTATTTTATGTAAATATTTAGTTACACTCTTGAAGAACCATATCAATGTATTGAGCACAATCACACTTTCCTAAGGTTGTGGGATCTAAGTGGTTTGTGTGGTCTGTGTCTGACAGATAGCCACCAACAACATTTAATTTCAGACTTGTTATTATTAGCAATAGTGATGCCTCAGTAAAAACAACAGCACACGCACAAAAGAAATTGGTTTGGTGATGAACTGGGAACACCAATAATTCGAGGGAATTCGTCAACCCAAAAAAGGTGTGGGTTTATCAGGGAACCAACTACCGTATTTACTCGCACAATGAACGCCACCCGCGTAATAAACGCACCTCCCAAGTCGGCTCTCAAAATTTCGACTTTTTTTTTCACTCGCGTAATAAACGCACCCCTAACTCAGACATGAAAATTTTGACCCCCTCCCCCCCACGCGCGCGATATGAACGACTTTTCTATCCTGGTGCAGCGATGTTGCGAATGCATAGGCAGCATGGGCGAAAGATAAAAAAAAGATCCAACGGAAGCAAGAAAAAAAAGCATGGAGAGGAGCTTTTCTTTTTTTCTTTTTTGCACAGCCTAGCCTGGACTTTGGGGTCGCGCGCTGTGTGCAAGGAGATAAGGAAGATAAGCGGAGAAGCCCTCGCCTAAGCAACGCCTAAGCAAATGAAACAGCTTGTGATAGGCGGCAAAGAAAAAAAAACACGGAACGAAAAGAAAAAAACAAAACAAAGAGGAGCTTTTTTTTTCTTTTTTGCACAGCGCAGTTTGGTTACGGGGTCGATCGCGCGCCGCGGCAAGGAGGTAAGAAAGAGAAGCGGAGAAGCCCTCGCCTGAGCAACGGCTAAGCAAACGAAACAGCTTGCGGAAAGGCGGCAAAAAAAAAAAAAAAAAACCCACCAAACTAAGAGAAAAAAAAAACAACAAAAAAAAAAGCTTTTTTCTTCTTTTTTTTTTTTTTTTTTTTTTTTGCACAGCGCAGTTTGGTTAGGGGGTCGCGCGCAAGGAGATAAGAAAATATTAGCCCCGAGAGCGAGCACGAGCACGAGCACAAGCGTCACTGAGGTCGCCGCGCCCGGATTGGGTGAGGTGTACTGTGACGTCAGGGGGAGTACTCCGCTCCGCGATCTCGCATCTGCTCGCTTCCCAGCACCGGTTTCCTGGTTTGGCGTTGTGTGCCGCAAGCTCTGCGAGGAGCTGGACTTCGTTTACCCGGTGTACAAGACGTTGAGTTAGGCCGGTATTGACGTGCTTCCATATATTTTATAAGCCTGCTTGTCCCTTTTACCTTAAAAATTGGGTTACAAATCCCGAAAGCTTTCGGCGGAGGCAATTCCGCCGATGAACCTCCCCGTCCGTCCACACAACACAAGGCAATCTTGCGAGGGGTCGGTGAAGCAATGGCGCAAGCGTTTCAGACGCTGGAATTCTGTTCCTTGCACGTGCATGACTTAAAATGATATTAGATACCGCTTTCAAGGCATTTGAAGTGGCATTTATATCATGGGCCTTTGGGTGGTCGGCAAAGTAGCTCGCGACCCTGACTCTGCGCTGCCACTCTGCATGCGCTGGTTCGCAGATGTTTTAAAGGCCGTGCGTCTGATGATCTTGAAAGTGCTCATGGAACAGGGTTGTGTTACATAAATGTAGCTTCTTCGCGAATTAATTATATAGTTTATACATGTATGCAGGCATATTTTTTAGAAGCTGCACAATTACTGGAAATTAGTTTGTATGGTAGCAGCAAAAACGGCCGAGTTGCCCCCAGTTGTCTGTATGATATGTATTGAACTGCCAAACTATGCACGGCAATAGTGCCGTAATATGGAATGTTTATACTTTTTCCTGACATTCTTTATTCCAGCCTATTCCGAAAATACACCGCTTATTCTGAATTGTCATTTCCAATTAAAAGAGACACTGCTGCAGGTCCCCAAAAGCTACCTCAGTCTCCAAACTCCCTACAGCTGGACTCTGACATCAGAGGAAAACAGGAGTAAAACCAAGCATTCGAACGTCTGTCCAGTGGTAAATGCAGCACTAGCAGCAGAAAATGTGGAACCTGTGAAGGGCGACAGTCTGCGTGAGAAAAGCTTCTGGTATTTTAGCTTCAGGACAATTCGATTTAAGTAAAATCTCAATTTTAGGGCTTAAGGGGCTAATAACGAGCTAGACACCTTCGCTTACGTTAGTTATACATTAGTTGAGGGTTGATATAAACAAGTCCACACATACCACCCGTGTAGTCCATTGAGATACTATCCGAATCCAGCAATGGTCAAATGCCAGCAATGTATATAATAAATGTTCCTTGTTTGTTTTTTTACTTTTCCCCTGCACTTGGGCTGTCTTACTTGTGATTTTTTCTTGATGGCCCAGACTGTATTTAACATGTTGCTCGAGCAGCATGCAGCTTTTCTGGTTCGGCGATCTTGTTTAAAAACAGAGATACAAAAAAAAAATAATAAACATAACCTGCCAATTCATTCAGACCATCAGCAGCATTTATTGTGCGAGATGTAAATCTATAGTGATGCTCCTGCAATTGTGGCCATATTTCTTTATTTTCATATACCAGCTGCGATTCATGCGTTGCCTGTCCTGTCATGCATGCTTAAAATGTTGGTCGAAGTTTCGCCTGTAGCTACAGGCCATACCTCAATAAAAGCGCATATAAAAATTTACACTTCCTACGAAAAACACGCAAAAAAAAAAATTAAATAGAAACGAGCGCGCCGACAGCTAGCGTCGTCACAGCCTCCACAGGGCGAGCGGGGCGAGCAGGGGAAAAATTCTCTCCTCGCCGTGACGTCACCCCGGTTCACCTTAAGGGGGCGCCACGCAAACTTCTCGGGGCTAATAAGCGGAGAAGCCCTGGCCTAAGCAACGGCTAAGCAAACAAAACAGCTTAAAAAAGGCAAAAAAAAACACGGAACTAAGAGAAAAAAAAACAAAAACAAAGAGGAGCTTTTTTTTTTCTTTTTTGGTTACGGGTCGCGCGCTGCACCCTAAGAGGTACAAAGTTACCTCGATTTTTCCGAATAAAAGGTCCGTTCATTATGCGAGTAAATACGGACGCAAAAATTTTACTTTGCATACCTAACTTTGCATTGATTTTTTTGAAAAAAAAAAGTGTGTTCATTCTTCGTGTAAATACGGTATGTCATGGGCGTATCGGGAAAATTGGAAGAAACTAAAATGCGGCAGTACTTTAGTTGTACTTGACAAAATTGTCGTACATGGGATATCTGTTTGGGTCGGTAAACCTCGGTACCGGTGCTCATGCAACGACTTCTGACGAGTGTGCCATTGGTTGTTGCGGTCACGTGACTGATTACGCCAGCCAGTGGGAGCGAAGTGCTACCTATGAGGGAGCAATGCTGCAGCGGCGGCACCATTGCAATGGCCACCAAGGTTTGTGATGTTATTAGTCAATGAAGTCCACAAAATTTGGCGGTGAAGACATTGCAGATGTTATGTGTCACCCTATTTTGTTAAACTGTAATGTGCCAAAGTCCTCTCATATAATGTATTCAATATTAAAAATTCTACTTTTATACTGCACTGTTTTAATCACAGGTGCCATATACTCGAAAGACTTAAACGCTACCTTTCGTTGCATAACTCGAAATCAGTGAAAAGTATCCATGGAGGCTTTATGCTCTCCTTGAACACGGTTCACAGTTTCACGCGACTCTCATCATTTCAACGGCTTCGTGCCTTTTGTACCTCCAAATTAGGAAATAAGGGGGGGAGAACCTCGATGGAAAGTTGTTTAATTTGAAAACGGCTACTTTGCGAACGTCCACGTCGGCCATTTTGATGCCACATCCTCCGCACGACGCTATTACGCAGGTGGAATTCGTCGAAGAGCTGCCGAAGACCATCAGCGGCAAAGTTTTGCGCAGTTTGCTGAGGGAAAGGGAAAAGCCAATCAAGAAGGCCTAAAGCCCGCCTCCCCCCCCCCCCCTCCCAAGTGGATTACAGGACGTTGGCATCGGCTCTTTCGAGCCTTCGTTCCGGCCTCGGATGTTATTGGTGGTGGCCTGCAGCATGCTCTGTGCGATGCGATCCATTTATAACGATACCAGATATAACGATGTACTGCTTATAATGATCAGTTTCGAGAGTTTTTAGACTAGAAATGCTCAGTTTCTAGTCCAGATACAACGATAATTGGTTATAACGATAAAATTTTTGTGTTGTCTCATTATTGTTATAAGTGGTTTGCACTTAGTCACAGATGGGATGAAAACGGCGCAGAGGTGTTTTAGTTGTCCTACCTCCAGCTCAAGCTTCCTGTTTGATAACACTTGGGCGTTAAGTGAGCCTCCAGTATGCACGCGCAGCCAGAGCCGTTTATACTGAGAGAGTTCAGCGGGTAGGTAGAGCTTGTGACCCGCTAAATTTAGCTAGAACTAGCCGACCTCGCGATAATGCAAGATGGATGTACGCCACTCCACTCTCGGCGATCCCCCTCAAATTTGCGGTTACAAGTGGCGTTATGCAAACATTTCTGATACATCTGTATTCCGTCCCACCTGTAATTGATCACTGCATTCAAAGGCCGCTTGTTTTTTATTGATCTCCAATAACAAAACTTACAAATAACCATGCGCACAACCAAAGAATTGAAGAAGGTAATGAGTGCGTGCTGGAAGTTGAGCTTCATGAGATGCCCTGCTGTTCTTACCTTGCCACTATGACCTACTAAACATTCTTAATGTACAAGGCGTTCCTGAGAAAAGAGAAGTGCAATATGTTTTGGCGGGTAAATAAACTATGCATCGCAGAAAGTTCAAACTCTATGGGAATGTGATGCTAGCGGTGGGGATAGAACGCGAAATGTTTGAGAACATATGTTACCCGAACATTTAGATAATTGAGAGAGACAAAATTTCTCTACGAGCAGACGCCCACCTAAGCCTTATATAGTCGAAACAAAAAATGACACTGTGGCCGCATGTAGCATCTATTTCACCGGAAAGAAAACTTGTTAACAGGAAAAAAACATTGTCCTTTTTCTTGCCGACAAGTGTTTTTCACCGACATAAAGTCCACATGCTTCCACGATGTCAGTCCTTGTTTTGACGATATGCGAAGAGCAAGTCATCTACTTCTTGCGCAGGAGTTGTGGTGACATCAGAATGACACCGTGCTCTGATTGGCATTGATTGAAAGGATAGCGGGTAGACCTCAATGCTGGATACCTTGAGGTCTACCCACTATTTTATTTTCAAAGAACCAATAAGAGCTCAGCATTGTGATACCATTGCGACACCTGTGCAAGAAGCAGACAAAGCAGACAAACTTGCGCTCGGCGTTGGGCTTACCGTAGAATATCGCGTATCCGCCCATTCCACATTAAGCGCCCACCCACAAATTTGTAAGATCTGAGAAAATATGCATAGTACATTGATATGTAAAATTGATGACCGGACAAGTGCTCATCCCCCATTTTTTTGCGATTATATCTCAATTTTGAGCGGGCGCTTGCCCGGTATTTTACGGTACCACCTACCGTAAAATACCGGGCAAGTGCCCACTCAAAATTGAGAGATAATCGCAAAAAAATGGGGGATGAGCACTTGTTTATCTTCGTTGGCTCACAGAGAAATTTGATCTTTCTCAGCTATTTTTTGATCCAGGTATTATCATGTTCTTTAAAGTTTTTGCGTTTTATTCCAACCGCTCGCATCACATTCTCATGGAGAGTGAGCCATCTGCGATGCATGCTTTATTTGCGTGAGCCAAAGAATACGCTTCTTTTTCTCAGGAGCGCTCAGCACTTTTTTTACATAATTTGCAATCTGTGATCCTTTTTATCACGTGTTTATCGATCAAATTCAATGAGCACCGAACAAAGCTGCGAAATGTTTTTCTGTACTGTGGGTGTATGTGCATTGTGTTTATATGCTTACAGAGGGGGAAAGGAATCTGATGTCTCCGCCGTTCATGAAACATTTTGCCATTGGAGTACCACCGCTAGTCTAGAATTTTTATTGTGCACCACGCAGTAGTGATATACAATCCCGAAGCCAGTACGATGCTCATTCAGATAGAGATGGGCAGGGGTGGGGATTGAACCCAGGATCCCTGGATTCTACAGCGAGAGCTGGTGCTCCACTCTCTCCGAGCTGTGGTGCATCAACGCATTCGACCACCTATCCCTCATTTGTTTCTGGAAAGTATCGGTGTGATGAAAGCGTCAGCGCTGTCAAAAAAAGACCCTCAATTTGAAAAAAAAAGTAGCCACTGTGTTTTTTTATATAGAATGTCTTCAGTTGGAACTGATGCACAACCAATTTTTTAATGAAAAAAGACGACGAGTGGGTTACTTGTCTGCAATGTTTTAATTCACATAGTCCCGATCGTGTTTGCAGGATTAAAAAAAAATATCATTGTGTTTTTCCACGTACAGTTGAAGGCTAGAATCGGCTGCCTGCAGTAATATTGTTTAAATGCTTTTAAATTACCTGTTTTTCTATTCCCCCCCCCCCCCCCCCCCCAAAAAAAAAAAAAAAAGAAATTCTTGTTCACTTTATGATAAAGACCAGGATTCTCAAACTCATTTGAGCGTTAGGGCCAGATAGCCCACCCACAAAATGTCGAGGGCCAGCATAGGGCGGGGTTAATATATATTGGGGAGCTTTCATAGACAGCGTTTCCCCGTCCGCTGAGGCCTCCGCAATGAGGAAGCCGCTACTGCGCCTGCGCTTCGATGGCCTTGTAGAAACCAAGCACCGAATCATTACTGCATCGCTCAATTCCCTACGGAAGTATCAGAGTTCAGTATGTCTAGAGATAAATTCTTTTCGTACGTTGGTTCTTGCTTTCCTGACGATTTTTATAGCAGAATTACAACAACATACTTTCATCTTAACGGTATGTAAAACGAAACAATCCTCGATCTGAAAGAAAACAGATCAGTGGTAGATATGTTAAAATGTCATAAGTGCAGAGCTACGTTTTCGGTGGAAATGAATGTACGACAAGATGTCATTATGGCGCATGTAGCGCTCGAGGGAACGAGTGCCCGCAGCCACGGGACACTTGCGGGCCGCGTCCCAAAGAGTCGCGGGCCACGTGTTTGATTGAGATTCCTGATATGGACTGACGCACTGTTTACAAACAAGTCAGCATTTGCCCACACAAGGTGTGGGCGAGACGTCACGGCCACTTGTTGATCTGCCTGCTATAATGCCCTTTTGATTCTGTAAAATGCCCTGAATAAATCATTAATAAATACAATTTTTTTGAGAGTCTGGCCAATTTTACTCTGTGAGATGCTATTAGAATGCTACAATTTTTATATGTATTTAAGTTATTGGCTCATACCATTTCTCTTATTTGTGAATGCAGGCAAGAAGTAATTTTGCTCCTCTTTGTTTTTATTTGTGCTATCTGTCATAAAATCGGTCTTTGCAAAGCCACGGGTCCATATCGCATGTGCGAATGACGTTTTAGCGAATGGCGACATTTGATCGAATCGACGTTTTACCAAATAACGGGGGCGCGCGTTAACCCACCCGCCGCGCTGCGCAGCCCTGCGCTTACGCCCTCCGCTTTGCGGCGACAGTCTGCGGTGGCTTATTACAAAAATGTGAACCCACATGGCCCACAGAAAACGCCGCTTCGCGGTGTCCGACTATACGCTAAAGTGTCATCCGGTGAAACGTGGGCGTTCATTCAAATGTCATTTGATCAAGTGAGTGCCTCCCCATTCTAAGTACTACACCCAGGAAGTGGACATTTATATACTGGGTGATTCAAGGAGCGGCCAGGCTCTTCAAATCGACCGGAAAATTCGGTTTCTTAACCTATCGCACTATGACTTTGTGCAGCGTTGTCCACAGATGGTGCATTTTTTTTTTTGTAAAATTTGCAAAGAGCGAATTTATTTGAGGAAAAAATAAAGAAAGAAAAAGACTTAGCTTCTATGGAAATGCAGCGAAGCCGCCGGTCTTCAAACAATACGGTGCCGTTTGGCACGGGAAACGAGATGGCGCAAGCGGTCGCGACGCCAACTGCCGCCGACGAACGAGCATCCGGCGCTGAGAGCCGGCGTCTTTAGCAGATGATCTTTTCGACTCAAAAGCGGAGCGCGTTCTGCAAGCGGCGACAGAACCAAAGACAGACGCGGTAACAAAAAGGAACTGCAAAGTAGACGACATCAGTACCCCGAAAAAAAACTGTCAAAATATCTGACAAACCATTTTTTTAATCGATTATGTGTCCATTCAATATGTTTTATTAGTAAGGATGATAAAATAATGCATTGGCATCTAATATCAGAAAAGCTCGCGCCGCTTTTGAGTCGAAAAGATTGTCTGCTAATCGCAACTCCAACGCCCTATAGGTGGCGGGGCGGTAGTTCCAAGATGTCGGAAGAGACGGGGATCAAGGCAAGAAGGTTATAAGTATTGGGAGGGGGCACGTTGCAATATTCGTGAAGTCTAGTCATAAAAAAAATTGTGGTGGCTTAGCTCGGCTATGTCAGGATATACGTAGCGTGAGCTTATACGCACAAAATGAGAGGCGCTATCAAGCGGCTCCGGTGCAGCGTCAGACTTGGCTATAGGCTCCTTGCACTGACATCACATCGCATACTTTTGAACACCTCATAAAAGGAGGAGAGGGAAGCTGCTCTTGTAAGAATTTTCTATAATCTTTTGGGAGGAGAATAGCGACGCCTGTGCAAATCCGGGAGGCTCCTGATAAGAGGGGAGCTCCTCCTTCCTCTTTTCTCTGGAGGTTATCGGAAACGACGTCATGTGAAAGCTACGTATACTGCGTAACAGAGGCGCACAGCTGGGCACGCGGCGGTGCCAATGGGTTTGCTGCGGCTATTATGTCGCTCTGGACATAATAGCCGCAGCAGACGAGGCACGCCCGGCAGCGGCGGCTCCGGCGCGCCAGGTGTGCGCCGTGTGACGTCACTGCTCCTCGCGCTTGCGCAGCACGGCTCTTTGGGAGCCACGCGAAACTGCTCAACCTCAACCAGTGTAGCTCAAAGCTACAAAAAAAAAACAAAAAAAAAAACGGCGTCGTATTGTTTGAAGACCGATGGCTTGCTGCGTTTCCGCAGGAGCTAAGCCTTTTTCTTTCTTTACTTTTTCCTCAATTAAGTTCGCTCTTTGCAAATAAAAAAATTCACCATTTGTGGGCAATGCTGCACAAAGTCGTAGTGGTCGTAGCGCAATAGGTTAAATGGGCCCTGCAATCATATTTAAAGGGATTGTCTGGTCAAATTTTGTATTCAAGAAAACAATGGAATATCATTGTTATTGCCTCGAGACGGATCGTACGTGCAATATCTGAATTTTATATGCCCCTCTGCGTAAGTAATTGAATTTATGTTGCTCCAATCGCATTCTAGCGTAAACGCTGCGTTCGTTGGCAACATTGAAGCTCTGACGTCACAAAACACAAAGCGAGCATTTTTGTCTGCCTCAGCGTGCTTCGTCTTTGTTGTTGTGCTCGATTTGTTTCGTATTTGGGTGAGACTTTTGTTGCGCGGTTGGGTGCCACAACGACCGGGCAGCACGTGCGAGCCAAGACATGACGTTCCACACTTTTCCGCGACACGTGCATTGTCGAGCGAAGTAGATCGTCGCCGTGGGTAGGGACTAGGTTCCAGTCAAGATCGAGATTCCGCTTATGCAGCAATCATCTCACAGAAGAGAGCTACGAGCTCAGCTCTAAGCGGACAGAAGCTTGTAAGCTGTGGTGTGATGCTGTGCCAACGATATTAAACAACGTCCATCCACTCCTTGCCCAAATTAATCAATTTGATTATGCAGCGAAACCGAAACCAACAGCTAGGCCATCTGGAAATGATACCAGAAGTTGTATTTAGCACGCGTGCAGCTCGATTCTGTTTGACCCGCGTGTGAAAATGGAGCGTGACTATGATTCACCTAGCTCGTCCAAGTCAAGTGACGACATGCATTTGAACGATTCGCCGTTTGTCTTCGACCCGCGGACATCACCTCTGAGGGAACAACCCGCAGCCTCATCACCGACCCAGTGGATCCGCTGACATGTGTACCCAGATGCCGCTTCGTGTACTTAGGTGTACGCTTCAGAGGCGAAATCTGCATCCTTTGCTTTGCGAGGGCCTTTGTTCGATCGGTAGCCGTCGCAGTTGTATTTGCTCGAAAAGGCATACCTTTTTGAAGCTTATGGCTGTCTGCGAGTAACTTCCTGCTGCCAAATCAGGACCAACAGGGTGTCAGTCGTGAAAGAGAAAATAATGTCCTACCCCTCAACCCAGACGCATTTCTGTCCCTGAAAAGGAAGCATCGAAGGGAAACTCTCGCTGCCCAAATACCACCAGACCCTCACGGAACCCTACCGACACGGTTCAGTCGGGTCGATAGGGTAATCCTGCGGCATATTAGAACGCGCACCGCCATGACTCCGGCTCTTCAGTATAAGTTTGGCCTCACAAGACGACGAGGACACTCAGACGACCCGCCTCCCGTTGTCGCAGGAGAGTGCGACCGGTGTAAGTCCGGACAGCAAGCTACGCCGGGGGGGAGGAGTACCTTGTCTGAGGATGCACAGCGACAGAGCGTATTCGCCGAAGTGTCCTCCGCGGACTATCACATCAGCTTCGTCCTACAAACTTCCAAGAATGGACGAGTCCCGAAGGCGAACAAGCGGACAGAGAGGCAGTGCTTGAGTCCCTCCTGAAATTCATTCGGGAGGCAGGCTTTCGCCACCTATTTTAACATATTTTCATCCGACATCATCCCCATCGCTCATCTCCTCCCACAAATGATCTGAGATCATGGTGGTGAGGGCATCAATAAAAACAAAACTTGCCGTGAACAACAACAACCCGCTAAAAGGCGTGACTTTTTTTGCACATGCTTGGGAACTGCATTAAAAGAACCATATTTAAGTAGGGTACAGCCCAGGAGACTACATAATTCGAAACAAAATACAAGACATCCATTGACCAACGCTATGGTATCCCGACCATCCGACAAACCTTTGCGTTTTGTGACGTCATGCAGCACCTACGGATGTCAACCATTGACACTAGCAAAATTTGGGGCGCAGTTTCGTACATAGGCTCATGAAAGGTTTAATTAATAACGGGAGATCATATATCAAAAGAAAAATGACATTTGTCTACATGAAGGCTCCCTCGATGTAACGAGTGCAAGAACTTAAGTACTTCCGGTTTGCTTAAATAATTTGGGAGTTGGTGTCTCGACCTTTCTAAAGTAAAGAGCAAAAAAAAAAAAACGCTTTTGCCTGCATTTTTTAGTTTTTATTTTAAAAATGGACAAAGATTGAGGTTTTCGGCACCTTTCACTCTACCATCTTCCGAGTCACGTGCGCTGTGACGTCAATGGGGGTCGAGCGGGATTCCGGTGAAGCTATCCAAGAGCGATCTCTTTAGAGCCATCAGTGAGCAGCGAGAACTCATCCCCTCGCGACCGCGTGACCACATGCTGGCGGGCGCAGCACGAACAATATGGCGAAAGGAGGAAAGTCTCAACCGGGTCCGGCCTTACCCGTTCGGCTCTGTCCCCTTCCCCCTCCGGCTTCTGGCGGCTGTTCGCCGTAGCAGATAGAGCTGACGGTTTTGTGGACCTAAGATAGATGGCGCTACTAAAACTCCCTAATTAAAAAAAAAAAAAGTTTAGTTGATAATACCAGGTTTTTGACGCATTTATATTTATGTTGGAACGAAAATATTTATAGAAAAGTTACCTTTTATCGAGCAGGCATTCGCACAACTTGCTATATTTCTAAAAGACCCCCATTGACGTCATGCCGCGTGCTTCTCATGGTCGCCGCTCGCGGCTGCAGGTCGGGGAATATTTTAATTTTTGCCTCGCGATTACGCGGCGGAATCGCAACATTTCGAAGGAAGGAGGTGTGTTTTCTGTCCTTTGTGACAAGATGAACAATGTCAAAAGTAGAAGATGCCAAATCTTTCAACGTTAAAATCGTTGCGCAGCTCCTTTAACCATGAAATGATTTTAAAATCGAATTTCATCCACCGCACGTCGTAAAAGGTGTGAAAAGAAACAGAAACACAGAAATAGGGAGCCAAAAAAAATTATTTGCTATAGAACTTTTAAAAGAAAACTGGACTCTTTTGCGCCTTCTTTCCTTCGAAACTCTCTGCCTTTTCACTACGATGCATCCGCGGAAACGGAGCACGTCAGCCGAAACCGGCACCGCGATCGTAAACAATAAATAGCCGGCGAATGTTTCCTGAAAGTTTTGTTAAATAATATTCAGATCCACATTTTGTAGCATAATTAGAGACGTGTGGCGAAAATTGCCAAATTTGATAATGCTGAGAGCCAAGCGCCATCTATCGTGTGGTAAACGAAGCAACTACAGCGCGTGCGCAGTAGGAGGGCAGGGCCGACTTCAGTTGCTTGGGTCGCGACGACCGACGACGGTTATTTCCTTTTATTTCCTTCCTCTCAAAACTCTGACTGACTGAACGTTTATTTTTCTACGTGTTCAAGCAGCAAGTAAAAAAGGGTGGTTATCATTTGAGCCCGTTCTCGTTTTGACCTTCTCAGTTGGCCCTTCTCAAAACAACCATTTTCAAAAAGATCTTCTTTCTTGGACCGGTCGCATTTGGTCCTTTCCCGTTTCGCCTTTCGCATTCCAACCCTCCTCATTTGGGCCCGTTCTCATTTCGCCCTTTCCATCTGGCCCTTTTCAAAACAGCCATTCTCAAAAATATCTCGCTTTGACCCGTCGCACTTGACTCTTTCCATACCAAAATCGTCTCTAGGGTAATATTAATACATTGAAATAATTTGTGTGTGTGTGTGTGTTTTCCACACGACAGGCATACTCTCCATGCTAAGGATTTTAGCAGTGCGTCGAGGTCGTCGTGAAAAGCTACTAGCTGACAATAAAACAGACCAACTATTTATCACGGCCAGATCATATTCCGAAATGTCACGTTGTTTGAGGTCTCTCGACTTGGGGCAATGCCACGACTTCTATAATGCAGTGGTTCTCAAATGGGGGTCTGCGAAGGCATCCTAGGGGTCCGCGAAGCCCTGTCTCAGCAGTCAGGCACGGCAATATTAGTTGTCGTTCTTCACGTTGAAAAGAAACGTTCCAATTTTCGGGAGAGTACTCTCGTGTGTATGTCAATGAGATACGTCTACTTTACACTAGCAATTAGTTATATCCATTTATTAAATAATTATCATAATAATCTATACCTTTCTATTCCCCTCACCCCGAATGGGGTCCTCCATCATCTCCGCCTTTCTACAAGGCGTCCGCGAAACATGAATGGCTAAGAACCACTGCTATTATGTATGCCATTTCTGTTCAAACAAAGTTTCGAAGTTAAATGTTCATCGCTTTTTTTTCTCGTTTGCTTAGAGGAAGGGAAGCCGGCGTCAATGTACGATTCTCAGTGCGTGCCTCTGCACATAACATATATCTGATGGTATGTTGGGGGTCCAAGCAAGGTAAGGCTCATCAACAAAGCCGCGAAGGCATAACGACGTTAGAAGCATGCCGAACTAGTGCCACTCGGTCGTAGCGCGAACGGGCGAAATGAGAATGAGCCCAGTTGCGAAAAACACGATTCGGATCTTATGAGAAGGTTCAAACGAGAAGGACCAAATGAGAATGGGCCGAAATGCGCAAGGTTCAAATGCGAATGGGACGTTTTGAGATACACCCGTAAAAGAAGTACTTAAAAGTTGAAACAGGCCACGACGAACGAGAACGCTGGGTCCACAAACACCCGAAAAAAGCGACAACGGCGACGAATCCACCGACTCCAACGAAGCGAGCTGCTCAGAATATAGGCCTAGCAGGCACTCCGACTCGGCGCAGCGTTGCTTCGTCGCAAGACCGTTTGCCTACGACCGGCTGGCGTGCTGAATGGAATATGCCCGCGCTACCCTTGTGGACCCTTCCCGTATTATACAGGGTGAAACAAGGAGGCGGCAGGCTCTTCAAATCGACCGGAAAATTCGGTTTCTTAATTTATCGCGCTACGACTTTGTGCAGCGTTGCCCACAGATGGTGCATTTTTTTTTTTTTTTGTAAAATTTGCGAAAAGTGAACTTACCTGAGGAAAAAGTAAAGAAAGAAAAAGGCTTAGCTCCTATGGAAACGCAGCGACGCCACAGGTCTGCAAACAACACGGCGCCGTTTCGCACGGGTGACAGGAGATGGCACAAGCGGTCGCGACGCCAACTGCCGCCAACGAACGAGCAGACGGCGCCGAAAGCCGGCGTGTTTAGCAGACAAGGAACTGCAGTTCCTTGTTGTTACCGCGCCTGTTTTTGTTTCTGCGACTGTCGCCGCCTGCGGAATGCGAGCCGCTTTTGAGTCGAAAAGATCGTCTGCTAAAGTGCCGGCTCTCGGCGCCGTATGCTCGTTCGTTTTCGTTGGCGGCGTTCGTTGCGCCATCTCTTGTCTCCCGTGCGAAACGGCGCCGTGTTGTTTGAAGCGTTTGAAGACCGGTGGCGTCGCTGCGTTTCCATAGGGTCCATAGGAGCTAAGCCTTTTTCTTTCTTTACTTTTTCCTCAGGTAAGTTCGTTCTTTGTAAATTTTACAAAAAAAAAAAAAGTGCACCATTTGTGGGCAACGCTGCACTAAGTCGTAGCGCGATAGGTTAAGAAACCGAATATTCCGGTCGATTTAAAGAGCCTGCCGTCTCCTTGTTTCACCCTGTAGTTTGATCGCTGACCTCAATTTTAGATTAAGAGGTGAGGTCAATCTCTTCCCCTTGTTTTCCGAGGCATGCAGTGTTGACGAACACTCGTCGAAAAGGGACTCGTCGATTCTATCTTCTTGTTTTGTGTGATAGAGCTGAAATAAACGCCGTATGGATTACCGTCGTAACACGGTATGTAGACTTTGTTATTGGTATGCCATTTTTATTCTGACAGACTGCACGTCATTGTCGAGCTATAACAGTTCGTGGGAGGTATACGTGCAATGCCGGTCCAACCTTTCTTTGCCGAGTGTCGCGTCAGCATCGAGTTGCAATCGTAAAAGATAGGTCCCGAAGCGCTTACCAACAGCGCGAATACAGCACTTCCATCAAACGCGCGCGTCCGCTCCGAGTGTGAACAGTGCGCTTTTTGGACTCCCAGGAGACTAGGGAGAAGGAAGTGACGTCAACGACACAGCAAACGCAGATTGGATGTTGACAGAAGAAAACGAAATCAACACCCAATCTGCGTTTGCTGTGTCGTTGACGTCATTTCCTTCTACCTATTCGCGACTCCAGCGACCTATAGGGGGCGCCACCACAAAACAAACATGGCGGCTGGGTCCAGGTCGCGTCGGCTCGGCCGGGCCACCTGAACAGGTGGCGCGTTCAATTTAACATATTTTCTTTTGTTTAATGCCCAATTTTATGGGTATTCGAACTGAGGCGGCTAAGTGTAGCCGGTGCGCATAAATTTGCCGAGCACAGTTTTGTTTTGCCGGTGTTTTTTGTTCTTTTCATGTTAAACTTTCGTTTCGGAGACTTCGTTCAAAACCGAAACTATGGGCTCCGGAGAAACGGTAATAGACTCTAATTAGTTTTGATCATCTAAGGAAAGCGGCGAGGGCTACAAAATTGTTCCACCGAGAGTAATTTTTAGCTAACTCGCATGCCTCGACCATGCGACTTATCTGTCCGCGAAATTGAGCTTTTGTGCGTGTCCGCGTTTCAAGAAACAGCTCCAGTCGTCTGCTCGGTCAAGAACACAGGCTGCAGGAAAATTACGAAAATTAAGCAAGCGCTTCTTCAGCCAAGGAGATTTTAACCCGCTGGCGCTTCACTAAGCAGCTGATACTCGTCTTTCAATTAAGGTTTTAGTAGCAATCAGGAAGTAATTTTGACGAATATGCGGATTATGTATTATATTACGTACTATGGTCCCACTAAAACGATATTAGTATATTCTTTCGGTTGAAATATGAACTTAGTTGACTAACTATTAGGTGAACTGCTGAATAAAAGTATAATTGACAGACATAGAGATACTACTTAAACTTAGCCAAATGGTTCTAGCCGGTAGAACGGAGACGAATGCGGAAAAACTGAGGAGAGTCTTTGGAGATTCACTCAGAACTCTCTGTATTGAACTTGACTTCGAATCCTAAACGGATAAAATATTTTTTTTTTTTTTTGTGGCCGGTCAACTTGAGCAATGTAGGCGTATATTGCTGCTGGCTTCGACAGGGGTTATAATACAAATATTGAAGGCGCGATAGATCCTAATGACGTGACAGCTTCTAACTTTGCGAGACGCGTCCCGCACCTTATGAAAGCAGATAATTTCCCTCATTAATCATATGCAGCGATCAGGTTTTCTGAATGAAGTAATTTCGAAATTAGCCCAGCTCCTTCAGTGTGGTCTTTTTTGCCGAAAAGCAGCCAAGATGAATAGCCAACGGACCGGCCGGCGTTAGTGGCTCAAATTAACTTGAAGCTAATCGAGCACAACCAAACTCAATGAAAGCAGCTATCGAACCTTCCCATTCACTTGACTGCGACATTGGTGTTCCCTCCAGTGAAACACTTCGTCTGTCGACCTCAGTCCACTGTTCTACATCCTTATAAAGAAACCACTTATCAGTTACCAAGCAGTCGTCACTTTGAATGAGATTAGAGACAGACAAGAAATCAACGTTTTTCCGTGATTCCTCCCCATCGAAAAACTTGAAAGCACGCGCCCGTGTGTTGTGAAGTAAACGGGCTTTCAAACATGTGATGGAAAAAAAACAATCTACTGAGGCTTCACCACACTAATGAACACTCAGGCAAACTTAAGAAATTTTCGGACCTTCTCCAAATTACATTGCTCGCTCCCGCGCCGACAGCACGTGTCCGTGAAAGCCACCAGAGACGCGGCGGGGCGCGGAGCGACCTGGACCGACTGGTTCCCGGTTTTCCCGCTTGGCGGCGTCCGTTTTGCTGGAGTCGCGAATAGTCTCCTGGGAGTCCAAAAAGCGCAACATAGCACCCCAGGTATTTACGTGGCTCTTGCTGACACTCGTAGTTCAAACGTATCCCCTTTAACGTCGGCTCGCTCCTGCCTCTCCGAGGCCGCAAAAAACGTCGCGGCAATTTGTTTCCATCTACGTCGCTTTGCAAACGACTGACACAAGCCGCCTTTTACCAACAATGACGGGTTGACTTCTGGAGTCTTCACCGGAAGACTCGCCGCACTTCCCAACAGGCATACCGGCGCGTATGGGACTAGTTCCATGCTGTCGCTGTAGCGCAACATATCTTATAGCATCTTCGATCAACTCGCACCGGAATCGCCCTGAAACCAGCACAGTGCACAGCGCTCCTCGGTCGTGCAGCGCGATGCCGGTGCAACATCGAGGACAAACTGCGCCGCGCCGGTGCACCGCGGCGAGCTCCACCTTGCGTCACTTCGCGTTTTGTTCGTTTATTTTGCGTAGGTCAGCGCACGGTGCCCGTCTGCTGTCAATTTCTTCTATTTTTTTACTCGCGGATTTGACGGTCCCACAGAAATAAACATCGTGGACGTGATTGTCGATGGGGTCACGAAGCGGGTGACAATTCCACATGTATATGTTGGCCATCATTATTAGTTCAAGAAAACGAAACACCAGATAATAGCCGTACCTCGCTGTCATCGAAACGCCTCGCGCCGCTTTCCACGAAGTTCGTGCTTTTCGGGCGCTCCTTGCCACCGCAGCAATCGCCAGTAATCGCGGCGATGGTGAGAAGCTCGTCGTCTCGTCGTCAGAAGACCCGAGGAAATCATCTAGTGCAGCTGCGAGGCGTGTTCGTTTTTGCAAGATCGCCATCTCGATAGTCTGCGCGTCTGCTACTCCCGCCATCTTCTCGATTCCCGCTCCTGGCCGCAATGCCTGATGGGACTGCCCCCCGGCGCACCGCCGATTTTCTTAGTGCGCGTTGGGGCACGGTATACCTTTTTCAAGAAGAAACTTTCCAACTGACATTTTAATGGGTATGTAAGTGGGCTAAAGCTCTCGTGATCTACAGAAACCCTTATAGCTGCTTTTGTTTCTTGTTTTGTCTTCTAGGGGTTGCTGGAAAAGCTTTAGTGACCTTTTGAAAGGTGCTCAAGAATTTGAGGTACGTTTCACAATCTTAGATGATTTCACTCGCTTGTCAGCACATAATAAAGTCGGTTCCTTTAATGTTTTGGATATACCTCTATGTCTCGCTAATGTGGACAACCCACTATATATATAGCGGGAGGCACTCACTTGATCGAATGACGTTTTAGCGAACGCCCACGTTTCATCGAACGACACTTTCGCGAATAGTCGGACGCCGCGAAGCGGCGTTTTCGGGTGGGCCAAGTGAGTTCATATTTTTGTAATGAGTTGCCGCAGACTGTCGCCGCGAAGCGGCGTAAAGCGCAGCGCGACGGATGGGTTAACGCGCGTCCCCGTTATTCGCTAAAACGACCATTCGCTCAAATGTCGCCGTTCGCTAAAATGTCATTCGCTCTTGTGATATGGACCCATATATAGCAGACAACATTTTCATAAACCAATTCATCGCCATACAATTCATTTTGCCTTGTTAATATGGAGGTCAGCAGTCCGGACTATGGACAGTAAGTTTAAGAATCAACTGTGTAAATACTGCATGCATTTTGTCTCGTTATTACTGTTTGAATGCTTTCGAATAACTCGGTTTTTAATGTTTGCTAAACAAATGTGATGAATGCTTCTTTTTTCTGTTACGACTTTTTTTTCGGATAGTCGAGTATATTATGCTTGTATATTTTTGTGTATGATGCATAACGTTTTTCGTGCGATATTACGCTCAAAACGATGCAGGCTAAACAAGACAAAAAAAAAAAAAAACTAAAAATAGCGCTTCCTCTAACAGATGTAGTTCTCAAGCCTATTCCTGAAATGCTCTAGGATGTCGTTGCATATCTCAGCCTAGACATTTATTCAGGCCCATCAGATGTTTATTCAGTGTTATATTGTCACGGGTGGTGACAAAAAAAAATAAATAAATAAACAGGAAGAAATAAACGTTTAATGTGGCGAACTTGTGCCAAAAATAAAAGGGTACAAAAGAAAACAGCAGAGCGTCGCGGGCGTCGATGTCGGCGAAACCGCAGGATCGAGCGCAGGGGCGAAACTGACTCCGCTTGCCTTGCGGAATCCCTATGTAACCCGTGGGTTTCTGGATCGTTCGGCGTAGAAGGTTCGGCGCGCAGAACACTCCAACCTCGAATCAGCCAAGACGGTTCTCGAATTCACCAGAACGCCAGCTGCGCGCGCGGCAATATGTTTGATACATTAACTATTACTACTGCTTTTTTTTTTTGTCCTCACGTGGTAAAAAGAAAAGAAATTGGGAAATTTTTATTTAGGCATTTACTTTGCTTACAAGAGCACACCTGAGAGCGTCAGAAAAAAACAGTTTGAATGCACAGCTTCTTCATCCTTATACCATAACGGACCAACCGAGAGAGAGCAATGATGGTATCTTTACCAGGGCGTGGAAACGCTGAGGGATGACCCTGCGTTTGTCTTCTTCACGAGCGGCACCACGGGACCTCCCAAGATGGTGGAGCACAGCCAGGGATATTGCTTGGCTCACCTCGCCACAGCCACGTAAGAATACGTAGAATGTTTGTTGCACTGGTGGAGTTGTATTCCAGTAGGAACTTTCCAACTGGGATTAAACGTTTCCTAGTTAACTTGTTTATCACCCACATTACCAGTTGCAACTGGTCGCAGTCGCAGAGAGTTCCAGTTGGTATCTGGGAATGTGAGTCGAGTCCAAGTGTCTTTTGTTTTCAAATAAATAAGATATTCATTCAGGCAGAGATTCTAAATATGGCCAATAAACCAGCTGACCTGGGACCAGTTGCAGTTGGGTTCGGTTGTAACAAGGACCAGTTCCAGCTGGTTCCAGCTGTGGCCGGAAGAATATCCAACTCAAGAATGAAGGTCTATCAGCCTTTATTACCCAAAAAAGGTATGAAAGAAAGTGTGGTGTAGTTCGGTGATAAACGCTTCAGCCGTCTCATTCGTCTTCTGCGAATTAAGAATCGCCCTTTCGGAAGTTTTACGACAAATCTGTAGTGTCCTGCATTTAAAAGAAAAGAGGGCACAAAAGGAGAGTCTGGCTATGCTAACACGCACGGCCCCGGAAGGCCCACAGTGGACGTCGGCATTCCTTGCGTTCCTCATGAAAACGACGATTTGATCAATAATTGGAAATACAGCTACAAATCCCTTTTTCTATTCTCAGCCTTTTGATTTTTGCAGCTACTTCCAGTCGCTGCGTAGGAGTGACGTGTTCTGGTGCATTTCGGACACCGGGTGGGCCAAGGTGGCCTGGGGCACTTTCCCCGCCTGGCTCACGGGGGCCTGCTTGTTCCAGGCACGCATGCCCAGGTTCTCCCCCGAGACCACCCTCTCGGCAAGTCGCTTTTGCACGTGGCGTTCCTATCGTCGAACGTCGTCCGTCGAACATTAAAGCTGGTGCACTTACATGCTACCGCTGACGACCGTGTGCCTTACCACCGAATTCAGAAACCTCGCTCAAACCACACTCAAACTGAAGGGCCCCTCCACTTCCACGAGGAAGGCGCGAGGGCCGGCGCTGGCCAATCGCGAGGAAGGATCCGCCATCGCGATTGGCCAGCGCCGGCCCTCGCGCCTTCCTCGAGGAAGTGGAGGGGCCCTTCAGTTTGAGTGTAGTTTGAGTGAGGTTTCTGAATTCGGCGGTTAATGACTCTTAAACTCTCTTACAACGAGAGTTGATTAACTATATAGATTTAAAAGGTTAAAAAGCGCAGCACAACAAGGACAATAAAGACACGAAGACGACAGGACGGGCGCTAACTCACAACTGATTTATTAGAAACAACACTGTCACTTTTATACACAAGATCGTATGCCAAACCCACACTGCAGCCAATCACCACTTTTACAAGCAACTATCTAGAAACATTACTTCTTTCTGAAGCAAAAAGAGAGCGCCCGTCCTGTCGTCTTCGTGTCTTTATTGTCCTTGTTGTGTTGCGCTTTTTAACCTTTTAAATCAGTATGAACCAACTCGCCCAAACACAAGTTTTAATTTAACTATATAGGCTCTGCTTGCAGAGCCAGAGCATCGCGTTCCTTTCCCTTGCACCGCCAGCTTCGTAATGGTGGAGAAGCTGTCACGTGCGCCAAGGTGGATTAAAGCTCGTGAGGGAAAGCGACCTTGTAGGCGCCGAGTTTCGAGCGAATCACGTTTCTCGCTTTGCGTTTGCGAGATATACGTCCTACACGAAAATCGAACGAGCTGGAAGGCTGACCACTGAACATTATGAGCCAATGAGTACAGTATAATCGCGTTGTTCTATAATGCGAGCGATCTGTTAAAACGTGTTTTCAAAGTCCAAAAGGGAGATATTGGACGATTACAATGGCAAAGGGGTAAAAAAAAGAAAACACAATTCCTGCAAACCAACTGTCAAAAGTATGAAACTTGAGAATAATGAACCCTACTCATTTGACACACATGGTTTCGTCTATTTACCTTCGTGAGGCAAGCATCAAGAAAAAAGAAACTTTTGTTGCTCGGTTTCACCGATGGTCGAGGGCTTCGGAGACCCAAAGAATGCGTTTGAAAACGTTCACCGCGGGAAAAAATTAATTTTAAAAAATCCTAAATTTGTTTGAAGAACAGCTACCCAAAAAGAAAACAAATGCTACATTCGAACTGGTGATATCCCACACTGCCTGGTGATAGGGGGAGAAAATTGGCTTAGAAGGGCGGAAGAAATCACACGGTTATCTTTAGACTTAGGTTAGTTGGCGTAAGTTACCGCCCGTTACATCCAATCATCCATCCTTGGGGCCAACCCTAAAGCGTTCACGAACCCCCATTTGAGAACCAAGGCCGACGTAGAACCATCGATTTTCTGCATGGAAGACAATCCTCTTAGCGCTTCCCCTCTCCTTAGCTGCGAGGGGAGCGAAGTTGGGGCAAGGTAAAAAGTGGGGAAGATACAGGAAAGGAGGAGGCGGGCAAAAGTGGAAAGCGCGAAGTGTCATCGGCCTTTAAAAGTCTACATTTTCTGAAAACTGATCTTAACACATGGGCCGCCAGGCTTGGCTGATTGACGCGCAATCAAATACCTTTGTAAATAGCTGATCGTGTCCAGCTTTTACACTTTTTGTTATAAGACTGAGCGTTCCGCATTTACTTTTTATGTCTGGGCAGTCTTTTACGATGAATGTATCCCTAAAAGTTCTCCTTGCTTGCTTGAAACATTTTATGACAAATGTAAAATATATCGGTATGTGCTTTAGCTGATAACTTTCACTACTACTTCAATTATTTTTGTTTACTTTCTTACTTAGATTCAAATTATGATTCCTAGCTGTTGGCCAATTTTACGTTTGACAGCAGTATGACTGAGTTTTTATGTTAATTTTGGATTTCATAGTTTATTTTGAGGTCATAAATAATTGTTTAATTCCTTTTTGGTTCATAGAGTTCACCCATCTGTAGTTTTTGCTAGCTTTTTTACCTAGAAGAAAATTTGCAATGTCATTACATATACATAGCAATTCCATAAGCATAGTCCTGATACTCAAGTAGCTCAACCATTTAAGCTCTGCTTCGTGATGACTTCCTTTTTTTGGAATGTGGGTGTGAACACTTCCTTCTTCAACAGATACTATGTGACTATCCAATCACCAAGCTGTGTGCGCCACCCACCGTGTACCGTGCTCTGTTGCAACTGGACCCATCACTCTTCAAGTTTAGGTCTCTAAATGACTGCGTTGCAGCCGGAGAGGCCATGGTGAGAAGCTGAAGAGCACGGTCGCAGTCTATTTTTATTTAGCGCGAAAAGTGCCTGTACATTTCAAACATTTCGTGTCAACTAATCTTGCATAGCTCTGGCATTCCAATGTTGCTCGTTGCACGTCATAATTTGAATCCTTTGAAAATGTTGCAACTGCACTATCATTGCAGTAGAAGTTGGCAGCTACTTTGTCACGACATGCCACGCTATAGGAATACATGGCAGCGTTGCATGGGTGCATTGTCTTATGTTGCATAGCTCCAACATTCCAATGTTGTTAGTTGTATGCCAGAATCTGCAACTTGTCACATAATCTTGCGATTGCTTTGTTCCAGTGTTGCCTGTGGCAGCTATTTCGTTGCAACGTGTCACACTTCACTGGTACATGGCAGTGTCGCATGGGTGCAGTATATCGTGCGTTTCATTGCTTCAACGTTGAGGTGTCGTTAAAGGAAAGGTAAACCGAAATGTGGATTAAAAAAAAAAAAAAAAACAATGCTGGAGATGTAGGCGGGACGCTACAATCCTTACAACACTACTAGTAAGGCGATATCTCCAATGGATGGCCGTATTTTTGGAAAAAGAAGTCGAGATTGAACCAGGCCGACGAGGCGCGTGACCGTCAAGATACCTAGTTTCCTCCTCTCTTCGCTTCGCTCCCTCAAGACGGCGAGGCGGAGAAGACGCGAGGCCGTTCCCTCTCGTTGTCGGAGAAACATGACGTCAACATTTCTGCCAAACGCGCCTCTTTTTTTTAAAAAAATACTTTCATCCGTTCGAGATATCGCTGTATGAGTGATGTTTTGGTGTTTGTAGCATCCCGTTGCACGCTTTTGCCGCGTGTTTTGGGAAATCCAGATTTTGGTTCAGCATCCCTTTAACAGCATGTCACATTTTGCAGTGTTTCGCGCAGCATTGCAGAAGCACATGGACCACCTTGTATGAAACGTGCAATGTTAGAAGTTATGTGCTACTGTTTCGTAAAATCACACAAGTGTGTGTGGTAATTGGCACGGCTGTTCTGTCATGCAACACAGGTGTACGCATACGTTTTTTAGGAAGTCGTACGTCGCATGGTCTTTCCCTCTTTGCAGCATCCTGAAGTGGCGCTTCAGTGGTTTGACAGAACAGGACTTCAAATCAGGGAAGGCTATGGTCAGACCGAATCAGTACGTCACTTCTGCTTGAATCGCATTAGCATTTATTTTGTTTACTATAAGGAGTTGCGGATTTTTGACTTCCAGACTACATTTGCAGTCCTTCGAGTGTCAGTGTTCCGCTTTCCCAGTCTCCCGAAATAGACGCCATTTACCAGGTAGCCCTGCAACTGCACATAAAAGGTTGCGAAAACGAGAGCTTTAGGAGTATTTGGGATATAAACCCTACGGTCATTATCTATGAGAAATAGACGTTTATAGCATTGCCAGAATTATTTCGATACAACGGTAATAAAATGATGGGTAAAAATTATAAAAATATATAAGCAGATTCAGAGTTTCTAAGGCTACTGCTGATGGATGGCGCCAGTGTGGCGGGGTGTCCTCTCGTCGTAAACGGCTACAAGGAATCGCAATACACTCGAACACAAACACATGAATCAGCTCTAATTAGGTCCTTGAGTTCACTGACATATATTAGGACGGTCTTTAACTGCCGAGTCATTCTCCTTGCTGACCTTTGATTGCACCGTCGTTGCCCCACAGGTGGCTCTTTGTGCCAGCCCCGTTGACAAAGTAGTCAAGCCAGGCTCGATGGGTCTTCCAGTACCGAATGTCACGATACAAGTGAGCATTAGGACCTCTTTGTCTACAAGTCGTTCAGGTTTCATGATCGAAAAAAACACTGGCATACAATGGCGTAACCAAGGAGGGGGCTTATGGGGCCTCAGCCCCCACCCCCCACCCCCGAAATCCATCCGACCCTAGAATGTACAGTCGGCAGCAAAAATTTGCGGGACACGGAAGTGTCAGCCGAAAAGACAGGCTGCGCCTCTTCACGGCGCGTTGCCGCTCTCAAGACTCACGTTTTGCGCATGCGCTTCCTTTCTTGTTCAGGGTTGTTTTTTTTGTTTGTTTTTTTTCGCTCGCTTCTGCTCGACGTCAGTGAAATAACAAGGACTGGCGCAAAATGCCGCGAAATCTTATCTGTAACATGCGCGAGCTCTGCCACCCATCCGGCGGCTGAGGCAGACGCGCTACATAATGCTGACAAAGCGGCACCTTGCGCCAGTTTAAGTTATCTTGTTCACTTAGGGCGGACGCCAGTAAAAAAGACACGACTGCGAGCACGAAAGGAAGCGCATTCTCGAAGCGTTAACATTGAGGGCGGCCGCTCGCCGTCAGAAGGTGCAACGAATAATTTCGGCTGACGCTGCCGCGCCTCAATAACGTTTGCTGCCGATTGTACGCATGCATTTTGGTGACCCCGCCCCCACCACCTCACCCGATGTCATCAACATTTCCTGGTTACCCCAATGCTTGCACACAGGTTTTTTTTTTTTTTTTTTTTTTAAGCTTAACAGATTTGTTTAAAAATAGCCGTGAATGCGACACTTATGCAGTTTGTGCGGGTAAGTTATACGGTCAGTGCAACATAGTATAGGGGGCTAATTGTAACAATCAGTAGGCTAATTAGGTAAACTTTGTTGATTAGCTTTTTAATTAGTGAAAATGAACATTTGGTTCCAATCGGAAACTTGCTGAACGTCTCCCAAAACCACTGAATGAGGTTTTTGTCGGAAAGATATAAGGCAGGTGCAGCATTTCACGCCGTTCCTTAAAAATGCTAAATTTGGACCCTTTTCTAGGCTTCGGTTTATTATTGGAGCGCATCTTTGCGCCCGCGGTCCTGCTCCCCAGTGGCCGAGACGCATAACACACGAGCGCCTAACTTACCTCCATCCTACGTGGGGGGTGGGGGGTTTCGCGCCGTGACCACCAGGGAGCAGGACCGCGGACGCAAAGATGCCCTCCGTTAAGAAACCAAAACCTAGAAACTCGTCCAAACTGCGCGTTTCTTCAGAACGCCATGAAATGCTGTTACAGCTTTATATCTTTCTACAAAGAGTGAATTCGGTTTTCGATGACGCTCAGCAAGTTTCTAACTGGAACCGTACGTCTATTTTTACTAATTACATAGTTAAGTAGCAAATTTTACCTGATTATCCCACTGATCGTTACGATTAACCCCCTGTATTATTTCCCCCTGGCCGTATAATTCACCTGCACAAACCGCATGAATGTAGCTGTCATGGCTTTTTTAAAGAAAATTTGTTGAGATTAAGAGAAACACCCTGTATATACCGCAAGTAGAAGGGTTGGAGATGATACGGGAGTATGATGTTTGAGCAGTAACTGATGCATCCCTTTCTCAAGTAGCTGAACCGAAGTTGAGCACAGCAAGTCTACGTAGATGTTGTTTTCTTAGCACGGCTTTGGGAATCTAGTTGTACGCAGAGCCAGCAGGTGGCGGCGGTTCTCGGAAAGAATATTTACGGCGTTTTTTTTCGACATTCTCCAGATTCACGATGACGAAGGACGAGAGCTTGGCCCTAGCCAAATTGGTCACATGGCTGTGGCTATGACTCCGAGGAAGCCTTTAGGGCTGTTCACCTGCTACAGGGTAAGGTTTGCTGCTCTCATATTGCACGATGGGTCTGTTGTTACCGTGAGGTGGCGCTGAAAAGAGATGAAAAGTTCTCCATCAAAATGAAGTCGTGTTAATGCTCACTTGTGTCATTGTCTCCTGCCAGCTTGCTTGTATCGCATCGGCTCCAAGATCTTTGTTATCTTGTGCTTCTGACACTTTAGTTGCAACTGACTAAAAACATATATAAGTATTAGGTATGCTGCAAAGCTTGTCACATGTGTTGAAATATTGTTGTCGTTTTTTTCAAACACCAACTGCTTTTTTTATTGTTTTGCAGTAGCAGCGAGTGACTCATCGGCTACGGGTCATTAATTTCCTTTGTGTCACTCATATTGCCGCGCGCAGCTGTCCAAGTAGACAGCGCGCGCGTGGCCTAACGGTTATCGCGCCTTCCTCTCACGGGGAAAACTAGGGTTCGATTCCTGGGAGCGACGTGTCTTTTGTTTATTCCTGCAATTTAGTATTCTGGAAAATTTGAGAATGATGTTGCGCTTGTTCTAGGTCCGAATGTTCTAACCAAAATGTCACGAATGACAAGTGAGACAAAGAAAAGAACTGAAAAGTTTAATGGGGCAAACTTGTGCCCAAAAATGAAAGAAAAGACAAAGAAAACAACAGAGCGTCGCGGGCGTCGAAGCAGCAGGATCTAACGCTGAGGCGAAACTGACTTTGGCTCACCACGCGAAACCCCTTATGCAGACTTGTACGTAATCCGTTACAAGTAACGCAATTACTTGTAATCCCTTACATTTATCAGTAATTTAGTAAGGGAATAATTACATATTTTCTAGAGTAATTTTAAAGTAATTCCCTTACATTTTTTACGTAACGGATTCCTTGTAATCCGTTACTTTTTTTTTGGACCAACCTTCCCCCCCCCCCCCCCCTTTTCTAAAGGAAGGGTTGTTTTTATTTTGGTAAAGTCGAGCGCAGTGACACTGTCACGCGCATAGCGAGGCTTGGCACCCTTCAGTTCCGCAAAGCCTTTTTTGTTTGCAACACCAAGCCCCTTAATCTATTTTTTAAGACCCTAACAACCATGTCAAAAAACCCAAAGAAACATTTCTACAAAAAAGAAATAAAGAGGGGCGGGGGGCGGCAAGTCATATCCGCTTTTTTAGTCCTTTTTTTGTGATCGAAAATGGGGAGAGGAGGACGCGAAGGGATTGTGTAGCTCTTCGAGAAGCTCCAGACGGTAAGTACACAGACAAGAATTAAAAATGTCCCTCTCGTTTACAATGACTACGACCATTTTCATTATGTCACCACACCAGACAACGCTCCGTATACCCTAAAATCCACTAAAAGAGATGTTATAATATGTGACATCCTCGTTCGTTGCTGCACACTTATAATCTCGAAAACAGGATGCATTTTTTTGTTTCTTTCACCTTATTTTACCCTGCTTTAAATGCGACTTACTTTTTTGTAATCCAACTTCTAGAGTTGGCCCACTTTATTTGTGAATTCCAGCCAAGTTATCTGCGTCTCAGTCACCCTTTTTGTGAGTCAGCTTTCTGCGAATACTTTTAAAATGGTAATAGTCTTCCTTTCTTCCTGTTTTTCCCCCGCCAGGACGTATCTTATCTGAAGCAGATATTTTTACAAATAAACATAGTAATAGTGGCTGACGTAGACGATATTCTGGGCTTCGGGAGAGACTGTAGCTCGTCAGCGGGGCCATAGCGCGGCTTACTTAGTTCTCTACCCTTTGCTGCCCGTGGCATCAGCGGACGTCTATCTGGAGAACACCGGAGTAAACTGCAGTCGATTCGTGCTCCGTGCGTTTTTGAACGGCACCAAGAAAGGTACACACCGCAAACGTGCGTTTACATTTCATTTTTTTAACCGACGTTCTAATTAATTGTTGTTATGAGTGTCCTTTTTTTTCTCGATTACTTATATTTATTTACTGGAAACTTTTTTTTTATTCACCAACGCCTCAACCGAGGCTCGACCTGTTCAGAACCAAAGGAAGAAGAATATTGAGCCAAACCCTATTTCCTACTTAATTATCACTTTACTGTTACAACTATGTTTTGCTACTGTATGGCAATATATGCCGGTATAGCAAGAGGGACATGAATCAATTCTTATTCTAGTTTTGGCTAGATGTGTGATGACTTCAACAGCTTTGCGATTTCGAAAATGTAAAATTTTAGTCGATCGGTCCGATGACTCCATTAACGATACCCGATACTCCGCCGCCGCCTGTGCGCAAATGGAACAGGTTGCAACAATAAGAACCTGAATAACCCTCTTCCCTTTGTTTCTTGATTGAAGACAATATTGTTGAAAGTAACGCCACGAAAGTAACGGATTACTTTTTGGGGTAACAGTCAGTTACTTTTATGGGAGGGCAATTGTAATTGTAATAAATTACAATTTAGCCTTGAGTAATTGTAAATGTAATTCCTTACTATTTTTCAGTAACGTGTACAAGTCTGCCCTTATGTACGCGCGTGGGCTTCTGGAATAATCGGCGCAGAAGGTTCGACGCGTAGAACATTCGGACCTGGAACACTAAATTGCAGGAATAAACGAAGGACACGTCGCTCCCAGGAATCGAACCCCGGTTTTCCGCGTGGGAGGAAGGCGCGATAACCGTTAGGCCACGCGCGCGCTGTCTACATGGCCAGCTGCGCGCGGCAATATGTAAACAGTTATCTTTTTTTTAATTCATGGACTGGGATCGCACCAAGTCACATCAAACCGGGCCATGTCAAACCGCACCATGCCAGGACACAACAGCACACCAGAACCCGCTTCTGAATTAACGTTCTGAAGTAAACGTCAATGAACACCAAAACCCAGTCACTTTAGGACACAAGAGAACGCCAGAACCCGCGTATGAATGTACGCTCTGGTGTAGACGACGGAAAACACCAGAACTCTATTGAAAAATCTCATTTGTTTGAGAACTTTTCGTGTTCAAGAAACATATATGACTCATACAATATATATAAGAACCATATAAGAAACTTGTGAGAAGTTTCTTATAAGTTTCTTATATGGTTTTTACATGTTCTTATAACCCTTATATAGTTCTTTCATGGTTCTTAGACGTTCTAATATACCTTGTGTGATTCATATGTGTTTATCGGACACAAGAAATTTCTCATACGAATGGCTTTTTCACTAGGAACTCGGTCACGCCAGGACAAACATCACAACAGTGCCCGCGTCTGAACTTCCGCGATTCCGAAAAGCATCTATAGCGCAGATAGAAAAAGTATAACTTTTTTCCAGCATGTAGTTGAATATGTAAAGCCTACAATGACAAGAGCAGATTGAAAGAGCCAAATAAATAATAATTGCGTTGCGTGAATGTGTAGACGACCGGAAGTTAGTCAGCCCCATTGGGCGTCTGGTGTCTCAGCTGTAAACGAGAAATTTAGCCAGCGCAGTACAACCGCTAGCCAGGGGTCTTTAACGTGCACCACGCAGTATTGATGCACCACCGCACGCCGGTACGACGCTCATCCAGATGGAAATGGGCAGGGGTGGGGATCGAACCTAGGATCCCTGGATTCTGCAGCCCGAGCTTTCAATCCACGCGGTACAAGCCTTGGTGCGTTAACACCGTTGGCCATCTAACTCCTCCAGGACCAATTCTTAAGAATTACGAATTAAAAGCTTCTTTTCATTAAAAGGGCGGTGCAACAATTTGCGGACATTGGCTAATTAATTGTTGGAATTGATCCCGGCCACATACAAAACGAAGGACCGAAAACTATTTTTTCCTGCTTGCCCTAGTTCCCATTAAAAAATATAAAAGAAATTGATATCTCTGGCACCCCTCAACTCAACATTGAAGCGGCACCAGCTTCGCCTGTGACGTCATTCGGAGTGGTGTTGGTTTCCGGTTGGGTTCTTCTGGCTTCCGTTTCCCCAGCGCACGCCGGCTCGCCAGGCTCGTCGCTCTCCCGCTCTCCCGCTGATCCCCGACCAACATGGCGGCATGGGCGGACGGCCTGAGCGACGTCGAGCGCGAGATGCTTGCGACGCGGCGGGCAGTCGAAGTCAAAGTCGAGACACCAGGAACAATAACGATACCACGATACTACGGACCACGACCAACGCACTCCGTCGAGCGAGGGAAAGACAAAACGTCCGGGTTGCTCGTGTAGCCGCCGTAGGCGCCACGGGCGTCGACGGATGACGGCGACTGCAGGTTTTGTTGACTTGCGGTAGATGGCGCCACAAATTATTCATACCCTTTTAGCGGCAATATTAGGCTTTTGAAGCGTTTCTGCATGCCTAAACAACAAGATTTTTTAAACTTAACCTTAAATCAAACTTACAATTGCCTAACACTATCACTTACAAAAAACACTCCGAATGACGTCACACCACAGGTTCCATTTGCGGCCACCATGTGGCCGCCGGTTGGGAAAAAAAGTGTTTTTATTTTACGATTACGCAGCGAAATAGAGGTATTTCGGGGTATGGTGGCACTTTTTCTCTTACTTATGCCGAAGTAAACAATATCAAAAATACAAGCTGCACATTCGTTCAGTGTTAAAATCATTGCACCGCCCCTTTAACGAGCCAAATCCAAACGCCAACAAGGAAACAATTGCAACTTCAATTAATAGTGCACTACTGAACCTTGCACCGTCCAAAACGAACCAAAACATAGTACAAAGCATAGGCGTAGACTTCGGGGGGTGGGGCATCGGTGCTCGTGCTTTTCCATGTAAAATCCGGGGGGGGGGGGGGGGGGGGGAAGCAGAGCCTCCTCCCCCCCCCCCCCCCACCCGGGCACGGGCCATGATCCCTACCGCGACGCTGTTTACGCGCCATATAACGAGCTTCTAGTAGTGGCATGTAAACAAAATAACGCCCACGTTGCCTTTATTGACAAAATACATGGGAAATAGAATCCCAGTTGCTTTCCTTAGCTTCATTGTCTAGTTCTGGCGAAAAGGTAACGCTCAGCACCCCCCCCCCCCCCCTCCCCCCGGGGAAAATGGAAAGTCTACGCCGCTGGTCCACAGAACATCAAGAACCGTCGCTGCATGTCAGTCAAAGTGGATACGACTTCTCTAAAAACAAAAAAACTCACTGCAAACTAGAAAGGCTGAGGAAGGATTATTTTTAGATGCAGTAGAAACATTTTTCTTCCAGGATGAACCGAGCAAAACTGAGACGGTTTTTCGGAACGGCTTCTACTACGCGGGCGACAAGGCCTACAAGGACAATGATGGCTACCTCTGGTTCTACGCTCGGGCAGACGACGTCATAATCTCTGCAGGGTATGCTCCTTAATTTTCAGATCCACAAAAATTATTTAAGAAGAAAAAAGAAACAAAAAAAAAAAAGAAACTTTCTTTCCTTGACACTTTGCAATTAGTGTGTGCTCCGCACTTTAAGAAAATATATGCTAAGTGGTTACAAATGTTGCGTCATACTGAAATCATTGCTTACATAATGTAGATGTAAACATCTTCGGCAGAGATCTGTCTTGTTATGAAAAGACTGACAAAAATTTCCAAATCTAATCATATTTTTTATTATAAAAATATGGCAACCTTTACCTCCAAAGTTCTATAATGCTTAAAAATGCAGTATTAGAGAAGCAATCTTTAAAGGGGCGACGCAACAATATTAGCTTCGAAAATATTTCGCAGTTTTAAATTTTTGCGTTGTTTATCTTACCAAAAGGAATGAAGAAATCGCCTCATTTTTTTTTACTAGAAATATCGCCATTCCGTTGCGCAATGAACCATTTCCGAAATTCAGTACCACCTGGCGGCTGAAATGATTGTTCAACCTCTGCCGTATTAATGGCGGCAATGAACCTGTAGTAATATTTGGAGGTGGGCTAGTCGGGGGTGCATTGTAAACATGTAATTAAAATATCGGAAATTAACACAAGGACAAGTAGAAGAAGGGGCACAGACACAGCGGTGACTCACGACTTTTTCTCTTTTTCGTCTTTTAAAACAGATCAACATAGAAAGACAAAAAATAAAAAAATAAGAAAAATCCCACATGTAGGATATCTTCACTGGCATGTGCCATCCGAAAAATTGCTAACAGAAAGTACCATTGCAAAAAAACAAATGAAAACGGAAATAAATTAGTAGAGAAATATATAACTATATAGTGTTTTACCTCAGGTGTGAGCGAAGCCAAAACTACGACGCGAGCCATAATGCTCTGTGCGTATACCTGTCTCGCACCCGGCCTTGTGGTGTGTGGGCACCGTTTTAAGGCTGCATCTACGCGCTTGTAGCTATAGGATCGCTCCCACGGAAGTTGAAACAAAGTATTAAACAAACGTGCCCAGACTCCGAACAAACTCGAACTCTTCACTGGATAACGTATACCATGCTGTGAATATATGCATAGATCGGGACCGTGTTGCCGAATGTAAAATGCTTCATGAGTTTACCTAGCCATTTTTTGTGGATGTTTAGCCAAAATTTTAATGTCACCTAACCGAGGTCAACACCCACACCTATTGCAATAAACGGCTAGGTGACCCGAAGGTGAAGACCTCAAGGACAAAGAATGCTCCCGAGCTCTAACATTAATACATCTGCCCATCTGCCCAATATACAATTTACCACAGGAAAAGGGTATTTTATAAACGACCCCCACAGTCAAGCTACATATTTGATGCGATGGTTTATCCCACACCCTACACGTTGAAGTCCTGCTTTCTCAAGGGAAGCACACAAATGAGGTTACTTGAAAGGTGCTGAAAAGCCTATAGGGACTTCTATTTTACAGCCCCTTTTTTAATCCTGTGGAAGAAGCTGTGCAAATATGGTATTACGACCGGTCGAGGAGCAGGTTTTTGTCTAAAGTTGTCAAGTATATGCTAAGGGGATCCCTGAATAATTTTGAAAGTGACTACTCTACCCCAACTATGACAAGTTTCGGGAAACCCGCTTTTGTTAACCTATCGACTTGAACCAAAAGGCTGTTGAAACTTTGGTAAACACAGGATTTTATTAAAGAAGCTCTCAAACAGGATTTTGCAATACCTCTTTTTACAGCTTTTGAGAGCGTACATTCATAGATAAGGAGGGACTTTTTTGTTCTAGGCTCATGAGCCCAGCACAAGTGACTCGGCTCAAGACGAATGTTTAGGTCCAAAAATTGCAAAGCATTTTTTTTGGAACTTTATTCGTGAACAGCAGACATCCAGAGCACTCCCAAAAGGTCTCTAATAACTCTGAGACCAAGTCAGCACTTCTTGAGCCATGCTTAGGGTTAAGCACAACCAGGTAATCATCAACACATCTGAAGACTTTCAAAAAATTATCATCTAACGTGCTTTCTGCAATAGCACAATCACAACCTGCTAGGTAGATATCACTTAATATCGGAGCAACAATAGACCCAGTGCAGATTCCGGGTTTTTGCAGAAACGTGTTGCCCTCGAAAGCAATAAAAGTTGAATTTAAGTAAAAGCGTAGAAGATCCAAAAACTTTTACACTGAAATACCAGTCGAATTCTGGAAGACAGCAGAACCGTTTAAGTCAATGCAAAGTTGGACTGCTTGAATGAGACCCCCATGTTGAATAGAAGAGAAAAAGGTCTTCCACGTCAATCGAAACCAGATCAACAGTTCCAGGTTTGATAATAACCCTGATAAGATAATCAACCAATTCTTCAAAGTTCCGAATTAAAAAAAGGATCAGTTAACTTTAAAGACGATAGGTGATGCTGGAGATACTTCGAGACATGCAACTGCGATGACTCTCTCTGCGTAACCATCGCCCTGAACGGCATAGTGCCCTATGGGTCTTCGCCGAGAAGACAACCTCCAAATTGAGACCACGAGCCGCCTGGACAGGTATTTCGAATGGTATTTCAGTGGAAAAGCTTTTGGATCTTCTCCACTTTTACTTAAATTCAACATTTATTGCTTTCGAGGGCAAAGCGCTTCTGCCAAAATCCGGAATCTGCATTGGGTTTAGTGTTGCTCCGATATTAAATGATATCTACCTAGCAGGTTGTGATTGTGCTATTGCAGAAAGATTAGATTATCGTTTTTTGAAAGTCTTCAGATGTGTTGATGATTACCTGGTGGTACTTAACCCTAAGCAGAGCTTAAGAAGTGCTGACTTGATCTCAGAGTTATTGGAGACCTTTGGGGAGTGCTTTGGAGGTCTGCGGTGAACGAATAAGGTTCCAACTAAAAATGCGTTGCAATTTTTAGACCTAAACATTCGTCTTGAACCGAGTCACCTCTGCTGGGCTTATGAGCCTAAAACAAAAGGGTCTCTTCTTAGTTTTGAATATACACTTTTTTCAAAAGTTGTAAAAAGAGGTATTGCAAAATCGTGTTTGAGAGCTTCTTTATTGAAATCTTGTGTTCACAGAAGTTTCAACAGCTTTCTGGTTCAAGTCGATAGTTAAAAAAAAAAAACGGGTTTCCCGAAACCTCTCATAGGGGGGTAGCGGAGTCACTTTTAAAATTATTCAGGAATCCCCTTAGCGTACTTGACTACGTTAGACAAAAACCTGCTTCTCGGCCGGTGGTAATACCATATTTGCACAGCTTCTCCTAGAGGATTAAAAAAGTGGCTGTAAAATAGAAGTCCCTATAGACTTTTCAGCACCTTTAAAGTTCCCTCATTTGTGTGCTTCTATTGAGAGATCAGGACTTCAACGTGTAGGGTGTGAGATAAACCATTGCATCAAATATGTAGCTTGTGCTGTGGGGGTCGTTTATAAAATACCCTTCTCCTGTAGTAAACTGTATATCGGGCAGACGGGCATGTGTATTAATGTTAGAGCCAGGAAGCATTCTCTGTCTTTGAGGTTTTCACTTTCAAGTCACCTAGCCGTTCATTGCGATAGGTGTGGCTGTTCACCTCGGATAGTTGACATTGAAATTTTGGCTTAACATTCATAAAAAATGGCTAGGGAAGTCCATGAAGCATTTTACATTCGGCAACACGGTCCCGATCTGTGCGTAAGTTCAGAGTCAGTTACGTTATCCAGTGAAGAGTTCGAGTTTGTTCGGAGTTTCGGCACGTTTGTTTAATACTTTGTTTCTGCTTCCGTGGGAGCGATCCTACAGCTACAAGTGCGTACATGCAGCCTAAAGACAGTGCTCACACACCATGAGGCCGCGTGCGAGACAGGTACGCACAGAGCATTAGGGCTCGCGGTGTAGTTTTGGCTTCGCTCAGACCTGAGGTGGGCAATGTATAGTTATATATTCCTCTGTTATTTCATTTCCTTTTTTATTTGTTTTTTGCAATGGTACTTTCTGTTGGAAACTTTTCGGATGGCACATGACAATAAAGATATTCTACATGCGGGATTCTTCTTCTCTTTTTTTTTTTCTTTCTTTGTCTTCCTATGTTGATGTGTTTTATAAAGACGAAAAACAGAATAAGTCGTGAGTCAGCGCTGTGTCTGTGTTCCTTCTTCCACTTGTCTTCGTGTTCGTTTGCGCTGTTCCAATTATATGTTCACAATAAAGCTGTAGCCTGCAGTATTTTATCGGGCGTTGTCACTTTCTCGATCACCTCCTTCAGTGTCGATGGCCACAAAAATGCTACCAGTCAGAACGAAGCGCCAACCAAGATGGACGCCTTGATAAAGTTCTATCCGTCAAGGGGCTTTTAAGTCGATTCTGTGCTAATAACGTATTGACTGGGCCCAAGGTATAGAAATGAACGCTTACGCAGCTCTTGCATTCAATTCCTGCTTTGCATCGTACTAACGTCTCGAATGTATAGACCTTGAATCCTCAGCTTAGGAGTATCTTCAACATGTCCCTTCATCAATAAACAGAGGGCAACCATTAGTACGGCCCATATTCCATTTTTCAACTGATGATGACTGTGATCAAAGTTGCCAGACTGAATTTCGGAAAAGGTCTATAGCAAAGAAGAGGCCCGTAGACGGTCGTATGTTTATACGATTGCAGATTGAAGTTGATGATGATGATGATGCGGGAGCCAGACTTGACGTGTCGATTCGCAGTGAGATTGGCTTAAGGAAGGGTGGCATCTCTTCAAATATAAGCCGGTTTCATGTGTAGGTCCAGTCCAGCGATTGTGACGAGGGGGTTACGTTGCCGAAGACCAACTTGTGCTGGCCCGAAACGGAAGAGGCACCAAGATGCGGCAAGAGCTGCATAGACATCAGATGCGGGTTTAGAAACATCTTGTTGGCGGCCCTGCCGCTGCGCCCCGCTGCCTTGAAAAAAGTACTTTACCGTTGTCATGCCAGTTGCAATCAAAAGTAGAACTGAGTTGGTTATTAAGAATTAGACTTACTTTGCCAGTTATGTGAGGGTGGCAGTAAAGCGGTGTCACTCGTTGTGATGCAACTTGGCGCCAGCCTTCTTGGTCCTCACGTGTGTAGTTTAGTCTGCAATCATAGCGACAAAGCATGTTCTCTTTAAACTGTGTTATTCGACATTGGTTAAATACTTTCAGTCTCTTACGATAACAGGAGAAGCCGCCTTGCAGGTATCGAATCGGACCATTCGAAGTGGAAAGCGTCCTGGCCAAGCATCCAGCCGTCGCAGAGTGTGCCGTCGTCGGCAGTCCGGATCCAAACAGGGGAGAAGTTAGTTTTAGCAATCTTTTATTTTGTTTGTATCATTATGTAGTGTAATTAATATTACAATGATTTTGTGCAGATCAGTAGAATTAAGGCATAGGCTAAAAGAACACAAAAGGGACGTGACGAAGGCCACGCATGCGACAAGAGCGAAGACGGAACTCGTAGACCATTGTTGGAGCACGGGTCACAGTTTCGACTTTGAGAATGCGTCCACTCTGGCGCGTGAACAAAGGTGGGGTCCACGCTGGTTCGTGGAATCATGGTTCATCCGAAGTGACTCGTCGGCTTGCAACTCCAACCGCGGCCCCCTCCCCGATGTGTACGCGGACTTGCTTAAATAGGACTGTCGAAGTTTTTTCGCTCATTCCTGCTTGAAGGTTTCACTGATGATGTTTCCCGCATGGGAGACGAAACGTTTGATTAAATTGTTTATCTTGTTATGTAAAGTCGGCGCGTTATTTTTTTATCATTATGATTACCGGCTCTTGGAATATTTTTGGAGGCTGAGTACATTTCGGATATTTCTACCAGCCTCTTAATACTGGTTCAAGAACACATATGTAGGCCTTTGGCTATCTTTGACGCTGCGGAAATGGACCCAACATACTTTAAAGGAATCACAAAAATAAATTAATTGGAAGTGTGCACACGAATGGTTCATAATCCGGGTGGGACCATGGATGAAAAAACTTACCCCATTCAGAAAGTAGAACCATAGTCCACCTTCTGAATTAGACCGCCCCCCCCCCCTCCCCCAATCTCCCAACAAAAAAATATTCTACAGTGAAAATTTTTTTTTGTCGTAATCCAGGAAGTGGACTATGGGTCGCTGTAGTCCTTGGTTTGATAAGAATAAAGGAAGGGAAGCCAGCTAGGCGATCAGTATGGCTTTTGATTTTCTCATTTTAATATTCTTCCTCGACATTTCTCGTTTGATCCTTACACTGGATCGCATTATCCGTCGAATTCTGAATGAAAGGGAATGTCCGGTCTAAACCGGAAGTACTTAAGTCTTTGCGCTCGTTATGTCTAGGGAGCCTTCATATAGAAGAATGTTATTTTTATTTTGATATATAATGCCCGGATATTAATTAAACTAGTCCTGAGCGTGTGCACGAAACTTTACCCCGAATTTCGCCAGTGTCAATGTTACGCGTGACGTAACATCAGCCAAGGGATCGTCGGCTATGCAGGTACTTCGTGCATGCGGGGGTTACAATATGTTCTTCGATGAGTTGTTTCTTCTTATTCTCTATTTTAGGTTGTTCTCGGTTCGATTGCGTCAGAAACATAGACAGCCTCGGGAATCTTCTTCGCAAAGGTGTGGTAACTCGTTGCAAAGAATGATATATGTCAATTCGAGGAATGCACAAAGGTGTGGTAACTCTTTGCAAAGAATGATACTTCAATCACAGAAACGCATGGATAGTTGTTCCAGGCTCACGGCCGTCTTGGAATGATATACCAATAAAAGTCGCGTTTTGCTTGTTGTCGGGATTTTTTTTTTTTTTTTTTGTAAAAAAAAATAAGACAAAAATAAATTGCGGTTTTTATTGAGATAACATTTCAAGACGGCCGTGAGCTTGGAGCAACTATCCGTGCGTTCCTCGGATTCACATATCATTATTTGGAAAGAGTTACCACACCTTTGTGAAGAGGAATTCCCGAGGCTGGTCTAGGTTTCTGAGGGTATCTGTAACCGAGCATTGCCATGAATAGTAAATATAATTCGTAATTCCAAGACATTATATGTCTGGCAGTCTCAACGCTGCAGCAAGTGTTCAGGAGAAATTCTGTGACTATGTCGTGGAACATGTGGCCTCCGGACGTGCGTGTACCCGCCTTTTATTATTTTTGGTTTCTGAAACATGGTTTGAGAACCGGTAACCTCCAGGGGAACCTCATTTTTGCAAAGTACACGTTATTGACGCGGCACTTGTGTGATGTCCACCGTCGCACCAACCCACTGCATCGTTTACACGGTGATGTCGCTGATTGACTCTGGATTGAGGAGGGTGACTTCTTGGCTTGTAGCTTTTGGGCAATGTTCACCGATTAACACTTTTACTTTTCTTAGGAACTGAAACTTTCAAAACGTTACAATGGGAAGTGCTCTCCAGGTCTCCGGAGAGCACTTCCCTTACTGTCCTTTGGAAGATGAAAATAATCGTTCCACGAGCCAGTCCTGAAAGAAACTTTGTCTGTACATATTCACGAGGTTGGAGGACTTCATATTTTAGTTGTAAAGTTAGACAGGATAGTGATCCTAAAATGTTCAGCTCAAATGTGCAATGTTCCAGCCCTGATGTGTTCTATCAAAAACAAAAGTGTTGAAACTTAACAAATATGGGGCTCCCTGCTGGATGGTTCCCAAGACGTCTGAAATGTGGGATAACTATAAACACCTAGTTGTTATAGGAACATCAGAACGCTTTAAAAAAGTAAGAAATATAAAAAAAGGACACCAATCCATGGAGAATATAAATTTCAGAAAACCATGTCAGCCAGGCAGGGGTCATGATCCTTCAAGCGCATTGGCGGGTAAATAAACGCACGAGATGCTCGAAAAATATTTTCTTCGCCGCTTGCTTACTAGCAGGCGTACTTGGACGCCATATAAATTAGTGTTGAGGACAAAGCTGCAGTCCACGAGATCAATCACAGGGATTGGAGTCATTACTGTGGGAGACAGAGGATTAAAAAAAATGCTCTACTGTCAACGTAGACATTTGAAGGCAATGTCTTGCGAGATCATGAGGAATTGAGCGTAGAGCAATAATTACACGGAAAAAAAAACAAAAAAAAAAAAACAATGTCTATGCGGCGCAACCGAAACTGAAACCATTTTGCATACGAATAGCATTAAATATGAGCTGTATCGTGAATTTAGGCGTTTAGACCTTTTAAATGTATTGCAAGATCGTGAAATATTGATGCTAGAGGAACAGCTGCATTTTCAATATATATTTATGCGGCGGAACCGAAACCAATCTGGAGCTTGACGGGTCGCGGCCACATTCGCACGCGGATAGCTCGATTCTATTTCGCACGGCGACAAGACATCATTTGTCTGCAGTCCGAGGGTTGTTTCAACCAACTGCACAACAGAAGTCCCCTTAAATTCACGATGATCTAGTCTAACAGAGCAACAAGGTTAAAAGAATAAAAAACGAAGAGCTTTTCAGTACAGCAGTCGGGAGGCACTCCAACGCAGCTCTTTACCTGATGTTACGTCAGAGCTTCGGCGGTTGCCGATGTTGCCGACAAAAATGCCGTTTTTTGAGGACGCGCTTTGGGAAAAGTTTAAAATCCAATTGTCCCCGTAAGTGATGACGTCACAACATGGCGTCTGGATCCAAACAAACCGTTGCTAGGGACGTTGCTATGGGCTAGTGCACGGAGACTCCACATGAGGCTAGATCTTTGCTTAAGTAAGTAAATAATTTTTTGTAAGCAACCTAACTTCTTAATATCCAATAATGAAGATGTTCTTGTCGTTTCAGTGTCGTATTTCAACAATGAAAGCCATTTCTGAAGTATTACACTCCGCTTTGCTTTGGTAGCAGACGACACGATAGATTTGCTGGCCTCTGTTGCAGCGGGCGTCTTCATTGAAATGGGTCGGTAAACAAGCGACAAAAACAAGTGGATTGCCGTGGCCGTAGAGGCCTCCGTAATGTGCGTTTTTTTCTGTGAAGAACCTAGCTTAGTTCAGGAGGTGAACATGCCGTAAAATCAAGCCACGTCATGCAGGTCATTTACGACGA
The DNA here is from genome assembly GCF_016920785.2 of Ixodes scapularis. Lineage (NCBI taxonomy): Eukaryota > Metazoa > Arthropoda > Arachnida > Ixodida > Ixodidae > Ixodes > Ixodes scapularis. The sequence continues at coordinate 77,594,539 of NW_024609881.1, read as the reverse complement.
CGAACTGAAGTGCATTACCGGCGTAGTGCAGGCCAGTATGAGGAACAAATCGTACGCCGTCAAGGTAATTCGTTTATTATTATTATTATTATTATTATTAACGAGGTTGTCAGGTTATTAAAAATATTGCATGTCTATCGCGATTTTTCAGTAACCATTGCAGCGATGCAATGGTTACTAGATACGACGCACCCTCCCATAGCGCGAGTCCCCAAACAAAATTTGGGATCTCGACCGATCGCCTGAAGTGCTTTTCTCGGGGGTTCAATGCAATCTTTTAGCAGACGATCATCTCGATCGAAGCCCGGACTTTCGATAAACCATATTTTGCATTTCACCCCACTATGAATTATTTTAAGTTGCTGAAAATCATTATATTTCAAACAAATGCAATGTTAGAATATCGTCCTTATTCACACGATTCAAACGACGGCGCCGGCTTGGCCGGCCGGCGTGTGGCAGACGGCATAGTTCTTGCATTCGTCGTCTGCTGCAGGCATCTTGATGACCGGAAGTTGCAGTCGTAAATATTTCAGAAACAAGCGATTACCGGCACACTTCTGTCGAAACATATATGACATTCAAGCTTTCTATATTTGTGATCTTTAGAGGTTTTAATCCTACTCCTGATTTTTGAACGGTTGGGTTTTTGTAGCGAAACCTAGCCAAATGTAGTATTTGTCCATAACAACGACCCTAGGAACGGTTTGTTTGTTTCCCTGACGTCACAACTACGGAGTCAATTTCTCGCGTGGAGGAAGATGAAAAATTTAGATATTGCGCAGAGGGTGTTCCTAAACACAGTTAAAACAAGATTTATTCATTTTCTTGAAGACAAGAGTTAACCGGGCAATGCCTTTAAGAGCTTGCTGCTATAAAATGGCGGACGCGTTGATGTACACTGAACGTTGTTAGAACTACCATTTCGTGGCATTTAAGCAAATCGCATGCCAGTATTTGGTTGTTTGACGACCAGGTTACCCATATTGTTTGTCACTTTCAGGTGGTGAAAGCGTTTGTAGTGCTCCAAGCGAGTCATAGAAACATTGAGGACCTGGACGGACTTGCCGTGGAACTGCAGGAATTCGTTAAGAAGAACACGGCGCCTTACAAGTACCCCCGAAAGGTAATCTAGGGTACCTGACAGTGCGTGTCGGATGGGAGAATCCTTTCGCTTGCAGAGATAGATTGGTACTGACAAATGGTGCAATCTAACTAACAGACACAAGGCTTATTTTATGTGAATAAGGAACCACCAATGTATTGAGCACAATTGCACTTTCTCAGCTTGTTCGTTCTATGTTGTCCTTGTCTGACAGATAGCCACCAACAATGTTTAATTTTAGACTTGCCATTATTAGCAATAGTGACGCCTCAATCAAAACGACAGCACACGCACAAACAAAAAATTAGGGTGGCGACGAACCGGGAACACTAATCATTCTAAGGAATTTGTCAACCCGAAAAAGGTTGGGGTTTATCAGGGAACCAACTACGTCGTGGAGTATAAAAAAAAATTGTAAGAAAAAAATAATTAGCAGTACTTTGGTTGTACTTGACAAAATTACCATATAAGGAATATATCTGTTGGAGTCAGAGAAACCTCGGTCTCAATGCTCGTGCAAGGACATCCAACAAGTGTGCCATTGGTTGTCTCTGCAATTACGTGATTCCTTTCGCCAGTCAATGCGAGCGAGGTGCTACCGCCGAGGAAGCAATGCTGCCACGGCTACACTATTGCAATGGCCCCCAAAGTTTGAGATGTTATTAGTCAATGAAATCTACAACATTTGGCAGGCCAGACATTGCGAATGTTGTGCGTGGCCCTATTTTGTAACACTGGAAATTTCTTAAGTCCTCCCCTATAACGTATTCCATGATAAAAATTCAACTTTTATATTACACTCTTTTCATCACAAGTACAAGAAGAAGACTTGAACACAATATTTCGTTGGGGTGGTATAGTTCTATCAATAACTCGAAGTCAATAGAAAGTATCCATGGACGCTTCATGCTCTTTTTGAACACGGTTTGCAGTGTTACGCCACTCTCCCCGATTTTCAAACGGCTTCGTGCCTTTCGTGCTTCCAAATCGGCGGCAGAAAACCTTGACGGAAAGTTGTGTAGTTTGGGAACGACTACCGGCGAACGCTTTGCAAACGCCCATGTCGGCCATTTTGACTCAACATCCTTCGCGCGACGCGATTACGCAGGTGGAATTCGTCGGAGAGCTGCCGAAGACCATCAGCGGCAAAGTTTTGCGCACATCGCTGAGGGAAAGAGAAAATCCAACCAAGGGTGCCTAAAGCTATAGTCCCCCTCCCCCAAGTGGATTAAACGTTGGCATCGGATCTTCGAGCTATCGTTCCGGCCTCGCATGTTATTGTTGGTTACCTGGAGCATGCTCCATAGTCACAGACGGGATGACAATGGCACAGAGGAGTTTTAGTTGTCCTACCTCGAGCGCACGCTTCCTGTTTGATGACACTTAGGTGTTACGTTAGCCCAGTGGCGGATCCAAAGGGGGGGGGCGGTGGGGGCGATCGCCCTCCCCCCCCCCCCCCCCAAACGCCTCGCCAGGCAACCTCCCCACCCCCGGGGTTCTTCGTTAGCTCGAAGAAAAAAAGTGGAAGCCGTTTACAACTCCCTGTAACGCCGAATTAGAGCGCAGCTCTTGAGGAGGAGGAGGGAAGGGTACTGGGGGGGTCAAGTGACCTTGAGTGGGGGTCACGTGACCTAGGGGGTCACGTGACGATGACGATGCCGATGACGTCATTAGTAACGATGACGATGCTGATACCGATGACGTCATCAGTGACGTCACTGATGACGTCATCAGTGATGATGACGATGCGGATGCCGGTGACGTCATCAGTGACGTCACTGATGACATCATCAGCGATGATGACGATGACGATGCGGATGGTGATGATGACGATGCGGATGCCGGTGACGTCATCAGTGACGTCACTGATGACGTCATCAGTGGTGATGACAATGACGATGCGGATGCCGGTGACGTCATCAGTGATGATGACGATGACGATGCTGATGCCGGTAACGTCATCAGTGACGTCACTGATGACGTCACTGATGACGTCATCAGTGATAATGACGATGACGATGCGGATGCCGTTGACGTCATCAGTGACGTCACTGATGACGTCATCAGTGATGATGACGCTTGCGATGCGGATGCCGGTGACGTCATCAGTGACGTCACTGATGACGTCATCGGGGGTCACGTGACCCCGGGGGTCACGTGACTTGGGGAGCCACGTGACTTTACCCTTGTGGAGAGGTCACGTGACCTTGGGGTCACGTGACCTTGGGATGACCTTGGGGGGCAAGTGACCTTGGTATGACCTTGGTTACGCCGACGGCGACGGCGACGCCGCTCAAGCCGGGAACGGGCCCCTAAGAGCTGCGCTCTAAAAACGTAAGGAATCGACGCGAGAAACAAAAGATTAAAACAGCGGTGGGTGGACGCGCGCGCTTCCAAAGTGGGGTTTATCTCCGTCAAGGTCACGGTACGTCTTCCCGACAGGGACGGCGCCAGGAGTTTCGAAGTGGAGAGACAGTGGGGAGGCGCACCAAATATCAGGGTCCTCGACTGCAGGCACACTTCCAAACAAGGCCAGCACGTCGAGCACGGGGAGAAAATACCTTCAACATATCTAGACCCCTTTCTCTCTCTCTCTGTCTCCCTTTCTCTCTTTGGGGGCTGTCTGCGAAAAAATTGTGCCCTGAAAGCTCCCAAACGCAGACGTCAAGCAGCCTTCCTCAAGGGTAGCGGATTATCCTTCCTCTCTAGCGGCCGCCTTTTCATCACTTTTCGTTTGATGGTTTCTTCCTGGTTCTGGGCTTGTCTTTTGGCACGTCTTTTTTGGCTTGCTTTGAGATGCTGTCGCCCACGGGCTCACTAAAGGTATCTTATTGGCACTATGTGCTCATTGCCAAGGGAAGTGCGGAGGGGACGTACCGGGAGGAGACGTTCCAGGAGGGGGGGGGGGGGGGGGATGCAGCTTGTACAACCAGGAGACCAATTGCTTTTCTTCTCAACTGAGAGAGGAAGCAAATGCTCTGGGTACAGTGTAGTCTGGGTCTGAGCTTCTCCTAAAGACGCTCCGCACTTCCCCACGACCTTGGCTTAAACATAAGCCCACTTTCGCCCTCGCCTCTATCCCTCACTGAGGATCAGCGCCGCTGCGCGGAATACAGAAAGAAGCCGACGAGCGCCAGAAGGGGGAGATGTTTCCCCTAATGGGCTTCATACTGCCTGCGGTACGACTTCTCGTGGCGGGAAGCTAATAAAAGAAAGATAAACGGTACGAGCACTCTAAAGGCTGGAGGCTGCTTACACGGGGTCCTCAAGCCGACGCCGTAGGCATTTATTTGTATACAATGCCGTTTCAACTTAGGGTGGCGGGACATATCTTAGGAAAGGCGCCCGCTACCCCTTGTCTCCCCTTGGCGCCGTCTTTTCCAGTTCAACGCGGCTTCTGTGAATTGACGGCAGAGCTTTCGCGCGGCTTTGCAGGAACGAATATGTGTGTGTCGAACGGACTTGGGGAAAACAAGGCCCTTTCAAAGATGCGGCTATACATAAATTAAATAGACAGTGTCTGTGCCCGTTCGAGTGAACACCGACTCCAGTCGTGATCGGCCTTTAGCCCATTTGAGATTCGCCGACCTTGCAACCGCTCTGCCCCATCATATCTCTGCACCTGTCCTCTCGACCCTGACGAATGAGCTAACTACCCAGAAACAAGTAAGTGTTCCTTTGATACAGAAAATATCCAGACGAAGTGCAATTGAATATAATTTGGAAGGATCCCTTGCTGGTTTAAGGTCTTGTCTAAGTTCAAAAGTTATAGTTGACGAACTGCAACATGCTTTCAAAAATATTCAACAATTATTCGCTTTCGTTCTCTCGAGTTGCATCCAGAACACGTGAAAACACGAGTTTGGGTTTGCAATGCCGCATGTGCTGCGCTCTGGACATTCCAAGTATACGGCGAACAACCGACGAACTTGCCTGGCAGCGTTCGTTTCGCTCGCTGCGTCAACAGTGTTTTGACGCCGCGAGCAGCGTCGAAGCCGCCGGGCCATTTTTGTCGCTTGTTTGCAACATACTCGCTCCGCTGATTTAAGCCGCTCTTCCCGTTGCCGCAGCAGTTGAGCACTAGCTCCAACCAGAATGTCTGCCAAGGCAATGTCTTTAAGCTGCCCTAAATCGACTGCTCACGTAATGTCGGTCTGAAACCCAAGTTTCAGAAAGGATAGTGTCACCACAATTTTTGAGATACTTACCTCTAGCGTGGTCACCCGAAAGGTTTTAATTCAAAGATTTTTAATTCAAAGATTTAGTTCAAAGAAAAAGTTTTAATTCAAAGACCCCGACAGGTAAACCGATACAAAAGCTCTCAAGATCTATATTATGTTATCAGAGTTTAGTAAAAACGATAACTCCACAAAAAATATAAACACCCCCCCCCCCCCCCCCCCCCCCCGCCGTTTTACACCGAGGAACCGCCCGCCCCTAAAATGGAGGTCTGGATCCGCCCCTGCGTTAGCCTCCAGCATGCTGGCGCAGCCAGAGCTATTTATTCTAAGGGCTCATTCACACTGGAAGCAGATCCGCGTTCGCAAAGCGGTTGCGAACGCGGTTGTATAAGGATTCAGTACAATTGCACGCGCACACGATGACATCAAATGCGCGTGCAATTGCACTGGATCTTTATACAACCGCTTTCGCAACCGCTTCGCGAACGCGGATCCGCTTCCAGTGTGAATGGGGGGTAAGAGAGTTCGGCGGATGGGTGGAGCTTGTGACCCACTGAATCTAGCTAGAACTAGCCGACCTTGCGATTATGCAAGATGGATGTGGTTTTTCGTTTCGCCACTTCCCTCTGAGTAAGCCCCCTCAAATTCGCGGTTACAAGTAGCCTTATGAAAACATTTCTCGTTCATCGGTATTCTGTTCCACCTCTAATTGATCATTCCATCCGAAGACCGCGCACCTTTTATCGATCTCCAATAACAAAACTTACAAATAAGCATTTTTTTGTTTGTTTTCGGACAAAAAACATGCTGAACAAAAGTTCGGCCATTTAGAGCACGGGTTTGCAGTTCCTGCGTCGCGAACACTTTTCGCGGTGTTGGATTGTGGCGGTGGTGAGAATGCAGAAAGTTAAATTTCTAGACGACAGAAGGGAATGAGAGCCGGTAATATTCTTAGAGATCGCTGCAGATAAGGAACTGTGAGCAATAGACCGATCTCAGAGCCAGTTTTATTATATATACGCCACCGCTGCCGCCATGCATCGTGGGACGCGCGACAACCCCGCTAAAGGCCTGCGCGAGCAGAGCACGAGGCGGCACGAGCTGCCTCGTGAACTGGCGCCTGCCTCATATGGACTACAGTGATGGCGACGTTACGCATGCGTGACACACCCTTAGCGAGATCGGTCTATTGATTCCGTGGAAAGTGCCAAATGTGCTTACTTTAAAGAGAGAACCTTTTGGTGCGATGACACATTAGTGCAGACGTGGGGTGGCTAATCCAAGGTGGGTCATGAATTAGTAACACAATAGGAGGCTCCACTCAAACTGAAGGGCCCCTCCATTTCCTCGAGGAAGGCGCGAGGACAGGCGCTGGCCAATCGCGAGGACGGATCCGCCGTCGCGATTGGCCAGCGCCGGCCCTCGCGCCTTCCTCGAGGAAGTGGAGGGGCCCTTCAGTTTGAGTGTAGTTTGAGTGAGGTTTCTGAATTCGGCGTAGGACGGGGAAAGCATTTGGTTGCCAGATCTCTGGTCGTGGTTGCTAGGCTGTCCGCATGTTCGAAAGAATGCCCAAGTCTCCAGAATAAACGGCTCTGCGCGCAGTCAAATTATGGACGAAGGGAATGAGTACGTGCTGGAAATTGGGCTCCGTGAGACTCCTGCTGTTCTTACCTTCTCAGTGACTACGACTTAGTAAAACATTCTTAATGTAAGGGGCGTTCCTTAAAAAAAAAGAACTGCGTTTTTTTTTTGTCCGAGTATATAAATTACGCATTGCAGAAAGTTAAAACTCCATGGGAGTGTGACACCAGCGGTTGGGATGGAACGCGAAATGTTTGAGAACATGATGTTACCCCGATCAAAAGATAATTGAGAAGGACGAAATTTCCCTATGGGAGCCGTCGCTCACCTAAGCTTAATTTCGTCGAAACAAGAAATGAGATTGTGGGTACATATGTAGTATCTAGGAAAAAAAACGATTACAATTTTAGAGCGCAGCTCTTAGGGGCCCGTTTCCGGCTTGAGCGGCGTCGGCGTCGCCGTCGGCGTCGGCGTCGGCGTAACCGCGCGGTGCATCATGGGAAATGTCCCATAATGCACCGCGCGAGCCCCCCACCGGGGTCACGTTACCTCGTGGGGGCACGTGACCCCCCGAGGTCACGTGACCCCCCGAAGTCACGTGACTCCCCTGAGGTCACGTGACCCCCGCCGATGTCGCGTGACCCCCAATGACGTCATCGTCACTGATGACGTCACCGGCATCCACATCGTCATCGTCATCATTACTGATGACGTCACAGGCATCCACATCGTCATCGTCACTGATGACGTCACCGGCATCCACATCGTCATCGTCATCATCACTGATGACGTCACCGGCATCCGCATCGTCATCGTCATCATCACTGATGACGTTACGGACATCCGCATCATCATCGTCATCATCACTGATGACGTCATCAGTGACATCACTGATGTCGTCACCGGCATCCACATCGTCATCGTCATCGTCACTGATGACGTCACCGGCATCCGCATCGTCATCGTCATCATCACTGATGACGTCAGCGGCATCCGCATCGTCATCGTCATCATCACTGATGACGTTACCGACATCCGCATCGTCATCGTCATCATCACTGATGACGTCATCAACGACGTCACTGATGACGTCACCGACATTCGCATCGTCATCGTCATCATCACTGGTGAAGTCATCAGTGACGTCACTAATGACGTCATCGGTACCCGCATCGTCATCGTCACTGATGACGTCATCAGTGACGTCAGTGATGACATCATCGGCATTGGGGGTGACGTGGTCACGTGACCCTCAAAGGTCACGTGACCCCCTGGTTAGTTTAACCCCCCCCCCAGTGCCCTTCCCTCCTCCTCCTCCTCAAGAGCTGCGCTCTAATTCGGCGTTACAGGGAGTTGTAAGCAGCTTTCACTTTTTTTTTGCCGACAAGCGTTTTTCACCAATATAAGGCCCATTAGCGTGCACAATGTCTTGTTCTGACGATATTGGGCTTGGGCTCGTAGACAGAAATTTCGTGTTTTTTTTTCAATTATCTCATATTACAGGTAAAGTCATGTTCTCAAAATTGTGCGCTGTATCCTAACCACTATAGTCGGCGACAGGTTAAGAACGAAGTGGAGGCTCCTCCCACCTCTTTCCACTTCAGTGGAGCGAACGCTGGAGAGGAGGTCGCCTCCTCTCCACCGTTCGCTCCGCTGAAGGGGAAAGGGTGGGAGGAGCCTCCACTTCGTTCTTGACCCGTCACCGGCTATAGTGTCACATTCACACGGAGTTAAAGATTTCTGCGATGCATACTTTACTTCTGCGGGCCGAGAAACACGGTTCTATTTTCTCAGGAGCGCCCCGTACCTATGAAACGCGCAATCTGAGATCCTTTTTATCACATGCTTATGCATCAAATTAAATAAGCGCAAAACAAAGCTGCGAGATTTTTTTTCTGTACTGTGTATGCGTGTGTGTGTGTGTGTGTGTGTGTGTGTATGTCTCTGCTTACAGATGGGGAAGTCAACCACTATGAGCGTCCGTCGTCTCCGCTGTTCACAACAAATCTTGCCATTGGAGTACCACCGATAGCGTGCATCACCCGTAGTAATACACGACCGCTTGCCGGAACGAAGCTCATCCAGATGGAAACGGGCAGGGTTGGGGATTGAACCCAGGATCCCTACTTTCTGCAGTGCCAGCTTTCGGTCCACGTGCTCCGAGCTGCGGTGCGTAAACAGACTCGGCTGCCAGTCCTTCATTTGTTTCCGAAAGGAGTCGGTGTGACAAAAGCATCAGTTCTGTTAAAAAAAAAAAAAAAAACTAAATAAAAAAAAAAGGAAAATGAGAAACGATATCAAGCGGCTCCGGTGCAGCGTCAGGCTTAGCTACTGCGCAACGGAGGCGCACAGTAGCTAAGCCCGTCCTGTCGTCTTCGTGTCTTCATTGTCCTTGTTGTGTCGCGCTTTTTAACCTTTTAAATCAGTATGAACCAAATCGCCCAAACACAAGTTTTAAGCGCACAGCTGGGCACGCGGCGGCGCCAGTGCGTCTGCCGCGGCTATGACGTCACTCCTCTGGAATGCGCAGACCGGTGAGGCGCGCGCGGTGGCTGCGGAGCGCGCGGCGGCGGTGGCTCCGGCGCGCCAGCTGTGAGCCGTGTGACGTTACTGCTCCTCGCGCGTGCGCAGCACGGCTGTCCAGGAGCCACGTGAAGCTACTCAGCCTCGGCCAGTGTAGCTCACGCTACAAAAAAATGCCAGTGCGTTTTCGTAGAAAATGTCTTCAGTTTGGACTAAAGCGCAACAGATTCTCAAACAAAGGAACACGAGTAGGTTACAGTATGTGAAATGCTTTTTAGAAGAATTGTTAGTGTTTTTTTTTTTTCACGTACAGTTGAAGACTAGAATCGTCTAGCCACAAATATTGTTTCAAGATTTTATATGACCAGTATTTTTAATGTCTGTTTAACGGATGTGATTAATGCTTGCTTTCCTATATTAGTAGATATACCATTTGTCTTTCCCATGATGGTCGAGTTTATTAATGCTTGTAATATCTCCGTGCGTTTGTGTAGAATATATTTCTTGCAAAGCCCTATTATGTATTTTACCACTCCTCTATCACTGCGGAGCGCAAGTTCGTCTGCTTCTTGCACATGAGTTTCCAAGATGCCAGAACTCCGAGTTCTTATTGGCTAATTGAAAACAGATAGTGGGTAGACCTCGGAGCATCTAGCATTGAGCTCTATCCGCTACCCTTTCATCCAAAGCCAATCGGAGCTCAGCGCCGTTCTGACGGCACCGCAACTCCTGGCAAGAAGCAGGCGACTTGCTCGCCGCATAGCATAGTCACAAAGACCCTCCCCCTCCCCCTCCTAAAAAAAAAGCCAGCCAACGATTTAACGTACACCAACAAACAAATCAGTGTTTGCCCAATCAGGGCAGCATGTTAATGTATACAGATACATCTTGACCCCCCCCCCCCCCCTCCCCCCGTTCTGCACCCCAAAACATCTCAGCTCTCTCTCCCCACCACCGTACAAAATTTCTGGTTGTGCCACTGCCCTCTTGTTTCTGCAGGATGCTCCGAATAAATAAATATTAAATACTAATTTATTTTGACAGTCTGGCCAATTTTACTTTGTAAGATGCTATCAAAATGCTGCAATTTTTGTAGGCATTTAAGTAATTGACTCATACCATTTCTTATGTTTGTGAGCGCAGGCCACAAGTAATTTCTCTCTTCTCTGCTTTTATTGGTGCAATCAGTCAAAAATCCTTCCTTGCAAAGCCACGTGGACGGGAGGAATTTATGGTTTCTTTTGTACTCATGATAGAAAATCTATGAGCTAACCACTCAAATAAAAGCTCGGCGTTCTGACGTCCAAGCGTGCTCTGGTCTCATCCTCCTCTCTCTCTCTCTCTCTCTATCTCCCCCCCCCCCCCCCTTTCTCGGCGCATAGCTCTAAACATTTGGGGTTAGCTTTGAATTTCGCGTAAGCTAGCGAAAGCACGTTCCTCAGTCGACCACCACACCCCAATTGGGTACGTACACGGCAGCATGGCGAAGGCAGAAAGGTTTCTTCGGCTGCGGTGCAACTAAACAGGCGGCAGTGTGGTGGTTCCAACAGTTCAAAGGCGAGACACAGACAAAGGCACTCTTGGGATCGAACGGCCGCGGTTTGGGTAGCGGGGGTTCGTATATTGTTTTGTGGAAACACGTTCGATAGGGAACCCGTTTCGTAAGCAATGATCTTTCGTGGAAACTCGCTTCGTGAACCCTGCGCTCCCGCAACGTCTGGGTGGCTTCACTTCGCTCGCTGCCGTATAGTGGTGGCTGTGATTGGGGGTTCTAGCGGCCGTGGGTTGCATCTCGGAGGCGCCCGTAGGTTGCGGTGCTCGTCCTGGCCAGCACCATAAATGGTCTAATACCCCATTCACACGGTTGCTAACAGCAAATCAGCCCGTGCTCTTGGGTCGCGAGCACACGCCACGCGCGGAAGATCGTTAATTGATTGGCCGCAAAGAATAAAGGTCCCTTAGCTAAAGGTACATACCTTTACGGTCGTGTGAATAGGGTATTAGATCGGCTTACAACAGACCGCGGTGTGCGCAGTTATCCCTCGCTTCACCACGCGCTCGAGAAGTTCTACTGTAAGGACGGACCCGAGCTGATGGCAAGCGGTCGCGAGACCCTCAGAGTTCGGTATGCAATCATTTAGAAAAAAAGGTCCATGAAATTTTGCGGGCTCTACGATGAAACGGGCGGACTCGTTTTGGTTAGACAATTTTTTTTTTTCGTGGAAATTGTAGCAGGATCGACGAAAGCATCTGTCAAGTAAATGTGTTTTGATGAACAGATTGCCACTAGAAATTCATGCTCATTTTTATGCCTCACTTTTAATGCTCCCTGCAGACTCGGCGACCGGGAGTATGTTACTTTGTCTCGGTCGTCGATCGCTATTTACGGAATAGTTGGTCGTGACTTCGGCATGAGGGAAGGGATTTTAGGGTACGCAGAAAAAACTGCCGTAGTTGCTTTCGCGTACGTCGAAACTACAGGGTGTCACAAAAGAAAATTTACGCGGTCTTTTTTACCGCAAAAATAAACTAGACATAGCCGAACGCTCATTCTCCGCCCAAAAGTAGCGCTAGAGGTCACAACCAGATGCCAAAGTTTGAGCCAGATGCGATAACTTAATAAAAAGTTATAAGCGATTTTCTGAAATTTTCGATGGGAAAATGGCGGCCGACGGAGTTTTCAGACACGCGGGGCTCTATACGGCACCAGAAACCGAAAACGGGCAAAAATGGGCTCCATTTTCCCATTGAAATTTTCAGAAAATCACTTACACCTTTTGATTAAGATATCGGATCGGGCTGAAACTTTGGCATCTGGTTGTGACCAGACTTGTACACGTTACTGAAAAATAGTAAGGAATTACATTTACAATTACTCAAGGCTAAATTGTAATTTTTTACAATTACAATTACCCTCTCATAAAAGTAAGTGGCCGTTACCCCAAAAAGTAATTCGTTACTTTCGTGGCGTTACTTTCAACATTTTCGTCCTCAATTAAGAAACAAAGGAAAGAGGATTATTTAAGTTCTTATTGTTGCCACCTGCTCCATTCATTGAACTTCAGTATTTTGGGCAACAGCTGGCTCTCGAAAGTCTCGTCAGACATTTTCCGTCATTTCTTACTGAAGATGTCGACTGCTACGCTGAACATCCATTGAACTGAGGCACTGGATGGGAGTGCCATATTGTGCCTCACGAACATTTAATGCTCTGCAGTGAGCTTCTTCAGTGAAGCGATGGAAGTGCTATCTAGCTCGAAGATAGAGCAAGTCTTCATCTTTGCAGCCGCTGCCTGATATTCGAGTTTTAGTAGGGTTGGTAAAAGTAAGGTGATAATTAAATAATAAATAAGGTTTGGCTCGATATTCTTCTTTCTTTGTCTATGAACACGTCGAGCCTCGGTTGAGATGTTGGTGAATAAGAGTTTCTAATATATAAATATAAGTAATCGAGAAAAAAAAAGGACACTCGTAACAATTAATTAGAACGTTGGTTAAAACAAATAAATGTAAACGCACGTTTGCTGTATGTACCTTTATTTGTGCCTTTCAGAATCGCACAGAGCGCGAGCCGACTGCAGTTTACTCCGGTGTTCTCCAGATAGACATCCGCTGATGCCACGGGCAGTGAAAGGTAGAGTACTAAGTAAGACACACTATGGCCCCACTCGCGAGTTTCACTCGCTCCTCCAGCCCAGAATGTCAAGTCTACGTCAGCCATCATTATGTTTTATTTATAAAAATATCTGCTTGCGATAAGATGCGTCGTGCGGGGTAGAAACAGTTAAGAAAAAAGGAAAATTATTACCATTTTCGAAGTGCTCGTGAAAAGTTGACTCGAAAAAGGGTGACTGAGATGCAGATAACCTGGCTGGAGTTCACAAATAAAGTGGGCCAACCCTAGAAGTTAGACTACAAAGAAGTAAGTAGCTTTTGAAACAGGGTCAAATAAAGTGAAAGAAGCAGAAAAAAAAAACATCATGTTAAGAGAAGATAAGTGTGCAGCAACGAACGAGGATGGTTGTGGCAATAACACCTTCACATATCATCACATCTCTTTTAGTGAATTTTAGGGTAGACGGAGCGTTGTCTCGTGTTGTGACATTATGAAAATGGTCGTAGTCACTATAACCGAGAAGGACATTGTTAATTCTTGTCTGTGCACTTACCGCCTCGAGCTTCTCGAAAAGGCACACAATCACTAGGTGTCCTCCTCTCCCCGTCTTCGATCGCAAAGACAGAAAACAGGCACTAAAAAAATCGGATATAACTTGCCCCCCCCCCCCTCTCCCTCTTTTTTTTTTTTTTTGTAGAAATGTTTATTTGGATTTTTGACATCGTTGTTAGGGTGTAAAAGAATAGATGCAGGGGCTTGGTGTTCCAAAAAAAGACTTTGCGGAACTGGAATGCCAAGCCTCCCTTTGCGCTGGTCAATTCGCGTGACAGTGTCACTGCCGTTCAACTTTACCAAAATGAAAACAACCTTTTCTTTAGAGAAGGGGGGGGGGGGGGGGGGGGGGAGAAGCTGGTCCTGAAAAAAAAAGTAACGGATTACAAGGAATCCGTTACGTAAAAATTGTAAGGGAATCACTTTAAAATTAGTCTAGAAAATATGTAATTTTTCCGTTACTAAATTACCGATAAATGTAAGGGATTACAAGTAATTTCGTTACTTGTAACGGATTACGTACAAGTCTGGTTGTGACCTCTAGCGCTACATTTGGGCGGAGAATGAGCGTTTGGCGATGCCTAGTTTATTTTTGCGGTAAAAAAGACCGTGTAAATTTCATTTACACGGTCTTTCGTAGAGTGGACGCGACCAGGGGGCGACATAAAGCACAGGGAGATTGTGCTGGACTCTCTGCTTAAGTTCATTCGAGAAGCCGGTATCCGGCACTATTTTTAAACATTTCATCCTCATCGTATTCCCCAACTCTCACCCCTCATCTTCCCCACAAATGACGTAAGGTCAAGGTGGTGGAAAAATCATTAAAATACGTCTCAAACAAAAACTACATTCACAAAATAACACACAACTTGAAGAGGATGGCTTCCAGGTTTGGAGTCAATGTACCCTCGCCAGGGGCGGTGGTGTTATCATTGTGGTCAAAAAAGCTATATCATGCTTCCAAATGTGACGCTTATCTGACCTTCAAGTGCTGTGGATTCGTGTCAAGTTGGATTACCGCAGTGTCTTAATCGGTGTCTGTTACCGCCCGCCTCATGTTAATCGAACTGAATTCAATATATTATATCATGTCATTGGAACTGTAACCAAAAATTTTCCCAATGATCACTGTTTCTTTGCTGGCGATTTTAACTATCCTGAAATAAACTGGTCTACATTACTGCCCCTTCCCAACAATGCAAAATCTCGTCAGTGTAGGGTTCCTTTCGATAATCACTGTGTTTGGACTTCACCAGCTGATAACCACAGCAACCCGTAATGATGCTATACTAGATTTATTTCTTACTACTAATCCAGAATGTGTAACGTCTATCAGTACTATGAAAAGTGTTAGTGACCCACGCTCTGATTCATATTCAAACTTCACAAAACGTTAACCGCTCCGCAAACATTCCTAAGCAAATATTCGTGTTTTCGCGTGCTAATATTGATGGGATGACGCAGCCATACTAAACTTCGAAATATATTACATGTCATCTCATGACGAGAAAACCGCAAGTGAAAACTGGCTGCTCAATAAAAACATGTTCATAGAATTAACTCACAATTTTGTGCCCAAAACTGCTGTTCCATCTGACATTGCCATCTCCTTGGTTTACCAACAGTCTAAAACGTATGCTAAAAAAAAGGAAGACTTCTTAAAACCAAAAACAATGGACGACTTCGCTGCTTGGCCATCATATCGCTCCCGTTCAAATTTGTGTAAATCCGAAGTAAAAAAAAGCGAAATTAACTTTTTTTTTTCCGTCACTCTACCTAACAATCTTTCCAGGGACCCCAAGAAGTTTTGGAAAATAGTTAATCCAAAAGAAACTAAGAATAGCTCTTCGTTTGTAAATGACAAGTGGGAGGCACTTAGTGATGACCAGACGGCCAATTTGTTAAATTCATTATTTTCCAGCGTCTCTACACGTGAAATATTTCCACTGCCATCTAACTCTCTATCTTATCAGGAAACATGCTTGCCTCCAAACTTATTTATCCCGGAAGGAATCCACAAGGCAATTCAAAATCTGTCTTCCAATAGCGCCCCTGGAAACGATGGTATCTCGGCCAAACTGCTAAAAATGACACAGCACTCAGCATCAAAAATACTCAGCGTTTTTTTTTTCAACGAAGTCTAAATTCTGCTGATGTACCAGCTGACTGGCGATTCGCCCGAGTTCAACCCCTTTTCGGGCAACAAATCAAATCCATCAAACTACAGACCTATCTCGCTCACCAGTGTGCCGTGTAAGCTCATGGAACACGTTATTTATTCTAATATTATCTCATACCTGGATCAACGCAACTTTTTTCCCCAACCAGCATGGTTTTAGAAAGCGCCACTCATGTAGTAGTCAACTGTTTGAGTTTGTCACGGATCTTCATTTTAATAGTCATTCCTCACTACAAACAGACGTTATATTTATAGAGTTTGCCAAAGTATTCCATACCGTCCCCCACCAACGACTACTCCTAAAACTTTCTCTCCTCCAGATTAACCCTGTAGTAAAAGAAATGGATAGCTTCGTTTCTAACAAGTAGACAACAGTCAGCTTCGGTGAATGGTTCTTCATCTAACTCAGTCCCAGTATCTTCAGGCGTCCGCCAAGGTTGCGTTCTCGGCCCTCTTCTTTTTTTCATTTATATAACGACCTTGCCTCTTCGATTACCTCAACTATCCGCCTATTCGCAGATGAATTGTGTTATTGATAGAAAAATCTTAGACCCGGCAGACCATCACGTCCTCCAAAATGACCTTGATGCTATTTCTTCCCGGTGCTCAGAATGGCAGATGACCGTTAACCCCGAAAATATAAACAAATGGCCGTTACTACGATTTCAAACAAATCATACAGCCAATATACATTACTCATGCAGCAACTTGAATGTGTTTCACTATACAAGTACTTAGGAGTGAACATCTCTGAAACTTTCTAATGGAAACAACATATCGACAACTTGGTCACCAACTCATTTAAATATGTAGGTTTCTTAAGGCGCACCCTACACCTGGCCCCCACTTCAACAAAACTGCTAGCATATAAAACAATTATTCTCCCAGAACTAGAATATGCAAGAATCATATGGCATCCAAATCAAAATTATCTTTCTTCTAAATTAGAATCTGTCCAAAGTAAATCAGCCCGGTTCATGTCAAATGATGTTTTGTCTCAAACTAGTGTCTCAGCTTTAAAAACTAATTTGGGTCTCACTTCATTGTCTACTCGGCGCAATATCAACCGCATATGTTTCTTGCATAACTTATACTACAGTAACTCGTGATTTAAAAACATCTATTGTCATTCCGCACATTATGTTTCTCCTCGAACCGATAATTCCTGTAAGGTACAGCAATACCAGTCACACACTAATTCTTTTCTGTTTTCACCCTTAGTATTATCGATTACAGAATGGAATAACTTGCCAGACGAGATGATTACTAACACAAATCCTGTTGAATTTAAAGCAATGTGCGATCACCTATGGTATGAATAGTACACGTACATGCTTATTTGTTGTTTTCATAGTGGCTTTTTGTTTCCCCATATTGAAATTTTTGTTTTATGCGTAGTTACGACCAGTTGAAAGTTGCAGTTGTGTACGTACAATGTCACTCTCCTTTGGTAAACTGTGTTGGGCTGATTGCGATTGTTTTATTATATCAATGACTGTGTTTGGAAAATTGTGTGATTATGTTGTTACAAAGGCATGCACTACCTACCCCCCCCCCCTCATGTAATGCGTCCTCAAAGACGCCCTTGAGGTAAATAAATGAAATAAGATGAAATATTTGCTGCGGACATGCTCAAGAGGTTGTGTCCCAAGGTCAATTCTGAAAAACATCTCCAAGACCAATCCAGGGTTCAGCACACGCACAAGTATGTTACCTGCCGTATAGGGCACGTCTATGAGATTCCGCTCTCCTGTGGGAAGGAGTATGTGGGCCAACCTGGGCCGGTGCGTCAACATCAGGCTACGTGAACACGCCCTTTCACTAAAATCATCTCCGGCAGGACACCTCGCCCTACATATCCGAGACTGCAAATGCATCCCTGGGTTTGCTAATACCAGAATCTTCAAGCAACACCACAACCCGAGATCCAAGGAGATCTATGAGGCTCAAATAATCAAAGCCAGAGGGGATGCTTGCATTAGCGCACCGTCAGTAGCCTTATCTGACATAGAACTCCAATACCTCGATTGGTTTTCTTAAAACGCAACGATATTTTTTTTTATTTATCTTTTAGAATTTTCTGTAAAATTCTTACTTTTTCTCTAATCTTTATTCCTAATTGTTTTTTTTCTTCTTATTTTCCTTCTCCAGTCTCATTTCCTCAGTCCTGTTTTTATTTATAGCTGTTCATCAAAAGTATTTTTTTCCTTCCTTTAGATTCCTTGCTTTGACAGCAACCTCTATTTCCTTTTCTATCAATAAAAATCTTCAGGTTTGTTCTCCTCTTCCACATTAAAAAACGCCAATTGATAGTAGCGCTTTGTCCTGTCCTGTTGTTGTACTTGTCCGTGTCTTTTGCGCTCTTGTCCTTTATAATATTATGCAATCACATTTATTTTACAGATCTTTCATATGCCGAGAAAGTTTCTATGTTTCAAATGCAACAGTGCATCAAAAAAAAAAAAACTCCTGCTATAAATAAATGTATTACTGTGCTGAATCCCTACAACGACAGTCAGGTTGGAAAAAGCTGTGCAAATCACAAGATTGACCACGAGTAGTATCACAAGGGGATTTAATATAATTCACACTTGTACCATTAGAGATAGGGTTTGACAAATAAAATACGCCCACGGTTGAAAAGAAATGAGTTCGGACAGCATGACAGTTTAATCCCTTGGGCAATCTACTTTTTCATGAGTTGGAGGTTACAGCTTGTAAAAGAAATACTTTCCAGTAAGTTTGTTTCCAGATATTTATTCTAGAAAATGATTCTTTTATATTATTTGGTCCAGATTAGAAATATTATTTTCAATAAGCTCAATAAACTTGATGGGTTTGGCAATGGGGCTTCACTGATGCTCACCCTACTTTAAAGGGGTCACGGAAACAAAATGTATCTGATCTGTCTTATCTTAATTTTGTTTCATTTATTAAACCACGAGGATGTTGATAGTAAGTGTAACGGCAAAATATTGCGGCTGCATTTTAAAAGCTGTGTTTAAAATGAATGTTTTTGGGGCTGTGAACCAACCATCCAATACGCTTGGGCATCATGAGCTGCAAAGTTCATAAAAGCTACGCTAAAAGGTTAAATAGATATTCAATTTTATTTAATCTTCAAACAATAAAATAAGACAAATAAAAATAGCAAGTTATAATCTTCGGAGACAGGCGACCTCAAGGCCTACAGATCTAACTAGCCTGGAAATTCCTCCAACTCGACACCGGAGCGAAGGGGCCAACACAGTGAGTTTGGGGTGTCTCCTAGGAAAGAGACAACCGAGTTGCGCTGGAAGGGAGAAACTACCCCCATTTGAAGGCTTTGAGAATAAAAAGTAAGTAAACAGGTGAGCTGGTTGATGTTGTTGGTACGCGGTACTTAACTCTTCAATACTCTATCTACAATACTTTACAATATTTGCATTAGATCTGCGGAATTCATGACCGGTAGCTGCGATCGCAGACAGTTTTTATGTCCCGCCGATCGTTCCGTCTCCCGAGCTATCAACATATATCTAATCTACAATTCACCTACGTATATCTTAATCCTCTACATAAAAGGGGAAATCAGTAATGCTCCGCGAGAAGCCGGACTTTTTTTACTGTGGTTCTTGAGGTGAAAACGGGTATAGAATGTTCCAGGCAAAAATATGGATAGAAATCAGGCTGGAAAGCATCACAAGTTGTCACAGGCACTTAGAAGCCAGTCTGCCTGTGAGCGTCGATTTCGTCACTATTGTTGCCCTGGACTAGCACCGTAATCACAAAGTCACTAAACGCTTGTGCTTGATTGATAGACACTGCATTCGGTGCAGAACGTAGTTTTCTTCCTGCTCTGGACAGTACCTTTAAAATAAAGCCGGAGGAGAAAAGGAAAAAAAGCCCCATGGCCGAATAAAGGATGGAGATTATATGTTACTACCACATGGATAAAAACAAGAATTGTCGTGACAATAAATTTGAGGGATGTATTTTCGCCCACAAAATTGTATTTAATTACAATTGTATTTGAAATACCCACGTTTTAGTATTTAAATACACGTCAAATACAGTACCCAATTTGTAATTAAATACAAATGCAAAATACACGAAGTATTTGAAATACTCATTTCAAATACTTGTATTTGATATACTGCCCATCCCTGATATATATATATATATATATATAGCACTCGTGTCTCAGGCAGGGATATTCTAAAAAGGTCGTATGTATATATATAAAGAAAAATAACAAAATAAAAAATAACAAAAAACAATATTTGATGGAAACAACAACGGAAGTTTAATTTGACGTTTCTACCTAATTTCTTCTTCAGTAAAATAAACAATGGGCTAGCAAAAATGAGCAAGAGAGGCGTTTGTAATGTAAGATTATATACCAGAGCTCAATACGATGCATAAAGATTTCAACGAACTTTAAGAGAGCTCAAACAGATGTTCACTCAAGACTTCGTTTACGCGTGCAGATAGGAGCTTGCTTGAAGAAAACTAAATAAAGCTTGTGGCGAAAAGAGAGGAGCTGGGACATGAACCCCATCGGCTGAACCTCGCCCCTCATCGATTCTTGCCAACGATTAAGCCCAAAGAGTTAAACAGGTTTGCAAAAGGAAAAACAAATTATTCATCCCTAGTCGAGGAAATAGGCAGAACACAGCATTTCCTTGTGTTATGCAACAGTGCAGGCCTCACTACAAAGACACATAAAACAGATCATAGATCTTTTTTGTGTAGAAGATTAAGATCACGAAATTCCCTATATATATATATATATATATATATATATATATATATATATATGTCAAAGATGTGTACTGTCGGAGTTACCAATTAGACGTTTATTACGACGATTATTATATATATATATATATATTATATAACGAAGTGGAGAACTCACGGTGAAAAACAACAAACAGAGGAAGTTTAATCGACAGTTTCGCCGAGAGACTCGGCTTCGTCAGCGAGTCTCTCGGCGAAACTGTCGATTAAACTTCCTCTGTTTGTTGTTTTTCACCGTGAGTTCTCCACTTCGTTATATATACGCCTTCGGCCCCTTGGCTCCTATGCCACCATGCCCACTATATATTATATATATATATATATATATATATATATATATATATATATATATATATATATATATATATATATATATCACTTGTCATTTATGACTATGAGTAATAACATAAAATGAAGCAAAACAACGGTGTACCACGATACTTTGACTGCGTGTCAGAGTGTTACAGTATGTCGTTTGTACTAGAGACACTGTATATGGCAGCGTAGCTGCCAGATAACGCTACTTCCAGCGAGATGAAAGGGCTTAGAGCGATAAGCTAGCAGCTGAAAGTGACCCCCACCCGGCCGCCGCCATGTTCTACATTTTTAACCATTAGACATCTGACCTTATAGTTTTAGCCTAGATTTTAACAAAGTACCGCGCATAGACAATTGCTTATTGATCTTTAATAACAGTACCGACGAGATAAGTTATGTTTCCTTTGTTTTCAGTCCAAAATGTTCTTCCAAAATGTTCTGAAGGCATCTAGCTTCGCAATGGCTCCGCTAGATGCCTTCAGCCGCGGTGCTGTATTTCGGTTTTTTTATCGGAGTTAGTCACTGATCTCTGGGGCTATCAGTATTGAAAAATAGTTTATCATGTTTTTAGAGCGATCGCAATACAAATCTCGGCTTCGCAGAAAGAACTAGACATATGATATTAGAAGCAGAGATGGTAAAATCTACCTTGTTTCTGGAAATCACCTTGGCAACGAAGTTCATCGCTCCATTCATTCGAGCACGTTGATTGTTGAACTTGGACAGAGAAAAAGTTCGGGGCGAAAGTCCGTGCGGCGAAAAGACCTGCCGACGATAAAAGCGTCAAGCCCGAGCGCGCTCGGTGAATCTCGGTACTGACGGTTGTCATAGAAACTGTTCCAACTTGCACCGCCTTCATGGTAACGAGGCGGGCAAGGGGCGTCACAAAGAAAAGAGTGACGTTACTTTGGCAGCCATGCAGCCATATACAGTGGCTCCCCCTACGAAAATGGCATATCTGAACATATATATTAAAAAAAAATATGGTTATATAAAAAATTGGGCAGATCTGGCCATATCAAGGACATCAGTTTATATAAGGCTTATCTAGCCAGATCTGCCCAATTTTTTATATATCCCTATCTGGGTCTGCCAAGTAGGGGTATATCTGCCTCTCATATTAGGCCAGATATGTCCCAATCAAGTAAGGCAACCTGGATATACAGGTTTTTTTTTTTTATTCTTGCAGATATGTTTAAAAAAAAAGCCATGAAAGCTACACTTATGCGGTTTGTGCGAGTGAGTTATACGCCCAGGGGGACAATGTGGGTGGCTAATGTTTGCGATAAGTCGGCGAATTATTTAAAATTCACTACTTAACTTTTCAATAAGTGAAAATAGACATATGATTCCAATTAGAAACTTGCTGAGCGTCGTCCAAAACCCCTAAATCAGTCATTTTTAGAAAGTCTTCCAGCGCGTGAGAAGCGTAGTAGTGCACTAAAGTTACCACTCGTGGAGCAGGTACTACAAGCCTGGCGGTTTCGGCAAGGCGCCCGCGCAATTTTTCCGTCTCTTATCTAGCCCCAGCATTGTACCTGCTCCAGGTGTGGTAACTCCAGCGCACTACTGAGCTTCACACGCGCTTAAAGTCTTTCTAAATGTTACTGATTTAGGGTTTTGAATGACTCTCAGCAAGTTTTAACTGAAACCATATGTGTATTTTCACTAATTAAAAGTTAATTAGTGAATTTTAATTAATTAGCCGACTTATCGCAAAGATTAGCAAACCACATACATGTCCCCCTGGGCGTATAACTCACTCGCACAAACCGAGTGATGTAGCTTTAACAGCTTCTTCTAAAACAAATCTGCAAGAATAAAATAAAAAACCCGGTATATTGTTGTTTTCTACAAATAACTACCAAAAGTGACTTCTCATCTGTATAAGAAAATACCGATTGGATACTGAGCATGTACCAACTTTTATTAATTTTTTACATGAGCTGCGCTTTACGCCACTCCTGATTTCGCTCAACTTAATTCCCAGGGAAAGCAGGATTATCGACATTCGCTTAACGAATGTAGATGAAACATTAATGTCGACGAAACGTGTGTCCATGAAACGTGTATCCACGAGAAGGTGGCCGTGGAATGTGTTATCACGAAACGCATGGAGAATACAAAAATCAGTATTCTACCTGCAGTTGTGACATGATTTTAGAATTTCGCAGAAATTAATCTCCCGGCTGCCAGGAGATAGACACGGCCTAATTCTAGAGGTAATCTGGAAGGGAACCTTTAGGAAAATGATCAATTGTCGCGAAGTATGTTGCAGCACACTTACGTTGGCAAGACGGAACTTGAAAGGTGTAATCCAAGATACATGTCGACACGGGCACAGCAGAACCACCACTCAAACACAAAAACGAGAAGGAAGGTGTCCATGATGATTCAACATGATGTAGCACAAGCTGTCATTTGTAGAACCAAACACTAAACGCATCACAAAAAACATTTTTGGGCTTCTTTGAAGAAATCGCTTGCAGAAGCAGAAATCCGCAGCAGCCACGCCAGGGCCACACGCCAAACAATATTCGGCAGAACGCATTCCGAGGTAGCCAACGGATAATGCGTCATCTGTCAAACCACGTGACCACTCACCTTCTATCACGCTTTCAGGTTGGGGAGAGAGAAAAAAGGAGAGAAGGAAAGGCCAAAACGGGAGTGCACAAACGAAAGGCTTATGGGGTATCAACGACCACAACGAGCGGATTTGTCACTTGTACCCAAGGTTGATAGTGCAGTGAATACTATATGTGGCCTTGGGCTCCAGGTAGGTGCCGTGTTCTGCTTTATCACCAGCTTCTAGATTGTAGTCACGTGACCCTAACCGGAGACACGATTGGCCTAAAACATGCATAGCGTTTACCCTGTTGTCAATCATACCTCGGCAAACCTCACTCATGAGGGCCCTCACTCACCCTCACCCACCCTCATCTTCACAGGTGAGGTGAGGGTGAGTGAGTTTCTGAACCAGGAAAATTCATGAGTGTGAGGGTGAGTGAGGGCTGTGAGGGCGGTGAAGGCCGTGAGGGCCGTGAGGGCTGTGAGGGCAATGAGGGCGGTGAGGGCGGTGAGGGCCGTGAGGGCCGTGAGGGCCATGAGGGCGGTGAGGGCCATGAGTGCGTGAGGGCGGTGAATGGCGCGAGGGCCATGAGTGCGTGAGTGGTGTGAGGGCGGTGAGTGCGTCAGGGGTGTGAGGGCCATGAGTGCGTGAGGGCAGTGAGTGGCATGAGAGGCGTGAGGGCCGTGAGGGCGGTGAGTGCATGAGGTGGGGTGTGACGGCCATGAGTGCGTGAGGGCGGTGAGTACGTGAAGCCCCCTTCAGATCGAGCATCTTTCTCAGCAATTTTGGTGTTAATGGCGGGTTGTTCTCTAGCTTTCCCTAGATCGACACGAATCGCTGAGATCGGGTCCGGCTCGAAATAAGCAAGCAACTCGGAGCAATTCGAGTACGTTTAAAGCGGCTGCATCCAATCAGGGGCGCAAAATTTTCACGTGATACCTCGTGCCGGTGATGATGACACCGAAAGACTTGGTTCTGGTGTGAAATCGATCGTTTTTTGGAAATAAACTGTTTCAGAAAGGTGCATTAGTATTCTTAACGAGATTTAAATGCACAAAAACACGTTTATAACGCGTAATTGTGTCTAAATAGTGCAAGAAAAATAAAATTTTATGATGAAAATGGCAAATTGCAGCAATTGGTTGCTGCGTGTGATCGCGGGCGGCCCGTGTTGCTGGTGTTGCGACGTAAAGTTTCTGGGCGAAATTGCCCCATCTGAAGCTGGCCTGAGTGGCGTGAGGGCCATCAGTGCGTGAGGGGCGTGAGGGGTGTAAGGGCCGCAAGAGCGGTGAGGGGCGTGAGGGCGGTGAGTGGTGTAAGGGCGGTGATTGGCGTGAGGGCGGTGAGCGGCGTGAGGGCGGTGAGGGCCGTGAGGGCTATGAGTGCGTGAGGGCCGTGAGGGCGGTGAGGGCCGTGAGGGCGGTGAGGGCCGTGAGGGCCGTGAGGGCGGTGAGGGCGGTGAGTGGCGTGAGGGCTATGAGTGCGTGAGGGCGGTGAGGGCCGTGAGGGCGGTGAGGGCCGTGAGGGCGGTGAGGGCCTTGACGGCGGTGAGTGGCGTGAGGGCGGTGAGTGGCGTGAGGGCGGTGAGTGGCGTGAGGCCATGAGTGAGTGAGGGGCTGAGGGCGGTGAGGGGCGTGAGGGCCGTGAGGGCGGTGAGTGCGTGAGGGCCATGAGGTTCAGTGAGGGTGAGTGAAGGGCTGAAGGTGAGTGTGACTGTGAGGGTGAGGGTGAGTGAGGGGCTGAAGGTGAGTGTAGCTGTGAGGGTGAGGGTGAGTGAGGGGTTTAGGTGAGTGTGGCTGTGAGGGTGAGGGTGAGTGAGGGCGACCTAAAATGCCGACCTCTGCTGTCAATACCGAGTGAACATAGAGCTCTATGAAGTCCAGTTTTTGAACTTCCAAAGAAGCTGTCCAGATCGAAAGTGACCCAAAACGATGCGACTTTGAAGATACTATGTTTTACGCTGTATAACCCATATTATAATTCTAAATGAAAAAATAGGCGCAGCTATTTTTTCGTGCACGATGTCCACAAATAAATAGATAAATAAATATGTATATATATTTTTACAAATAAATTTAAAACTATGTGTACACTGTTAGGTTTGCGTTTTTAAATTTAAAATTTTTTTACGAAAGAGTTACACATAAAAGACACCACGGACAGCACATCTTTCAACTTTCAACACACGATGAATCGCAGCGCTCGTTAACGGAAGGTTGCGATGCTGCGCGAACGGTTTTCGAAAGATGCTGCGTAGGGTACTCCGGGCGCAACGGCTTCGCAGCCGTTCGAAGGGAAAAGGATTCGGGACGATGAAGTAGCGTCTTGCATCTTCAGTAAGCTAACGGTTCGTGTTTCCCCGCTCAATTTAGCAGGGAAGCATGAACAAAATTAGTTTCACTGCTAGATTTAGCGGGAAAATTGATGTCACGTGACATACGTACCAATTCAATTTATCGCTAAATATAGCCGGCCGGTTACACCGACGGCGACGCCGACACCGCTTAACTCGCAAACGGGCGCTTAAGAGCTGCGATCTAAAATTCATTATTTGATTAACTCGCTTTCCGATCTTATGCACTTCGTCATATAGTCACACGTCAAACATAAGACCAAATTTAATTTGTCTTTTAATCTTCAAAAGGCGCGATTGATTAATTGGTCCAAATACCTGGAATAACTTCACTTTAAGGATGTTAACAATAGTTAACCAATTACATGAGACTCATGCAATATAGATCAACTAGTGTCTTGGCGAGTACATATGTCTTATTGCTTGCACGACCGAAACGGGCCCATATATCATTATCAGGGGCTATATTTGCACGCGTATACCGTTAGAAATGACCGTATTTACGCACTTATATGGCCACATCTGGCAGTATTTGCCCACTTATATCGCGGAATATGACCGTATTTGCTTGCATATATGGCAGAATATGGCCATATTTGACTTTTTGTATTATCATATATAAAATATATGATAATATAAAATATATCAGGGCCATATCTTACATTTTCGTACGGGTCTAGCCGCTAGCATCTTTCATGCGCATTGAGCAGGCAGGTATAAAGCCACCGGAAGTAAGCGGCTTGTCCCGGAAGTAAGCGCTTGACAGGCTTTTCAACTCTTCCAGGAGCTGGTTCGAACAGCGTTCAGGGCGCTGGATTTTTCTTGTGATCCCAAGAGATTTAAAACGTACAGCAAAAAAGACGGGACGGAAGAGAGGAGACAAACAACCGCTGAACTTACAACTGCTTGTCTCCTTTCTTCCGTCCCGTCTTTTTCGCGGTACATTTTAAATAATCATGCCTTACCAACAAGCCCAAACTTTCATTTTGAACATCCCAAGAGAGCCTGCTTGTTGCGGACTGCATGCGCACCCGTGAAGTCTCCTGGGAAGCCATTCGGTGTGAAAATTTTGAGATTCTAGTATCAAGTGCGCGTATGTCCCACGTTCAAATGCCTTATTCTTGGGGTTTAATCCAGAACGGGACTATTAAAACCCAATGAAAGACACAAAAGGCGTAGACCGAAATATCGACTGAATGCACTAGGAAGCCCAGCGCACGCCCAACTTCCGGGACAAGCATCGAACTTCCGGTGGCTTCACTTGCGCCAGGCTCGGAGATTTCGCGGCCGTGGAGAACGTGCTCATTCGTATGCTTGACGTGCTAATGAATTCGGCCGTGACTTCAATCAAATATATGTTGCGTGAAAGCTCTTTGTGTTTGTGCAGAAGATCCCGGGCTCTTTTACCGCTTTTTTGTCATCTCTATTTTTTTTTTTTAAAGGGGGGGGGGGAGGGGGGGGGGACAGCAGGAACGCCGCAACGATTGCCGTCGCCGAGGGGGCTTTTTCCTACGTATTTTCTGTCGTCTGCAGGCTTGTTTTCTTTTTATTGCTTTTTTTTTCACCTGGAATTGACTTTCCTAAAACGTCACGTATAGTTATGTTTGGAAGTGTTTTCAGTTCATTAATCTCGTTCCTCTGACTCATGGGCGACACCTGTCTGTCGATTTGCGCAAGCACCGGCCACGGCGCATACATGAGGTGAATGAGGCGTAGGCCCTGGAGGCGAGTGTACTTGTACCAAAATTCTGTACAACGAACTTCAACGAACTTCAAGGCAGCTAAAACAAGTGTTCGCTCAAGGGTTCGTTCACGCGTGCATATCGGAGTTTGCTAGACGAAAGCTTGTGGCGAAAACAAGGGAGGAGCTGGGACATCGACCCCGCCGACTGAACCTCGCCCTCGACAATTAAGCTGGAATTAAGCGCACACAGTAGAGCAGGTTTGCGAAAAATATAATTCGTTCATCTCTAGCCGAGGAAATAGGCATACGAATTAAACAACCTTAAACAGCATTTCAATGTGTGCATATGGTTATTTCTTCAAAGTGCAGGCTTCACTACAAAGGCACAAAATACAGATCATAGATCATTTTTGCGAGGAAGATTAAGATCACAAAATACCATATTTCATGTATGTAACATTCTACAATATATCACAATCTTAGTGCAGTTTAAGACTAGGAGTAATAAGTAGATTTGCAGCCAAGTTGTCGCCATTACCTAACCTGGCGTGAACCCTTTTCAGAAACCTTGTCGCTGCTTCCGTTGCCGTCCTAAGTTCACCCGGCATTGCGTGTGCGTCCACTTTGGTTACCATCTGTGGTGACGATGCAGTCGCGGTCTCGTCACGTGAAAGAACGCTTTTCATCAAGCCAGCCTCATCAACGCCGGTGGCTACACCCACCATAAATCAGCTGTCCCTGACGTCATCGACTTTACCCGGCTACAAAAAGGATCGTCGCTTTCCCAACAGCGGGATTTGCAGCCAAGTTGTCGCTATTACCTAACCTGCCGTAAACCCTTTTCAAAAACCTTGTCGCTGCTTCCGCCGTCCTAAGATCATTTGTGCCTGTGAGGGCGTCCGCTTTGCTTCATCTGTGGTGACGGTGCAGTCGCGGTTTCGTCACACGAAAGAACGTTTAGAACACTTATCATCAAGCCAGCCTCATCGACGCCCGGTGGCTACCCCCACTATCTATCAGCTGGCCCTGACTTTATCTACTTTAACCGACTAGAAAAAGGATCGTCGCCTTCACAACAGCAGGATTTGCAGCCAAGTTGTTGCCATTACCTAACCTGTCGTGAACCCTTTTCAGGTATGTTGACGCTACACATCTCACTGTAATATTTCGCGTATTTTGTCCTCATTTCATGGCGTCAAACTCCCAAAAGTCTGTGCATTGTGGGTGTCGATGGATCAACGTGCCAAGCAAGCATTGGCCACTTCGTGAATGGATCAAAACAAAGGTTGCACCACCCACCACCACATCGTCTGAGCCTTTCCTGTCTCTCGACTTTCGTTTTTATTTTTTTTCTCAAACTGTTTACTGTTGCAATTGTTCTGTTGATGTTGCTTTCTGCACCTGGGGTGTAGGGAAAAACCCTTGCCCAACATCAACCGAGGAAAAATTATATAAGCCGCAACAGGCCATCGAGGTCTAAATTTTTAGCGAAGGGCTAATCTTTTAGGGGGAGAATGGCTGTGTCCGGGGACACAAACGAGAGTCCGAGCAAGAGGGGACTCCCCCCTTTCTATCTTCTTAAACTGTTTGGTAGAACGCGCGATTTACGAGTTGAGGAGGAAAGCTAAACAGGAAAAAGTTGGAAAAGCACACGAAATCGCAAATATATGGTTGTGCTACTTGAAAAAAAAAATACGTAGACAGGAAGGTGTAGACGACGTTTCGGGCGGACGCCCTTCTTCAAGTGATAGACGCGAAATACGGCAAGGAACAGGCAAGGGTCGTACACGTCACAAAGATAGGTGTAGGTACATTGGCCGAGGGGAAGGGGAAGGCGAAACCACTAGAAAACGGAGCACAACTTCTTCGCTTGTCATCTAACGCAATAAATAACAAAAAGAAAGCAGAAAAGAAAGGCAAATCAAAAGCCAGGAAGCTCATTGGCACCACTTTGGAGGTGGTTTCCAATTTATTCAATCGGATTTCCATGACTTTTCAATATTGGTAATAGTGGTAATAGATAGGATAAGTTGGGCCAATCATAACCCTGTTCTCTACGACATTAACAATATTGGTTACAGAGAGGACACAGTGCATATTTTTGTTCCCAGTATTGGCCCAATGGCGAGTGCTCTCTGAGTAACCGTCCCCAGTGAATTTAGATCCGTTTACCGAGAATGAAAGGTGAAGCAGAAGTTGCTCAATCCTTGATCCCCAAATGGTGACCATACGAGAAGCCTTCCGCTACTTTCCCAGAATCCAGTGATTTTACATAAACCTATTCTACTACTAGCCAAATGAACGTTGTTATTGTCTTTTTTTTTTTTAGTTTGCACGGACGGCGGCTCGCGGCATGCGCCATATTGTCACGAGTGGTGACCAAAAGAACAATAAATAAAGAGGAAGAAATAAACGTTTAATGTGGCGAACTTGTGCCAAAAATGAAAGGGGTACAAAAGATATTAGAGAGTTTTAGTAATACGTATAGGGGCAAACGCAAACCCCCTACGTTAGCGTTAACGTTGCGTCGACGCAACGTTACGGAGCGCGTCGAATACGCACTTTTAGTACAGCGGAAGAAGAACGCATACGTAAAGACTTGTAGCGCCATCTAGATGTGCTCCTGTAAACTTCTTCAAACAATCCAAGGCGGGCATTCGGTCAAGCCAATCCAAAACCCCGATTCTCCTCGCTTTGTTACGGAAGTGCGTGTTTCCGTGTGCCTGTTGTGTAAGTGTTTTGTCTATTTTTTTTTCTTTTTTTTTTTTTTTTTGTACCGACCGCACGGTAAACACCTTTTTGGGTTCGACGACGTCGCCAACGTTCTTGGCTATCGACACCCATCTTTGTGGGTGCTCGAAAGGGTTCGTCGCGTTGACTTCTTTGAGGAAGTTGATGTCATCTTCGATGGTAAAGCGAACCCGTACAATGCGCGTAGCACTTCCGCTGGTTTGCCTCACCGCCGCCATTTTTCAAACTGGACTAGTCTCGCGCTGTCCCGTGCGCGACGAGAGCAACGAGATGGCACGCAGGGGACCGCTACGTACGTTCGCAAAAATCGATAGCGAGCGTACGTACGCAAGGCTCGCCGCAGTACGTACGTATGGCGCGTGCGCAGTGTGGAGGACGCAACGTTAACGTATGGGGTCTGCGTTTGCTCCTATACGTATTACTAAAACCATAGAGTAATATAGTAAACGTAAAGAGAGGACACAGGAGCCGATTCGCGGCCCAGATAGTGCGTTTCATACCCTCCGCTACGTGGCGCTTTTCTGCAATTTGGTTAAAATTAATTAAAACTCTTTCTGTGAAAAGTATTTATTTTTTAATTGGCAATGCTTTAAAATTGTTTAAAGTACTTACCACGGCTAAATAGTTTAAATCAAATACGTCACAAAAAGCACGTGATGAATGGCGCCTGCCATGGCCTGCCTGCCTGCACGCCGTCGCTTCTGCATCATACTGCATGGCCTTTGCTCGTCCCTGCGTCGTTCGTCTGTGCCGTGCGTGCCGTCCAGCTGTGCTTTCTGCTGCATCATGTTCGGTCGACTTTGCATCAATCAAGGTGACGCATGACCGCCCGCGTGCTGGCATGCTCGGCGTGAATTCGTGCAGCCGATCGGTTCGAGCTTCTCGCGCTGTTCTTTCTGCCGGGCTGCCTGGCTGCACTTGAACCTGTGTGCATGTTGATTTCCGATGAGATTGTTTTAAAAAAAGAATTTAACTTACGACCCAGCACACGACATTGTCCATGGGTTTACAGATGACGGTGTTGAACGAACCTCTAACATTGCAGATAGAGCCTTGGTTGTTATGCTGTCTGAAATTTCCAGGAGGTGCGTTTAGCCCCTTGCATACACTGTTGTGCACACTCCAACAACGTCTTCTGTTTAACGCAGTCTCCTCATTTCTCTCATTCGGGAGCTTAAAGGGGCGGTGCAACGATATTCAATGGGAATGGTCTTCACTTTACACAAGCTTACTGGCACTAGTGGGACTCAAGGATATTCGCACGCAACGCCACTGACCAAGAAACTCCTTTGTTGCGCTGCAAGTTCGAGGACAAAACCGAGTGTTTTCATTCAATCTCTCCTTCGAAAAACCTGATGACGTAGCTGGGCGGTAGCAGTACCGCCCAGTGACGATATTTGAATACGGCTCATAGATTGGACCCGAGCATGGCGTGGACACTCGATTTGGACTCGTGATAATCGATAGCTCGAGAAACATTCGGGTAGTGTCCTGTGTCCAATCGCTGCAATGACGACAACAGCCGAACCATAACAATGTCTTGAACTCAGCGCGTGTCCTGTGCCTTGCCAACCCCAGCGCATGGCTATGATCAACATTGGCGGCATATAATCGGCTCCAGATCACGGGGCCGCTTGTTATGGCTTCGAGTTGAGGGGTGAACTCTGCTCGTTTTTCTTTATTTTTTTCTGCGACTTCGATTGCGTGTGGTGAAAACGTACGGGTATTTCACAGATCATTAACGTCAGGGGTTCGTTCTAAGCGGTATTTGCGCAAAATAAAAATATCAGTGCATCGCCCCTTTAAGTCTGTTTGCTTTACAGTAAAGGCTGTGGTCTGTGGTTAGGGGGCTTCAAACATCAGCTTGGTGTGTGTGGTAATAAGCCATTTCTTGAAGTTCACAACGAACACGTTTACTCTGTCTTTGATGTTCCACACCTTCCCAAAACAACCAAGA
Source organism: Ixodes scapularis (assembly GCF_016920785.2). Taxonomy (NCBI): domain Eukaryota; kingdom Metazoa; phylum Arthropoda; class Arachnida; order Ixodida; family Ixodidae; genus Ixodes; species Ixodes scapularis. The sequence goes on along the minus strand of NW_024609881.1, from coordinate 77,562,391 downwards.
GCAATCTCCAAGCCCACAAACTTTGCATTCGAAATGAGGTCATTGAGTGGTCTTCTTTGTTGAACTTTATTGTTCTATCCATGAGATGAGCTTGCAACTGACTCCGAAACTTACTGAGAGAAACATTTTTTCAAGAACCTTTCTGTAACATGGAAGAAAATTGTCCCCCACAGGTCTGCTCTTTCTTGCAATCATATCCCTTGTTTATGCCAAGGAACTTCCTGAGGCAGCCATGGCTACAGCCTTTTTCTGTGATAGGATGTGCATACCTTTTGACTGTCTAAATAGCTAAAAAATTCAAGAAGACAGGGCAGAAGTTGCGTCATGCCAATCTGAAGGGAGAATCTGAAATACTTGATTTTTTCCACCAGTAACTCGGATGGATTTCAGCATGGCAGTTCCAAAGTAGGAGGCAGCCATAAGCCATCATTGGGTGTCAAGTTACTATAAAAAGTTTCCTCATGCTCTGTGATGAGCTTTCAAGCAGCCATGACTTGAAGTTCTTACTTACACGACGCCTGCAGCAAGACACACTTGAGAACGTTTTTGGAGCTATATACGACAAATGCTGGGCTGCAACACAAACCCAAATGTGGATCAGTTCACCTCAGGACTAAAACACCTCTGGATAAAGAAACTGTTCAAACTGTCGGACAATGAAAACGTAGAGGATGACAAGGCTGACCTCCTAAAGGAGTTGCAAATATCTTTGCACCATGAAAGTTTAATTTCAGACATTGTGGAATGTCTTCCAATTGATAACTTCCCGCCACTTGAGGATATTTCTGAGCTGGCATCAGACATCAGGTCTAACATAATTGATGACTCGTCCACTTTTTTTATTACGTTTGGGGCTATTTGATCAAGCTTTTGCTTGAGCAGACAACTTACAGCTGTGGCTGTTCTCAGCTGCTATCGGATGAGTCTAATAACTTGACCAGGCCTCACCAGTACTGCCTTGTTCCTAAAGCATACCACGTGGCTGGAAAATTCTTCGGGAACTTAGTAGTACCATCACAGGCTGCCTTTCATTTTATTCAGCCACTAGAAAATGACTTTCTTCCTATAATAGAGAGTGTGACACATGTTCGAGGAGTCTGTGCCGCCTTGTATAGCACACTTTGAGGTCTGGGTGGTTTTAGCCTTTACCCAGAGGAGTACCACAAAGGGTTTTTAAAGTTGTTTTGCAGAATACGCTTGTGTTGACATGTTTGATTTCTTAACCGGAATTTGGACAAAGTTCGGTTGCACACTTCAGTGGTTAATAAGAACGAGACAGGTTTAACTGTTAATAGTGTATTAACAGAGGCGGTTGCCAAACCAAAAACAAAAAGTGCTTAAGTGGGCGGTGTAGCTTGCTCTCCAAATATTTGTTTCCCCTTTTTCCAGCGAATGCGTATCACGGCTCCCGAACAAAAATATTTGTCCACTTTCTACAAAATTGTGATAGAAAATAGTGTATAGAGGCTAAAAATATTTGAAAGAAAATGTATCCACTTTTGTATCCACTGTCCATAGTCTTTTAGCCGCTTTTTTCTGAAGCCATATTTCTTTTCTGAACAATTTCGGGGAATGTTTAGGGACGTTGAATCTTGTCAGATTTCGAATAGAGTTCTCTTTGTTTGGTAATGGCTTGAGGCTATGCGAATTGGTGTTTTTTTATATTTGCCGGAAATCGGGAATTTGTACTATCCGGCGCGTGACTGGTAATGATAGCGATGTCTTATTTATTTTTGCACTTACTTCCCGTACCCGAGTCGGCGTGAAAGTGAATGTATCATACAGCATGTTCTCCGTGGAAAGGTTTTGTTAACTTGGTTCCGTTAAGAATCTATTACGAAGTGTACGATATGCCGAAGTCCTTCATATTCATTTATTTTTGTGAGTATCGATCTCTTTCGTATAAAACATACAGAGCTTCTGAAGTAAATCATGTATACATGAATGTGGTCCAATAAAATGTGTTCGAACCACTCACTGTTGTTGACTCCAAAATGCTCCACCAGCCAGGAGTCAATGCGGCGATTGTGTAACTTCAATGCTTTACAATAGAAAAAGAACAAGAAATATATATGCTTATGCTTTGTGAAGTAAAATGAAATATTGTTTGATACATTTTGCACGGACTCTATCGTAAAAAATAAAGCAAAAGTGCGTCAGTATTAAAAAAAAAAAACAAAAAAAAACAGCGGCTTCGGGAGTCAAGGAGCTCCCGAGAGCCGAGCGAGGCGGGGAGGAAAGAGAGACAGAAGGGTACCGGAGAACCGGGGCAGAAACGCCCAAACCGAAACCGAAACTAACTTGACCGGAAACGGAATCAGATTACACTTCATACCGCCCGCTAGGAGCGCTACCTGTCACTGGTCTATCTGGGCCGCTGGGGCCTATGGCAGTGTCCGCTCTTTACCTTGTGTATATTACTCTATGCTAAAACTCTCTAATAACAGAGCGCCGCGGGTGTCGAAGTCGGCGTAACAGCAGAGTCGAACGCTGGGGCGAGACTGACTCCCCGCTCGCCTTGCGGAATCCCTTAGGTACCCTCGTGGGTTTCTGGATCGTTCGGCATAGAAGGTTCGGCGCGTAGAACATTCTAACCTCGAATCAGCAAGACGGTTCTCGAATTCACCAGAACATCACATTACAGTGTCAACAAAAATGTGTAGCCGCGGCCAGGAATCGAACCTTGGCCTTCTGCGTGGAAGGCAAGCGCGATAACCGTTAGGCCAGGCGCGTGCTGCCTACTTGGCCAGCTGCGCGCGCGGCAATATGCCTGGATGTACTGCCAAGATCGGTTTTGCCGGGCATTTTTATTTTGCTAGAATAAACTCGTTGTCTTCGTTCAAGTACACACTGGGTTTAATCCGGGCACATTCTTCACGATCAAAACCCAAGTACGCAATAATTTAATTTACCCAAAAATTCGCCGCAATCAGGCGTGTGGGAAAACATTTACCCCTCGTCTGCATCGTGAAACAGATAATGACATGAGAACGCAAGTCTATGCCATTTTTGTTTTTCGCCTTTATGATTTGCCGGGTTCTCTTCGTGCATCGCGGGGATTTGCTGAGTTCCCAGACGGAATACTTGTGTAAGGTAATGAAACGGTGCAACGAATTTATAGTTTGGGGGTGCTTTGTTTTGATTTTGCAGCATTTGATGTTTACTGGATTATTTTGATGATTGGCCATTACTTTTGCGCCCGTTCTTCACAGGAGAATTCTATATTCAATGTTCAAATCATTGTAGTATTCAATGCTTTTGTGTATGTTCAGTGCTTTGCGTGATGTTGATGATATAGTGTAGGAAGATAAAGGCTTGAGGACTGTTTTGAACAATAACATAGAAGAGATTCTTATCTATTTATAACATTAAATATTTATATTTTCTCAATTAAAAAAAAATTCTGTTGACACTCAGTTTCTGTCTTTAGGTTGACCGGATGGCATGGACAATGCAAGTCACCTTCTTATGTCTTGTGCTAAAACTCAACTTGGCCGAGGCTGATTTTAAGGACGCTGTTGATTATATATATAACAACTCTCAAGCCGTAAGGCTGGTAAGCAACATTGCTCTAAATTTCGGTCAGCGCCGTTTTGATACCAATTTAAACACAAATATGTATTTTTAAGTACTTGAATATTTTTTCCTCACTCTGTGTATAGTTTTTTTTAATATAAATCAGCATTTCGTCAAATTATGTTTTTTTATTGATTTAAATCGGCTTTGATATAAAGTTTGCGTTTCATTGTCTTTTCAAATATCTTGAACGTCTCGTAGATACGTAAGTTGTGGAACGAGAGTCACTTTTTAAACTATTGCGACGGCGTTACCTTCAAAAGTCACTTTAACGATGATAAAGACGGGCATTTTTGCAGGATCTTATACGCGAATTTCTATCTTAGGGCGGTCGATGATAATATCCTCTGTTCTTTTTGTTTTTTATGGCAATTGACGCGTTCGTTCTTCCGCAAGACTTGATAACCTATCTTGGTGCGGATTATATTTCACACATGACCTGTTTCCATTTAAATGTTCGGTCTGCGAAAAGCCAAGCTGTAGATCTTGAGCTACTTTTCGATCAATTTGGTTTTTCTTTCGATGTCATCATGCTCACAGAAACCTGGTACACTGAAGAGACTGACGTACTACAACTCCCTACATACCACTCTTTTTACATAAATCGTAAAGAGAAACGTGGTGGTGGCTTAGCCATTTTGACAAAAAGTGTTTCTGGTAAGTATTAGGTGATTATAGTTGCATCACTCAAGATTACGAAATGATGTGTATACGCAATAACCAGAATATCTTTGCTGTGGTGTACCGACCACCAAACGGCAACATTGAATCGTTTTTAAAATTTTTCGAGTCTTTTTTGTTTTTTGTTAATGAAGAAAAATGTAATGTAATTTGTGGTGGGGACTTTAATATTGATATGAGCGCGGAAACCGTAGCTAAAAAAAGTTTAGATTCGCTGATCAGGACATATATATGGTTGTGCAAATGTTATTAATAGACCTACACGTGTTACTCTCCAATCTGAAACATTAATTGATTTGTTTATTTCAAACAGCTCAGTCGATTATATAAAAGCTGGCGTCATTGTTTGCGATCTGAGTGACCACCTCCCAATATTCATTTCTCTCAAAAGTTTCCCGAAAAAAAATTGTAGGACAGAGCGGACATTAGTACAAATAATAACTTTAGATCGACTCAACGCTTTTCAGACCGCTGTTTCAAATACAAATTGGAGCCGGGTACTGTGTGAGGATAGTGCTGACGGAGCTTATAACACTTTTATAGAGTTATTTCTTGGACTGTATAAGACATATTTTCCTTTCGCTTCTATTAAAACAAACAAGCGCATAAAGAAGCCTTGGATAACGAGAGATTTACTCTGTAAAATTAAGATAAAAAACGCTTTATATGGTAAATTCATAAAATCCAAGGTCCAGAAGGACCTTAAAGTATTTAAAAACTATCGCAACAACCTGACAAAAGAACTAAAGCGCGCCAGAACGCGTTATCATTTTGATTTGTTCAAGGCCACACAAGGACGCACTGACATCATGTGGAAGCAACTAAATTATCTTCTTTATCGTAATCGCCCCTTCAGTTCAACTGAAAAAATTCTGTGCAATGGTACTGAACTTACTGGACGTTCACTGGCAAATGCTTTAACGAACATTTTGTAAATATTCTGGGTACTACTGAAACGGAAACTCCTTTGGTTTTAAATGATAAACGAAACAATGATTCGATATTTCTAGATCCCGTCGTCGAACCAGAAATTATAAGCGTGTTTCTTCAGCTTAAAAACAGTTCTAGTTGTGACGTCGATGGCATCCAGATAAGACCGGTAAAACATGTTATTCATCTGTTAGCACCTGTAATAACTCATATATTTAATATCTCTTTATCTACTGGAATTTTTCCTAAGCGAATGCAGATTGCCAAAGTTTCAGTATTGCATAAAAAAGGAAATGTAAATGAAATGGGAAACTACAGGCCAATTTCAATATTACCAGTGTTTTCCAAGGCACTCGAAAAGGTTATTCATACACGTTTGACTAAATTTTCAAATAAGTATAACTTGATAACTCCATCACAGTATGGATTTATAAAACACAAGTCGACAAAATCTGCCTTACTTGTTTTAAAAGAATTTATTTTACAAAGCTTTGAAAACAAAAATATGGTTCTTGGAGTCTTTATAGATTTCACCAAGGCGTTTGACTGCTTCAATCATAAAATTTTACTATCTAAATTAGATAATTATGGAATTCGAGGGCACGCTTTACAGCTGATAAGATCTTATCTGAAGCATCGAGCACAATATGTTTATATCAATGGGAATTCTTCCACTATAAAACCTATTCCTTCTGGTGTACCACAGGGTAGTATATTGGGCCCCTTCCTCTTTAACATGTACGTGAATGATATAGTCAATATTAATGTAAGCGCAAAATTTGTAAACTATGCTGATGACACGAGCATACTGTTTTCTGCAGATGATCCTGACCTATTATTCGATATGGCGAATCTGGCCCTGTCTAGGTTACAAACGTGGAGTCATTACAACGCATTACAAATAAATGTAAATAAAACCAAAGCCGTGCTTTTTCGTCCTAAAAATAAACTCGTTACCATTACCAAGGAGATAGTTTTGAATTCAACGAAAATCGAGATTGTGAATTGCTTTAAACTCTTAGGTGTCATGTTTTCTGAAAATATGTCGTGGGAAAGTCATATAAACTCTCTTATTTCAAAGCTATCCCAAACTGTGGGCATGTTAAATCGACATCGTTATATTTTACCAACCAGCGTTAAATTATTAATATATAATTCTCTATTTTATTCTCACTTAAATTATTGTCATTTAGTTTGGGGAACAACAACTTTAACAAACCTAGAAAAGTTACATGTATTGCAAAAAAAAGCACTGAGGGCAATAGCTGCCGTCTCGTATGATTTTCACACAGCTGGCTTATTTCAACAATTTCGCGTATTAAACGCGCATGCATTATATGATTACAGGCTTAGCACTAGCCTTAAAGTAGAGCAACTTAAAGACTCAACTTTTTTAACAGATCTTGGAAATTTATCAAAAAATGTTCATAATTACCCTACCCGAGGTGCTGAATGTTGGGAGGTGGCTACACCAAGAACAAACTATGGCAAACAAATGCTTAAATACACTCTCCCCAATTTACTCAATTCGTATAAGACTAAAAGTATAGATTGGGATAAGTTATCCCTAAGAGAAGTAAAATCATCCTTTTTCTCTAGCAGCTGAAGGTAGTTGCCTTTCTTTCTTTGTGATCTTTGTAACTAGTTTTTGCATAATTTTATCTCTGCTGTCTGTCCTGCCTCAATGTAAAAAAGGGGAAAAGAAATCTAAAATTTGTTTTAAAAAGTGTGATAGCGACAATCATTGTACAATTTTCGTTTTCTTTTCTCCTCTTCAATATCGTTTTTTCCGGCTCTGTTGCTGCTTTCTGTAGGCGGTCAGGGACCCGTCAAGCTGTACGTGACAGCTTTTTTCCCTGATCGCCACCATCTTATGGTGAAAAATAAACATTAGTATTATTATTATTATATATATTTGATGTGTTCCACGAGAACAACAAAAAGAAAACCAGGGGATACAGGAGAAGCCATCACATTAAAAGAGTCCCACAGTTTAACAGAAAGCATTGTGATCTAATTCAATCATTATTCAAACATATAAGTGACTGTATCGATCCTTCTCTGAGAAGAAGGCGTCTGGTTTAATGCTTGCGACTTTCGAGCTGAGGACCTTGGCGAGTCAGAGCGTGGTGTCCTCCGTGACTCAACAAAAAGAATGAATGAATGACAAACTCAGTCCACGTTCCAAACCGGAATGCCTTTATTTTTAACAGCAAAAAAAAACAAAAACATGGGATATGAGGAACAATATGGTGATGATGATAACGTGAATATGTTGCCAACACAAAGCAGAGCGCAACACAAATTAGTCCTTCTTAATTAGCTTTGATTACTCTTACTTTTCTTTAATCCTTCTTAATTCACTTTAATTCCTCTTAATTCACTTTGGTTCTTCTTAACTCGCTTAATAGTCCTTCTTTATTCCCATCGATTACTCTTACTTCTCTTTAATTCCTACTATACCCCTGTCAGACGGGCTAGTTTAGTGTCACTACAAGCGAGTGCACTTCGCCCTTAGTGTCATTTCTGTAGTGTGCCACACGGCTTCTTCCTGCGGAACACACTTGGCTTGAAGTGAGTTTGAAAAACTCACTTCGCTCGATCGAGTGCGTGGCATCGATAGGAGTGTTTCGACAGTAAAACATAACACAGAAACCAAAAGCGTGGCGTAAGTTTTATTTTAAAGAAAAGAAATTCGTGAAAGAGACGACATGTAGAAGAGTGGAATTGAAAAAACAATAGTGGGGTGGACTTGGAGTTTAGGCTGATCTGAATCAAGATTAGCGCAACGATGAATTGATAAAAGAAGACGAAAAAGTCAGTCATTCATAGCTATCTTGCTTAGCAGAGAATGATGGAGCCTACTTTTGTTTCAGCATGTAACTATTCGAGACAACACGATAATTATGATCTGATTAGGCAGTGTCAGGGCCTCCTCGTAGACTTCCGTGGAACGAAGCGGAACGCCGAAGTTAGATATGCTTCGTTCTTTATCTTGGCTTGCCATGATCGATCAGAATCATCCAATCGGCGTAAAAATCGTTCTTTAATGTAACGTTGTTTTAAAGCACAGCTCCTAGGCACCCGTTGTTGGGTTGAGCGGCGTCGACGTAACCGCGCGTTGCGTTAAGGGCTGTTTCCCAAAACGACGTCACAGGTGACGTCACGTGTTTCGTCACGTGTGACGTCACGAGGGTAAAATTTTCCCGATAAATTTTGCGGAAAAAGTTTTTGCTAAGTTTGGCGGAAAATGTTTCCGCTAAATTTAGAGGGAAAATTTTACCCGTGTGACGTCACGTGAAGTCACACTAAAAATTTCAGATGACGTGTCATGTGACGTCACACGTCGATTCAGCGGGAAAATTTCCCGGCTAAATTTAGCGGGAAATTTTGCGAAATTTTTACGCTAAGTGGGATGCGAACAGGAGAGGAGGATGGGAGGGCGTGGAGGGGGAGCAGCTGGCATACCCTCCCCCTTCGTACCCTTCCTCCCTCCTCCTCAAGAGCTGCGCTCCAATTCGGCATTTTTAAACGTCGAATTTTTTTAACGTGTCTTTATTAAGTGGTATCGGTGGCCGAGTGGGTAAGCGCCCACCGGATCGGAGTACGTGGAGAGAAAGCTCGCGCTGGAGAAGAACCCAGTGATCCTGAGCTCAATCCCCAGCCCTGACCGAAGAACACACTTCCAATGAAGTGAGTTCGGGGAGCGCACTACGCTCGCTCCGGTAGACCGAGTGTGTAATCTCGATAGCAGTGTTCAAGGAGTAAAACTAAAAGAAGAAATTAACGCTGCGTAAAATTAGTATATTATTTTGATAGGAGTAATATTAGATGCGCACTTGTTTTTGTTGGCAGGAAAGTAGTACATTGTAGAAAAACAAGCGGCTAATCTAGTTTCCAGCCTTGGTCCCTGCGCGACGGCCAACGACGGCCAGCGACGGCCAGGAGGCACCTGCAAGACTCCACCAGGAATCTGAAGGTGGCAGCGAGAGACACGAAAGGCTTGCTTGAAATGGAACTCGCCCAAATGGGGCAAGTGTCTTTGAACTACCGTTCGTTCCTCTAGAAAGTTCACCGTTCTCGACTGATCACAGGTAGTTTGTCGGTCATGAGAGCGGCTATGGTGAAAGTATTGGCCTGCAGCGGCTGGTCGATGTCACTTGAAATTCTTGCCTGTGCGTCGGCATCCAGGTCCAGCTGCCTCTCATCTGAAAGGCGCTGGACTCTCACGGAGGAAAATGCTTCAACCACACGCTTCCACTGTCCAACACCGCGGATATCGCCCTCCAGCTCGTCCTCCACACACTCCATGATGTTTCCTTGTGGCGAGTGGCGAGTGGCCGAGTGGCCGAGTGGGCTCGGGCACACCAGCTCGGAGTACGCGGAGCGAAAGCTCGCGCTGCAGAACCCAGGAATCCTGGGTTCAATTCCTACTTCTGCTCGTTTCGATCTATACTCCGTTTCACCTTATGTTGTACCGCAGACAAGGCAGCGCGAGCTCATAGCGTTGGGAGCTACTCTTAACGCACGAGAGCTTGTGCCGCCGAGATGTGTCCTAGAGGAAGGAGTTCGCGTTTGTAGCCTTTCCTGCGGTACATCATAAGGTGAGACCGAAGATAGATGAGCATCGTACCGGCGTGCGAACGTGTATGACTGGCTTGTAATGGCTGATCGCAATGACCAAATTGGATTTAAGTTTGGATTAAAGTTCGTGACTTAGCGCAACAATGTGTGGAAACGCGTTTCTAATAAGACGACGAAGTTATTTATGAAAAAATGTGTATACACTGTAATATTTTGCGTGCCCATTACTTACCCATCGTCATTGCCATCATTTTGGAGTGACACTAAGTTTTCCCGTGTAGCACCAACACACTTGGAGTGTGTTTCGACGGGTTGAAGTGCACTCGCTTGTAGTGACACTAAACTAGCCCGTCTGACAGGGGTATTAACTCACTTTGATTCCTCTTAATTCACTTTGATTTTTCTTAATTCAGTTTATTGTCCTTCTTGATGCCCATTGATTACTCTTACTTCTCTTTAATTACTCTTAATTTACTTTAATTCCTCTTCATTCACTTTTATTCCTCTTAATTCGCTTTGTCATCCTTCTTAAATTCATTGCGTCCAATTAGCCTGAGTGGTCACGTAAACGTTTTGGTCCCTTCCGTGTCGCCGACGTGTTTTCTCTCAGGGACTTTGAAATTCGACTGAACGATGAGGCATATCAGGCTTTCACCTTAATACCTTGCAATTTCTTGGCTATTTTCTTAGATTTAATGTAGACTCTAGACATCTACAAGAGTTAATATTGTGAACATTGTCATGTTGTATAGAGAACTTCCAGGTCTTCATTAAAACTGTATAAAAGTAAATTTTGTAAGCACTCGAGAAGGTGCTGAAGCCAAGCGCTGGTTCCCAAGTCTGCACCATGTTTTTAGCTTTAGCTAGGACGCTGGCTCAGGAGTCTCAAAGCAACGTAAATCGTAATTAAATCGATTTTTGTTTTCGGTATCAACGAATAACAGAAAAGATACAGACACTCTGATAAAATATGAAGTACGAAGACTAAACGAAAACGGAGTTTTCATTTCTAAAAACGAGTTCATCACATAAAATAACAAAAATAGTATGTGTTACGCTCGGAAGAGTAGCGACACCGCGTAGCCCCGTAGTCCGTAACGAAAGGCCCGCGGTGTTGCAGATGTTTACAGCATGCACACAAGACACACGCAGAGAAATACGTAGCAATTCTTATCATTAATAGTACTGCACTCAGCTTAAAAATGCTATAGATTAGCGTCAACCACATCAACGCTTCCCCGATTAGGAAGAAAAAAAAGAGTTATATACGTAAAAAACAGGGGAGGGGATGTTTTTACGTATATAACTCTTTCTAAACCTACACCACTACCAACGCGCTCACTAAGAAGTTTAAGAAAAAAAAAAACATCTTGATTTCTAGGCCGCCTAAAGCTTTTAGCGACCGTAGGCCAAACCCTCGCGGAAGCTCGCCAAGGACACGTATTAAAAAGAAGTAGTGAATCATTTGAAATCATGGAGAACATCATTTCCATTTGGCGGTTTGATATGATCACTAAAAACGACTTGCGATTTCTGTTAAGCCGAAGGGTGGACGAACACTCACAAGACACTGACCGATGATGCAACCCGGTAGGGATGATTGGAACTAATATCCAATGCACTTTCGGGATCCACGGTCGGACGAACATATCTGGAGCGGCTTTAGGACGGTCGGATGCGAATTTGGGCTCTAAATGAGGTCATTGCCACACTTATACGACGAGAAAAGTCCACACGATCGGCATCCTGCCCACTCCACTGCAGCTTACCGAGACGTCGAGAGGCTTGGTCCCGGCAGACTTGTATACCTATCTCAAATACTCTACTCAAGATACTGTATTTCAAATACTTCTTGAGGTATCTGGGTATCTTTGAAGTACTTTCGATCGAGAGTATTTGATAGTCTCTTTTAATTACATTTCTCAGTATCTTGTACTCATTATCTGAAATACATTTTTGACATTCCGCCATTTTCCGAGTTTTTCGGTATGAAGTGGCGTATGCGTGGCACGAGCAAACGTGAACATCCTTTCGAGCAACCAAATTTTGTTGCTAACTCCGAGAAGCTACGGTGACTTAGATTGGGTTTGTGAAAGCATCGCTTTTGTGCCGAATGTGACTGGTATTTCACCCCAAAATTCGTGCAATGAAGGTCTTCGCCTCGCCTTCCCAAAGACGTCATTTGTTACCTCAAGTTTTACCCCCGAATATCCTCAAACAAAAAGGGCACGTGGTTTTACCGAAGTAAAGATTGCCACACTGAGGCGCAACGCAGAACGGGAAACGACCAACGACAGCAATGCAGACTTAGTGTCAAGAAAATAACAAATAGAAGTAAATGCGAAACGGCCACAAAAAGAAGACACTTTTTTGTGTTGGCGAGCATTTGATTTCGCTATAAACAAAACGTCGAGGTTTTTTTTTTTCCTTCCTTTTTGTCGCGCTTATTGCTCTCGCGAACACTGTTTGTAAGCGAATATTGATGAGCAGAGAACAGGACAGGAAGCCAACTACGCGCAGGATGACCCCTCAAAATGCCAACAAAGTGTCCCCCAATGTTGAGTGCATTTCTGAACGCAACCTACTTGAAGAAGGTGCGACCAGTGCCTTAACTTATTTCTGGGCTCTCTTTGTCATCCATTCACTCATTTCCGTATCCCAAGTTCATTTATAGTGAACTTCCCATGTAGCGAATATGAATTGTACTTCAACGATGCGTCTAAGGTGCGCCGCTGGACTTGACATTCAGCGATGTCACTATTCGAAACTTTCAGCAATTGTGGTACCGCGGTGTCAGAATCGCACTCCCTAGCTCATGGATGCTCGGCTTCACAGAAAAGGTGATTGCCACCACCTTCCGGGCGGGAAAAAATAAAGTAGGGCTCTAATACTGCTTGTATAAAGCAAAACTATAATTAATTACGCGTTGCAGACCGCGACTTTTACTACTGTTGTACGACCATCATATAGATGACAGCCATTATGGTAGGCCAACGCGCATAGCTAAAGCGACCTCTTTTTTTTTTTTTACGTCCCTGAATGTTTTGTAACCTGTATCAGTGATATCCTGCTCTTTATAGTTAGACTGCATAAAACAGCCCTACAGTGTTTTTTTGTGTTTTTTTTTTCGTCTTGTGTTGATTTACGCTAATAAACCATTCTGGTAAACCAGATTTGCGAAACTGTATAATTGTGCTTGTCACTGACGTCGATACAAGTTATGCAATGCGGAAGTATCTTCAAAAGTAATTGACTCTCAGTATTTGTACTCTACTCAAGATACTTTGCAGTGAAAGTAACTTGAGAAGTATTTTAAGCACTTTATGGAGCAGGTATTTAGTAACTTAACTTAAATTCTTTTATCAAGTATTTTGTCCAACACTGGGTCCCGGGAAATTTTCCTGAGAAATTTTGAGGGGGGGGGGGGGGGGGGGGGGGGGGGGGAGGCTCGGGACCCCAGGCCCCCCCTTGGTCGGCACTTATGTGCATGACAGTAGGCAGCGAGTTGTTTCGTAGCGCCATATCATGTGCAACGGTGGTCCAACCTTGTGTTCTCTATGCGCTCTACGCCATATAATTAATGCCGACGAGGTCACGTGGTAATACCCTGCGTTAAGTCACAGGCACTATCAATATTTGCAAGAGGATATAGACCATATCCAACACCGGTCGCTGGCAAACCATCTACCCCTCAACTCATCAATATGCTCCGTCGTGCTGATGACGCACGGGAAGACCGCCGACAGCCCACCTATACTGACTTGGCCGGTGGCACCCCCTGTTAGCAGACCAGACTTCTTGGTGTTGCGCTTGCCCACGACTTCAGTTCCCTCAACACATCCACGAAGCGACATCCAAGGCCAGGCGAATACTGAGCTTCATCACTCGTACCTGCAAGGGTATGGTAGCTGATACTCTCAGAAGCCTTTTCACAACTCTTGTTTTATCACAGCTGGAGCCTGGAGTACTGTTGTTCAGTGTGGGGCCCACTACAAGCACGCGTCAGTGCCTCGCTGGAGTCTATACAACGTCGTGCCGCATACACAGTCCTGTGCAGAGGTTCACCAGCAGGCCTTTCTCGATAGAATGACACTCGGACGGCCCAGCTCTTAAAGGCTGTAAATAGACCGATCTTACGAGGAGTTGCGCGACGCCACCGCTGCCGCGGTGCATTCTGGTACCTGTAGTTCTCCCCAGTTTTCCGGCCGCGTCGGCGCGCATTGTACGCCCGGCGTTTGGAAATTTTCGGGTTGGCACGAGACTTTTAGCCAGGTGTTGACTCATGGTTTTCAATCGGTGGCTTCACATGTTGTATGCCACGGAGCTATAATAACAGCACCAGGCAAAAAGGCCTCGGATATTATATGTCTTCCCGCAAGAAAGAAGCATGGCAAACAAAGGTCGACAGAGCCGGACAGAGCGGCAGGAAAAATAGCGTTTTACAATTTGTTTCGCGATTTGCTTCATAATTGATATCCAATTATTGCACGTCAGCTAAAATATGTAGGGTTACAGGGCACGAGACATAGAGCGTGCCGATGTGTTCCGTAAGCTGGAATCTCTCAGACCATTTGCTCCGTAGCGGCCTATTCGTTGGTCTAGGACCTCCGCACTGCTTTGCGGAGGCCGTTTTTAATACACTTCTTACTCGATGTATTTTGGTGGTTATAACTGTTATTGCGACGACATGTTTCAAGCACAACTGTGCTTCAAAAGATCCGGACAATCACTAAAAAAGAGCAGCGATTCCCGATATGAACCACTTGATATAAAACAACTTTTTTTCGGAAGCAGCCTTCATTTTTTTTTTTTTCATACCAACGCGAAAAGATTACATAATGCAATTTAGAAGTGCAACACGTACTTACCGCCAAAAATGTAACAAACGAACCTCATCTATCTTGTGGTGGTCTATTAGGCTGGTGTTACTAATCCATTCTGCACTAGCACCAGTCGAGACCGCAGAAAAAAGCTTCCCCCGTCGGGCGACTGTTAGCGTTCGGATCTTGCGCAAACAAAATAAAACTGAATAGAAACTGTGCACGAAAAATCATCTCCACCCCAAGCTTTCAGGTATCTGGCATGGTTGCTTCTTTTTGATAGATGTCAATTATTACGGCGCATCAGGCATGGCCTTTCTGTAGATCAGTTCTTTGTGTGCAGGCTTCTCCCGCTGTTCATCTGTACTCTGTCGCACAGGCTGTCAACCAGAGTGAAACAACTTTTAGAAAACTATCGCTGACCGAGAAAGTCTATTTAGCTCGTCTTACTGGATGGCTGATTAAACGTTATGCACAAGACTGAGCACCACGAAGCTCAGTTTTTCATCACATTTTATGCTGTTCCGTGGTGCTACACCGAGCCGATGGTCCCTCGAATTTGCTTGTTCTTTGCTATTGCACTAGATGTTCACTTGTTTGCAAGGTAATTGAGACGTCCGAGGAGTCGGAATGCTCGAGTAGTGGCGCAGTTGTTTTTTTGTTATGTTTTTTCCGCGGCCGCACTGGGATTACCCCGTGAACGGCAGTGGGCTTACGCGTTCACGAAGACGAAGAAGCAGACGACGACGAAGCAGACGACAAAGCGATTCTAAAGCGATAAGACGACTGAAACTACTTTTATGCACTTGCTGAGGAAAGTAAGGCATCACAAACAACACAATCCTATGAAGTAAAAACATGCAAGAGAATCGAGGTGATACCGGGGCGTGCCAAATGATAATCTATGATGATGTAGTAAGCGCAGCCGTATGTAGCCGGGAAGGGATGACTACAAATAGCATGGCGGCGGCACCACTTCCGGAATGCGCGCGCCTGCGCAGTTCGCTTGGTGACATCTGTCTATTGGAAAATTTTGGCACTCGGACGAAAAGTTGTGTCTCTTCGGCCACTTGCCACCATATCCCGCCCTGATCACTAACCCCCTCCATTTTTTTACGACCAAAGACACACCCGGGTTGGAGGGCTCCAGCCCAAATTTTTCAGAACAGTGCACCATGAGCAGTCCTTCCTTATCACAGCTGTTGAGATGTGGCGCTCGCTGCCAAACGAAATGACCGCTGGTGCCTTAGAAGGCGACATGAGCCCCAAGGAGCTTTGTAATGATGCTGTGCCCGTACAACGCAGTACCTCACCCTCACCCACCCCCTTTCTTCCTCCTCCCTTTTTTTATCGTTAATATTCTTTTGCAGTGTCTATACTCATTATGTGTCATCTTTTCCTTTCATGCTCGCGTGCATGTGTGTCTGTACGGTGTTATCCGTTGTATTCTTGTAACTTAACCTTTAGGACAAGGTGTCACAAACCTTCTGGTATGAGTCTTTGGCCTTCTGTGACTGCCCTCCTCTCATAAAGAGCTCAAATAAAGAATATAAATTTGAATATGAACGAATGAAATAAAAGTGCACGAAAAATAATGAACTGAGTGTGGGTTTAATTTCAAAGCCTCAGTTGAAGCATCAAAGGATTTTCAAACATTTCCATAATGTGTCGTCTTTTTAAAAAATTAAATACCTCAACGAAGAAACTAATAATTGTATCCATACCGTTAATTCATAATTCTCAATTTTTTTTTTTTTTATTCAGTGTCTATTGTTTGCATTCCGTGCAGCAAACTTCATGCCTTGCGTCTGGTTTCCATCACCAACAGTAACCAAAATCGCATTTTGTTGCGCAGAACAGTGCCCGAAATTGTGTTTGGGCAGTATTTAAAATACAAGTATTCAAAGTACTGATTTTTTTATATTTAAATACAATTAAAAATACAATCCTTGATATGTAATTAAATACGAGATACGAAACACACAAAGTATTTTACATGGTGCCCATCCCTGCCTTCAAATTACTATTGAAATCAACCATCTAAAGTTCTCTAGGTCAGAGGGCACAAAAAAACCAAACCACCTTCTATCATCACCCGGTAAACCTTAAAACATTTTCTTGAAATCGTAACATGCAAAATAAACTCCAGTCTCGGGTGAAGTCACAGTTGAATATTCACCAGCATGCTTGCACCCTTGTTTTCTGTTGGTTGATTTACTATTTTACACCTCCTAATGTGAATTGACTTCAATCAACTCGATTGTTGATGTTGTTGTTGTTTTTTCTTTTTTTTTCTTAACTTGGTGCACTAATTATTGATTATTAAACTGAAGCTTTTGCGTACGTTCATTAGCTATTCTTACGAAAGATGACGTTTTACGTGGTCGGAGGTACATTCGAGGAAGACCCTGTTTTTCCGCTGGATCCAACCGGAATACCTTTCAAGTGTGCAGAAGTACACACAGAAAAAAAATCCGACGATAAATTTTCTTTGGAGAGACGGATTTGGACCCATAGACTTCCGAACAATTGGTAAGTACTCACGGATCATCTAATTCAAAATATATTCGAAGTTTCTTGTAATAAGGGACGTAATTTACATTTTGGCATATATTTTTTTCGGTTTGTTCAGACGGTACATATTGTGTGCAACACCAAGGCAAAAGGCCAGATTGTCTGACGAGGCCCCGATGGTGCTATAAATATGGAGTATAGAGAATTCGGCAGAGGCACTTAAGACTGCTACGTGTCGGAATGCTTCCGCAGTCCTACACGCAGCGCAGGCGCGGCGAATCTTGCCGGCTTTACGACTGCTTCCGTGTCAGAACATTGCGTGGCTGTGCTTTTCTTTGTGTTTTATTTCTGAAGAGCATCCGCTTTGACTTCGAGCGGCCGCGCCGGCTCCCGTGACAAAGCATGTGATATGACGCGTCGCAGCCAATTAAGGTGCCGTTTTTCGCGGTTACGGGTTTTTAGGTGCCGTTTCTCGCGGTTACAGACGCCACTGGCTCCGCTCCATAAGACAGTTATAAGGCTTTCGCATTAACAATTGATCACTGTCAGCGGCAGAACAAAGATATATAAAAAAAACGGTCCAATTAAGTACAGTACATGTCACAAAAGCAGCATTTTAAACTAAAACATCGTAATAGAAGAACAGTCGCACAAAGCGATAAATCAACTTTTAATTTATTTTTATTTTTAGCTTATTTTTTTAAATTAAGGGTTGCTTTTAAATATGCTTGCATTTGCTCGGTGAAAGCTAGGCTAAACGTGATTTGAGGGAATCTGATAAAATGATTTGGAATCTAATGCGATAATGTATGTTTGGCGATACTTGTCCTGGTTTTAGGGAGTATACATTTATCTTGGTGAGTATTCCAAATGTGGTATGTTCGAATGCAATGTGATGCGGAAGTTGGTGCAAGGAGCTTACTAGATATAGAACAATTGAATATAGAGTACTGTTCGCGAAATATTCTCCCGCTGTTAGAAAATGTGTTTAATTTTGTTGCCATCTCTATATAACATGTTCTTTTAATCTAATTCTAGATAAGACAACCACTTCTAATAGGGCATTAGATTTGTTTTATCATCTACATTCTAATGCTTCATATAACGTTTTTTGATAATTCAGTATATGTCCTAGCTTGCGTTGAAAAAGTCTATTTTTAATGCGTTAGCGTGAGTGCCCTGATACCCTGATTTTGAACTGGTTTGGAGCACACGTCATGGCCTCCGACATCCCAATGCGCGCGAACGCTTCTCCGGCCGTCCCATTCGTGCAAAAAAAAAAAAAAAGTAAGCGGGGGAAAAAACGGAGGCGGCGTTTTTTCTCGGTGAGGCGCTCTCAATCATCGAATTCGCCGTTTTAGTGGTTTCAGCATGGCACAAGAATGAAGATTCCAAGAAAACGTCGTGCTACATCGAGTTACTGCAGCTTCTACTTACATGTTTTTTGTGTTTTGTGGTAGAACGGTGAAAACTGCTTTGGGGTAGTAGATAGACAAGTTGCGATGCTTATAAAATTTGAGATATTCACCTGGACATGTAAAGGCTAGCTAGCGCTGCAAGCGCGCCTATTGGTATATTGGACTGCAATCCGTAGCGCGTAAAACGTTTCAGAAAAAAAAGTAGCTCCTTACATAAAAGATTCGGATTTTCCTAAATAAAAAAGATCATGCTGTACTTTTTTTCTTATTTCTTTTTAATCTCCGCACGTTGTTTGACGTAGGTTTCTGAGCCAGAGTACGAGGTTTGATACAATCAAAGCGCAATCCTCATGTTGTCCTTTTTATATTTTTTTTTATTATTTATTACGCAATTTATGCGGGCAGTGGCGTACCAACTTGTATTTGAGGGGGGCCGGGGGGGACAAACCAGACCCCCCCCCCCCCCCCCCCCGCCTCAGGGCCGGGGGGCGGTTCCCTCGGTATTCCTTAGGCGCTGTCGGCCAGTGTTTGCCCTGCCAAGTGGTGGCTGTTTCAGGGGGGGGGCAAAAGACATGCCTTGCCCCCACTGTGAGAACTGGAGGGGGAGGGAAGTGCCCCCTTGCCCCTCCTGTAAGGAAGTGTTGAGAGAACAGGTAGCTCAGCATAGAAGTGCGTGCCACTCGACGCAAAGCCGCAACGTGAGCTAAAGCACCACAGCTTGGAACGCGTGGAGCGAACGTTCGTGCTGCAGAACCGAGGGATCTCAAGCTCAATCCACACTCCTGCCCATTTTGATCTCGTCGTGCATTGTGCCCACGTGTGCTTGTATAATCACTACGGTGTGAGGCAGCTTAAATACCCCAGGCTAAGGGTCGCACTGCACTCGCTAAATTTCTCTACAGCAGACACACCAGGGCTGACTGACTTCCCCTTGTCGAAACAAACACACAGTTAAGCAACTCATGAGCTCCTGAATTGCGAAAATAATAAATTAATGATATTCATTCAAAGAAATGCCTGCACGTCTACTTACACGCAAAACACTCGAAGAGCCAATCTCTGTGATCTGCGAAATCGGCTCAGTGAATGATGAGGCGGAACATCTGTTTAGACCTCTAAGTGAAATCTGCGCTGTGGCATTACGCAACGCAAACATGACGCTTTGCATTGAGTAATGCCACAGCGCAGACGCAGACTTTGCTTTTAGATCTAAACGGATGTTCCGCCTCAACATTCGCTCAGCTGATTTCCTAAAAAGCAGAGATTAGCTCTTTGAATGTTTTGCGGGTAAGTAGACGTGCAGGCATTTCTTAGAGTGTTTGAAAGACTTATTTTGATTTATTAATTTCCTTCTTAACCAGCTTGCTCCAGGTGTAATTTCATGCTGCTCCTTTCTGGTCGCGTTTCGTTTTATCTAAACTCAAAGCATCAAAATCTTATTCTATATACTTTAGGACAAAAACAGTTGCGAAAATAATTTGCGAAAGTGGTCGCAAATTATTTATAATTTATTGAAAACTCAACGTACTATCGCCAACACTTTTATCGTATGTTAGGTCTCATTCTAAACTATAGCTTCCCGATTCTCGTTCGCCACAATATACTTCAATATTTTTTGTAAGTTTTACTAATTCTTAATACATATTTATATCGAGTAACCACGCGACTACTCGCGTAGTTACGTGATATTATGATGTCCGACACTATTGTCACGTGGCAGTGTGGCACCACGTGACAGTGTGACGTCACAAGACATCATGAAGTCACGTGACGTCATGGAGGGGGGAAGAGCTGATAACAGCTGTCTTTGTATAAACGTAGAACGCACGTAAAATGAGCTTTGCAGAAAGCTGCTTCGGCAGATAAAGGAAAACCAGTTTGGCAGTCCCACCAGAACAACCTGCCCCACTTGCCGTCAAGAGCAGAGACATGGCGGCGGCCAGATGCCTGCTCGCAATCGTCCTGTCGAAGTCAGGCTCGCGCCGCAACTTTGCTCGTCCAGAGACAGACGACGTCACGAATGCTCCGGATGTCACGTGCTCCCCGCTGGCTGCTCTCCGAGCGCTTGCCAGAGTGGACCGTATATAACGAAAAATACAGCCATCCGGCTCAAAATACAAACGTGCGATTGTCATTTACGGATATTGTGGATCACATTCAGCCTATTTCTGAACACGACGGGTATATTTCAAACTTCGTTGAAGTATCCCTTTATGGCACCACAAGCAACACATTCTTATGAAGTCCAGACATGCAGGGAAATCCAAGCTGACACCGGTGCGTCCCCAAACGATAATCTACGATGATGTTCGCGCACCACAGCCCTACGCAACCGGGAAGCCGGAAAGGGATGACGACAATTAGCATGGCGGCGGCAATACTTCCGGAATGCGCGCGCTTGCGCAGTTCGCTTGGTGACACGGTCTCCGGACGCACGGCAGGCATCTTGAATGAATGCAAACCAGTTTTTAATTAAGACAAAAATTAATATACATTCTCTACAGGAACTGTGCTAGCATGTTCTTTTTGTTCTTAGGGATTCTATGACAAGCTATTATAGTCATATAATATTTGCTTAGTTCGTTAATTGCCGAGTAAATATTCCGACGGGCTTCTCATCTTTCCCCTACAATATTATTGTTCAAGGGCATTAAAGCGTTTTCCGAGATCCTTGCTTTATTGTCATAACTCAATCTATGAGCACCAAACATCCTAAAAAGACCCAAAATTACATGCATGCGCGGCCGCCACCTGTTGTTCTGCGCCAAAGGTAAGTGTTGGGATTTTTGATAGTTTTTGTAATACGCAATTCGGCGCGTATGAATGTAATTTCGTTTTCTTTTAGGGTATTAGTGTTCGATAGACGGAGTTATGACAATAAGGCGAGGATCTCGAAAAGCGCTTTAGTGCCGCTTTAAATAAGAGGGTGATAATCTTCACCGTTTGTTTGGTTTTATAATAAAGAGTAAAGACGTGGATATTACGGGATTTTAGCGAACATTGTTGACTGGGAAGTGCAGAGATCTTTGCTTCATTGCCCCTCGCCGCGATAATAAGTTTGGCAGGGACAGATCTAAAAATAGCATTCTTTTAAAACTTTTCTTGGTAGCACACCGAAAGTTAGCCCACCCATTATTTTTCACCCAATTTTCTCTTATCTCTCGGGATATTACGGTACTCGTTTAATTATCCAGTTAACTTTTTAACTTATTATCGTTTTAGCCTACCATAGACTCCCGAAGACCACATGGATTATGTTGGCAAAATACTTTTGAGTATGTTTTTTATATGCATTTCAATAAATGAAAACCCCTTGTGTAGCCATTCAAGATGGCCGCTGTGGGACCGAAGTGTTAAGATAGGCTGTTATACGGTTCAATTTTGCTGGGTGGCCTTCGGAGTTCCCCTCTTCTGTATTATGTATACTCTGGTTTCCCCCATAAATGTGTTAAGCTCTTCTCGGGAATCCGAACCGTCGAACACAATCTGCAATTATACCATATCATAAGGTGTTCTAGGGAGAAGGTTTACTTGACCGCGACTTTTGCTTCACAAGCGTTACAGGTTGTTAAGAAATCAGCACGGTATGTAAGCAGTGTTTCGTGTGTGTGCTAATTGTGCGCTGTGTGTCTGTGATAATTGTCGCCCAAGCTGCAGTTTTCACCGTTACAGGTTAAATTCGACGTATGACATAGTACCCAAGACATCATCAGGATATGGGGCTCCGAACTACATGGACATCTACAGAATATATGGAAACAGAAGTAGGCGAGTTATTCAGTGAATATTCGACAGGTCTGTTTGCATTTTTTTTTTATTTGCCAAATCTCTCCCACTTTTTTTTCAGCTCAAGCAGGAACAATGTATCTCTTGTTGTCAGACGTCAACTCATGCGCTCTCTTGTACCATGAAAAGTCAAGTAAGCACCCCTTTGTAACTTTGGTCGCTGACATTTAGGTTGGTTCATGTGGCAGTCCACCAGAGTGAAAGACAAAGTTATAAACAAGCGAAAAAAAAAAGAGCTCTGCTTATTCAAAAACATCGCTCGCGTGTGAATGCAAACGAGAGCTCATCGCTATTTCCACTGCTCATGAATTCCAGACGCTTTGAATAATCAGCTATCCCATACAAAAATTATCTATAAAAAATTCTTTGTATGGCCAGCTATAGAAAATTGGCCCAATTAGCTATTGGCGACGTGAGCGATCGAAAGCGACGCTGTGGTAGGCCTTCCACGATTGGCCGAATGCTGACCATGACGTTAGCAAATGATTTCTCATCGACGGAAATAAGAGTAATGTAAGAACTTCATTCGACGGTGTTGGCAGTTTTGCTTTCAGAGCGCGATGATTTCAAGCTTCCACCATGCTATTTACAAACACCATCGAACTTGCTGTTCGCGAGGTAATGACGTCACGAAAGGTGACCATAGGAGGGCGCCACCAAAACATCTCGCCGCCAATAGCCGCTATTATGGCTTTTGGTGGCACCCTCCTATGGTTCACTCTTGTGACGTCATTACCTTGCGAACAACGAGTTCGATGGCGTTTGTAATTAGCATGGCGGATGCCTGGAATCATTGCGATCTGAAACCAACACTGCCAAAACCACCAAACTTGAATTTCTTCCATTACTCTTATTTCCGTCGATGATAAACCCTTTGGTGACGTTATAGTTGGCGTTCGGCCAATCGTGGAAGGCCGAACACAGCGACGCTTTCGATCGCGCACGTCGCCAATAGCTTTTAATTTTCTGTCGTCTATCACTGGTTAGCTGCCACTATCTATAGCTTTTTCAATGAATAGCTATGGAGTTTTGTATTGCTCACTCTACGGGTCTCTTTAGAAAGAATCCTATAGCCGCCTACGGCTTTTCTTGTGTTTTCTTTAGCCGTCTGAAGCTTTTTGTATGGTTTGCTATAGAGATTTCTAGGGCTTTCTCTTCGGATCTCTTTAGCCAGCGTGCTACAGCTGCCTATGGCATTTTCAATAGTTTCTTTCGTCCTCGACATCTTTTTGTATGATCTGCTTTAGAGGTTTCTATGGTTCTCTTTATGAGTCGCTTTAACCAGCATGACATGCCTATGGCTTTTTTCAATTTTTTCATTCGTCATCATAGTTTTTTGTATGGTCTGCTTTAGAGACTTCGATTGCTTTCCCTATGGCTCTCTTTAACCAGACTGCTATAGCCGCCTATGGCTTTTCTTATGGTTTTCTTAGCCATCTATAGCTCCTGGTATGTATCAGACTTGGACGTAGTTCAACTACTCTACTCAAACTACTGTAGTTTAACTACTTTTTCGAGTAACTTGGTAACTTTCAATTACAACTTGATTTGGGTAATTAGTAGTTTAATTTAACTAATTTTTTCAGGTAACTTCTACTCAAATTACTAACTACTTTCGAAATTATATAGTGCTAATTTTGCCCATCACGAAAGTTTGAGCGCAGAATTGAATAAGACGCCGGCAGAAAAAGTGGCATTCCCCAACAAGGGGCCCCCTTGTTCAGGAAGGCGTCCTTGGGCCAAGGTGGCGATGAGCTGCCAAAACATAACACCGGCACGCACGAACGCAGGAAGAGATGCTTAACAAGCCTTGGTCGGGTATTGACCTAATACGGTAATGCACGCAGGCGCCGCGTTTCCAGCTGCAACCATGAAAGACGGGGACACTCCGAGAGTTGTTATTGTTTTCGTGTTGTCTGTCTTTAGTGAGTTCTGACTCAAGCGGCAGGTTCCACGGGAGGCGCCACTGGAATGACCTCGCAGCTGGGCTCCTGTTCCCATGGTCGCCTTGTCATCAGCGCATACGCCTTTGCAAAGCCGGACTCCCCCGCGCACAAACCCTGGCACAGATAATCAGTTCATGGGAGCACTTTCCCGCTTCCAGCTGCAACTGTATACGAGCGACGATGCTTGTTCACGTAATCCTTCGCGTCCTTCCGACCATCCATGCCTGGGAGACCTCCTCTTTGTTAAAAACGATTTACTTGTCAGGCGTGTCAGCGGCATCAGAATATTGTAGTCGTCGGGGAGGATTGCGAGTTACCCTTGGGAGATCATTTTGTTGGACCCGGCGTCAGCGGTGAAGTATACTTCGGTTCATCATCTGTTAAACCAAAACAATTTTTTTTTTCAGTAGCGTAGCACTAGCACTACAACGGGACGCGCAGTCATCCGGATGATCTCATCGTCGTGGCGCGAGACTTGAATCCTTGACGATCTGGTGCACTCGCTCAGCGTACTCTCAGAACGACGTCGGAATAAAGAGGGGCCAGTCATAACAATCTCAACTTGACGAAGAAAAAAGAAAAAAGGAGGAAAGTTTGTTACAAAAGATCCTGCTACCCGAGGCAAACCTCACATGTTTAGTCATGGACACCTAAGATGCCGACAATCGCTTACCCGACCCTGCACAGCCTGTTTCTCAAATTCAACGCTGCCGTTCCATCCAGCCCGTCGGTGGAACGTCTATTTAGCTGGGCTGGGGGCGTCCTTAGAAGGAAAAGGGGAAAGCTCTCCTATCAAGAACTTTGGAAGTCAATTGCTTCTGCGAGCGAATAAACTATTTTGGCGAAAACGCAAGCCATAGATAGACTGCATTTATTTTAGGCTCGCAGGGTTTTTCATTGATCAAAACTGCTGTTCATTTTGCTACCACAAAAATATAAAAAAGTAACTTCGAAAGTAACTTCAAAGTAACTCGCTACTTTTTACAGTAGTTAGTAGTTTACTCAATTACTATTACAAATACGTAATTTCTACTCTACTCCAATTACTTTTGGCGTCGATACTCAGTAACTTAACTTAACTACCTTTTTTGAGTAATTTGTACATATCTGGTATGTATATATGTATGGCCTTTTATAGAGATTTCTGTCTTATTATATGGGTATTTTTAGCCAGTGTTCGATAGGTGCTATGGCTTTTTCTATGCTTTCTTTTGCCATCTATAGCTTCTTGTATGGCCTGCTATAGAGATTTTTATGGCTTACTTTATAGATCTTCCTAACCAGCGCGCTATAACAGGCGATGACTTTTCCTGTGTGTTTTTTGTTTTTGTTTTTTTAGCCGCCTATTGCCCTCTGTATGGTTTGCTCATTCTATAGTTCGTCCTATGGCTCTCTTTGCCCATTGCGCTATAGCTGCCTATAGCATTCCCTATGGTTTCTTTATCCACCTACTGCCTTCTGTATGGTCTGCTATAGCTTATCCTATAGCTCGTCCTATGGCTCCCTTTACCATCGTGCTATAGCTGCCTATTTTCTTTCTTTTTACCGTAATCGTATGAAATGTGAAACAAATTATTTGTTCTCACTGTACATCTTAATAAATAAAAGCGCCGACCTTATATCTGGATATAAAAGACGAAGGTTGGACATCAATTCAAGATGTTTCGAACTTAATAAACCTAATTAAAACATTAACAAACCATTAAAAAATGTACTCGCTCAGGGGTGTGCCAAAAGGCAGGTAAACAGACACAAAGGATTGTTTTTAAATCTCCTAGAAGTTTATTACACACAGCTTGTTCCGTAAACAAGTACAAACTAATCTGTAATATGACGTGAGAATGTACTACTAAGCTGTTTTACA
The DNA here is from genome assembly GCF_016920785.2 of Ixodes scapularis. Lineage (NCBI taxonomy): Eukaryota > Metazoa > Arthropoda > Arachnida > Ixodida > Ixodidae > Ixodes > Ixodes scapularis. Next base: position 77,536,272 of record NW_024609881.1, on the reverse strand, counting down.
ACTGAGAACATTGCAAAGCAAACAAGAACCGGGATAATTCTTGGCCGGTGTGTATTCCCCCGGAAGTCGGCAGAATTATTTCCCCGAAATTCTACCGGCAGTCGCCACTCATTGGCAGTGCAGTCAGTTCATCGAACGACGTTTCATCGACAGATTGTTTGATCGACACGCGATGTCTCAAAACAACTCAGAGTATTTTTTTTTTTTTTTTTTTTTTTGTAAGGAGCCGTTTTAGACTTTCGCCGCGAAGCGGATTGAACGGGGTGGGCCAAATGGGTTAACATCTTTGTAATGAGCCGCCGCAGACTGTGGCCACGAAGCGGCGTGAACGCTAGAGCCCATCAGTGAGAACTCCTCACATCCGATCGTTTTCACTTGAGATCTGCAATAGAAGCTCCGCATCCAAGAAGGAGCATTCTGCCTTTGTTAACACTTCGACGCACGCGCAGCCAGTGCACCACGGAAAGTAACATGCATGCGTGCGGAAGATGGAGCATCTCCAGCACGCAAGTGAAACGTCATGTTCATTGGCACAGCCGGCTTCTTCTTGGTCTAATCGTATTTTGAGTTTCGTCATTCACCTGGATCCTTCTATTGTTCGCCATGATTCGTTCCCGCCCATTTTGGAGGAGAATGAAGTCGCGCACTCCTTTCTTTTATTTGAGTACTTTTAGTGACGTACCGGAATAAATCTCAAAATTCAATTCTGCAAGCTCCACCGCTGTACTTTTGCCACGAAAGTAGGGCTAGATAGTGGATTGAACTTTCGGAACTATCGAAGTAAAAACTGATATCAATCAAAAGTTACAAATAAAAAAAACTTATGTACGGAGGTAAGCTTTTTTAATTATAATTATTCGAATCATCTTGTTAGACACAAGATTCATAAGATAACACACACACACATATATATATATATATATATATATATATATATAATCTAAAATACACCTGCATATATCATAATTCTCAACATTACAGGGGCACTCAGGTGAATTCTAAGATCGTCTATTTTTAGAGATAACTCGATCTACGGGCTCTAGGCTATATATATATATATATATATATATATATATATATATATATATATATATATATATATATATATATATATATATATATATATAATCTAAAATACAGCTGCATATATCTTAATTCTCAACATTACAGGGGCACTCAAGTGAATTCTAAGATCGTCTATTTTTAGAGATAACTCGATCTACGGGCTCTAGGCATCCTGAAAGACCTGAAATTACACTCTTGGTGGGCCGATTTCCCTATTCAAAATCTAACCAAAGTTTGTGACATGCCCCTCTTTCTGCGCCCTGGAGCAGACACAATGGGGGGGGGGGTCACCGTCGGACGGCATTTTTGAGGAATAAGGGCAATATTACATGCACCCTACTACACACAAAGATTTGACGTTTTCATAGAAATATAATGGACAACGCCCATACAAAGAGCAATAGTAGTAATGCTCGGGATCTCTACGCCATGAACTATTTTCATTGGTCAAATTTTATGGAGGTGGTGTGGAGCCCGAGAGAAAATAGTGCCCGTGTCTTTCTATTGCTGCAAGTTTACTAGAACGTCAATTGCCATCTGGAACTGATCGTTTTTATCGACTAAAGTCCAGCAAACAATATGCCATCAAAAACAAGCTTCTACAAAAGGCACTTCGCTCGGCAAAGAGACGGACTTTTTTTTACTACGGTGCTTGAGGTGAAAACGGGTCTAGTGATAAATAATCCCTATTTTATCGCTACAGTTCTTGAAATCAAATGAATGTGATTTAAACCAACTATATCTGATTTTAATAAAATAAATATGGTTTATATAATTTATTAAAATAACTTTTTTTTTCCCTGGTTTCCGCCCCTGAAGCCTGTCACGTGCTTCGCGTCCATCGCTTTGATTGGCTGGAGGGAGCCGTAGCGTTCGCTCTTTACCAATTCACGGTGAAACGAAGTATAGAAAGTGAGGTAACAGTTAACCATGTCCCCATGTTTATTCTTTCCTCATTCATCATAATTCGTCGGCAGCCTTGGCTGTCCTTTTCTTCTTTTCTTTTTCCTTCCTTGTTTTCTTTCCATTGTTTGTTACGCCATAAAGCAAATTGGACAATTAATTAAATTTCAAAATATACTCCGATTTGTTTTTTCTTTTTTTTTTTTTGGGGGGGGGGGGGAGTTTTTTAATGGCCGTGACTTTCAATTACAGGTCACTGCGAGCTTTGGGAAACTCAGCGTCCGGGGAAGGATGGACTGCCTTCTTCTTTCTGCTCCAGTTATATACACGCATGCAACAATAATACTGTCATTTGGTACTACAATGACACTGTCTGCCACCGCAAGTAATCCTTTCCTGGCAAAGTCAGTGTCACGAATAAATTGATGAGACCAAACAGTTTGTTTAAGGAGTTTCAGTTAAAAGCGGAGCTCCTCACAAGGATCTATTTTGTTTGTACAGTAAACCTCGCCGGTTCCCACTTCGTACACCCACGTGCATAACAAAACACGTGTGTTACCTGCAATTACTCCACTAAAGCAACTAAAGCTTAAGAAATAGCATTTATTACAAATAAAGGTATCTATCCATACTGCTCCCAGTAATCGTCTCTATACCAGATTGCAAGAACAAGCTTATCTTTTTATTAATATTTTTATCAAAAGCACCAATGAATGTGCAGGCAAGCTGGTGAGAATCATAATGTAGCACCTGAGACTGTGGTGAGGAAAAAACGAAGAAACTTTCAAGTCGAAGGAAAAGACAACAGAGAACAGAGGAGGCGTTCTCCTCCGTTGTCTTTTCCTTGGGCTTGAAAGTTTCTTACTGCAAATTCCGCTGGTCGCTTTCGAGCGCGCCGGGATCAGTAGACCAGATCCAAGATGGAGCACGTGATCCGAACGGAAACGCTCCGCCTCCGGATACCCAGTGGAACACAGTGTTGGATAAAATACTCGATAAAAGTTATTAAGTTAAGTTACTAAATACCTGCTTCATAAACTATTTAAACTACTACTCAACTTACTTTCACTGTAAATTACCTTGAGTAAATAACAAATACTTGGAAATGTAATTCGATTACTTTTGAAGATACTTCCGCATTACGGTAATTTGTATCGACGTCAGTGACAAACACAATTATACAGTTGCGCAAATCTGGTTTACCAGAACGGTGTATTAGCGCGAAACATCCCAAAACAAGGGAAAAGCATCGTAGGACAAAACACTTCTGAAACAAAAAATAAAAAAATAAGGGGTCACTTCAGCTTTAGTAACATAGCTGAATACCACGTCCTGCGGCGCACCTAAGACGCATCGTTTAACTATATTCCCTATAGGGGAGTTCACAGTAAACGAACTTGGGATATGGAAATGAGGGAATGGATAACAAAGAGAGCCCACGTAATAACCACGGTACTGATCGCACCTTCTTCTATTAGGTTGCGTTCAGAAAGGCACTCAACATTGGGGGACGCTTTGTTGGCATTTTGAGAGGTCATCCTGCTCGTAGTTTCCTGTTCTGTTCTCTACTTATAAATTTTCGCTTACAGACAGTGTCCGCGAGAGCAATAAGTGCCGGGCTGAAAGCAAAAAGAAGAGAAAAAAAAAAGCAATTTTGCAGTAGCGTTGTCAAACATACAATGAGCAAAAAAAAAAGGTGTCCTTTTTGTGTACACTTCTCATTTTCTTTTATTTGTTATTTTCTTTACACTGAAGTCTGCCTTGTCGTGGGTCATTTCCCGTTCTGCGTTGCGCTTGTGTGGCAATCTTTACTTCCGTAAAACCGCCCCTTTTGTTTGAGGATCTTTTGGGGGAAACTCTAAGGAAACAAAAGGCGCCTTTGGGAAGACGAGGGGAAAAGCTTCATTGTTCGAACTTTGAGGTAAAATATGCGTCACAATCGGCACAAGCACGACGCTTTCACAAGCAAAATCTAAGTCCCCGTAGCTTATTGGAGCTTGCAATTAACAGGATTCGGTTGCTGGAATGTTCACGTTTGCTCGTGCCACGCCCACGCCACTTTACACCGAAAAACTCGGAAAATGGCCGAATGTCAAAAGTGTATTTGAGATAATAAGTTCAAGATACTCAGAAATGTAATTAAAATACTATATCAAATGCTCTCGATCAAAAGTATTTGCAAGATATCAAGATACTTCAAAATGTACTTGAGGTACAGTATCGTGATTAGGGTATTTGAGATAGACACAAGTTTGATTGGAACATAAACACTCCTCCGGGATCGGCGGATGCCTTCCCGTCATTCATCTTCCCGAAAATCCCCTTCCCGCGGTCCCAGATCTCGAAGTACGTGTTTCCCTTATCGCGGCGCTCTAACATGCGTTCAAGGCACGAGCGAAGTTAATCATCCCTATTGAAAATTCCATCAAGGTACGTAATTTGGGACACTGAGTGCCAGTCAGCAGCCTTAGTGGAACGTGATGGACCATCAGACGTCATCTGATGGTCCATCAGATGACGTCTGACTGCCACTGCCAAGGGAATTTCATCAACAAGGGCAGCATTTATATAAGAGTAAAGCTATACGCACTCATAAATATCGCCAAATGCCTCGATAAAACAAAATGTTCAAGAAAAAAAAAAGAAAAAAAAAGCACGACAACCGCGGATTCGAACCCGCGACCACTTGCGTACAATTCGCACACCTTAACCGCTATGCTATGGAACCGTTTTTTTTTTTTTTTCTTTATTGCATGGGAGGATAAACATAAACCACTTATTCACAGTTCACGGGCATGGTTCAATGTCATTTGTTAAGTCAAAATTCTTTGATATCTATGAGACTACTAAACAAAGGTAACCATTCCGGAACTACTTCTTGAATGTCATACACACTTTTGATACGGGTTACAAGGTCAATGAAATGTAAGCGTACAGTCTTTGGGTACAAATTCTCATTTCTAATGTCAAGGCGTGATTTCCACATGCTGTATAACGCTACAAGCATCACCAGATCGAAAGGAAAAGTATCTTTAGATGACACAGGAAGAAAACGAATCGTGTAAGTTGTAATATCAATGTCTTTCTTTAGTGGGCGCTGCAAAACGTCCCAAAAGAAAACCGCGTCCCAGCAGTGAATAAATACGAGTTCGACTGTTTCGGGCATTTTACATAATGTGCAGTTTACTGACCACGGAACATATAGGCCCTTTTCCTGCAGCCATACTTTGGTAGGTAATACCGAACAGTGCAGTTTAAAAAAGAAAGTTTTTGCCGCCGGGGGGATGCACATTTTTTTCACCCGGCGTAGTACATCTTGGTCAGGACCATCGCCGAACATAGTGCGATAAACTGGCATTGGAAAGAGGTCAGATACAAGATCTCTCGTCAACTTCTTACGTGTTACAGACGTCAGATAGTCTCTTGAAAATCTTACTGACAGAAAGTGATAAGCATCAACTACTTCCTTTAGGTATCCCACCAAAGTACATGTTTGATATCCTGTGGAGGATACAATAAAGTCCGCAAGAAAGCATCCCAGCTTGTTCTGAATGACATCTCGAAGAAAAGGATGTTCCTGGTCTCGTAAGAAAAGAAATCGCGAAACCAATTGGCGAATAAACAAATGAGGAAGGCCTAGTCCCCCCTCTGATAAACGTCGAAACAAGTTGTCACGACGCATGGGTTCCCAGGAGGACTTCCAGACAAGAACACTAAACACCCTGTGCAACTTCTGTATATTTATCCTTGCACAGTGCAGTACTTGCAGGACATACCACAATTTCGCCGCTAAAAAAATGTTGCAGACTGTCGAACGTGCAAAAATGGACAAATTTTTGTGGGACCAGTGCTTGGCTCGTTTCCCCAAGCCAGTCGCAATTCTGGACCAGTAGGACTTGCTATTCCGGAAGTGCCTCAAGGGCACACCTAGGTAGTCACACGGAGTGCAACTCCACTGGATGCCTTCATATTGTTCTGGCATCGTGGCCCAAGCTCCATGCCAGAAACCTCGGCACTTTTCTAGGTTCACTGAGGCTCCAGTGGCCTCGCAAAACCTGTGTGTGAGTTCCATAGCATGGGACACACTGTTCTTGTCTTTGCAGAAGTAAGCGACATCATCTGCATACGCCAGTACTTTGACTTCGGTGTTGCACAGGGTGAAGCCTTGAAGTTTCTCACTTCTCAGTATACTTTGGCATAAGGGTTCAAGATATAAAGTAAAAAGTAAAGGCGATAAGGGACAGCCCTGTCGAACTGAGGAACGGACTGGGATACTTGCTGTGACTTCGTTATTTATAACTAAGCGTGTGGAACAGTTACTGTAAGACATTTGTACACCTTGAAGTAGAATATCACCAACACCAATATGAGACAAAATTTTGAAAAGAACATGATGACTGACACGGTCGAAAGCTTTCGCCAGATCAACTTGGACCATTGCAATCTGTTCACTACTGTTGGTCACACACTCTAACACACTTCTCGCAATGTGTACATTTGTTTGAATAGCCCGTCCGCGAATCCCGCAAGTCTGGTGTTCTCCAACGAGACCGCAAATGACACTTTGTAATCTATTTGTCAGGAGTTTAGCAAAAATCTTATAATCCACATTACATAACGTTATGGGCCGATAGCCGGTCACTTGTAATAGTTTGTGTTTGTCCTCGGTTTTGGGAATGAGTATAGTATGCGTTCGCAAAAATGAGGGGGGAAGACTCTTGGTCTTGTAGGCCTCTTGAAAAATCTCAAGCAGTATGGGACATAAAGTGTCTTTTTGTAGTTGATAAAATTCTGCAGGGATGCCGTCTGGTCCTGGCGTTTTTCTTCTTGGAAGGGCATTCACTGTTTTTTCTACTTCATCTAGGGTGAAGGGGGTCTCAAATTCTTGTTTGCATTCTTTTTCTAATTGAGGCAACAAAGAGACTAGTTTATCTAGATATTCGTTATCTGTCGAGGCAGGACCATTGCCGAATATATTTTGGTAGTGTTCAAAAAAAACACGTGCTATAGTTTCTTTATCTGTAACGATAAGGCTGTTCTGTTCTATTTCATGAATTTCTTTAGATATTGCATACCGTTTCTCCTCCTCCATTGCCCTTTTCGTTGGCTGTTCTCCTAAGCAAAATTTTTCAGCACGGGCGCGCACAACCGCGCCTTGATAACGCTCGTGATGAAATTTGTCCAACTCAGCTTTCGTTCGAGTTATATCTTCCAAACCTTGCCCAGGACTTTGGCATTCTAGTTCTACCAGAACACGCAAATTACGAAGCAATGTTTTTTCTGTCTCAGCCTTCTGAAATTTAATAATAGTACCTCTCTCAATTGCTAGCTGTTTTAGTTCTTGTTTAAGGAGCTCCCATTTAACAAATATATGTTCGGTTGTTCCTCCTATTTGCTTGATTAGATCTTTCGTACTGGCTACAAAGACTTTATCTTTTAATAATTGAACATTTAGCTTCCATAACTTCCAATTTATATTCTTTTTTCTTCGTTTCTTCCCAACAGTTACTAACACCATGCAGTGGTCTGTGAAAAATACTGGTTCAACTACATAACCACTTAAAGTGTTAATTAGGTCTACAGAACAGTAGATTCTGTCTAACCTCGCGTGAGAGGAGTTCTGAAAATGTGTAAATTGCAGGTGGTTTTCTTCCAGCTGGAAAGGGGCAACATCAAAAAGATTTCCTTCGTCAACTATGTCCAGCAGTAGACGTGCGCTCTGGTCAATTCGCGGTTTAAATGGAGTTCTATCTGCTTCGTTGCAAACACAATTAAAATCTCCTAAAAGAACTAACATTCTATCTGATATTAAATATGGGCGCAGGTTATTAAAAAATACCATTCTGCTATTAACCTCATTCGGAGCGTAAATACATATAATTCTCCACCTTATGTCAGAGACTTGAAAGTCGCACATAATGAAGCGGCCACAGAGGTCTGTGGTGACCATTAATTCAGACAGTTGGAAAGACTTCTTAATACACAGTAAACAGCCCCCAGAGTAACCAACAGCGTGACTGACACATACTTCATAGTCACGCAGAAAATGCTGCAGGGCACGCTCTACCTGTTCATCTGTTGAGAGCTTTGTTTCCTGTACGGCCAGAAAGTCAACCTCCTTATCTTCAAGTAAACGTTTCAGTTGATATTGTTTTTTTTTAGAATTAAAGCCTCTAACATTTAGTGTTGCAAAATGAGGGCCATCAACTAGAAGGGAAGGAGGAGAGAAAGGGGGAGGGGGAGATGGAGGAGGAGGGGAGGGAGAGGAGAGGGGCTATGAATTTGGGTTTAAACACTAGCAGCTTGGGTGCAAGGTAGGTTTCCGCTTACTCGCGGTGGTGGTGTCAGGTGGTGCATCTTGTTTTCGTTTGGTGTCGTTAGTGTCCTTGGAACTGTTTTTGGTCACGTCCATTGAGTCCGGTAGGTCGTCATTGCCTTCTGACGTCGTCAGCTTCTCAGCAAGATCTGCAGGCTGCTGAGTTAACTCCTGTTGTAGCGGGGTATTTTGGTCCTTGCTTTCCTGCAAGTCTTTTCCTTCATTCTCTGTCTTCGAGCTGGCTTGTGGTGTTTCCGAGACTTCCTTGACAGCTGGATCTTCGTTCTTATCGGAAATAGGAGGTCCGGCCTCTGCAGACCCGGCTTGAGTTGGAAGAACCTCACCAGTGGCGTCTACGACCTCGGAGATATCCATGAACTCTTGGTTGGCATCTAGTTCTGTGCCAGAGCCCCGTAGCACGGCTGCATAGCTGGAGTAGCACTCGTCACTTTCGTGTCCGAATCTGTTGCAACGCGCACACTTTGGGATGCGACACTGCCTGCGTATGTGACCAACTTTCTTGCATCTCAGGCACAAAGGTGGTCGCCCGGACATGACCAGAAGGGACTGTATGCCGGCAACTCTGAGCAGATGGGGAATATCTTCCGATGTCGTCATGTCATGAAGAGTCAGACAGACCTCTCTGTTCAGCGTTTCCATGTTTTCCATCCCTGGCACGCGCCACTTTTCTCTCGAGACGCTACGCACGGTTCCAAATGGCGATAATGCTTCAGCAATCTTCTTATCTTCTAAGTACGACGGAAGCCAGAGGAGCTTGAGCTTAACGTCTTTTGAGTTCGGGTCGATGACCATGCACTTTTTGCCCTTCACCGTCAGTTCTTTTGCCGTTTTGAGCTTCTCAGCGGCTTCAGAACTCACTAGCGTAACCATCCAAACGTGGCTCATTTGGAACTGTCCAAGGGACAACACTTCTCGGAGTTCGATGGCGTCTTTGAGTCCGTCACGAAAATCAATTGCACGGTAGGGCCTGCCCGACATGTCGGCATGAAGAAAAACAGAATTGATGCACAAGCTTCCGGGAGGAAACCGTGGAAGTAGGATTCGATACTCATCTGGGCTAGTCGCCTGAGCTTGGCTTTTTCCTGAGGCCGCGGGTGCGGCTGCAGCGTTGACCGGTTGCATCGTTTGAAAGTCGTTGTTTGCATATGAACCAGAAGGAGAAGGGTTTCCTCGGCCTGGGGCCGATTGTTGATTTGCAGCGGAGAACATGAAAACGCGTCCGTTCGAAACGGCGTCTTCTTCTTTCTCCTGCTATGGAACCGTTTCTGGAACTCGATTTCACTAATCGTTTTATATGAGATGCTTCGGCTGCAAATGCAGTTAAAGGGCAACTCCACTCAAAATGTCGACCCTATTGAAATGACAGATATCGCTTTAGGGGGGCAAAATACGGTCATACCCAAAATATCACGTCGAACCGACGCCGCATTACCGATTAAAACCAATATTAAAAATGTTCTCCCGGCTCGGTTAGCGGCCCGAAAGCGGGTAAGCAACGCTGGCACCGGGTGAGCTAGTGAAGCAACACTGGGCAATGACGTAGGTCTAGTCCTACGCTCTCGTGCGGACGCAGCGGACGCTTCGTTTCCCGTGGCATTCTGCGATTCTGCTGACGGCAAGAGGTGTCTACCACGTTATTCTGTGTTCTCCTATTTTTATGAGCGCCCAGGCAGTTCATTTAACTCCAGCATTGCTTCCGCGACAGCACGGAAGAGAGCAAAATGGTGCTGCTCGCTCACGCGCGTGTCGTGGAGCCGGAGAGACTCGCCGGGCTCGCGTTGGGCAATGTCGAGCACGACTTGTAGTGCAGTGCGTTGCACCAGCAACCTAGTGCGCAACCCGGAGCTGCGGTTCCACAGGTTCCCAAGAGACCGGAAGAGGCACAAGGTGTGGGTCGGTGCCGTTCGCCGGATAGACTTCGGAAGACCTTCGACTCCGAGCTCCAACGCGAAGCTCTGCTCCCGGCACTTTACGGCAGACACCTACACACGGGATCTGCGGCTGCTGACTGTTGCGTGTTTCTCCACGAAAAACGCGTCTTTGAAGAACGATGCAGTGCCGTCGCTGTTCGCGTACCGTCCGCCGGCTGCTCCAGCACGATCGGCCGGACGCAGCAGGTCGCGGCTGATCTAACTTGCGTGCACATAAAGCTTAGCAACTTAGACCGCTTGTGGATACATATGTCCCTATATCTCCCATTATTCCTTTTTCTCTCGGTCCGCGAGCAAGAAAAAAATACAGTTACGCTGCGCCGGCACTGACCGCGTCATATTTATAGCAGTCGGATTCGCTTTTCGGCTGGCAAATTTATAAATGCACACTAAAACTTACTACCATTGGTGCATATTAACAAAGTGAAGCGATAAAAAAGAAAATGTGCAACTTACCTTCTGTTTTGAAACTCCACGTGCGACTGAGCCGACATTGACGGTGCGTCGGCTCGGAAGCGCGGGACCAAAACTAGGTCAGGCCGACGACGCGCCACTACTATCAATGTTGCCAGGCTGCTTCAGCCGGTAGTTTCGGTTTCGCCGTGCCGCCGTAGCGATACTTGGATTCGCGATATCTACAAAACTATACACGCTACCGAAAAACAAATTATATCTCGTGATTCAGGGTCGCCGACTTCGACTAAATAGATCATAACCCGAAAATTGTAAAAATGCAGTGGAGTTGCCCTTTAAGCCGTCAGCATGTTATGCAAAGCACTCCTACATCACTCGCCGTACTTCAGTTCTACTCACCTGCCATGTAGAGTACTTTCGCGTCGTAGAACGATCCCTTTTGTTCGCGCGTCACCGGCCCAGTAGACCTGGTACACCTTGTCGTCTTCAACTACACCGCTAAAGTCCCTTACATCGTCGGAACTCACAACAGGCTGGGTCTTGTCGGGTAGAAATTCTACTAAAACATAAGTCATTGTAGAACCCTGGCAGGATCGACAGGTTGGAGCAAGCGGGCAAACAAAACGAGTCGAGAGCGATCGTTCATGAAAGCTCGGCGAAGCGGCGAAGCCTCTGTGGGCGAAGCGAAGTGTCGTTTTCGGCGCTTCGGCGGGCTTCTGGTCAAGGTTGTCGGTCGGTTGCGTGTCAAATATCTAACGTCAGCGGTTTTATGGGCTCACGTCCCGAAATCGTTTTCTCGTGCATAGATTACTTTTCGTATTCATAGATTTGACGAAATAGTGGTGTCCGAACGAACTTTACGTCCTTTGACCGTACGTCTGTCTGCACGTCAAAGCTTTTTGACGTACAGTCAGAGACAATCGATGCACAGCCAGAATCGCCACCAAGACATCCTGATGGAATTTCGCGGCGGCCGACTGCCACCAGGAAACCATCAGAAAGCTGACAAGCAGAGTTTGACTGGAGTTTGACTGTCGGTCAGAGTAACTTGTTGGCCAATCAGACATGCTTGACGTACAGTCAGGCACAGTCAGCGGTCCACTAGAAAACATTGACTGCCAAACAGGGTTACATTGATGGATTTTTCCTTCGGGATGATGTGAAAAATGCGTGTCAATAAGCGATGTGCATCAGCGTGGCCCACTTGCCCCTTCATCGGAATACTCGTGGACGGTGTCCAAGAACGTCTCGAATTTCGGCCTCTTCTGCGGAAGTCTGAAAAGGCAGTCGAACTCATACGGGACATACAAGCAATCATCGTCGTCGCGGTTACTCGAGCCGCTGCTGCTGGTGAAGCTGCTCGAGCAATCTGACTACGAATTGTCATCAAGCAGCAGCAGCAGTAAAGCGGGTTGCACTTCGCGAGCGGCCATTACGAACTCTTCCGAGGCAAGGAGTTCCGAGGCGAGATGGGAAATGTCCGGCGAGATAGGAAGTCACGTGTTCACGCCGAGGGCTGGCCAGGCTGGCTTCCGGTCTAATCCGCCAAAATCGGCGGAGCGACTTTTCTTGCGTCTGGTTCGAGATCTCGGGCCCTAATCGCGACTCCAGCAAAACGGACGCCACCAAGCGGGAAAACCGGGAACCAGCCGGTCCAGGTCGCTCCGCGCCCCTCCGCGTCTCTGGTGGCTTTCGCGGAGACGTGTAGTCGGCGCGGTGGCGAACAATTAATGTAATTTGACGAAGGTCTGAATATTTCTTAACTTTGCCTGAGTGATCATTAGTGTGGTGAGGCCTCAGTAGATTGTTTCCTTCCATCACGTGTTTGAACGCCCGTTTACTCCACAACACACAGTCGCGTGCTTTCGATTTCTTGGATGGGGAGGAATCACGGAAAAACGTTTTGATTTCTTGTCTGTCGCGATTCACATTCAAAGTGACGACTACTTGGTAACTGATAAGTGGTTTCTTTATAAGGATGTAGAACAGTGGACTGAGGACGACAGACGAGGCATTTCACAGGACGACACATCAATGTTGCAGTCAAGTGAATGGGAAGGTTCGATAGCTGCTTTTCTTGAGTTTGGTTGTGTTCGGTTAGCTTCAAGATTGAGCCACCCACGCCGGTCGCTGCGTTGGCTATTCATCTTGGCTGCTTTTCGCCGAAAAAGCCTTTGGATCATACTAAAGGAGTGTGGCTGATTTCGAAATTACTTGATTCAGGAAAACCTGCTCGCTGCAAATGATGAATGAGGGAAATTATCTGCTTTCAAAAGGTGGGGGACGAGTCTCGCGACGTAAGATGCTGTCACGGCATTTTGACCTATCGCGCCTCCAATATTTATATTACGAGGACGTCGAAGCCAGTACGTCTACATTGGTCAGGTTGACCGGCCACAAAAAAAAAAAAAATACTAATTTTTTCCGTTCAGGATTTGAAGCAAAGTTCAATGCAGAGAGGTTCTGCGTGAATGTTCGATAAAGACTCTCTTCAGTTTGTCTCCGTGCTGCCGGCTATAGAACCATTTGGCTAAGTTTAAGTAGTATCTCTCTGTCTCTCAAATATACTTTTATTCAGCAGCTCACCTAATAGCTAGTCAACTAAACTCATATTTCAACCCGCAGATATACTAATATCACCTTAGTGGGACATACTACGCAATGTAATACATAACCCGCTCGTCAAAATGACTTCTCGATTGCTACTAAAACCTGAATTGAAATACGAGTATCAGCTGCTTAGTGGGGCGCCAGCGGGTTAACATGGTCCTTGACTCAAGAAGCGCTTGCTTAATTTTCGTAATTTTCCTGCAGCTTGTGTTCTTGACCGAGCAGACGACTGGAGCTGATACGCACAAAAGCTCGATTTTGCGGACAGATAAGTCGCATGGTCGAGGCATGCGAGTTAGCTGAAAAGTTACTTTCTGTGGAACAATTCTGTAGTCATTGCCACTTTCCTTAGATGATCAAAACCGATTAGTATATTACCGCCTCTCCGGAGCCCATAGTTTCGGTTTTGAACGAAATCTCCGAAACGAAAGTTTGACATAAAAAGAACAAAAAACATCGGCAAAAACAAAACCATGCTTTGCAAGTTTATCTGCACCGGCTGCACTTAACCGTCTCACTTCAAACACCTATAAAATTGGGCATTAAACAAAAGAAAATCTGTTAAATGGAACGCGCCACCTGTTCAGGCGGCCCGGCCGAGCCGACGCGACCTGGACTCAGCCGCCATGTTTGTTTGGTCGTGGCGCCCCCTATAGGTCGCTGGAGTCGCGAAATCTGGACACTTGGCGAAAAAGTCGGCGAGAAATCCCGCGGCTCTGACTGGCCGGCGCCAAGGTCAAGTTCGGTGTTGGCCAATCACGGCCGTCAGATTTCTCACCGCCTTTTTCGCCAGGTGTCCAAATTAGGGCCCCAGTAAAAGCTGATCCAAAACGACGATTGGAACACGTCCGTCTTAATCCTGATCGTCCATGTGAAATAGGCGTGCTCCAGAAAAGTCGATCCCGGCGCGCTCAAAAATGACCAGTGGAATTCGCCATTAATTTTTCCACACCGCAGTCTCTCAGGTGTTACATTATATATATTTTTTTTAATACAACGTTCCACTTTGACGTGCATACAACATCGCGCCCTGACGTGCCGTATTGCTTCTGGTACACATTATTGGTATAGGCGTATAACGTCACAACTTCAAAGAGCTCGGAAGCGGGAAGTGTTCGGTAACGTATACGTGTTTACTGTGTTGGAACAGCTGACACCACCTGGATGACGAGGCCCCATTGCTGGCTTTTTCCCGTCACATATCCACGAAACGTGCCCAGGGAACAGTCTGAACAAGAACTGCTGCGTCAGAGTGGGATTCAAGTTATCACTGATCGAGGACGAGTTCCAGCTTAAAACGCATTACTCTTGCCCAGTCTGCGCCCCTCGCAGGCCAGAAGATGACGTGAAGATCCAGCTTGCGTTGCAGTCCGTGACAGGCAAAGAATACATAAGAATACCTGCCCCGCGCTCAGACTTGTGCGGCACTCATGACAAGTAATAAAATTAATTGTAATCGATGACTTTTTTATGAGTAATTGTGTAATCATTTGATTATATCGATTGGGATATAAGCGCAACAGTAATCTGGTAACTTTTGGAGGTACTAAAATTACTTGTAACCTTTACTTCTTTTCCCTCTCCTTTCTAATGCCACCCTTCGTGCGTTTTAGTTTTGTACCCAAGCAGTTCGCTAAACAAATCTCCGACCGGAGGATGGTTTATCGAAGCTGGTGGGTTAAGAGAACGAGTAGTTCACAATTCGGTGATTAAAACCAAAAAGGCTCGAGGTACACCTAAGCACTGCTTTCGCATTAAAAGGCTCGAGGTGCACCTAAGCACTTCTTATGAGTTGTGAATGCGAAAGAAAGCACGCCGCTCTACCGCTCCCTTCTGTCGTCTGCTTCGTACTTGCGTCGATGGTCGAGCGCGCGCGCTGACCTTGGGCATGGAGTTGCGGCCTCGCGGACACTCAGCGCCATGGGGTGGCGGCCGTTGAAACTGACGCGCAGCGGCCAATGGGAGCCTCGTCGACGCGCGCCAGCCGATGGGACCGACGCCGAAATCCATCAGCTTTACTCCGCTCCTTTGGGATCGGGGAAACTAGGTGCCGTTGTCTAGGCTTTTCGCGTGGTTTCACAGCTGGGAGCTGGCTTCACTTGGAGAAAGGATTTAAGGTGCCGTTTGCCGCGCTTCAAACTGATGACGTCGGCTCGCTTCATGGGACAGTTAATGCTTTCGCATCAATAATGGACAGCTCGAAAGACCCGCTTTCGAACCGGCGGAAAATTCAGTCGTTCTGGAGATCTGAAGTATAGGAGAAAGGAGAGCACCCCTCAGGACAGACCTCTGTGGTACTCCAGACGTAAAAGACCAGACTCGAGCACGTTCCATTTACTACAATATGCAGTTTTCTTGAAGTTAAGTAATTTCTAATATAGTTAACCACCGCACTGTCATTAATTAAACCTTCAAGTTTTTTTAGCAGTATAGAGTGGGACAGTGTCGAACGGTACAAGATATGTTCAAGTAAATTACAACAAACTGATGTAAATGGAATTGGCTTGTAGTTCGACATTTTAATTCGATTTTTGAAACCCGGCACCACATTAGCAACCTTCCAATCATCAGGTAGTTTTCCTCCCTGAACCGATTTAGTGATCACGTAGAGATACTTTGCCACTTAGAACAACGCTTCAACACTCGAGGCGGAATTCCATCAGGATCAGAGGCTTTCGATTCATCAAAACTGTCAAGCAACTTGGCAATACCACTTAGAAAGAGGTCAACCTGCTCCACTGTGGCATGCTGATTGCTCACAATCTGCAGGGAAACAGGTTCATCAGAAAAGAGCATTCAACACAGTGGCTTTGTCACAGTTATTCATCAGTAATGATCCTTCATGCAGCAAGTTGGGGAACTCTATATTTGCGCTCCCCAACTTGTGCATGAAATAAGAAGTTGGGGAGCCTGACATAAAATCGTTATCGGCGTCAGATGCCTTCGGGATTTTTGTTGCTCGGACACAGACAATGTGTTTGTGCTCAAACTTGTCAATATGTTGAATACAAATATTTACAAAGTACATGCACAAAGTTGTGTTTTCTATAAAAATCATTTGTTAATTTTTGATGGATGTATGATTAAACTGCGACCTAGTGGTGCAGGTGCAAATTCTTTTACCTCAAATATTCAAATTGCTTACCTTCTAACGGCTTTCACTTTTATTAGACCTCCTGAAATCAACTGCAACGATGTCATCGCCGCAGCATGCTCGGGCGAGTCGGTCATGACGAGGGGAACGAAAGCAAACACACCAAGAGACTTATCAAAGCTGCATGCTGGGCTAGTTGGTATTGGTCTTGGGTTGCCAAAGGCATGGTAGCGCTTTTTTGGACGAGGACAAAAGAAAGAAAGACAAGACAGGCACGAGCGCTGTCTTGTCTTTCTTTCTTTTGTCCTCGTCCAAAAAAGCGCTACCATGCCTTTGGCAACCCAACACCAAGAGAGCCCACCCAGCAATCGAAACAAAAAAGCCGCGAAACTCCTTCACTCCACCACGGGAATGTCGATAACGAAACTGAAACGTAGCGAGAGACGACTACAGATCGTACTCCCCCGAAAAAGGCTGCGCGGAGAACTACTCCGGGCCGCTCGACGCGCTCCGCCACTTTTCCACGGAGCGGTTGGAGCCGCTCGGCGAGCGCCCCACTGGCTCCAGGAGCTCAAACCACGGCTCTCGCAAAATTCGGAAACGTCACTTTGACGTCAGCGACAACTTCGACAAACGAGGTTTCTTTTTAACACAAACTTCGGAGGGATTTTGAGCGTCAGCAGGTCGCCTAGGGACAATTTGCAAAGCATTAATTTTAGCTTGGCGTAGGGATGTAGGGACAAATGGGCGCTACGTCATCGGCGAAGCCGTTCAATCAGCGGGCTCCTCGCGCCCCTCACGCGCCGCACGCGCGCCTCGATGAACTTTGCTTCGAATGATTGACACCTCGCTCGGCGCGACGTCAGCGTCGCGAGAGTCCAATTAGCGCGTTCCGCAACTTTCGGACGCAAAGTTGTGCTTGACGAGTTTAGCGACCCTGATCTACAAGCGGCACACGGAGAGATTGCTCTCATCTCGCGAGGGAAACAAGAATCCGCTCGGCGAGCGCGTGCCGAGCGCTCGCTATTTGCCCGTGGAAGGGGCTATTAGAGTAATACGTCTAAATGGCTGCGAAGCTCTAAATTTTGTGAACTTAGAAGAAACAAGACCATTTCCAGAACCAATTGAAACATTTTACCCTTAAAACAGACAGCATGTAGGAGAGGAGTTCGAAAATATCTCCTTGATCTTCATGAGAGATGCCCGTGAATGTGCCCAAAATGACAGTGGTTGCTATATTAGAATTGCATTCATTCTTAATTATCCCTTTTACTATTTGTATGCAGAAGTCTCTTAGTTTGGGACACGAGAGTTCAGTTATTAGAAGAGGGTGGACGAGGCGGTTTGAGCCCTAAATACTTTAACCACCAAAATTACTTCGTTGTATGTTTTGCTTTATTGTTCAACTCCCCATATGTAAGATGGGAGTAAATAAATGAATTTAATCCAGCTCTTGAGGAGGAGGAGGGAAGGGTACTGAGGGGAGGGTAGACCCTCCTCCTCCTCCTCTCCTCATTCTTCAATATGCTCCGGGGGGTCACCTGACCTCGGGGGGGGGGGGGGGGGGGGTCACCTGACCTTGAGGTGACCTTGGGAGGGGTCACGTGACCTTGGTTACGCCGACGGTGACGCCGCTCAAGCCGGAAACGGGCGCCTAAAGGCGCGACCACTTTGGCGTTTCGGAGGCCTGCGGCGCGACGGTCGTCGCTGCCGGTTGCCGGCGGAAACCAGTTTTCGGCTTCAACGTCACGACGAGAGGAGCCAATGGGAGGTGGCGTAGATAGTGACGTCGCGATGCCATGGCAACGCTCAAGCCGGTCCTCGGCGCCTCTCGAAGCGAAGGACGTGTTTGGTGTCGTCTGCTTCCCCTATTCCCCCCGATGCCTTCCCCAACGGAGCGGTTCCTTGAAACTAACCAATTCGGAATTACAAGTGAGTTTCTCCGTGGCACTTGTTGCATGTCGTCTCTGTTGTGACGGATGTCGTGTTGATTTGGTGACACTTTCGAAAGTAGCCTTCGTCTCTGGCGCGCCGCCGGGGCAGCAAAGCCCCGGCGGCGCGCCAGACCTCTCCCGTCCTTCGGTGTTTCGGTAGAACCAACCCGGCCGGACCCAAAACCTGCGCCTCCTTCCCTTCAGAGCGCGGCGACGTCGCAAGATCAACGAGCAGGTTAGGATAATCACATTCACGCTGATCACCAGGTCATTATGAACTCTTACCGTCTAGACAGCGAGTGCGGAACGGAAGAATCTAACGAAGAGCAGACGACGAAAGAGCGGGAAATCCGACGGGAGGCGCGATCGCGGGACCAGTGCTGTCACGTGACGCCTGCAAAACGGAGGCCAATGTGGACTCCTCGCGTTGGGACGCCGGACGGCGGTACCGCTCGGCGGCGCCGTTCACGCTAGTGTGGTCGGGCGTTAAGAGCTGCGCTCTAAAAAAAGTCAGTAATTAAAGGGGTCATGAAACGATATCGGGTTGGAATGTTGATGACTCCGAAGAGGCGTACTGGACCTAGTCTGAATGTATGAACACACCGTATAGGTAGGGATAATAAACCTTCTATAAACAGTAAAATATTGGTGATGTTTTTTGTTTTTTGTTTTTACAATTTAAAGTTTTTTCACTCCTTTTTTTCCTTTTTGTTTTTTTATTTCGACCTCTAGGCTCCCCATGTAGAATACACTTCAGGGGTTGCTGATCGGTGGTGCAATTTTTAGATCTACAGTTGTCAACCGTTAAAGGGCTATGTTGGACGTATGAGAAAGAAGCAACTAAGCCAGTTCTTTCTCGAAGATAGCCGGGGCGGTTGACCGCAGCGGGCAATGGTCGTGACTATATTGGGTCAGCATTGCGCAGACTGATAGGGAACACATATAACGGGTCTGACACAGAGTCTTATATTGGGAGAGTCTGGCCAGTCGGTGGTGGCGACGAAAACGCTGGAGGAGAAAAGCGCAGGAAAGGGAGGAGGGCGCCGAAGGAGCGAGAGAGAAAGAAGGGAGCAACGAGGAGACGACCGCCATTTTGACGCAGCGCTGTCGGCGCAGAGCACTGTTGAGGCTATGCGTCGTCTGCTACGGGCTTATTTCTTTTTTGCCTGAATCAAACTTTGCATTCAAGCGTGGAGAAACTTAATTCGTTAGCTTTTTAAGCCACCGAGGAATAAAACTATACCATTTTCTGGCCAGAGCCTGCCAAATAAAAGGAAAGAACCGAAATTTGGATGTCGATCCCATGCATTTCCCCTGGCGAATGAATGAAAATGGCGGCACTCCCCGCTCCACTGATCTCTATGACAATTGCTGGATCGCGCTTCCCCGCTTGTTCGCTGCAGCGCAAGTGAAGCCACCGGGCTTCACTCGCTTGGGATACGATTTGCCGTTTTTGCTAGCCTTTGCTGCGGTTTTCCAGCGTGCTGACGACACGTTTTCTACTCGTTCGTCGTCATTCGCCGAAGAAGTTTTTTGAAGACTCTGTGTATTGTTGAGACTTGCCGTTGTGAACACGTGGAAAATTTTACGAAAGTGCAGTGTCGTAGGAAAAAGGCACAACGCGTCGAAAGGAAGGGCTGGCGGCGTGTTCAAAGCATCCTTGGCACGCCGAAGTGCCATGTCTCTGTGCCTTCGCACGCTTGGATACCGACCAAGAACCGACGCCGTGTGTATGTGTTCAGCGAGTGCAATGTGCGTGAAGCTGTTCGTGCCTCTGGATCAGCGTCTTTTCCCCTCGCGGTTTAGGAACGAGCTTAATCCAGCGTCCACTAGCGACGGAAGATGGGGAGAATTAAGGTACGTCTTTTTTTCGTCCTTAGACGATTTACACAATACCGTGCACAACAGCTCCTCATCACTGATCAGTGCTGGCTTATTATCAACCTACTTAATTGCACTTGACGTTTGAGCGCGGCTCGCCTAATTGTAATTGGTCAACAGATTGCACACGACCATATCGGCCGCGCTTCAAAGATTTTCATTCTCGCCGTCTTGTACTTTTGCTTTCGAAAACCCCCCTGGCTCCACAACGTTGCCCTATTCGTGCTCCCACGGAATCTATTAGAGTAGATTTGGGACATAGCCATGGTTAATATAGTACATAAGAACACGTACAGATCTCCCCCTTTTATTGATAGCAACTCACCGGAACAGCTGGACGATCCAGAACTCCGTGGCCGATATATATAAATGATCTAAAGGCATCTACGCGCGACACACGTTCAGAACTTTGGCGCGGCGTCAATTCTTGACCGGTATCCAAGCGTGCGAAGGCACAAAGATGCATCACTCGGCGTGCCAAGGAAGCTTTGATCACGCCGCGACACCGGCGACACGTTTTCGACGAGTTGTACCTTTTGATACGGCTTCACGCACATTGCACTCGCTAAACACATTCACACGGCGTCGGTTCTTGGTCGGTATCCAAGCGCGCGAAGGCACAGAGACACGGCACTTCGGCGTGCCAAGGATGCTTTGAACACGCCGCCAGCCCTTCCTTTCGACGCGTTGTGCCTTTTTCCTGCGACACTGCACTTTCGTAAACTTTTCCACGTGTTCACAACGGCAAGTCTCAACAATACACAGAGTCTTCAAAAAACTTCTTCGGCGAATGACGACGAACGAGTAGAAAACGTGTCGTCAGCACGCTGGAAAACCGCAGCAAAGGCTAGCAAAAACGGCAAATCGTATCCCAAGCGAGTGAGGCCCGGTGGCTTCACTTGCGGGAGCGGCAAGCGCGATCCAGCAATTGTCATTGAGATCAGTGCCCCGCTCAGAGCCGTATATGTACTATGTAGAGAGTTTGGCCATTCGTTGGGAAGTGTAGGAGACAAATGAAGCGGCGCCATTGGCCGAAAGCGGGCTGGGCGTGTTCCAGGGCGTCTTCAGAAATTCGAATGTGACCAACCAGAAGCCGGAAATAATGCCCTGGCGGTGGTCGCAAGAAACAAACCTAATAACTGCATTGGAGTAACTCTCGATGGCTGAAAATATGGTACACATGTTTCAATCACACTCATCTGAATTGATGGTGGAAGAGTGCGACTAGCGGAAAGATCGACATAATCCTTACGCCAAACGCCGAGCGCCGGGAATCTGCCGTCAGAGCGGTCACACTCTGTCCGCGCAAAACAGAGTTGAGTGGCGCATTCGTTTCTTACATCTTTCTGCATGATCATGATGAAACAACACATGCACCCTATTTTTAACCACAAAGAGTTACTACACTTCACTCTTACGCACTTATTAAGACCATATACGAACATAGACCTTCGATGACCGATCGGCTCAGAATTGTTTCTCGCTACCACCGCTAGGGGATTCTTTTCGGCTTCTGGTTGGTCAAGAGAGCATGCCAAGCCCTCTTTCCGAGTCTGCCGCACGCCCTGGCTCTGCCCGCGCCTCCCATTGACCAAACTCTCTACATAGACGGCTCTGTCCCCGCTCAGCTAGGAGCAGCCGGGAGTTCACGCGCATGCGCTCACGCCTCTCGCTCCGCGCTGCGGGCTGATTGGCTCACTCGGGAAGGGGGGGGGGGGGGGGGGGGGGCGTTACAACGGCGAGATCAGACTGGCCAAACTTTCTCCATACACAGCTCTGTTTGACATTGGTTTTGGAAAACAACTAGATGCAATTCCATATTTCCATGGGTTCTTGCATAATTTAAAAGCTTTGGCAGAAAGATTCAAATCTACAGATTGTTTTCAAGACAGATTTTCGAGAGAAGAGCACAGGACAGCGCTTGTCCTGTGCACTTCTCTCGTTGTCTTCGTCTTTTTTCGCGCTGTTTCCAATTTCCTAAGTCATGAACCAACTCGCTTGCATCGCCACCTTAATATAGATTTTCGGCTTGGCGAACTCTCACCGTTTAGCCAGGAGGTGGTTTATGCTATGTAGGCCAGACATGCCGGTGTAAATGACCGCTTGCTTGAACACAAGAGAAATGCAAGAAATAAGTGCCCGAATTCACAACTGGCTAACCACATTGGTGAATGTAGTTTGTGTTCCCCCTTGTGGAGAGAGACCTCAACTTTGTTTAAAGACACATATAAAAAGATTATAAAAGAAACCATGGTAATTGTGTTCAGCCGTCCTTGGCGCTGAGGGAACGCGTGAGGCTTTCTCTTGCTTCGATTGTTTTGTGTTGCCTTTTTGTTGCTTGCAAAAACCGTGCTCTCGTTTTTGGGTCATCTGTAATCGGACTGT
The DNA here is from genome assembly GCF_016920785.2 of Ixodes scapularis. Taxonomy (NCBI): domain Eukaryota; kingdom Metazoa; phylum Arthropoda; class Arachnida; order Ixodida; family Ixodidae; genus Ixodes; species Ixodes scapularis. The sequence continues at coordinate 77,513,718 of NW_024609881.1, read as the reverse complement.
GTAATCTGCTTTGTGTACACTTTTCAAGCTAAGTGTTGTCGAGGTGTCCAGTTCACTGTAAGATGTTCTGCCTTTACTTTTCTCAGAGGGAAAGACAATTGTTGTTCAGAAAGCCAATACTTTGTACATAAATGCATGCTTTCTAAAGCGTTTATTTGTATACAGTTTGTAGAGTTTTTCTCTTAGCGTGTGAATAGTTTGTAAAGCATTTGTTCACGTGTAGACAAAGCGTATTCGTTTAATTGCGAGCCGTAAATGTTTTGTGCAATATGTTTTGATCGAAATAATTTTGTTAATTTCGTAGTGTGTATTTTCGCCTCCTTGCGATACTCTTTTTTTGTCGTTCGTATACTCGTTTTTCTGTCTTTCTTCATGTAATAAATTTCATTTGAAATGCCGTCGGCTTACATTAGTGAAACATAACAATAAACACTTCCGAGTCATAGTTTTGATGGTATGTTTATTATCAGTCGTCAGTCTCAGCTTCTTCCGGTACATGCGACCTCTCATGACCACTAGCATCTTTGAAAGGATCAGGCTTGTACAAGGCAAATAATAATTTTAAAAAAGTGTCGTTCTTGGCCCGAGAAGTACGTCCGATCAATTTCTTCCAGCTGCTGCCTGTAGTGGCCACTCGCTTCAACCCTTACTTGACAGTTCGGTAGAAGCTACTTGCTCGTTGGACCAGTCATACGCTTTCCTTTTGCCACGTGATCACGCACCCGTTCATACTCTCGCGCAGAGAAAGCATTTGGTCAGGTGATGAAAGGCAGGCGGTTGATTGGGGGGGCAAGCGCGCAACTCGTTGCACTGCACCGTCAGTTTAGGGGCGACGGGGAGTATGCAGCATATACACCTTTTCCAAGAAACGCTCGACCCCAGGGGCAACAAACCGTTTTCGAGCCCAGTCACTGGGTTTGAGGCTACTCTCAACGGCGTCCCTGCTAACCCTAACCGAGAGGACTGTGGTTTCGATTAGCGCAGTTTCAAACACTGCTGGCAGCTAAATTCTTATCTTTTCCCGCTGTATTTTGTGTTTCGCGGTGTATGTATTTTCCCGAGGACATGAAGAAAGCATTGTACCACATTTAAAAAAAAGGAAAAAAAAGCTGTAAACTATTTATCCATTTTGTTCTTAGCCCGAGACTGAGGCAGGAAAAGAGGAAAGTTTCGAAGTAGAAGAAAGATGAACAGTCGAAGACACGTCTCTAACACAGCTAAAGAGAAGTTTATTTGGTCACCTTCTTATATACACTCCACAAACTTCACCACAGCACCTTCCCGATCTCGAAAGCCAAAAGATAACAAAGGTCTCACATCTTTCCACCACAATTGTCAAACGACCTTGACGTTTTCCACAAAGCAAGGAACAATAGCTCCCCTCATCCGGAAGACACTTTTCTGAATCCTTTGCGTACACAGTACACTCTCTCCCTCTACTCTCCGACCCATAATCACAAAGCATCCCGGTAACAGAAGATATCAATCCACGTGATACACAAAGGAAGAAACCACTTACATCCTTCACATTCGACAAGCACTTCACAAAACTTTCAGATCCGCAAGAATGATTTTGCGCTGCTGCTAAGCTGTAACGACACCTGACTAATGCAGTTGCCCATTGATTTCATTCTTATTGTTTCTTTTACAGCCCTTTTGATGTCGTTTAACTCCCTGTGTATTATTTCTGTTTCAGACAAGTGGGGTATACAATTATTACATTCTTGAACATGTTTCGCTATTTCCGAATTGGCAACATTGTTTTTGACATTCCTTTTGTGTTCAGTCAATCTGTCATTTATACACCTTGACGTCTGCCCCACATATTTAAAGCCACATTCCAGGGGGATTTCATATACCACTCCATTACCACACGGAATAGACTTTTCTCGATGCGTTTTTGCGCATTCCCTTACACTTTTGTGGAAGGGTGTGAGCTTGCTCAACTTATAATCCGAACTAAAAACCAGATCTACATTGAACTTCTTGGCACTGAAAACTGGGTTAATCTAGACATGAGCACTTGTTTGGTCAAATCGAGCACTTAACATATAATTTGCAGAATTGCCAAGTTTGGGAAATGTCAATAGTGGGCGCTTCCCCTGTATATTACGGCAGGTAAAGAATCACGCTGAGCGGATTTCCACAATCCGAGAGAGTGGCAGAAAATTTCTAAATGATCAAGGCGCGAGAGTCGCACCACCCGCGTCAGCAATTCATGGCACCGGCCTAGGAGCGTTTTTTGGAAAGGTGTATAGTTGGCGAAAGCTTACAAACCCTGTTGCCGAATACGAGACTGTGGTGCAGAAAATAAAAATCTTTTAGTCAAAGGAACAGGCACAGAAGGGAACGTCTCAAATAGACGTTCCCTTCTGCATCTGTTCCTTCGACTAAAAGTTTTTTTTTTTTTCCGTACCATAGTCTGGGATGCTAAACGACGTGATTAGCTACCACCAGCAACCGTTTACACTGCGATGCAATTGAAGCAGTTTAAAGTTCAATTACTCATGTAGAGGGGCATATCAAATTCAGATATTGCACGAACGATGCGTTTCAAGGCTATAACAACGATATTCAGTTGTTTTTTTAAACACAAACTTTGGCCAGACAACCTCTTTAAGCCGCCCACGTCTAAATTAACCCAGTGTTCAGTAATACTTAGGTACTCCCTTGGTATTGTACGGTAGCGCCACTTTGGCTGATACAACAGCAAGTGTTACAAGTGTGGTTTCTTCACGAGATAGGAAGAAAACAGTCAAAAGCTGGCCAAGAGAATAGCACGCTTACAGATGCTGTTTGAACAGCTTATGTGGCAACAAAAATACAGTGCAACATTCAGATCGTTGTATGTAGTAATCTAATCACAACCGAATTCTCCACAAAAAAATAAAACCGGCACACAATCCAGCAACACAAAAAGGCAACTGTTTCTATTCGGCCGACAAGTTCTATTAAAAATCATTCCTATACACTCCTATAAGAAAATTAAAACAAAAACAAACCAAAAAAGACTATAGAAATCGCAGAACTCAAACCAGTGCGTGAAAACCGGAACGGGCAATGTTACTGCAGTAACAATGTTATACCCAGACGAGCATTACACGGAGTCAACCGTTCCTTGAACGTTATGGACTGATATCGCCAGTGCCCGTCGGTGAAAAAGGCTGACTATTCTTCCCTTTGAGCCTGTTCGCATGAACGGTTAAATCCAACCAAGCCTCGCATGGTGCCATGTTGGTCGGATTGCGATAATCTCACCAGGTGTCTGCTGAAACATTGTCCCACACTAGCGTTGAAAGACTTTGGGAAAAGGGGCATGGATGATCACTCTCTGCACACATGCAAGATGCAAAAACAATCACGTCTGCTCCGCCTCTGAAAACGAAGTGTCATCCGGTCGCGCATCGCCGCTACCATCGGTCGCCGTTGGCTCGTCTGTTTTTGCGTCTTCGAAGCGTTGTCCCTCCTTGTCGCAATCCGGATCTCGATCCGGGATCGAACGGTCACGAGAATCTGGCTTGATCCGACCCTGATCCGGGACCGGATGATCGTCAAAGTGTGGATCCAGTTTGGTCCGGTCACGGTCCAAGACCAGGCGTTCGTCGCGACGTTTCGAGCCCTCCGTCACGTGGCCGAGCTCCCGTTCAGGAATGTCCTCCACGCGGGATCGGTGCGTAGGTGGCCCCCTGTGCCCACCGTGGTAGTTCACCCAGAGGAAGATGCCCACCTTGAAGAAGAACATGAAGATGACCCCACCAAGCACAACCAGAATCAAGAGCGACAAGAGGTTGTTGAAGATGCTCCAGAAGGTCTGGTGTTTGGCGAAGTCTTGCGCAAAGCGACCGACGTAGTCTCCGAGGAAGGTGAGGGGGTGGAAGAAGGCCCTTGAGAGTACGTCCGATGCCACTATTAGTGGGTTCACCTGCATGCCATCGTTGAGCAAAATGAGTTTATATATTGGACGTGTCGTAGCGAGGAAATCAAAAGGGCCGTGCAACGATATTGGGCAAAAATGTTTCTCGCTCTACGTAAGCTTACTGGCCCTGGGGGAACAAGTATACTCGCACGCAACACCACTGACCAAGAAGCTTCTTTGCCGCTGCATAATTTCGAGGATAAAAGCGGACGTTTTCCTTCGGCCTCTCCTTCGCAAAACTTCACGAGGTGGCAGGGATCGCATTGTTGGCGTTGTCAATAACGCGATTCCCATGATTTCGTTGGCATGCTTTGCGACACCCACGGTGAAGATATTTAAATGCGGCTCATACGGTAGGCACAAGCACCGCGTGAGCATTCGATTTGGGCTCGTGACAATTGGTACCTTGACGTGCATTCGGATAGTGGCGCGTACCCAATCGCTCCAATGGCGGGATTAGCCGGACCTTAATTAACAATGTGTGGAACTCGGCGCATGCCCCGCCATATGCCAACCCCAGCGCATGGCTATCGTAGATCGGCTCCAGATCACGTGAGCGCTTGTTCTGGCTGCGAGTCGAAGGGGTGCACGCCGCTAGTCTTTCTCGAGTTATTTCTGCGACTGCCGTTGCGTGCAGGAAAAAAAGTCACGCACGTTTCATAGGTTATAAGCGTCGAGGAATAATTCCAAGCTGTACTTTGCGAAATGTAGAAACATTTTTACATCGTCCCTTTAAAACCAAAATTGCATCTTTCCCCCACCGTCGCGGCAAAGGCGGTCGTAATGCAGAATGTGATGCGGCGTCGAGCTAGATGCGATCGCAGCGCCTCCGTCTCTGGTGCCGTGGCTCCGGAAACAAGATGTGCCGGAATGGAGTAGTGGTGCTCTCAAGTTTCGGAGCGTTTCCAACGACTCTATCCCGGTCTGGTTTATGGGCCGCGTTTGCAAACGATTTCCATGATTGTGTAAATTTTCTGCATCAATTGTCTAACCAAATCTCGCCCGCTGGTCTTCGCCATTCACTCTACTAAAAGGAAAGAGTGGAGGGCTTTGTAGGACGACCTTGTCCTGCTTTTCTGATCCTGCAATAGTGTATAAGAGTAGAACACGTTGCTGGCGTCATTGCTCTATCATGGATAGCGTGATGCGACCTGTGGCAGTAACACAGATCTACTCGAGCGAGACAATTAGACACGAGTGCACTCGTGTCTAATCGGTAATCGGCGTTTGGCTGACGCTCGTGTTTTCTTTTTCCGTAGCAGGAGTATGAAACTGGACCTGAATAGGTGTCAACCAAATAACTGGGGTTTCATGCTTTCGGATAAATTAGAAAATATTTGAAAAACGCTCGCCACTAAAAAATCTTTTGTCGATTCGGATTTATTAGAAAAACTCCAAAGTTTGGGGTAACAACAAAATAAAAAAAGAAAAAAAGTCGTCGTTTTGCAAATAAACTATGTAAGAGCACAGGGTCAGTGGCCCTGAGCAGGTGCCACTTTAGTTTACTTTGAAATCTTTAACTACTGACAAAAGCGGCTTGCCTTTTAGCACGTCGAGGTTCCTTCACGACAACGGGTCATGGGACCCAAATATTTTGTTTTAAAAGTTTTAAAATATAACAACACGATAAGATAAATTCAGAATTTGAAAGAAATAGAAATCTAGCAAAAACAAACCCTGAATTTTCAGCAACACCCTCTGAATTTCAGGAGAAATAAACTCAGAAAGCACGGAATACCAGGTATAACACATGCTGCGTTAAAAATTATAGAGGCTCAATCGTGCCAACAAAGACCAGGGAACAACACGGAATGTGCCCCGCAAAAACCACACTCCGTATATGGTTTGTGTTAGAAATCTTTGTATTGGAGAGTTTTAAAAAAACGGAGCTTTAAAGTTCGGGGTTCCCTGAGAAATGGGGCCTTGCCACTGTGCATGCGCCGAACCAAGAATTTGTTCTGGGATTTTGGTTGGCGTTTTCCCTTAGCGTGAAATTCGAGAAATACTGTAGGGCCCCTTTTTGCTTGGGGCCGGATTGCGTCGGCCAACACGGACGCGCCCTTTCCGCTCGCTCCGGAGCACATTCGTCGTTGTCGCTGCGGCATTAGCCACATTCGACGGCAGTGACCGGTGCAGCCGACTTTCGCTTAGCTTTACCTTGCTGAAATCGCAAAGAATGGGCTAGCAGCTTGCCCAATTTTTAAGATTGTCTTCCGGTTCCAGCCCTTCCTAAACCTAAAGGGATTCGACAACCGTTGACATGGCAACGTCTCGCTACTCCAAGTGGAGTAGCAGGACATTGCTCGATCGGACGAGTGTTCGTGGCACGCAATATTTATAGCTATTCTAGATTGTATTTTTTTAGCCGGGCTGATTTGGTGCAGGCTTGTACACGACACTTAGAAAAAGTATTTAAGTTAGGTTACTGTGTACCAGGTTTATAAATAACTGAGAAGAGTACTAGATACTAAAAAAAAAATAACTAATATTTTCAAGATACTCTTCAGTTGCAATTTAAACAACTAATTACCAAAAACAAAAATAAGAGAGTATTATTAAAACGCTTTATGAACTTGTAGAAACAGCTGTTTTTGCGAGATTTGCGTCAATAACTTTACCATTTTTTTTTCCTTTTTTTTGAACACATGTTTGCCAACTTTAAAAACAGGCGCCCCACGAATGCACTCACAGGTCGGAAGGCAACGCTTCCATTGCACCTGAAGGTTCTTCTCTGTTTCACAAACACATTCAAACATTTCCCGTAAATGCTGCCATGGCAGAACGAAAGCCGTTCCCTGGCTCAATCTCCACTGCGTCCAAGTTCCAACCCTCCTAATGCCAAACGCATGTACGAAACCCATTCAAGAAATGAAGGACAAAATCAAATAAAAACATTTCCTAGGTATATTGGGCATAGTTCATGTTAAGCAAGAAACTTATTTTGTGTAGTTTTGATGCTTTTCTGTCTGGGAAAGAGAAGCGTCTGCCAAACGCCAATGCCGCTCAGGATCGCTTGTCCATGCAGGGCTCATGTTGTGTCTGTCTGGTTGTTATTACCAACGAGGTAGAGGGGCTTAGAGCGATAAGCTGGTGTCCCGTTCACCAGGCAAAAGTGACCCCCACTGGCTGCCGCCATGTTGTACAATTTTGACCACTAGACAGAAAGCTGTACCAAATCCTGAGACTTTTACGCAAAACTGGGCCGAGATTTGTATTGCGATCGCTGTAACAAACATGATAAACTATTTTTTCAATACTGTTAGCCCCAAAGATCAGTGTCTAGCTCCGATAAAAACCCAAAATACAGCACTGCGGCTGACGGCATCTAGAAGAGGCATTGCAAAGCTGCCCGAGTGTTTGACCTCAAAGCACATTTTGGACTTAAAACATACGAAACGTAACTTATACCGTCGGTGCTGTTATTAAAGATCAATAGGCAATTATTTGTGCACGGTACTTAGTTTAAAATCGAGACGTAAACTAAAAGGTCACTTGTCTAGTGGTCAAAATTTGCAACATGGCGGCGGCCAATTGGGCGTCACTTTCAGCTGCCAGTTTATCGCTCTAGGGCCCTCTAGCTCGTTAGTTATTATGGACAGACGCGCCACACCAGGCAAGAATTTTGAGTACAAGGCACCTCTGCCCCATCACGTCTGCCCACTGGATGCATGAATGTTTGCGCGTACGGCATGTGCGATGTCTAGACGGGAAAGGGAGATCACTTGTGCATCTACAAATTGAGCAGTAACTTGCGAGTAACTTACAAAGAGAGCACCAGTTACTTAAAAAGTATGAAAGTTTTGGAGTACTAAATGCTAGCCTTCAAAAGTATTTGTAAAATACCAAGGTATTCACAAAATTAATTATGATATGGTTACTTGAGTATTTAAGTTACATACAAGTCTTATTTGGTGTTACCTTAGTTACTGTTTGTAAAAGAAAAATTTGTTCAGCACGTATGGTTTACTTTTTCTAATATTTTTCTCTTTTGAATATCACACCTTTTCCCTGCATTTGCACTGCAGGCAAGAAACTCCAGCGCGCCGCGCGGCATTGCAAAAACTTTATTTTACAATTCGGCAGCACCAACCTTGCCGCGTTTGGGTCCCCCAATTTCTCAGGGGGGGGGCACCCAAACGTTGGCACCCCCTATTCTAAAACTCTCTAATATCTATTTCTCGTTTACTTTTTTTTTTCCATTTAGGGTATATTTCTTTTATTTTAGAAATTTTAATTTTTTTATTGGTTTATTTTACTTGTATTTATTATTTTATTATTTCCATAGAAAAACCTGCCGCTTTCGCCAGCACAATTAATTTTTCCAGACGAGCAGTGCCAGTGGCTTAGTGGCTACAGCATCCGACTGCTGCCGCACCGGCCCAGGTTCGAGCCCCGTCGGGTCTCCAACTTGGTACATAACATTGTCTCCCACGCTCCCGTCATGCAACTCAATCGCGACACTTTTCTCGTAGAAAAAGACTCGTAAAAGAGATCCAGTGTTAAAAGACGGTGTATCTAGCACAGACTAGTGCCTGTATAGACCCTGGCAGAATGAAAATGGCGGGGAACTTCGAGAACACTTGGGTGTTTAGCAAGTGTTTAGCGGAAGGCAAACAAGCGTGTGCTGAAGGCCGGGCATTCAAAAGAGATGCCCAAGGTCGGCGACTCTAGCAGAAATTTTTAACATGATCACGTTCGTATTTAACCCTCCTGAAGAACAGGGGAGCGCGCCCGCTTCGAAAGACAAACTGTTCTCGGCCAGTTTTCGTTTTAGGCTGAGCGCGAGATATTTCATCCCACTTGTAGTAATCCCCAGGCCAATGGTGACCTCGGCTGGAACAGAGTTGGCTAGCTATGGCGGGAGATAAACCAACGTTGCTGACTGGGGAGAACAGTCATCTACGCTTTGTCACTTCCCCCCAGTGTGATGAGAAGTTTGGCAGACCACGGAGTGCCGAAAGTTGGCCAACTCTTTGTTTTCATCCGATTTTGCCCTCGATTTTAGGTGGGCTATCTCTCGGGACATTAAGGCACACCGGGTCGTTCCAAACACAATCTTTTTTTGCGACTTTCAGAGGCATGCCCAGCTGCCCTCACCCGGTTGTTCGAGAATGAGGCGGAACAGGTGCCGCTGCAACGTGATCAATACGCGCTTTATTAGACCCTTTTCGAAATGATGCAGAGGTTATGTGCGGCAGCCACTAGTTGGTCATGCACTAAGAGCACGGATTGGACCCGAGCACTTCGTCGGCATTCGGAGTGTACTCGGATTGAAACGCGTTCCACACGAGTACTGCGTCAGTGATGTGTCAGCCTGACCTTACGGAAATAGAGGCAGAAAGGACAGGACAATAGATAACAGCTGACTACAATCCTTGCTTTAGTACTCTTCTTCTTCGCATATGTAATTTGTTTTTTTACAAGCTGTTCATATATATATAAATTCACTATTAGTTTTAAATAATGTAGGACGCTTGCACATGGGAAAAAGAAGAGCACTAAAGCAAAGTTTTTAGTCAGCTGTTATCCATTGTACGTCCTTTCTACGACTATTTCTGTAAGTTCAACCTGATGCATCACTAATATGTACCAACTAGCTCAACTTACCTAAGCCTGCAGCTGCATCAGTGCTTGGAGCAAACTCGGAACCAATCGCGGGCTTCATGTCGAAAGCGACAAGGCCCACTAATGGCGGCTACACATAATCTATGCACCATTTCAAATTTTAGAACGAGTCTATTCAATCTCACCGTTCGACCGGAAACTTTTTTTTGCCACGACTAAGGCGCTTAACGCATCATCGACCGGCATGTCATGTGCCCCGTCCCGTCCACACGTAAATGTGGCCTTGAAGGGGCAACAAACGACGACACGATAGCGGGCGTGTCGTGCGGTTGGGCGTACAGGTCCCAACAAAAGCACGAGCAGACGCAATCATCCCCGTCATCCTCGCCGCGGCGTCCAATCTTTCGGCCGCCGAAGCTTCCGCGTACCATCAAGCCGGAGGGCAACCCGCAGTGGAACGGGCGTCAGCCACATACACCCGGATCACGGCCGGTGACGACAAGACGCGTCTACGACATCGTCAAGAGGAAGTTGATGGACTGCCTTTTGGGATGCGGCTAACCTGTCAGTCGGGGACGCGTTGAGGGTGCCGTGGTCGTCGCGAACAAGCTGCACGACCCGCCCCTTCGAATCACGCCTTGCTCACCTGCCAGACCGGGTCGACTTGTAGCTTCTCGTAGTACCTGTCGCAGACGACCTGGTCGTCGGACGTCAGCCTGCGCAGCCACCCCGGGCTGTAGCCCGGACTGCACTCCTCAGGCGGGACTATGTTGCGGGATACGAATGCGTCACGCCGGGCCGTTTCCAACTGGCAAGGGAGGAAGCGCGAATGAGGACGACGGAACAGCTCATAGTCGCAGACTTCTCGGGGGTATGACTCGTAAATCTGGACTTGGGCTACGGTCGAATGTTGCTTCTGTGGGAAGTCGCTTTTGTGAGAACTAGCTTCTTTGAGAAGCTGCTTCTGTGAGAACTTGTTTTCGTGAGAAGTCCGCACTGAACCAGCACCTATGCTCCGTGTGAACATCAAGTAGCCTTGCTGATACCAGTGGACCCTGGCTTTTAACACTAAATGTCTTCGGGGGCTGGGATCCCCGAGGAAAGTCTGACGCCACGAAAAAAACTGCACAAAATGTTACGTGGATTTCAGGGAAAGGTCCAAACAAAAGAGCACCTTTAAGAAAAAAAGGGCAATAAACCGAAACGAAAGAAAGTAATTACGAACATGCCCCCAAAAAGAATCCCCAAGATTATGCACATGGTGAATTTATCCGTAGAATCGACGTAAGCCAAGCACATAAGAGTTGCCATAAACCCTGAAACTGCAGGTAAAAACAACCCAAACACTAAAAGGTTTCCAGACCTTTAAAGGTGTGGGGGAACGAAATTTCGGCACTCGTTTTCTAGCTTGAATGTGTTGCATATTGCACCCTAACCTCAAAAACACCAGTCTTCCGTTGAAAGGCACAAGAAAACTAATTTTAACAATCTTTCAATGTGCACCTGGTGGATGCATGCGGAGCCTATTTGGGAGGTAGTCTAGCAACGTTGTGGAATCTGCTACGTAGTCGTGACGTAGCAGATTCCTTCGGAGCAGCGCCGCTCTTTGGCATTTTAACATTTTCCCTCTTAGCTTTCCTCCTCAACTCACAAGTCGCGCATTGTAGTAAACGGTCCAAGAAGACGGAAAGGAAGGACTCCCCTCTTTTTCGGACCCTCGTTCGTGCAAACGGACACAGCCACTCTCCCCCTAGAAGATAAGCCCGTCGCTCAAAACTCGAACAAAAGTTGCTTTCCTCACCCCGTTCAGCCCTAAGCTGACAGTGTTGTGGAAGCTACGTGCTCCTTGGGCCAGCCACACGCTCGTCACCCCATGGGTACCTCGAACGGCTCGGTTGTAACGCGCTGACGATATTGACACCACCACAATGCTGACAACACCACCAAGGGCAAAGCTCACAACCACGGCAGCCCTGGTACATCACGAATGCGGGGAATCTTTTCTTTCTGTTTTTGTTTGCGCTGGATATCCCATGACGCATCGCGCTCTCCGTTCGCTTCTCTTCGAGTGCTTGCTCGAGTGCACCGTTTGGAACGAAAAATATATCAAGTCATTTAAAATACAAACGTGCGATTATCATTTATGGTTATTATCCGTCATGCTTGACTCATTTCCGAACGAAATTTGAATATTTCAATTTTTGTTTCCGTACCCCTTTAAGTGTTTGTGTCAATTTTACCTGCAGTCTCACGGCTTATGTCATGTTCAATTTAAACCAGCTCGTTTGCGCCCTTACATTCACTTCATGTAAGAATTCTTAAACTTAATTCAAGTACCTTACCGTACAAATCAGCAATCTCAGGAGAAACTCGGATTGGCTGGAGCAGGATCATGGAAACATTCCCAGCTGGGACCATTTCCAAAATACAGCTGTAGTTGAACTAATCTTCACTTGAGATCAATTAACAGACCTGGTCAGGGCACAGGCATCACATTTATACTTCTACAAGGTGGGCCGAGTATTGCCCCCAGAGCACTAAGTCCTTGTTTCTCCCATTTTCTTTGGCACTATTTCTTGCTCTCAAATCGGCACACACACACATCCAAGCACACACAGACATGTGTAAACTGGTCCTACGTACGAGTGCATTGAAAGAGTCTGCACACAGCTTGGGGAAAGATATCTCTCTCTCTCCCCTTTTTTTTTGTGTTTGTGTTTTGTGTGCAAGTTTATACAGTGTGAAGTTAGTTTGCCTGGTGACTTGTCTCTCAGCTTTAGATAAGCAATTTAGCCAGTGACTACAACCGCTAGCCTGGTATCTTTAACATGCACCATGAGGTAGTGATACACGACCGCACGCCGGTACGATGCTCATTCAGATCAAAACGGGACGTGGCCCTCCAATGCCTTGTGGCTGCAAGTTACCGTTCCTACGCCTCGAGTGCTGCATGCACCTTGAAGAGTTACCTCTCGTTGTCCATTCATTTCTACTGCAAACCTAGCTCTGCTCTTAACGACGCTTTAACATATTTGAAACTAATCTGCTTTCTTTCAGATCAAGGATTCTTTCGCCTCGCATACCGTTAAGATACAACGTTTTTCTTATAAATCTGCTATGAAAATCGTCAAAAAATCAAAAACTACCCCACTGGAAAAAATATTTTCGAGACATATTAAACTTGCGTGCTTGGTTTCTAGTTCTATTGAAAAATTCCAGCACGTTGGCGGGACGGTGGCACTTTAAATCTTGTAATCACACTAGGTACAAACCCAAAGTAGTTGTGCCAACAAATCAAAGCTAAAGACGGCACTGGCAAAAAGGCTATTTTACAAAAAGCAAATACCATGAGATCCCTTCTTCAGGAAACCTCTGGGTGTTGCTGAAAGACTTGGCTGCTTTGCAACATAGAAAACACCATCGCTGTTTGTTTGTTTTTTCAAAGGCTTTCAGACTTGAGCGAGTTTAAGACCCCTGGTCTCTTGGAAACACTCCAACCCAGGGGTTCTCAAACGTTTTGGTCCCAGGGAATCCCAGCAAGCCTCAAAAAGTCCCAAGGAACCCTGCCCCACCCCCCTTTGCCAACCCCCCCCCCCCCCCCCCCCCCCACACACACACACTGCATTGTTGCCAACCAATAATACTGGGCAATTAAGGCGTTTAGATAGTGAACAAGAGTTAATTGGTACTGACAGAATAAGACAAAATGGAGGACTACAGACAGAATAAAAAGGCAGAGAAACAGACAGAATAAGAAGGTGAAGACTACGTGCTCTAAAACGCACCTCCCGTTATATCCGGAATCGAGTTCAGCCACGAGGCGCGCGAGTCTGGAGAAAGCCAGAGGAGAACGCCATCCCTCCTGCTCAATGCAGGAGATATGGTGGGAAAAGAACTGGGGATGTGGAAGGGAATTTATTAGCTATTGGGCCACGTAAAGGGGCAAATAGCAAACATTAAAAAAAAAAATTTTTTTATCGCTTTTGTGTTTGTATGACACGCCGCAGAAACTCAGCGCACGCGCCATGCGGGAATGTGGGCACTGGCCAATCTGAGCCAAGTCAAGCCAGGCCAAGTAAAGTCAACACAAGCCAAGCCAAGACCACCCACCCTGCCCCGTTTCCGCAATCGTGCAACACGAGGTGTTTGTGTATGCAGCAGGACCAGAACAAGAAGTGTGGTCGTGTATCGGGCTCAGCAGTCTTTTTTTCTGCCTGCGCATTTTTTAGTTAATGCTCCAGAGTGGTCTGGTGTTTGTGTGTTGATGCTTCTGCTTCAGGCATTGCTTGCATGGGTGGTTCTCATTTGAACCCGTTCACATTTCTACCTTCTCGTTTTTACCTTCTCATTTCAACCCAGCGCAAAACAACTTTCGCGTTTCTCCCTTTCTCATTTAAACCATTCTCAAAACAAACTTTCGGGTTTTGACCCTTCTCCAAACGACTTTTCTCATTTTAACCTTTCTCATTTTAAATTTTCTCAAAACATACTTTCTGGTTTTCAGCATTGTCAGAAAGACTTTTTTCATTTTAACCTCTCTCATTTCGAACCCAAATTAATCCAACATCATAATCTCGCAATCTTTCTGCGGTATTTATGGCGAATTCGGGTAATAATTGCCTTCGAGCCCTTGCCTGTGGTACCGGCGACCAAAAACGCGCCAGCGGCACATCACATGACCCTCTCCATCCGAATGCAAAGCACAATGAACTGGTGTTTTTATTTGACTGGGTCGCGAGTGAGCTCTGTTAACTTCTTCTACAATCATTCTATGGTACCATGAGCATGCTGCATACGCCAACAACATAAACTATGACTCTTTGAGATGTGTGTAAACAGAAGCAACTACACAAAACTTTTCAAAATATTGGCATTACCACAGTCCGTACAGCTGACAGAATATTAAAATATAAAATCAATGAAAGGGCAGATGTATAAATCAGTGTGGTGCTGCCCGCACGCGCGCCAAATTTCAATAAACTTCGTCTGGATTTTCGATTAACTGTTGCCACGGAGGCTTGCCAGCGTCACTTTCCATGTTCTGTTTACTGTTAGTAGAGAGTTTTAGTAGATCGTTCCCATGACTCCGATAACGGTACCCGATACTCCGCCACCGCCTCCCTTGCGCATGCATAGTATCGTTATCGGGGCTATCGGGGGTATCGGAACGATCTATTAAAACTCTCTAGTACCTTTTTTGGAATCCTCAGTCTTCTCCATTCCACCCACCCTCTTTGAAATTGTAATGCGTGTTCAAGTTTCAAACTGCATCACTATGCATACTTTTTTTTCAGCGGTGTAATAACTTGTTATTACAGAGTTGTAAAATAAAGTGATGTATGATGCAGCCCGTGTCTCAGAGCAAACATACCTTGCTCAGGCTGGATAAATTCTTCCAAAAATGTTGACTTTCTTTGAAACAAATTACATTTCTCTTCGTTGTTTTTTATATCTTGTCTCAGAGCACAAAAGGGTGCCTATCTCGATGGCTCCGTTTGCCACTCGAACCCGCTATTTGCCGCCTCAGCGAGCATTGTTTCGTTTGGTTTCCTATCCCGATTCGGATGTGACGATACTGGATACAGACTGGCAGACAAGCTGCCCGACCTCTTGGAGCTCGGGAAAACTTCTGCTGTTAAATTGCCGGTACACGCCTGAGAAGCGCAACCCGAAAAGCTTGCCCCCGCCAGCCTTTGACCACGCAAACGCCCTTGCCGAAGATATGGGAAAGCTTTTTTTTTCAGGGAAAATGAACACCCGAATTGGCCATTACAAGCAATAACACACGACTAGCACAATGATCCATCCGCTCCACACGACGACATCTTACGACATACAGCGACAGAAGAGAAATTAAGTACCGAATCTGCACTAGCACTTTTGAAACCACGTCACCATGTGACCAGGTAGCTACGTCAACAGACTCGGGGTGGCACGCAGGCATAAGGAAAATTGTTTCATGTGCTATGCAAGAGATGGTGCCGCTTTGCTTCATCTTCAACCTTCATCCTTCAACTGTTTTTCCTTCTTTATATACCTCACTACGGCTATGACGTCACTCCTCTGAAATGCGCAGACCGGCGAGGCGCGCGCGGTGGCGGCGGAGCGCGCGGCGGTGGCGGCTCCGGCGCGCCAGCTATGCGCTGTGTGACGTCACTGCTCCTCGGGCATGCGCAGCACGGCTCTCCAGGAGCCACGCGAAACTGCTCAACCTCGGCCAGTGTAGCTCACGCTACAAAAACCGGTTTGTTGTCCCCACAGCTGAAGCGTACCGCTAGAGGCGTGACTGTTCGATCTCCTACTTAAAGGGGCCCTGCAATCATATTTAAGCGTCTACCTTTTTTGCGGTTTCCACGTCTCTTGGGGTTGAGGCAAGCCAGCGGGCACGGAAAGAGTAACTAAATATCAGTGCGTCATATTTTAACCGGACGACGCGGAAACCTCCTCCACCGACAAGGGCGACCCGCGGTACCGAAAGCGCGCAAAATGTGACGTCTTTGGTCCTGGGCTTGCACACTGGTCAAAGCCGCTAAGAGCTTTTTTTTAGTCGAGATACAAAATATAAGTGTCGCGAACCGTTTCAATTATGTATAAAAGTAGTTTTTGTTCACTATTTTAGATCAGAAAAGAAACAAATGCAGCTTAGAAAGTGCAAAAACGAGAAATGACCCATCTACATACCCGCCACCAAGCGGCGGAAAAAAACGGCGCATACTAGAAAAGGCTAGTGGGATGAGGCTACGACAAACGAGGAGCGTAGAAAGGTCCCGGATGTACGCGGCGACGCTGTGGTCGTATACCGGCTCAAGAATCCGACCGGTTCCGAGCGTTCCGAAGGCCTTCGGCGCGGGCCCTGCTGGCGATTTGGCCATTTGGCGGTGCGTCAGCGCGAAGTGGCTCCCGTTCTGAACTGATCTTTACCCCGTGTTTACTGTCGTTTGTGGTCAATGAAATGTTAGGCCAAATTAGTGTTTAGTCGCGCTGCAAAGGCAATGCGAGCTGCCCTGGCCGTCCGCTTCGTACAGCCTATCCAACACGTGCTTTAGTGGCGCCCTCTCGAGCCGTCGACACGGAGTGCGGCAGCCGTGTGCGCTCGATGAGCTCACTACTCCTCCTCTAGTTGAAGGCCACTCAAGCCAGGACCTACGACGTCATGAAGGAGGTTATTTTTTGCTTGTTTTTGTAATTCTAATTTGCCTATAACTTTTAAAATAAAGCGAAATTTGAGAAAAGAAAAGTTGAATTAACTTACTACGCTCAGTACGCTCAGGTTCAGTGCAAATTAAAAACCAGTCAAAAAGTTATTGCAGGGCCCGTTTAACTGTTTTTCCTTTCTCTATACCTCACTACGGTGTTCAAATGACAACGGGTACAAATGAGAAAGGGTCGAAACGCGAAAGATTAAAACGCGAAGGGCGTTTTGCGAATCGGTTCAGGCGAGAAGGGTTCAAATGAGAATGGGTTCAAATGAGACGGGTATAAATAAGAAAGGGTCGAAACGCGAAAGGTTAAAACGAGAAGGGCGTTTTGCGAATGGGTTCAAACGAGAAGGGTTCAAATAAGAATGGGTTGTTTCGAGATACACCCGCTTGGATTG
Organism: Ixodes scapularis; assembly: GCF_016920785.2. Taxonomy (NCBI): domain Eukaryota; kingdom Metazoa; phylum Arthropoda; class Arachnida; order Ixodida; family Ixodidae; genus Ixodes; species Ixodes scapularis. The sequence continues at coordinate 77,496,640 of NW_024609881.1, read as the reverse complement.
TGGGCTGCCGAGGAGCTCACGCTGAAGAAAAAGGAACTACCAGACAAGCGGTGCCATGCTGCTGCCTATCTGCATAGTTGCCAAGGGGATTGTAAACGGAAGGACCTGAGCAGTCAGGATGAGTGCAGTCAAAACATAAACTGATATCTCTTCTATTTCCATTGACTTTTCATTCCTGCTATGCCCCCGAGTGCGAGAAATGGATGCAGAGCTCGGCTCGCGTTATAATAATTTTTTTTTTTGAGGGCATTAAAACCTGCCTTTGTGTTATATTTGCGTAGCGTTATATTTGTGCAAATACGGTATATATACACATATTAGTGCGGAGGGTGCGGTTGCTTTTTCTGCAACACCAACTCAATCTCAGTTTGTGGAAGGTTGAACTAAGTGGGGGGGGGGGGGGGCACTGCAATTTGGGTGCTTGCGGAACCCATGAGGCCAGCTAGCGGAACCCCTGTGTTCCGGGGAACCCAGTTTGAGAACCCCTGCTCCAACCTAAGCACACTAGTGTTCCCCCGCCTTTAGCGGGCACAATGCAGTCGATCACACTTATACTCAAATGTGAGAACCAGCCTGGAGGCTTCGGGCAGACCTCAAGGGACCGGCTCACCTGCAGGGAGTACACCCAGTGCCAGACAAAGCTGAGGAGGAAGAAATAGAGGAGAGAGGCCCCGACCCAGGCCTTCCAAGGCGCGCCGCGCAGCCCGACCACGGCCAGGACGGCCAGTGCGGCCAGTCCCGGGATGGCCCAGGCCGGCTGGGCGGGTCCCACCAGCGTGGCCCAGCGCTGTGCCAGGCGCCCCAGGAGGGTGTCGACGACCGAGCCGGCCGGCAGGTCAAAGGGGGTCACGGTGGAACTGGCCAGCATGGCCGACAGCTGCTGCTCCAGCTGCGCCGATTGCGTCTCTGTCTGCTGGGCAAGCTCCTCCAAGCTGGCCACCTGGGGGCGGAGGGAACGTTCAAAATGCAGGTCCTTGAACCGGAGGAACCTAAAGGCGGGTCGATGCTCAGGGCGGGTTCGGGGTCCGCTAACGACGATGTAATGTACAGGCCTCGTCTTTTAGGTGAGGCCAATTGCTATGTGTGTGATATCACGAACGACAGCCAGTGGAGATCAAGGGGCAGTTCGTCACGCTGGCCGCATTGAGAAAGAGAAAAAACCCACCATAACAAATGCCACGGGCAGGAGAAAAAAAAAGTTTGATTAACATTGAAGTTTGGGTTATAGTTGGTATACAAACATAATAAAAACAAGCTGGCCAGGCTGTGCAGAAAAGTAAATTTGGTGTTTAGAGAAAGGCTCGTGTGCACTAGAAAAAACAAAATCAATTTGTGGCTTGTGTAGAGGGAGTCGACCACTCCATTTCGTTATCGTGCTGCCATCGTCATGCTGGTCAAACGGGATGTTGTCTTAACGGTTGGTTTAGGGAACACCGCTGCTTTTTTTTAAAGTTGTGACGGAGCGTCTCGTGGTGCTCTGCAGAGATTTAGGTCGAAATCCCTGCCTTTGACCAATGCCGAGTGGTGGTTAAAAATAAGAACAGTCGCTCATGAAGTCATCGAAGCACGCCGTATCGCGAGACTGGGGCTGGACTGCATTGTCGCGCCTTCGATTTTACCTTCTGGTAAGAGCAGCAATTTTTGGAGCGAGGAGGGCATACCAGTGACAGTGGTGTAATGAACATGTGATTTGCATGTTTTGTGTTTTTTCTCAATTTATTTGGGCGACATGTACACTATTTATACTAGGTGTCAACATGAATAAACTTTAGTTGAGAGAGTGTCAGCGCTATGCCCCGTCGGTTGCCTTCTACTTCGTCCTTTTCTTCGCGCTGTTTTTTGTTTTTTTTTATTAAGAAAACATAAGCTTCTTTTGTGGAATTTTTGAGTGACTTCGAGGAGAAGAATACAACAAAAGCAACTACTCCTTAGGCCCCCCTTTGTCCTTATGTAGAGTTCCCGAGAGATGAGGAGTGCCTTCCCGCCCCTGTATGGTCATTGCAGGGACCCGAAAGTTTAAATATTTTCGACTTTGAATCCATCCAGCGGAAGCTAGAATATGTCCCCGGCGACGTCGCACCTCTAAAAACAAAGTTTCCCCTTTTTCCATACTACAGTGACAAAGGCAGCGGCAACACAGAATGTGGTGTTAGTGCGGAGACTGGATGGCACGAGGTGGCCCTATGTCGTGCTAAGTAAACATTCCGTGGATGTCTTACTTGTAGGTGCCCCTTCTGCGGTTGCGCCGTAAGTGCGACTTTCTCACAGGCCACTGGAATGCGAGATGCAGTAGACGGAGTGTGAGGAAAACGGAACGATTGAAACGCGCAGCGCCCCAAGCAGGGCCCTGGTGCCAGCTCGTGGCAAAAGAGAACCAAATGCTTTAACTATACCTCAACCAGTTGCGGCAAAGTGAGCGTCTGCTTTCCTTTTTCTTCTTTTCTGCCGCTCGTCCATACCCTCTTTCTCTGGAAAAGTCTGGAGCGCGCTTGTTTCACGCGACAGAGCGCCGCTGTACGCCTGAGCACGCAATGTTTTACCCCCGCCGGGAGTAACTTGAGTAGCGGAGGCACTCGAGGAAGAGGTTCGGCAGGTGGTTGGCCAGTCGACTGTCATTGTTGGCAGACAACCAGATATGGTTAGGTGCCAGCCATATAACACATTCTGCGTAAAAAATATCCACGTTTTGCCTCCAGGAGATTAGCTTCCGGCCTGGCTTGGACCGCCCTTTACGATGAGAGACCATACTCCTGCACTGGCTCTGTCTATTGGTGGTCCTGGAACACTTCCAGCCCGCATATAACTAGACTGAAGGTCGTGTAGTATCTACAAGATCAAATCTATGTTCCACACACGAGAATTGGTCGTTCGTAACATTTTTGGAATATTTCAAGTACACGGTGAAGAGTAATGTCTAAATAATACAGGCTGTCCCAGAAAAACATTTACGTGGTTTTTCACCACATTCATAAACTATGAATCGCCGAACGCTCGTTCTCCGCACAAATGTAGTGCTACTAGCGGCCCAAACTAGATGCCAAAATTCCAGAACCGTTACCTTATTAAAAGGTTACAGGTGATTTTCTGAAAGTTTCTACAGGAAAACGGGACCTGTTTTCGCCCGTTTCCGGAAACTGACACCATTCCGTCTCGTGTATTTGAAAGCTCCATCGGCCACCGTTCTCCCATTAAAAAGTTCAGAAAATCACTTCTAACTTTTTTAATAAGATAATGGTTAGATCTGAAACTTTGCCATTTTGTTCGGAATGCTAGCGCTACATCTGGGCGGAGAATGAGCGTTCGGTGATGCATAGTTTAATTTTTGCAGCAAAAAAAGAAAAGCCTTGCACGTTTTTTTTTTTTTTTTTAGTCTCTGTATTTGCATATTGGAAGCAAGAATATCAGTGCATTCTCGCATCGTAGGCAGTCACGGGGCAATTGCAACGTAGCCAATTACACTCCACGGAAAATGTGTGAACTAGCCTTTCGTTTAGGTTCGATTCAGCAAAGGGGAGACAGGCTAGGACAGATTACAGCCGGCGATATTCACTGGACGCCATACCTAAACTTGCCACTCCCAACACATGCCTGGAGAGAGTCTGCAATCATTGTCCGTCAAGAAAAGCAACCTGATTGGTACGAAATGCGTTTTGAAACTCTATTCGAAGCGAGAGCCTCGCTGTTGCCGAGAGACCGTTCTTCCAGCATTCAAAACAATGACCGCCAAAAAAAACGCCCGACTCACGTCTTCAGGAGAGAGCAGTATCTCCAGCTTCACGTTGGACGTCATGTCGCCACGTCCGTAGCGCGCGCTGTACACCACGTTCAGCGCCAGCCTGCGGAGGTAGATGAACTCCCGGCCGCGCGCGGCCCCACCGTCTGCCACCACCTGGTTCAGCCTCAGCACCCGCACCTGCTCATCGCAGCGCTTGAAGTCCCTCTTCAGGGCCTTGCAGTCGCAGTCGCACGACTTGAACGCTGTCGCGGCCGTTGGCGCCGCTGCCTCTTCCGCAACGGGTTCTTCTTTTACGCCGGAGTCGTCGTCATCGTCGTCTAGTCGGGTCGGAAGGCGGCTGAAGGTGCGGCCATTAGCCGCAGATCGAGCCCGGAGCTGGCTGTAGAGCTTGGCCCGGGTTTCGGAGGACGCGGTGTCTTCGGAGATAGGGTCGGACTCGGGCAACGACGGATCGGCCAGCTGCTTCTGGCGCTGCCTCTGCCTGTTCAGGAACTGTTGCCTGGGTTAGGTGGAAAGAAATATACCGGCTTCAACATTTTGTCAACTGCAACGAAGGTGTAATGGCACTTGAAAGGTATTTTATATATGAGCAGCTCGCGCTGTCCGAATTTAGCGGATATAGCTAGGGTGTGAATTTTTCGGTTTTAACCGAAAAACACCGATAAACATCCGTCGGTGACGAAAATATAAAATCGGTTAAAACCGAAAAACACCGGTAGTTGGATATTTTCGCCCTGGTTAAAACCGAAAAACACCGGTCGTTGCTAGTTTCCGACCTAGCGAAACCCTTTCACCGTAGAGGTTCGTCAAACGTGTTATCTCGTGGATCCTGCATTCTTCCAGTGTTTATACATGGCTTGCAGGTGGCGTCAGTCCGCCCTCCTTTCTGGGGGTCAAAAGCGTCTGGTGAACGCAGTGGAAGCTAAGCTCTCATACGCCTTTCCCCTATTGTGTCTCCCATGGCGCCCTTTTGTGGAAAAATTAACGCAGTGGAGGGTAGGCTCTCACGTGCCTTTTCCACATTGTGTCTGGCCAAGTGATGTCGGTGCAAGCCATGTATTCAGAGGTTGCTGTGGTTCCTGGAAGACATTGCCAACGTCCGTGTCGTACAGGAGCGTGCGTTTTCTTAATTGCGGGTTGCAAACCGCCAGGAACGCGCTGCCATGACGGCAGCACGTTCCTTGCGTGTAGATGCAAGCATGAAAGTATGCTTGCATCTACTATAATAACCTAGTGTGAGAAATAGTTGCTTCCTAGAGAAGAAGTGTATGAACTATGTGAATAAAATTGGAACTCTCTGTCTGTGATCAATCGCTTTTTTTTTTTCACCAATAATCACCGTTTTTAGCCTCGTCGTGAGACGTTCCACCGAAATACACCGGTGTTTTGAAAATAAATAAACACCGAAAAACATCCGCCGATTTTTCTCACAAATAAACACCGGAAAGTACACACCCTAGATATAGCCTCGGTAAATTTGGTGGAAATATTTTGACGTCACGTCGCGGAACACTGTGACATTACCCAACTGTTAGCCCCAAAAAAGCAAGAGAGCCCCACGGAGGGTCCCCATACAAAGGAAGGGGGTGTCTAGTGATGCTGGCGAAACGGCAATGACAAAGGGTGCAAACCAGGAAACAAGAGTGTCTCGGTGAGTATGGTAGACGATTAAACCACAAATTTTATTCCCGAATGCATCGCTCTATACAGTGAGCAAATTTGTCTGTAACAAAGTAATTGCGTTGTGTGCATGTTTAGACGGCCGGAAGTTAGTCGGCCTGAATGTTCTACAGCTGTAGACGAGAAATTTAGCCAGTGCGGTACAACCACTAGCCTGGGTTTTGTAATTGACCTGCATCATACTGCAGTAATGCACGACCGCATGCCAGTACGACGCTCCTCCAGATCAAGACGGGCAGGGGAGGGGATTGAATCCAGGATGCCTGGGTTCTGCAGCGTAAGCTTTAGCTCAACGCGCTCCGAAAAGCACTCCACTACCAATCCCCTTCCTCTAAGCTTGTCTGCTCCTTGCGCAGAGGTACACTGGTGTCAGAGCATTGAGTTCTGATTGGAGGACGGTAAATGGGCACAGCCCCTTGTTTCTATCCATGGTATCCACCAAATCGAGCGAGCAAGGTTGTGCGCTCCTTGCGCACAGGGTGCAGTTTTGTCGGGCATCGGGGTTCCGAACTCCGGTGTCATCTGCCTTTTCTATGACTTTCAAAAATCAACCGGTACTTTACAAACAAGATAGTAAGTAGCCTTTGAGAAAGGGTATATTGTTTTGTCGACCGACACCAACATTACTAAGGTCAACTCAATTACGAGACTGCCTACGGCTCGCCTCCCACCGCTTGACGCGCCACCGTTTTGGGGGGGACGGCTGCTATGGTAACAGGTGGCACTTCACCATACTCTATAGAATACAAAGTTTTGAAATAAAACTCTAGATGGTGCTTCAAACGATGGGAGGAGGGCTGAAGGGGGGAAAGGAGGGGTTTAATGTAATGTAGTAACGTTGACTGGTGCCTACCGGACGTGCTACAACGAACAGAAAGCTCACGGCCGATATGTTATTGCCTACCCACTGAAGAGAACGGCTTCTGCTAGGGCGGAGCATCGTAAAGCACACGTGATCACTGCCTCCCACCTTTGTGCGCCTCCTGTCTGACTCGCGGAAAGACTCCTCGCTTTCGTACCTTCGCCCTCATGTGCCAACGAATGCATTTTGATCGATTCGCTGGCCGTCTAGGCATTTACGGGCGTGAAAACACCTAAAATGTTCAAGGTTCCTGTAGAAAAGCTACGTAAAAGAGCACGAAAAAGATAGGCTCGCGCGAGCCTCGCGCGAGCCTCGCGCTCGCAGTGCTCGAAGCTATGGCCTCAGTCCACGAAGACCTCGAAGGGTCGTTTTCCGGACTTCTGAGTGGCCGCAGCCTGTAGCATGAAGTAGCGTACGTCTTCACTTATCGCCCATCACTGAACCTAAAGTAGCAGTGCCGTATCTCACTTGGCTTGTTGTCGTCGTTGAGGTGAACCCATCTTGTCATGTGGGTTGACCCATCCCGAAGTGTCGCCCAAGATGACTCGCATCTTTTTCGGATCCTCGAAGTGGTCGTGGTCGAAGGTGTCCTCTTCGTCGACAGCGGCGGAGTCGGGCGGCGACGCAAAATTCGAGCGAGCGTCGGCGCTCAAAACTTCCGCGGCAGACGACGCGATGAACAACGCTGTTGATAACAGGATCAGGGCGACACCGAAGAAGGCGACCTTGTCAACATTACGCTCGATTATAATCATCTTGTACCTCTATGCAAAGGAATGGGCTGTTTTGGAAGGACTGTCCTTTGTTTTTTTGCCTTTTTTTTCACGTCCTGGGAAATTTAGAAATTCGATATGCAACGGCTAATGTGATGTCCATGTCTGCTATCTTGGCGAAGTCGAAACGGCCAGTCACGGTTTCGTAAAAAGAGTAATTCTGATATTGTTGCAATACAATATAATACATATTAGGTTAATATTCAAAGTAAAACGTAATTTTTATGATAATAATTAAGTAATTTAATTTTAATATTGCGTATTCTTCACTACTATAACTGCTTGATGACAGCTGCAGAATAAGCTACATGCCAGTTTCATAATGGCGCCCTTTTAAATTTGTGTAGCAAGTTTCCATCTCATAACGTCTCTGTAATTTCTGTGAGAAGACATATTTTATGCAGAATTTCCACTCAGCGTTGCGTAAGCTGACTACGTGGTTCTGCCCCTTCTAAAGTAAAGCGCGTTAGGTATGGACGCCGAGAGCGATCTGAAAACTGGTAAGACGACACTTGTGTTTAGTCCCTTCTACTCAAATTTCGAGACTGAAACGAACAAGACAGCGTATTTAGAATGAAAATAGCTTTGTGCGGCGCAAATGCCTGGTACGTGACTGTTAAGGAAACTTGGGCGTGCCAAAATCCTTATGTGGAATGCAGCGGCGGATCCAGAGGAGCTCCTAAGAAGTGTCCCCGTAATTAAAAAAAAAAAAAAAAAAAACGGGAGAAGGGGGGGGGGGGGGGGGGGGTGGGGGCGGGGGCGGGCGCGGGCGGGCGGGCGGGCGGGCGGGAGGGGTACAGAGTTCGAACATTTATGCTCCTTGCAGGGAATTTTTTCCTTTTTCAGAGAATTTTCAGTTTCGGTGAAAAGGGAAATGGGAATCTTAACATGATTGAACTGGAACTTCACATCCCGTTTCTTTGCCTCATCGGTATGGGAATATGTCTTTCGATTATTCGGGTCGCACGAATCTTCCCCTGAGCTTGGGGAATCCCTTGCCTATTTCCTTCAACGTAATCTCCAATAAACTACGTATTTTAGTCCTACACTAAAAGTTGTCTCTGAAAAACATTGAATCTGTGGGAAAAGGTAAACGCCGAAAAAACATCCCTGAATTCGAAGAAAAATAAACCCCGAAAACACAGAACCCTACCAAACCTATGAGGTAGGCAGCACCAACGCGGGGAGACGCGATCGATGCAATGAAAGCTCTAGTTAGCTAGACGTCACTCTAAAGATTGACCAGGCTGACTCGCAAAAAATCAGTGTTTATCAGGGCTTTAGTTTAAAAACAAAAGGGGCATGGGTTTCCCTTACCTCCAATGGAGCAAGCGCGTAATTCCGGTACCGATAAGAGAGAGAAAGGTGATAAGGAGTCCGAAAGAAGAAGCAGCCGCGGACAGTTCAGTGCAGGCCATGTTCCCGTTCAAAACAAAATAAAGCTGTAGTACGGGTTTTCTTCCCATGAATCTTGTGTTTTTCATTATCGAGGGCAGCTCCAATTCGTTTTTTTTTTTTTAATTTTCTTCGGTTCTGTTAAAACCAGTTTGGCGGTTAATTTTTGGGTGTTTCTGTATTTACCGAAAAAAATGGAAGCCTACTCATGAGCGACAGAACCTCTGATCACCGGCGTCGAGTTCAGCTAGACAACTATCTCTTCGGATCCTCATAAGAAATGTCAGCTTTTGAGACTGCCATGGGAAATTTGTGTGTGGGTTATTATGTGACAAAACACTTGCTTAAAAGCTTTACACCAGAATGCGTGGGACAATAGGGCGTGCAAAACAAGTTAAAATGTTTTATTAAATTATGTCCTGAGTACTCTTTTAGCCTGACTCGGTTGTCTTATCATATAACCAGAAAAAGAAGCACTAAATAATTTAAAGGCAATATAAAAAGGCTTACCACTTTTAATGTTTTGCATAAGGGCCATCTAAAGTGCCCGTTAGTTTACCTGATGTAGTTAGTATATGGCAAGCAAGTTTGTCTGCTTCTTGTGCCCGGGTACAGGGATGTCAGAATGCCAGCTCTGATTGGAAGGATAGTGGGTAGATATACAAAGGCTAGTGTCATCTGCTCTTTGCACAGTGGGATCAGGGCCAGCAGTCAGATGCCAGACACCGGTGTCGTCTGCTTGTCGTAGCAATGGCTGTCTTACCTTTTCTACAGCTTTTAGAAATCAACCGGTTTTCTGAGAATGCTTGCCTGTGTGGGATCTGCTTGGTCGTGCTTATGTCATTGCACTTGAGCGCATTCACTCTGTTGCTGCTTGGTTTGTCCTGGGGAGGTGTGATCGCTTCTTAATGCACAACAGAAATGAAACAAGAGTTGGGCTGGATTTTTTTGGAGGAGCACCGAAGATGCCACTTGAGCTTTTCAGAGTGCAGCTCTTAGGCACCCGTTTCCAGCTTGAGCGGCGTCGCCTTCGGCATAACCGCGCATTCCATTATGTGACATTTCCCATAATGACGTCACATGTGACGACACAAGGGTCATGGTGACGTCATGAGTGACGTCGTGAAGGTCACTTGTGAAGGTCATAACCTTCAGAGTGACCTTCACGAGGCCTTCACAAGTGGCCTTCATGACATCATGAGTGATGTCACAAAGGTCACTCGTGAAGGCCTTGACGAAGCTCACGAATGACGTCACAGGGGAGGAGGGAAGGAGGGGGAGGAGGAAGAAGAGGAGGCAGTTACCACTTTACTATAGGAAACAAGAGGATGCCCGTTGATGTCCTCCCAAGAGTGCATGTCCTCGCCACGTCAATCGGGCACGTTGCCGCGGAGGCGGCTTCTTTGCTGACGCTGACGCTGACTAGGAGGAGGAAAGGAGAGGAGACTCTCCCTTCTCAAGAGCTGTGCTCTAATTTGGCATTACAAGAAATTGTACACATCATTAATTTTTTTTTATTCTATTTATCATAAGCAGACAGGAATTTCTGATTCATCATACTTACAATCTTCAAACTATATCTCACCGCAAACAGATAACTCTCAAAATCTAACCATGTGCCGCGAAAGTGGTGTGCAATAATGCCAACTTATTTCATAATTTATTGTGCCACACCACTACCCCCCCCCCCCCCCCCCCCCACACACACACACACACAAAATGTCTAAGAGGCCCTGCGGGTTTTTTTTATTAAATAAAAAGGGCTTAGGCCTTCAAGAAATGGGGGAAGAAATACCTCGAAAGGTGCATTGTAGCATAGTTTTTTGGAGTGTGTATGCACAAGTATCATACACACTACAAAGAATGAGGAAGTCGCAGCCTAGATGCCGTCTACACTCCACCGCTGAAGAGCTAACAACAGCTGCGGAGACAGAGCTTCATCGCCTTCGTCACAGACGTGATCACTTTCTCTTCCTTGTGCGAAGAGATGTGTTTCGGTTGACTTGCTGTTCATATAGAACACTTTGACTCAACATTTGTCTATGTTACTGCGTGCAGCCTTGACCGAAACGCTGGAAAACGGTGGAGTATTGCGATCCCTCCGCGCTGGGCTCCGAACAGAAATCCTGAGGGCACTCGAAGAACCGCGTCCAAGCGAGCAGCTTCTCCACCTACCGCCCGAGAACTGCCTCATCAACGAACTCGTGCTCGAGTACCTGTCGTTCAACAACTACAGACGGACGGAGTCTATTCTTGAAGCAGGTATATACCGCCTTTTCAAGTTCTTCGGTTGAGAACCGAATGCTCCTGAAGCCATACTTTTAAAAAGGGTTGATTCATTGATCCTTTGAAGCTATTTAGGGTGGATGAGTGTGCTGTTGTGTTAGTTACAAGGCAGAAAAACTGAACAGAAAGGGACATTGTAATAACAGATGATTGGCAATATATAGTCTGGTCTTGCCTCCCTATATTTTCTCCAGCTCGAAGACCTTTCGCAAAATTCCCAGGACCACCCGTGAAGTGCTCATTGAATTATGGGAATGGCCTGTATGTGGCTCCTCGCTCCCGCAGTACCTACCTTGTGATACTGGAGAAAGCGAGAAAGAAAGAGGGCAGCGCAGTGGCACGCCTGCCCTCACTTTTTCGCTCTTGTTGCCTCCTTTGTCTGCTAAAACCAGCTTGCAGAATAATTTTCTTCACTACTTAGGGAGCTGCACATTTTGGAACGGGTCTATCACATTGGTAGTTATATGAATTAGAAAGACAGCATAGAAAGGGACATTAACGGACCATATTGAGTACACTGACCAGCCAAAACATTTCGACCACCTACCTAGAAATACCGTATTTATTCACCTTTTGCACATAAAACAGTTGCATGAGTCGTCTGCTGCGGAGTCCCATATCCAACAAAACCCGATAAACTGTGCGTTCGGGAACACCTGTGCTTTGACCTGCATTTAATTTAGCGGTCAGCTCAGCCACAGGAAGCCATCTATTTTGCTTCACCAAGCAGGAAAACCTCCGACATTTATATTCTGTGATGGGGCACGGACGTGCAATGCATCGGCATCTACTAACAATTTTACCGTCATTCTTCCACTTTAAAAAGGTATAGGACGACGGCAGCTCTCGAACGTCCGACCCCACCGTATAAACGAGCATTGCAGTCTCCGAGATACTTGCTTCGAGCCATTGCTGCAACCTAATATTCTCTTTGTAATAGCAGCTTAAATCGGCAACCTCTTCCAGTACGAGCACACATAGTGGACAAAATGATCCCCTGAATCCCCGGCAGCCGTTACTACTGGCCGCATCAACAGGTGGTGGATAACTCGGATGGCGTGTCAGCCTGAATGCGCTCATTCTCATAGCGTAGGGGTCGTCATAATGTTTTGGCTGATCAGTCTATATATTACCTGTGCTTGCCCCCTGCATTTTATCTAGTATTTGTCTTTCTAGTTTGAAAGAGATTGCCACTGTTTGCAGACCTTGGATGCCAAAATCACTTGCACGAAGCGCTTTGAAAACGCCAGGCTAACGGTCTTATCGCACTGGCTAAGTTTCTCGTGTACAGCGAACCTACCAGATGCCCGTTGGGCCAACTAACTTCCCACCGTACAAACATATTTCATATTTACTCGCATAATGAACCCACCCCCCACAACGGGTACCAATATTTGGACCCTTTTTTTTCCTTCGCGTAATGAACACACCTCCAATTTTCGGCTCCGCGAGTCTTGAATTGCGTCCAGCTTAGCTAGCCACCAAGCCAATTTTCTTTTGCCGCCAAGCGGTCAGGCCAAGTCAAGCCAAGCCAAGCCGCTCTCGTAATGGCTGCAAGTGCGTGGTTGCAGAAATGATGAACTGTGAAACCGAGCTGTGCGCACACTTGGCGAAGCTTGGGTCGAGGCATTGCCCAGCCCCGGACATTCTTCGCATATCGGATGCATAAATGTCAACAAAACACGCCGTTGTCTGTGGTCCACTTTCGGACAGTGAAATCATGAAAGTGGTTAGGCTTAAGAACGGTCGCGTTGCTCTCCGTGCTGAGTGAGCTTCGTAGGGCGCTTTTCCTTCGGCAAAAGGCATGCTGAAAGCGCCCTGAAAAGGTTTGCAATTTATCAAGCATGGTTACTGTGGTGTGCCTCAGACCAGCCGTGTGTGCGCCTTCATCAGTGGAGACGTGCCACAGTACCTTGCCATGCTATGTTGGCACCTAATATGACATTTGTACGAAGTGTGTAAATGCAAAAATTTTACCTCCCGTAATGAATGCACACCCCCCAATATGTGTAAATTTTTCGGGAAAAAAAATGGGTTCACTATGCGAGAAAAGACGGTACAAAATACAAAAGACCTTTTCCAGAATTCAGTCCGGCCACCTCGATAACTATCTCGTCTGTACATGCTCATGGCTGCCTTTTGTTTGCTGATGAAGGGAGAATGTGAAGACAGGCACTGGTGCGGAGCTTGAACATTTGGGACATGGTTCCGCTGCATTCTTGTTTGATGTCAGTGTGACAAGACTGACTTATAAGCTTGCGTGCACTACGAATTTGAGGCGGTTGTGGGAATTTGTGGTACGCTCGACTTTGGCACGCCCCAGACAGCACATGACAATAAATTGTGGAAAATATTATTAAGAGATTTGCTCGAGGAAGCGCCTCATTCAGAGTGTCAGTTTACCGGCATCATTGAAACTGAAACGAAGAGAGAAAGAGACTACTGCACAGCAAAGAACTCCTTAAATTTTGTATGTCTGCCGTTGCCGAAAAGATACTAGATTTTAACGGCTGTTAGCTTAAAATATTTGGACTGATACTTGAGCCACTAGATGGCACTGAATTACCGAAAGGGTCGATGAGCTTGAATCGCAACTTCGGATTGTTTGGTTCACGCAGAAAGTGGCTATCGTCGGAGTTGTGTGGGCAGAGCATTCCTCGAGAAGGAGCTGAACGTGGCACCATCCGAGAAAGCTTCTCGTCTGTAAGTGTACCGCCAACTTTTGACACGTTTCAAAGCAGGGACTCTCAAACTTTTAATCTCGGGGAACCCCATGTGCTCCTAGGAATCCAGCCTGGGAACTTGTGTGTTAAAGGAACACTGGAAGAGTCTTCAGAGTTTAGTGGTTGTAACGTTGGGTTGACCTGTCGCAATTAAAGTAGGTGTAAAACGTGGCAAAGGCAAAGCCCAGAACTTGCTTTAAACGAAAAAATAAATTGTCCGACCAGTTGACAAGCGATAGGGTCGTGCTCGGCGTGAATGTGAACTAAAAAGGCGGCGACAGAGTAAGAGTGAATCACAAATGAGCAATTTAATGCACATGTTAAATCGGCAGTTTTAATGAAACAAAGCGAAACAAACTATAAGGTGTGAGACAGATCCAACACTCGCTCGTGATCCAGGCAAACAGCTCATCAGAATGCATAAAGACAAAAAAATTTTATCTCTCCATCGCCGTTTTCACTTGACAAGGGGTGGCGACGTCTCCAACGGGGACCAGGTGCCCAGTCCTTTGAATGATTCCTTGCCGCACACTGCCACGCACGTTGTCATACCGTGGCTTGGAGACTCAATGTTCTTCTAACAGCGAGTCTTGGCTTCCCGTTTTCTTCGCGACTGCAACACTGGAGAGCAGCACCTTAGACTGCTCTCGGGACTCTTCCAACTCCTTCCCACAGATCTCCTTTATATACAGGGTGTTTCTTTTTAATTGTAACAGAATTTAAAAAAAGAAAAAATGTGTCGATTCTTACCCGGGTGCTGTCTTCACTGCGTATTCAACAGGCTCGGCAAACGTTTTACGGTGCAACATTCTTCACGATCCGTCGGCTAATTAACTGAAATTGCCTGATGCACTTTTCAAGTATTGGTTTTATGAGTCGTGTTCCAGTTGCAGTTGTAAAGCCAATCGCTAATAATGGCTAGACCAATTAACGCAATTTGCAAAAAGGCAACAGGCTTTGAAATATTCATGCATAAGTTTTCGGACGTTTGTTGGCAGTTATAAAAGTGCAGGCGTAGAAGCACGCCTTAATAATTAGGATGGGCACCCTAAATAATGCAGAGAAGAGTGACTGACACTTTGTCGTTATCTAGGCAGCGTCCGGCGCTTCCATCAACCACGCGCTGCCAAGATAAGGAAGAGGTGGCCTTGATAACGACGCATGCTTCATGCACTCATTTTTTTAATTGCCAACAAAGATCCAAAAACATATTGCTAAATATTAAAAAATCATTGCCTTTTCTCAGATTGTGTAAATTGGTCTAACCATTATTAGTGGTGTGACTTTAAAACTGCAATTGGAACATGACTCACAAAACCAACACATAAAAAGTTCATTAAACAATTGTACTTAATTGGCCAACGGATCGTAATAAATATTGCTCCGTCTAACGCCCGCTGAGCCTGTTTTAAATACACAGCGAAGATGGCACCCACGTAGGGTTAACACACCTTTCTTCAACATGCTCTTGGTTCTAAAGTTAAAATGAGAACAATACACCTTGACATTGAACTATGCTCATCGGTGGTGGCTGACATAACCCTAGATGCCCAGTAACAAATGCCCATCAACAAGTATATGTACCTTCTCTGGCGAGCCATTTTTCGTATTGTCACATACTCAGATGGAGCCATTTCTCCCAGCAACTTGACGACGCAACACCAGCAACACGGGCTTCCGCATTCACACGCAGCAACTACTAAATTGCTATGATTTGCTATTATCATCACTAAATTTAAATTTTCTTGCACTGTTTAGGCACACAGTTAGTACATGCTATAAACATGTCTTCTTATCTTTAGATGGTGTTGAGAATGCTAACTATAATTTTTCTTAAACTATTTATTCCCAAAACCGATCCATTTCAAACCAAAACCAAGTCTTTAGTTGTCATCATCTCCACTGCAGAGGTGTCATGTGAAAATATTGCGTTCCTGATTGACTGCCGCCGCTCTAAAGGTCTCCGATTTGTCCAGGTTCCTCACCCGTTTTGAGCCGGACTCGATCCCAGCATTTTGTGTTGCAGTGCGAGGACCTAGGGAAAGCTAGGGAACAACTCGCGAGCAACGCCCAAATCGCTCCATCTGAAGGGGGCCTGAAGGGGCAATTCATGACAAACGTGTGCCACAAATGTCCCAGACAAGGCCAAGTTCCAAGTCATACGGACAATTTCTTTCCCCAGAAATGAGCCGGACAATACTAATCCTATCGTAACAGTAGCACCACCCACGGACACTGCGGTGTCTCGGGACATGAGACACAGTCTCTCGTGTAACCATGGCGACAAAGTGAAGAGATCAGAATGAAGAGAAACAGAATGTGACAAGAGCTTATGACTGCATCCACCATGCTTAAACAAAGATGCAACCTATAACTGAGCATGGGAGAGTTACATTTGAATGTCATCCATTCTTTTCATTCCAGCCCCCTGCTCTACGCCATCGTTGAGACGTTGCGAACCAAGACCTCCGGCGGAGCTGCTGACAAAGGATAGAAT
The DNA here is from genome assembly GCF_016920785.2 of Ixodes scapularis. NCBI lineage: Eukaryota > Metazoa > Arthropoda > Arachnida > Ixodida > Ixodidae > Ixodes > Ixodes scapularis. Next base: position 77,480,688 of record NW_024609881.1, on the reverse strand, counting down.
GCTGCTTGCTGTTTTGGTAGCAGTGCCGACAATTCCTGTACATGTTGCTCACGTCTAATTTGTACTGTATTCTTCGTTTTTATCAGTGAAATCCTTCTGTAGTAAGGACTATGCACGTAACAAAAAAAAGAAAAGCTTCACCACTTACATTACCAATCCAGATGCTTCTACCATCATTCGAAATGTGCTAAGTAAACTTGCGTTAACTCGACCTCGGTTAATTCGATTTTTCGTTTAATTTCATTGTGTTCAAAGGTTCTGTCGGGCGCCAATACATTTCTGTGGAGGAAGAAATTCAACAATTCGAATGTGCAAAACCTTGGCACCGTTCAATTTGACCCGAGCGAAACGCACGGCACTGCATCACAGCGGCACCACAGGCACCGTGAGACCTGAGATTTGTTTGTTCACTTTCGTCAGGTGCCGTAGCGTCGGGCTTTCTTTCAGAGCGCAGCTCTTAGGGGCCCGTTCCCAACTTGAGCAGCGTCGGCGTAACCAAGGTCATCCCAAGGTCACGTGGCCCCCCCAAGGTCATCTCAAGGTCACGTGACCCCTCCCTCAGGGTCACGTGACCCCCAAGGTCACGTGACACCCAAAGTCACGTGACCCCCCGAGGTCATGTGACCCCCCCCCCCCCCCCCCCCCGAAGTCACGTGACACCCCCAGGTCACGTGACCCCCGCCGAGGTCACGTGACCTCCCCAATGACGTCATCGGCATCCGCATCGTCATCGTCATCATCACTCATGACGTCATCAGTGACGTTACTGATGACATCATAAGTGATGATGACGATGACGATGCGGATGCCGGTGAGGTCATCAGTGACGTCACTGATGAAGTCATCAGTGATGATGACGATGCGGATGCCGGTGACGTCATCAGTGACGTCACTGATGACGTCATCAGTGATGATGACGATGGGGATGCCGGTGAGGTCATCAGTGACGTCACTGATGACGTCATCAGTGATGACGACGATGCGGATGCTGGTGACGTGTTGACGTCATTGGGGAGGTCACGTGACCTCGGCGGGGGTCACGTGACTGAGGGTGGTCACGTGACCTGAGGGTGGTCACATGACTTCGGGGGGGGGGGGGGGGGCATCCGCATCGTCATCATCACAGATGACGTCATCAGTGACTCATTAGTGACGTCACCGACATCCGCATCGTCATCGTCATCATCGCTGATGACGTCATCGGAGTCCGCATCGTCATCGTCACTGATGGCGTCATCAGTGACGTCACTGGTGACATCACGGGGGTCGTGTGACCCCCCCCCCCCAGGTCACTTCACCCCCCCAGTACCCTTCCCTCCTCCTCCTCAAGAGCTGCGCTCTAATTCGGTGTTACAGGGAGTTGTAAACGGCTTTCACTTTTTTTCCTCTTTCGCAAGACCTCTTTTTTCTTTTCTTTTTTGTTTTCTCCACGGAACTTTTGGGAGGCGGTGGACGCACACCAAATGCAACATTGCTTTTTTTTATTTAGGTTACGATTGTTTGGGGTTTTTGCGCAAAGGATCGTTTTCGCTTTATTTCCACAGCTGCACAACTGCGGCCTCCTTCATCGTCAGCGGCAATGAGTAAAATTGGTGGGAGTACAGATTACTGCATACTGCTTAGCTCAGTTGCACAGCATTTTGCATGGAAGCATTATTGGTCTTTGCAAGCACATAACATAGTACAGAAAATGCGAAGGATTTTTTGTGAATAATGGTTTTTGAGTTAGAGGTGAATTCAAAGGAAATAGTGGTTTTGGCCAAATATTTTCGAATTTAATATTCAAATAGTTTCTCTAAGCCTTTACTACTGCACCATGCTTACAAGAAAACCTAGCTGAACTCACGAAGGTTTTTCCCAAGCCTTCACCTGTCCATTTTTAAGCTAAATTAATTTTAATCTATCTATATTTATTGACTGTGGCCTCGGAAAGTTCAGCGCCTACATTGGGTTGGCCAGTAAATGACGCATTTGACATAAAATTAAACCTATGGGATGCCCAGCAATACCACGTTGAGGGGATTTACTTTCTATATACAAATAAGTTTTCTCTAGTCACGAAGGGTTAATGCAGGTTGTCAGGTCACTTACACCTAACATATACTTGGGCATAATACCCAGTTTAATTTTGAAAAGTTTACTGCAATGTAGATATCAACATTAACAAAGTTTCCGGTTCTTTTTAAGCACACCAAACGCGCATGTGCATCGTTCCTCTTTGAAAGTGTGCTTTCCTCCTAAGCACGCGGCTACACTGTTTGTATTTTTCGAAGTGTTGATCACGACGGGATAGCACCGTTGAGTGCACTTGCTTACCGAGTACCGATGTACTGGGGAAAAGCAATGGCCGTGGAAGCCAGAGCCGTATATGTAGAGAGTTTGGCCATTCGTTGGGAAGTATAGGAGACAAATGCAGAGGCACCACTGGCTGAAAGCGGGCTGGGAGTGTTCCAGGGTGTCTTCAGAAATTCGAATCTGACCAACCAGAAGCCGGAAATAACACCCTGGCGGTGGTCGCGAGAAACAAACCTGATAAGTGCATCGGAGTAACTCTCGGTGACTGAAAATATGGTACACGTGATGTTTGAATTATGCTCATCCAAAATGATGGTGAAAGAGTGCGACTAGCGAAACGATCGACATAATCCTTACGCGAAGCGCCGAGGTCCGGGAATCTGCCGTCCGAGCGGTCACACACTGTCCTAGCAAAACAGAGTTGAGCGGCGCATTCGTTTCTTACATCTTTCTGGATGATCATGATTGAAACATCACGTAAACCCTATTTTCAACCACAAAGAGTTACTACACTTCACTCTTACGCGCTTATTAAAACCATATACGAACATATGCCTTTGATCAGAACTGTTTCTCACTACCACCGCTAGGGGATTCTTTTCGGCTTCTGGTTGGTCAAGAGAGCATGCCGAGCCCTCTTTCCGAGTCTGGTGCATGCCCTGGCTCTGCCCGCGCATCCCATTGACCAAACTCTCTCTATACACGGCTCTGGTGAAAGCTATCTCCGCGGGTACTGCTTCTCCAGAGTGCACCGGTGCTCAGTAAGAAGCGCACTCAGCAGGGCTAGCCTGCCGCAATCAATGGTTCGAAAAATATGAATATTGCAGTTCTCCTCGAAGCGAAGATCGAATAGCGGATTATTCGAATGTTCGCACAGCACTAGCATTTTTGACTGGACCAGCCACGTGCTGCAACTCTTGCATATCCTCAAGCTTACAGCATTGATTGCGTGTGGCATCACGCGGAAAGTACGCCTCTCTGTCCATCGGTATAAAGACGGCCATTTTTGGGGCTGTGGCCAAGGGTGATCTATCGAAAAAGGAGATCGCCAAAAATAACGCCGACGAATCGCCGACGCGGAGCCATCTTCCACCGAAGGCTGAAGTCTGCTCCCTGCCCTGGGTGGCGTCTTGTTTCAAGATTTCGTGAATGTGGACAGCGGCTAGCGTAGAAGTCTGCCAACCGCTAACGTACGATAACAATGCAGTCGACATGACAGGCCTTAGTATGGATGCAGGAGGTGGAAGCGAGGAGGAAGAGAAGGCTGTCAAGAGCATCCTAACTGAGCAGCGGAGTTGGGTTGAACGCGTGTTCAAATATGTCGGCGCTTTCCAGAGCATGCCGTTCAACACGTGTTTCAGGCGTAAAGGCCAAGAAAGCATCAGCAACTACTTACAATTAATGTGAGACTGGCTTGGGCCATGTTTCTCGCCTTTCCTTTTAAATCAATCCAAGCTGTTTTTTTTGTTTTTTTTTGCCAAGCGATTTATAATGGTGTCAGAACACTACCCAATAAATTTTTTGCTACAACGTCGCATATATTTCTAATAAAGTAAAAAGCACAACTGTTCAAAACCGAAATTGGACTGGGGAGGAAGAAATATAGAGGAAAGAGTTGGCAAAAATCACGTGACTATGCAATTTTTTTTTTTTTTTTTTTTTTTTTTTTTTTTTTTTTTTCTTCTTCAGTCCACATATTTGCAGTATTTTAGAAGCCACGAAAAATGGGTATCATATTTCTTTTTATATTTTTAATATTGAGTGTGTGCCTTCGATGACCCACAACTTTGATTACATTTGGTGGTTGTGTCTAAACCATATAAAACGGCACGTGACCTTGGAGAAGAGTGTGAGTGCGACTCAAAGTGGCCATTTCTCGATCGGCGGTTTTCGGGTGGAAAGAAAACGAATTTCGAATGTCATCTATAGATAAAAACCTTGGCGAGCATAAATACCCTGTCAGTGTCCCTTTAAGGTCCCTCTGGGGTCGATTTGATGCAAGTTCACTGTATAACTCCTTACAGTAAAGCTATAGCTCATGGCAAGCTTGTAATGCTAGTACCGCAGTCATTGCAAATAGCAACATTATCTTCGTAATATTCTACATTGTGAAGAGCTCATTTTCTTTTTATATCGACTTTACTTCTGGTGGGAAGAGATTGACTGGGTATTTATTTGTCGTAATTTCCATACGGTGTTTTTACTGCTCGATGTTTGCAACTCTGAGTGCCTGTCTATTTATTGCAACGTTGGACAACACAGTTTACGATCAAGTCCGTGTCCACAGAAGAGGAATGTCCACTGTGTCAGTGCACAGGCTGATATGAAACACCGGCTCACGTTGTGCCCACAGTAGCTCACGAAACACAGGGAACACCCAACTGTTGCGGTACAATGTCTGAGACGTGAATCTGTGCTCATTATTCTCATCCAAGCGTTTTGGACACCACAAAAAAGCGTTTGTGGTAACTTAAAGTGCAAGGGACAAGCTCCCAGACTGTAACAGCTAAGTATATCTTAAAGACGTATATTGTTTTATATAGATAATCATTCCCAGGAATATCTGCGATGCCCGTGCTTTGTTATAGATATTTTTTGTTCCTCTTCATATCACGGCCTTCTAGGCAAAAGTGTGATGCATATATAGTTGGTGACAGGTTAAGAATTAATAGGAAGCTCCTTCCCTCTTTCCACTTTAGCAGAGCGAATGCTGGAGAGGAGGTGACCTTCTCTCCAGTATTCACTTCGATCAAGTGGAAAGCGATAAGAGGAGTTTCCCCCGAACTTGTAACCTGTCACCGACTATAGACGCATACTATTCGACAAAACATTTCCAGATCTGGCCATGTTTCATTTTTAGTGTTGCGTCATTGCGCTACTATCCAAAAATTAAAACTGGTTCCTTCTCTGCTTGTCGGGAATGTTCTTTGCATCTTGGAAGATGTTTCTGCTCAGTCCGCGACCATTGTTACGTTAACGTTTTGACCTTTACGACTGCAGTCCATCATCCGTCTTCTGTTAAGCGGGTAATCCTCGTAATGTCCTCCTCTCCCATACTTTAGGGGAAAGAAGGTACTAACAGAGGGCATTTAAGGAAGAGATGGTCATTGCCAAATGTTAATCAACAAACACTTCAAACCCAAAATCAAGGAAACAGAAAACATAAAAAGAGCACATACGGCCTGTGTGCATTGTCTTTCTGCTTCCTTATTTTCAATTCACAAGATCGCCTTCATACTAGGCTTTTTTAAACAATCTGCGCATGCAACTTTTGTGGGGCAACGCACAGGCTGCATGTCGTCTGATCATGGGACTTGAATGTGGAGACAATACCGGTTTCTAAAGGGGTCCATCCTTGGCTTCTTTTCTCGGCTAAACTGGCATAGCTGCGACACTGGTAGACACGGACCTGTTCAGTTGTGTAAGCCCTGCTGCTTTACTGAAATTGGATTCAAGTCTTGAAGCAAGAACAGGCGACGTTCAAGGTCAGGCTGTGAGCTATTTACACAAGCGTACTCAAAGCCACGATGCATTGCCCAAAGGTCGAAATTGGCGTGAGTTTTAGAATAGCATCGACACCCTTGCACACGTAACTCGAGCGTCTAGCACAACGTTCTGGTGTGTGTTGCGACGAGTCTTTTTAGTATCAGAAATGCAAACAATGCACAAATTACTGCTGCAGAGCAGCTAGAGTGGCACCAAAGCGGGCTTCACGTATGCACAGCAGACCCTGAAAACATTGTACTTGTGTACACATACACTGGCGTATGGTGCATGTGCAGTGACGAGTGCTGTACTTTCTCGCATACATAAAGTGCATTGCGTTTCCTTCCATACCCTCTTCTAAAACTCGGGAATAATCGTCGCCTCAAACATCATTAATTAATTTGAGGCTATCTTGTTTTATTGGTTTCGATTTAACACCAGTGCAACCCTCAATGAGCGTTCAGTCGCCGGCGGCACCGCACACCGTACACCTCCAAGAGGTTCCTCGACTTTCGTGGGGTCTTGTGGCACGGTGCATTGCGCAATCTGGGTTACCCATCATGGCTTCTTTTTCGCTGTCGTCTTTACCGCCGGAGGGTTCTGCTGAGTCTCGATGTCTATGGAGCGCATGTAGACTGGCCTGGACTGCTTCCACAGCTTCTGCTGTGTCTTGAGGTTCTTCGCTTGACAAGGAGTCAGTCCGGTCGTTGCTACGTTGACCGGCCTTGGGTAAGGATTGCCGTAATGCAGCGCTGCAAAAGAAACGAAGAAGGCATCTGGAAGGACGGCTTTTGAGTCTTGGCGACGTCCATCTACGTCTTCCCTCTGGAAGAATTCCATCCCCAGTATATAGAAAGTATTCACTGGTGACCATATTTGTGCGTGTGACTACTGAGTGTGGTGATGACGAGCTTCCAGTTCTTTTGCTACGTGCATTCCACGCCATCTAGATTGCCGCTCTCCGTAGCCTATTAATGTGAGCTCGTTCTGAGCAGTGCACTCAAATATGGTGTCCGGTGTATACCCTCCCCCCTCCATCTCCCCTCTCCCCCCAATCTATAAACAAATATGGCCATCATCAGTTAAACAACTAGACTACACTACACTCGTAAGATCGCAACTTGAATACGCGTCATCCATCTGGTCCCCTTGGCAACATTCATTGATAACAAACATAGAGGCACTTCAAAATCGCGCAATCAGATTCATTTTTTTCAGATTACTCACGAGACACCAGCATCACTTCTTTACGAATGAAAGCTAACCTTGATCTCCTCTCAACCAGAAGGAAATTATCACGCCTGTCTTTTTTTCACAAGATTTACTACCATAACCATGACATCAGGACTTCACTATTATCCCCAGCCACTCGTATATTTCCTCGCATTGATAACGTCTGTAAAGTTTGTCTAATTTTCGCCTCGTCAGTTTCGTTTCTTAACTCCACCTTGCCATTCACAATAACGGACTGGAATAGCCTGCCTAACAGTATCGTGACCCCGACAGATTATAATACATTCATATCCCAACTGACCATCCATCTGCATTTGCACTAATAGCAAAGTCAACTCGTGTTTATAGAAATGTTTTATTTGGGTATTTTTCTGTTTCATCATGTTTTTCCCTAAAAATGTTTTAAGTGTTTTTTTTTCTGTTTTTGCTGCTTTATAATGTTTTCCAGCATGTAACCCACTTTTTTGTTTGTTCCTTTATATAATGTTTCTTCAGCAGTTACTCCCACCTTGTGTAATGCCAGCAATGGCCTTCAAGGTTTAATAAATGATGACGATGATGATGAAGTGCGAGCGGGGCAGCTAGCAGCCGCCATGTCTCTGTTCGTGCGAGAAAGCCTGTGCAATTACAAGCCTGTCGAAGTTATGTTTTAGAGCACGCTGCACGCATGGGGCACCGGTCGGGGTGCCATGCTTGCAACTGGATGTAATAGCGGTTGTTCTTGGAGTGCATGATGCACTGTAACAGAGGCTGCGGGCCCTCTTAACCAATCCAGCGTGTGCGATGTGATTTTGGGCTCGCCCAATCGAAAGGTCTGCGACACATTCCAAGCTACGAATTAGTTCCAGTCGCTCCTATCCCAGCTAAAAATTCCGATTAAATTCAATTGGAACTCCAACTGATTTTAACTGGAACCAATTGGTATTAGTGGGTTCCAACGGGAAGCACACTGGCCAATGGGTCTCACCAATTGGAATTATTTTTCCAGTTGGAACCTCAAAGAATTCCGAATGGTTCCCATTGGCCAAAAACCCAATTGGTACCAATAAAAAAATTCCAATTGGAACTTAATGGGAATTTTCAACTGGGATTGTCCGTCGTGGGACATTGTAATGGCCAATTCGTCTGGGCCCACACTGCACTGGTGCAGTGCGATTCGTAGTACACGGAAGGCTAGAGGGGAGCTTCCTTCTCTCCCCGCCAGTCTTTCGTGTACTAAAGTGGAAAGAGTTTACTGCAATGGACGGGTGCGGTGAGGGCCCAGACGAATTGGCCATAAGATGAAAGGATATAGTATATGTATTTTCCTTGCGAGTATTTGAGCCTGTTTTAGCTCCAGTCATGTTATATGTTTACAGGGCATGGTGCCAAAATGGCTCCTCTGTGTTTTCATACCACAAGGTTGCATGCACTTCAAATTTAACATTTGGGGATCTCCCAAACTAGCAGACAGCACGTGGGTCACCCTGTATCACCCAAATGCAATAAGCCTAGCTCCTTAAGATTCTAGGCTCCAAAAGGAGATGGATTATTATGCTTCCACACAATTAACAAAAAAAAAACGCATTGACAGGATGTGGTTGTATACTATGCCTTCAGCCGCTATGGCTTGATAATTTCATGTCACGATATGTAAGTGCCCTGCAGACCGGCAGCTCCTTTGATACAAACCTATGGGTGGTGTCAAACTGGGCTAACCATGAGCTTTGTACTATGTTTCAGGATCGTTGGGTTGTGTTGTAAGCAAAAATGTCGTGGTGCGAAGCGGCTCTCCCCACCACGACTTCGTACTTACCCAGGTCTAGCCGCGCCTGGGCCTCTCTCAAGCACTCTTTGATAGTCTCTTCATTCGTTTCCTGAAAAACGAACAATCCCTCGTTAAGTACAGCGCCTGTCCTGTTTACTTCTTGTCCTTGTTCCTGTTGCGCTATTTTATATGTAGTACCAATGATGACGTCTTTACAGAAATCTCTGCCCCAAACTTACAGATTTGTTTCTTCTGAAGAGCTCCCTGGCTTCGGAGATGATGTAGAACTGCTCCTCCTCCGTTTTCTCCGGATTTTGGGCGGCCCACGTCCGCCCCGTTCTCAGCATCTGTTTGTAGAGTCGGAGGACGTCACGCCGAAACATGGTCACCGCGAACATTGGAAAGTCACAAATGCAAATCTCGAAGGGGATTCGGCCGGAGTAGGGCCCTCGGTAACCTTCTATTTGAATGTCAGTTTTGATTTCGCTTCCCCTGGACTACAGCAACTACAGTGTACCTGGATGTACGGAAACAAGTTTGTTGTGATGCTGATGATAGCAGATTTTGTTTGGCGCAGAAACAACTTTATATAATTTGGATGTTTAAACTATTTATAAAAACTGTTGAAAACATAAAAAAGTACTATTAACAATTATTCATGAGGTATCGTATACTGCTATTGTATTTTTTTTTTATAAGTTTGTTCATGCTCAAAAAGTTTCCGGTTCAACAATGGCAGCCACCATATGGGTTGCCTAAAGATCGGCATGTTGTACCTCTACTCAGGAACATTAACTCCTTCACAAGCGGCTGTGCAGTTTTGGGAGGCTGTTGTTTCGTTTTGTTGCCCGTGCAATGGAAACGAATAAGCAGGATTTCATGGTGCACTACAAGAACATATCCTCGAAACTCAAAAAGTAAGGTTTATCTTTCTCTACTTGGTCTCGTTGCTGTGCTTTGGAGCGTAAATGCGTTTACTGAGGCGTGCTGCCGGAAAGTTCCATCCGTGTTCGATGATTTCCAAGGAGCTATTTCACCTAACTATATGCTTTCAATTTTCTTCTTACAGACGGTTCCTTCGCAAACCCAACTTGGCCGAAGTCAGCGACCAATATAGTGAGTCACACATGTTAACGTGCATAATTTGGTGAACAATTTCGCTGGAATGATAGGGCCACATACATGGATCATTTCTCGGCGTTGCTAAGATGTGTGCTAAGAAAGAAAAATACATCGATAGAAATGATTATTGTGTGAACTCCGTAACTTAAACCTGTCATTTGAGAAAAGAAAAAACCTAAATCAAGCCCGCCTGTAGTCCTTCGCTGTTCGCAAAATTTGCGAGCGCATGCAGCATATTCTAACAAAAATTAAAAAAAAAGTAAATGATTTCCAAAATCCACTTAACAGCACTAGCAGAGCCATTTATTTTTGGTCTGCATCGAAAATGTATCGCTGAAGAGGAGGCCTGTGCAGATTACAAGTTGCTTAGGAACTTCACAAATGCTTGGTGTTCAGACGAAAATACCCCTTTTTTGACTCGTGTGCCACATTCATACTTTCTCTCTGCTTCTCGAGAATGCGCTATTTGTACTGCAGTTAGTGCCAAGTGGCCGATGTTTCTGTGTCTGTGGGTCATCATCGTCATCTAGTGTCAACACTTCTATGCGCAGGAAGCCATAGTACTGTGCTAAACAGATTCCATAATCTGTTTAGTACAGACACTTTCACTGTAGTATAATAGCAAGACACTGTTTCTCCATAATATAATACAGAAAAGCAGTCTCCTGGATCAAACAGTGTACATTGCGCTTAATTTTACCGTGATCTCTTCGAGAAGAGATCACGGTAGAAGGGTTGGAGGGATGGTACAGCAGGGTGCATGGTTGGAGGCCTAGTAGAGTGAATGCATTCATCAATCACCCCACTGTTAAAAATGTATGGCAGTTGTAGAGAAACCACAACTTTCATATTCTTCTGTTCGAAAGTTTCACCATGACCTGCATTATTGGAGTGACAAAAAGCTACTCAGAACACGGCACATCACCGGCACTGGGAGGTGTACTCATTCCTCAAAACATTGCTGGCCAGAATTATAATGGGGCGGCCGAAAGACAGAGCTGCCTCACGAATGCCAGCACTTGGTAGACGAATCTCCGAAAAGCATGTCGGCGTGACTCGTCGCTTTTTCAGCTGCTTTGGGGAAACAGCTTCAGCACCTGGACTGCCCTCACTATGCCGGCATGTGCAGCCTTGCGGCCGCCAAGTGAGTCCTCTGCTCATTCACTTTCTCTTATAACACACAAAGCATCACGTGTAAACAGCTGCGGTGTTTGGGAGGCTCGTGTGTAATGCTTGATCTTTAGCATTTTTTCTTTGAGGCAGTCTGCCTAGAGCTGTGGAATTATTGGCAAGCACATGCTTGACTAGCTCCCAAAGCATCCAGGAGGTTTCGTTTCAAGTTCTTCCTACCAGCTTCGACCACCTTCGTCATTTGCTCGGAAATATACCCAGAGATTGTTTAGTTTCCATAAATATAAAATACAATTTCACAAGTTTCTTTTTTTTTTTTTTACCATATGCTCGGAAGTTTTATATTGCTGATTGTTGCGTCCACTGCCATGCCACTGGCCGGATCGCCGCAGACAATGGCGCCACACTTTCATTACGTCGCCCAGCAGAAATTGAGGGACCGACATATGAAGACTCAATAAACATACCAGTCACGGACATGTTCCAAGGAAGCATAAAACTATGCTAGAATCAACCAATCAACCTTCATCTAATATTTTTTAAGAAGGGTTTCAGCTTTTCTTTAATTGAAACATTCAGGGAAAACCTGGAAAAGTCTGAGAATTTGAGAGAAGTAGCTTGGTGGACACACGGCAGATTGCCCCGACCGCCGTTCTTTGTCGCAGGTGCGAGCAGTCGACGGGCAACGCAGCTGCGGAGGCCCAATCGCTCGCGCTGGGGGCACGCCAGTTCTTCGAGGCCGAGGCGAGCAACCACGCGCTTCTGTGCCCCTCGCTGGATGAACACCTGGCGAATGCCCTGCACTGCTACTCGAGAGCTGTCGACCTGTACATCGAGCTCCCCGAGCCGGCACTGGCGGCTGCCCTGTGCATGGAGGCGGCGCACAAACTGCGATCGATCGAGCGATCGGCCCTGGCGGTGTCATTCCTGCAGCGGGCCGTCAAGCTCCAGAAACCGGTGAGCGCTCGTCGAACCGAGGTCGGATTTGTTAAGGGAATGCTTGCGCTGGCGAGAAGACGGCTTGCACTTTATAGATTGGTGTTTATGTCCAGAAACTTTGAATGGCGTGTTTTCCGGGCTGTGTTCTGTACCCTGTGTTTAGTCCACCGGCGCAAATTTTGGCCGAAAGAAAGGTTTTCCTTAGATACTAGTTTGCACCTAGTGCATAGTCTGCGCATAAAAAAGATATCCTTCAAACACGACACACCTTGAAAATTTCCCGTTTTATTAGTGCAGAATTAAGCTCGTATCATACAGGAGTCATCCTTATCATAACCTGTCATTCACAAAATCCATTGCGCCTCCTCATCATAATGAGCAATCATGGAAAAAAGCAAAACACGTATAGTTTGTAGACTGCGTTCTGAAAGATGCAGTGATCCGCGAATAGTGTTTGCTATTCAATTCGATTTGCGGTGCACTTTTTCAGTTCGAGGCACATTACTATTTCTCTGTTATTTATAAATGTCAAATAGATATCTCTGAGATTTCCCCAGTTTCTCGCACCAAACTTCGCCGCTTTGCACTGGCACTCTGGCGTCAGGCTTCGTTGCTTTGCACCGGTACGCTAGGAGAAAAGTTTGATGCGTTGGAGCGTCTCAGTTAGCTCGATGGGCTCGGAAAATTTTGCTCACTGTTGGTTAGGGGCAGGATAATCTACCATGGGCACAACAATGGCATTTGGGAAAATTGGACGAGGAGCCCTTGGTTTCAACTTGACACGATGGATCAGTATGCGTGACCCTGTCTTGCTTCGTTCGTGCAGGCAGTGTAGACTGCAATGTTTTAGAGATAGACACGACTTCGTCTTCTCACGCAGTGTGCCCTGGACTATGCGGATGCTCTTCAAGAACTGGCTTCTTGTCAAGTGGAGTTGGGTGAGCCTGCACTTGATACGGAGTCATGTTAGTAGTGGGATACTTCGTAAACGAGTCGTGTCACTAATTTTTTATTCTGAAGTTAGCTTGTCTCCAATTCACAAAACAGTGATTCATAAAACAGTGAATACTTTACAGAACAGTGATTGCTTCACAGAACAATGAATACTTCACGGAACGTTGAATACCTCGCGGAGCAATGAATCCCTCACGCAACCATGAATACCTCATGTAATGTTAAATACTTCACAGAACAATGAAACCCTCACAGAACGTTGAATAACTCATAACAGTGGATCTCTCACACAATCACGTATACCTCTGAACAACGAATTTCTCACACAACCATGATTCCATTATGCTTCAACCCTTGAATTGTAACCAGCCTTTGACATTACTGCCAATGCGATTGAGCAGATGTGTGATATCGTTAGTCCAAATGCTGGTTCACTGTTCTGGTGCATCTATGGGCATGAAAGAAACATTCCTTTTGCATAAGTCCATTATAAACATCAGTCATTTTGGCCAAATATTTAAATAATTGAGGAAACAAAACCCATATGCTTTGTCTAAGAAATGTTTGGTTTGATTGATATTCTTGCAAAAACAAGGGTTTTCCATTGCATTTCTTTTTTTCTCAACTGATTGACGGGTGTAACAAGGCCACAGTGATACTGCAGCTCCTTTTTACAACTGTATATTAATATCTTTTACTGTGTTGACTTGGTGTAAAAGACATGCTGAATGCATGGTTTAGCCGGTTATCTGCAGTGTGTACACTAACGCTTTGAACCATCCTTAGACGCTCTGCAAAACTTGGTTTCTCAATTTACTAAAGAGGTACAGCTAGGTGGTGGAAGCATGGAGTGCAATTATCAACGGATTAGCTCACTTTGTTCAAGACAGAAAAGAGAAAAAACGGTTTCGGGATATCTGCTACGGCATTCGCAGACGACATCATGACTGGGCTCGCCTAGTTAAAATCTGCCGCCAAGACATGTCGGAAGCATAGAGCGCGCCGACGCCGAGCTTAGCAGATAATCTTTGGAAACGTTTTACTATGCCAAAAATGCATGTCTCTAATGTTAAATTCTCATAGTGCAATAATTTATTCATTAAAGAAATGACGTTAATGAGAAAACAGGGACTTAAGTCAAGTGGAGTTGGGTGAGCCTGCACTTGATACGGGGTCATGTTAGTAGTGGGATACTTCGTAAACGAGTCGTGTCACTAATTTTTTATTCTGAAGTTAGCTTGTCTCCAATTCACAAAACAGTGATTCATAAAACAGTGAATACTTTACAGAACAGTGATTGCTTCACAGAACAATGAATACTTCACGGAACGTTGAATACCTCGCGGAGCAATGAATCCCTCACGCAACCATGAATACCTCATGTAATGTTAAATACTTCACAGAACAATGAAACCCTCACAGAACGTTGAATAACTCATAACAGTGGATCTCTCACACAATCACGTATACCTCTGAACAACGAATTTCTCACACAACCATGATTCCATTATGCTTCAACCCTTGAATTGTAACCAGCCTTTGACATTACCGCCAATGCGATTGAGCAGATGTGTGATATCGTTAGTCCAAATGCTGGTTCACTGTTCTGGTGCATCTATGGGCATGAAAGAAACATTCCTTTTGCATAAGTCCATTATAAACATCAGTCATTTTGGCCAAATATTTAAATAATTGAGGAAACAAAACCCATATGCTTTGTCTAAGAAATGTTTGGTTTGATTGATATTCTTGCAAAAACAAGGGTTTTCCATTGCATTTCTTTTTTTCTCAACTGATTGACGGGTGTAACAAGGCCACAGTGATACTGCAGCTCCTTTTTACAACTGTATATTAATATCTTTTACTGTGTTGACTTGGTGTAAAAGACATGCTGAATGCATGGTTTAGCCGGTTATCTGCAGTGTGTACACTAACGCTTTGAACCATCCTTAGACGCTCTGCAAAACTTGGTTTCTCAATTTACTAAAGAGGTACAGCTAGGTGGTGGAAGCATGGAGTGCAATTATCAACGGATTAGCTCACTTTGTTCAAGACAGAAAAGAGAAAAAACGGTTTCGGGATATCTGCTACGGCATTCGCAGACGACATCATGACTGGGCTCGCCTAGTTAAAATCTGCCGCCAAGACATGTCGGAAGCATAGAGCGCGCCGACGCCGAGCTTAGCAGATAATCTTTGGAAACGTTTTACTATGCCAAAAATGCATGTCTCTAATGTTAAATTCTCATAGTGCAATAATTTATTCATTAAAGAAATGACGTTAATGAGAAAACAGGGACTTAAATCCCTCATGGCTCCTTATTCTTGGTACAATGCAATCCACTTATAACAATACCACATGCATTGATGTATCGCTTATAACGATCAGTTTCTAGTCCAGATACAACCATCAGTTATAACAATTGCATTTTTGGTTTTTTTCACTATCGTTATAAGTTAATTGCACCGTACCGAGATGATCGGTCCTAGCGCTACATCTTTTCTGTCTCACGTTGAGCCATCTTTCGGCAGCACATAAAGCTAGGTGAGCCCGGCCATGACGTTTTCTGCGAATGCTGCGGCAGACAGCCCGAAACAGCTTTTATTTATTGAGCAAGGTAAGCTCATTCGTTGATATTTTCACCTCAAGCTTCTACCACCTGGCCGCGCTTGTGTAGTAAATCGCAGCGCGATACGTTGAGAAACCGAATTTTGTGGATTGTCTAAAGTAGGTTCCAGGCGTTAGTGTACATGGCATAGTTCTATCAAGATTGACCTGTGCTTGTCTCGCTGTACCAGGTGACTACTCGGGGGCGCTGGAATCACTCACCGAGGTTTACGGAATTGCACAGGAAAAAAGTAAGGCCCAAGTCGAGTTTGTCTCGTTCGAGTTTTCGATGTTGGCGTCGCCGACGGTTCGATTTGAGTCTCCAAGACTGTCCTTGTTACATCAAAGGCCATGTAAAACAACTATGTTTGCTGTTTAACTTCTGTTTTTCTTCTCCCGGGCACCCTTCGGCAGCTGTTTGTCTCTTCCCTCAATGTTATCTTCCATTCTTGGTCTTTTTTGTTTTTTTTCAGTCTTTTTCTTTTTTGTAGTTTCTTTTGTTGTTTTTTTTGTTTTCTTTTTTACTTTTTTCTTGGTTTTGCCGTCTCATCTTATGGGTGTTGCTTGCTGATGATTTTTTTGCGGTGGCCATGATTGTCAATTGGTGGGATTTTTGGAATGGTTCCATTCCCACAATGCCCTATCAGTCCAATGAAAATTCGGTACCTCACTTATCTCGAAACTCTGCTTATCTCGAATTTTTTCTAGCTTTTATGACTGAGTTAACAAAGGTTTACTGTATTGGAAGCGTGCGACAAGACAGTAGCGCCACGGTGCGGCTGCTAGATGGAGCGCTTAATTCGCATAAACCATGGCCAGACTGGCATAGATGTCCGGTGTAGCAGCCAACCTTAGTTAATATAATTAATGTCGGCTTACCTGAGTGGAGCATCATACAGAACGTTTGGGGGGCATGGTTGGCGCTAACTTTTTTTTACACGACACCCGGAAATCAGGAACACGGATCACCTCCATGCTCTGGTGAAAGCGCCGCAATCATCTCGATCCTAGAACATCCACTCGATCCGCCGGCGGATCGAAGGGCAATCCGACGATAAGACGAGCAAAAAGTACTTGTCGCGTAGATTTCATCGGCTACAGGCACTGGTGAATGTCTTTCACGGAGATTTCGGAACCGTAGAATGCACAAACTCTTCGGGGGGTCATCATGCCACCCTCAACTGCGGGGCACACTATTGAACCCAAGCTCCGGGCAACTTCTGCCGGTCGATTGGCAGAAAAAAAACGTTTGCAGAGCGGTGCTGAGCGTGGGTAGGTTTCAAATGTCAAGGTGCGAAACCTTCTACTTTGGAGCGAGATTGAGAAACATGGCCATGAGAACGCTGCGGACGCATTAGAATGGAATGGAGCGGGCAGCGATCACTATATGACGTAACGCGTACGCTGTCACAGGCAAGGCGGAGCAGCGTGCTCTCTGTTGGTGTTGCACGCTCCCAATAGGCGTTTGCAAGTCTGCTAGCCTGGCTACCATGGGTGGAAAATTCTTTGTTTTGGTGCCGGCTTGGCAATTGTGGGCACCCCTTAGCAAGGCTCGACCATTGGACAACCTACACGCGCCAGTAGCAAGATGGCGGCGCCTAGAGCCCGTACTCATAATTACCTAAGGTTTGTACAAAAGGAGCTCTTCCCCTTTCTCTATAAAAGAGGAAAACATTCTCAGCCCTGCTGAAGGTTTCAAAGGTCGGCCTTTAAAAAAGCCTTTGTTTGGGCATTTTGTTTCTGCATTGACTACACTCTTGGGTCTGTCTTTTTAGGTATGTACAACGGCATTCCCATGGGAGTATTTGCGAGCATGCTGGCGTCAGCCGAAGTTTCGAGACTCCTGCTTTTACTCCTCTTGCAGGTGAGTTTTCTCTCTGAAAGCTCCACGTCATTTTCATGCTAGTGTTGAATTTGAGCTCATTTTTTTTAATATTTATTTAGTTACATTCTCACAATAAACTTCTGTTTTAAGTTGCCTGCTCTGACTAGTGGCAGCCTGATGCCTCTTTTAGTGCCGAGAGATAATTCGGTGGCAGCCTCTGATGGTTTCTACCTGTGACGTCCCGACCTGCGGATCCCCAAGTGGGAGGTTCGAATCCCAGCCGAGGTGCCCACAAACTCATGGGGGCCTATTGCGTGAAAGGCAGGGGACGTCTAAACAAGATTACGGTGGCACAACAAAAGATCCCTGAGTGGTCAAAATTAATCCCCAGTCCTTTGCTGGGGCGAGCCAAATGTACTTTGTTGGTTTGGCATGTAAAACTTCCAGATTTGTCAAGACCAGGATTTGCCTCTGCATAACATCACGGGTTGTAACCCTGGCCACTTATCATCAGTTGCGACGACAGACTTGATGGTGTATTTTAATAGAGCAGTGGAAGCTAGGGGCCATCGTGCTCTTAAAGGGATGCTGAGCAAAAACATTTCAGCGTCCATAGTAAGTGTCTGGAGTGTGTGTCTGTCACATCTGGAGTGTGTGTCTGAAACACTGCATGCCACACCAGAGCGACCTCGCCTCCGCAGATGTGAAGTTCCTGCCGTTATCGGTTACGACGTAGAGCGGCAAGATTCCTGATGCTGGGAGCTCCCACTCCTCGATGATGCTCTCGATAAACCGTGCCAGGTCGTCGGCCATGTGGGAATTGATCATTTCCGGGCACGCCAAAGTGTGCACATGCTGTACGAAGTCTTTGTCCATCACGTGAACAGTCACACAGACGTAGCTTTCGTTGGCACGCAATGTCCAGCCATCCGTTGTGATGGAGTAGCACTCCACACCTCCTATGAATATCTCCTGCAACTTTCTCTTCACTTCCTTATACTTTGAGTCGTAGAGGTTCGGGATAACTGCTCGTGAGAAAGTTGTCTGCGACAGCACACTGTAGTCTGGCATGGGAAATGCCACCATGTCGAGGAAACCTCGCTTTTCGGTGACGATATGAGTGCATCCCGTGAGCGATGAAGTTAGCAACTCTTCATCATGTGCTTTGCTCTTGGTGCCTTTGGTTTCATCAGCTTGAAGGTGTCGGCTACCAGTGGCTGACTCGGCACACTCACGCTCTTGAGCTTGACGGTATTTCCACGTGCTTGACGACCTTTCATGTAGGCCTAATGCACACGCGGGTGCCTTTTTAGATTGGACGCAAAGGCGGTCATTGTATTCATTCGAGTCTTGAGGATTGCCTGGCTCTTTACGCATCGAGCATTAGTTCCTGTTGGAACTTTTAAGAAATAGTTCTAGATCGGGTTGTGATACACAATGCCATTACTTTCGTTGTTCACAGTGACTGTGGCGGACACTCCAGCCATTCAATCCAACTTTTGCAGCTAGCAAATGAAATCGTAGCAGTAGCAGTACAGAAGTATGCTGAGCATGTGCTGTCCACCGCAAAAAACACGAGCAGAATCAACTTCCAGGTTCAATTTGGCTGGTTCCGTTTCATTCTCAGTCACAAATACGGCTTTTTTTTATGATGTTGATGCCTATGTGGTTTTCGCTAAGAAAATGCTCAACACGACATCTTGACTGCACCATGATACCGAAACCGAAACTATCGGAAGCAGCCTTACGTCCGCTATTCGTCAGTGCCGAATACTTCCAAATTTCGGAATATAAGAATTTAGATTGAAGCAAATATCGAATAATGAGCTATTCAACCGAATATTCTAAAAAATTTAATATTTGCACATGCCTGCTGTTTACTTTTTTTTTTTTTGCTTTTAGGGCATGAGCATTACAAAGAAGGATGTGGTAACTCACAAATTGAAACAGAATATAACACATGAGAAAATACCATAGGCATTGATTTGATGATAGTGTTCTTTTTAATATTAAATGATCTGTGATTGAAACCATGGGAGCAAGATGGTGATTCCAGTCACAGGCTATAGATGGCATGAAGGAGAGGCGATTGGTGTGAGCATATGGGACGCCAACTGTGTGTTGACAGTCCAAGTATAGGTGAAACATAAAGAGGTGTGATAAGCCTACTGCGAAGCACGACATTGGTGCAATAAAATATATGAAATAAACTTAGTCTGGCTATTTTTCCAGAAGTAGATAATTAGAGGAGATAAGAGATTGGATTTTATAGTAGTAACACTGACACTGACTGTTCGATGGCAATTCGAAAATCTGTATCTAACGGATCAGTTTTGTATCGCTGCAATTGAATCAATTAAGATTGGCTGACCAGCATTCCAAACCTGGTCGATTGTCTTTTGTCTCCACGCCACATCTTTTTGCTTTCAACCAGCCTCCAACCCAGAAGATGCCGGCGGAGCATGCCCGTCTGCTCGACCGTTACCTCTACGACAGCCCCCAGGAGCTGAGCCCAAGCAAGCGTAAGTAGGGGGGGGGGGGGAGGAGAGGAGGGAGGGAGGGAGGGAGGGAGGGAGGGAGGGAGGGAGGGAGGGAGGGAGGGAGGGAGGGAGGGAGAGGGAAGAAGGAGGAGGAGGAGGGAGGGAGGGGGAGGAGGAGGAGGAGGAGGGGGAGGAGGGGATAAAGACGGGGGCAGAACGCGGCAAACCGTAAGCACAGATGTGGGCGGTCTGGGGCGAATGAATGTGAAAGAGAGCGACAGAAGAGCGAAGAAAGAAAGCAGACAAAAGGTGGACGTTTTTGCTGCAATGATTCTTTCGAGTGCTTGTCAAGGTTATTTGTTTTTTCTCAACGCGTGATGCCGGCATTCTTTTTTGCAAAGTAAGCTGGAAAAGTGCTAGGCCCAAACCTTACAGGTGATGTCTTGTTGCTTCGTTGTGTGTATCAAGGTGTTGCCCGCGATGTGGTCCCGTCGGAACCGCCCACTGGGACCATTGATGTCCGCGTCTATGCACCACCGTTTCGAAGCAGCTGGGATGCATGGGACCTTTCCCTATTATTAGCTCTATGGCGCAAGTGGACACTCGAAAAATGTGAAAATAAGTAGTGGCAACCATTAGGAATGCTTGTAGCCCAATGCCTATTCTTTTTTGTTTTTGTGTCTTTCCTACCAGCAAGCTACCTCAGCGAGGACGTGTTCCTCTTGCTGCGATCACTCGTGGTAAGTCCCATTAAACCGTAATTGCCAGGCGATTGTCCAATCCTCGGACGAATTAGGCGAGGTTACCCTAAAATGAAATAATTCAGAGGGTGTTTTATCTCGGCGACAGAGCTGAGGTGCGCAGGATGCGAGGTGTAATTTTTTCGTGTGCTTGACATCCCCGCTAAATTTAGCCCTAAAATTGAATCGATGTACATAATTATGCACTGGTTCAATTGAATTTATTTGATAAATTGAATTGATGTGTATTTACATGCACCGATTCAATTCTTCAGCTAAATTTAAAGGAAAGATAGTTTAGTACGCTTTCGTGTCGGTTGGTAATGAGTTAGGGGAACTTCTAAAGCTGGAGACGATGTACACATGAATAAAATTACTTCCATCTGAGACGGAAAAAAATTCAAGCCCTCTACGTGACTAGTGGTCGCCGAAAAAATCCGCCTGTTCTGGAAATCGATCCCATCGGTACAATAAGGTCTGATGGCAACTGTTAGCATTCACACGTTCCTCCATCGATGGCTAGCTCCTGGTTAGGTCAGCTGGAAGAGCGCTGTGCTAGCCTTGGAGAGGTTAGCATAGCTGGGCCGAAAGAAGCAGCAAGCTCCGCTACTATTCAGTTCACTGTGCAAATGCACATTTTTCCGAAGTTCTTTGTTCACTTGAGTACACAAGCACCTTTCTTCTTCATTTTCTAAAAGCCGAAAAAAGTGCCCCAAACAAATGTCTCTGCGATCAGAACATATTGGCTGATGGAACCACAGAAGCAGCTCTAGATTTATTTATGGGAGGTACCATTTTTAGAGTAGATACATTTTTCTGTTGCTTTTTTATAAAATGTATTACATATTTCTTTTTTTTTCACTCGCTTAGCACTCATTTCGAAACTATCATGCACGCTACCACGAAAACGGGACGCGAGGCTTAATTGAGACAAAATGACTGGACAGCAGAAATGCACCTCTGAAACGGACGGCCAAAACGGGACGTCTGGTCACCCTACTCGTTTCTGTCTCCGACAGATGGCTTTCGAAAGCAAGGACCGGGAGGCAGTCAAGACGCTGCAAGATCACCTCTGGTAAGCGTACGCCTGTGCTAGGGTGCCACCCATAGTTTTTGGCTTGCTCGAATGCGATTTCGCCGTGTTAGTTTAAAGCTGCGCTGAACTGCAACAAAAACCATTGTTTTAAAAGTGCGCGGACGTCGCAAAATAAACTTTCAGGAACAAAAATGAACGAATTAGCACGCTATTTAGAATGTGAAACTCGGTTGAGCAATTAGGAAGCATACTTCTATTTTGGGGTTGTTGTCTTTAATGGAAGCATTCCCAAAAATCACGGTATTGATGCATAGTACTACCATATTTTCCAGCCTATAAGTTGCACAGTTGTTTAAGTCACAACTGGGTGTTTTCACAAAATGGGCATAAATGGGTGACCAAAAAAAAAAAACGCTGGTGTGCGAGTTGCACCTTTGTGTAAGTCACACTTATATACAGGGTGCGCAGGGATTTGAGAGCATAACAACATAATAGCAAGTTTCAACGAATTATTAATTTATTTGCACATAATTTGGTACATATAATGTTTTCTATTCATGTTCTCGATCTTTATTTAATAAAACCACTTTCGGTAGCAATGACTAACTCGATGAGGCTTCGAAAACGGCTGCATGCCCCGATCAACTGGTCCTCATTGATGTTGGCCTTAGCGTCCACAATGGCAGCCTTTAATGACTCTTCGGTGTTGTGGGGCTGCTTGTCGGTCTCTTTCTCAACAATGCTCCAGACATAATATCCGGGGGGTTTACATTTGGGGAGCTAGGAGGCCACACGTTGGGGGTGACGTGGTCGTGGAGGTTGTCAGCCTGCCAATCTTGGGCCGCATGGTTTGTGTGGCAGGGAGCAAAGTCCCGTTGAAAAATATGTGGCCCCCTTCCATCCAAGGTTTTACTACAACACGAGGGTCTCGACGTAGGCCTTTGAGTTTTTTCCTAAGGCCTTGTTGAAAAAGATGCGGCGGCATGACGTTTCTTTCGGTGCTCGCAATTGCTGGGATCATCAAAGGCGACGGAAACTTTGTCCGCATGACCGCAAGAACCTCCTCGGAGCTTGCAGATAGCCACCTTTCATTCCTCCTGTTGACCTTTTGGTCGTAGTCAAAGTTCTTCTCGTCAGGAAAAAGCAAAAGCATGTCCGGTTCCTGAGAGCGCTTGAGCTTGTTCAACAAGCGGTTGATCGGATGACGGTTTTCCTCGGTTTTTTGGGACATAAAGTGCCCTCTCTTCATCACCTACGACCGGTATCTAAAGTTCTCATGTCCCAAAAGCCTGAGAATGGACTCTGTCGCCTCAAGCTGCTTGGCAATGGCCCTCGTCGACTTGCTGGGGTCGTCATTCACAATGTCCTGCACCAGCTGGAGAAACTTGGCCGTCCCGACGACGTCCAACTGCTGGAGATGCTTTTTTTTCCTTGGTCACGGATGCAGCGTCCCCATCAAAATCCGAAAGCTGTTTTCTGACCTTGAAAACAGAAGACATTGACATATTCAAGAAGGTGGCTATACCCAAATCGCCCTGGTTGGTGACCAAGGCAACCAGGATGGCATACCTTTTCATTTCTTGTGTCAGACCGGAAGTTGCCATTTGGAAATTGATACACTAGATGACATGGGTGCAGTCGAAGGCCAAGTCAAGTGCCTAGACAGATGTAGTAAAAGTATGACAAGTTATGGACCCTGAAGTGGTGTTTGCAAATACCTCATGCACCCTGCATGTGTATGGTGAAACTGCATTCATAAGCCTGCATGCATGTATTGTGATTGCGATGCAGTACACTCCACTTACAACGGTAATGAGAAAACCCGAAAATGCAATCATTATTACCGATTATTGTTGCATCTGGACTAGAAGCGTTTCTAGTCCAGATACAACAATAATAGGTTTTAATTTTTTAGGCATAGTGAAGTAGTGAAAAGCTTGGAGAAACTATTCAATGTTCGGCTCGAAAATGTTCGGCCAAAACCACTATTTGCTTCGAATTCGCTTCGAACTTATTAACAGCAGTGACTTGTGGGAGCGTTGGGCTCCCCATACAGTGTTACATCTTAACTTGGCCACTTCGGAGCTTGAGCAGACGGATACTGAAGTAATTTTTATATTTTAATATTACTACTGTTCTGCATTGGTGTTGCAGACAATACCGACTATGTTCTGAAGCAAACATGTAATCCCCTGCTTTGCAAAACTATTAAGGGGGACAGAAGTCTTTTAAATATCCAAAATTGAAAAATTGTTGATTTTTCCAAATTATGGTTTTGAAGTATTCACTGCCCGTGGTACCTCCTCAGAAAATATGAATGCACAGTTTAGTCTCTAGCTATCCTAATAAGCCTTAGAGAGCCTGATTTCAAGCATAGGAGAAACTGCAAGAGTAGTTTTTTCAGCTGTTTTCTTTTTTTTTTCTGCAATAATGGAACGGTATCCTAAAGCATTATTTTTTCCCCAAATTCATTAAAAAGAAGTTATTAGCTGTAGCTTAGGGCCATTATTGTCAGATTTGTTTTCCTTTCTCAGTAGTTATTTCGATTCTACTAGAGAGTTTTAGCAGATTGTTTTTTCGCCCCGATAACGACACCCGATAAAGATACGATGCATGCCCAAGGCCGCCGGAGGGAAGAGGAGGTATCGTTATTGGAACAAAAAACCATCTGCTAAAACTCTGTAATAAATAATGTTGCTTTATGAACGTTCTGTTAGCTTTGGGATGCGAGTGGGCCCTTGGAAATTACCATGTATATTTAAAAGGAAGCTTTTTTTTACGAGAAATCACCTGCTAGTTATGATTTTATGTTTTGTCATAACTTTTCTTTAACGAAAGATGTTTTGCATTTGGGTACAGATCCAAAATCATCATTAAAGAATCTGTTCACATGTTGTATTTAAATAATTCATGTAAGTAGACAAACAAAAAACGTCTGCCAGCTAGTTACTGTTAAAGATTGCGCGAGTTGCTAGATAGCTCCTTTTGTTGCGTTGGCAAGCAGTGTCGGTAGCTCGTTTGCACGGCGGACCGAGCACGAAACAAAAACACAAAGGGTTCCTTTTTTTGACTCGAGCAGAGTTTGAACTGGGACGTCTCGTGCCTCCGCAGGTCCCAGCTGACAGCCGAACAAAACGACCTGCTGCACGAAGCCGTGGATCGGCTGTGCAACTGACTTCGGACGGCATCCCCCACCTTCGACGGACCGGCTCGACTTTTTCGCGTGGTCGGCATGGCAGTATGGTAGACATACCAGTTGAAGACTCATTCCATTCACCCCAGCATTAGCAATGACCCGCGATGCGCGTGACGGAACACAATCTCTGGGTGTGGGCTTGAAATTTGTCTTCCGTGGGAGAGAGGGTCGACGGCGTAAGCAGACTGTGACAAAGTTTGTTGGTCAAGAAGAGAGTTTATTAGCTCGAGGATGTTCGGCGTAAACGTTGACGCCGGACGAAAATGACTAGGCTCCACGCTTTTTGCGACATTTGGAAATCGTGGTGCAAGAGTGGCGTTTGCATTTGTGCTGGCACAAATGCTGCTCTTAGACAGTGTAAAGAGGAAGATAGAGGAGGTCTTGCGACACCCTTTTGATGCAATAAAAAGAGCAATTTATTTGGGTGTGTGTCTGGAAGAAAATAGAACACCATCAGTAGCCCGTCTATTTCGTGTCCTAATGAGATGGAAAGACAGCTAGATGACTAGATGTGTTAGGAGTATTATTGTAACGGACACAAACAGATCTTTGGACCGCTTTCTTTAGTTCCTCTCTGCATCCGTCGACTTTTTCAGCACTTTATCGTGAACCCATAGACTGTAAACCAGTCAGTCGTAAGCACACTTTGTCTGCGATCTCCAATAGCAGGTGAAATTAGTATCTGTAGTGCTAACACCCATAGTTTTTGCGTGGAAAAGTGCCTTTGTCACGATGACATGATACTGGTCCGAATGATTTGGGTAATTTCAGGTTAAATCTTTAAAACAACGCAAAACCCTTTTTTATAGCAGGAATCGGCAGACGTCATCCCCAGAAGTGAACTAGGGCTGTACGGAATCTGTCTGTCACTTTCACTGCAACTGCTAATTTCTGGGCTATCTTTGCTGTATATCTTTTCAAAGTTAACTGGAACAAGTGCCCGGGCATCAACCTGACAAAGCCTACCGACAGTCCTTCTCGAAATCCAAACATGAAGCAGTTCCTACCCACTCACAAACCGCGTCGTCTGCTTCTGGAAAGTCTGTTTCACAAACGGCGGTGCAACAGACGACGCACTATTTCCTGTACCTCTCACTCTTCTCGACGTGCAAACCTAAAACTCTCTTTTGCTTTTCTCTGACCAGTTTTCACAGCAGCAGACAGCTCACATTGTCTGCTTCCGATGAGCTTGCTCCAAGGTGTCTCGGCCAGTGGATGGAGGCTGGTTCCCATATTTGCGTTTGAGTGATTGACTGCATTGCGACCGTTTACGACGAGAAAACGCAGTTACACCCCCTACTGGACGATCCCGGAATATTTCCCACATACGCATATTTAATAAATCGTTCTCTCGCCATGGGCTTGAAATATTTGACAATTTTATGGCCGACCATCTCTCAGTTATTTTGCGTAGGTTTGGTCTTGCAAATTCTAAAAATCCTTCAGTCTAGTTACACGCAGATATGAAGTGTTCCAGAGCTACTTGACAGATGGCGCCAGTGTTCTCCGGCATTCGTAAGCGAGTGGTTGCAATGGGGTCGATCGAACTCTAAAGCAGATGTGCGAACCAACCTTAATACACCGTCGGCCCTACACTGCAATCACTCTGGAAGAGAAGAGGAACGACGCAGCCTAGTCTTTCTTCTGCTGCCGCTGTTCCGCGTTCCGTCGTCTGCCGCTCGCCACCCTCCAAAGGAGGAGGCAGGCGACGTAAACGTGCCCCAGGAAGTAGACCTCCCGGTAGTAGCGGTAGACTCGGCTCAGGTCGAGCAGGAGGAATGCGGCGAGCATGTAGGTGAACGACTGCATCTTGAGGAACCACTGGAAGAACTGGAAGGCCAGGCGGAGGCGGGCGTCTTTTAGCGACCGCCACACGACATCCAGCTGCTCTTCGGCGAAGAGGAAGGCGGTCGACGTGACCAGGCACAGGAAGTAGCCGGGCTGAAGTCCGTGCCAGACGGCGCTCAGGCTCATGGTGAGCAGGGTCCTGCAAGAAGGGAAAATATTGGCAGGTGCAATTCGATACATCAATCAAACTGTCGCATGCACAATTACAATGTGCGAGAAACGGTGGGTGTTCGTGACATTTCTTTTTCCTGACACTGATCGATCGTGTAACATTGGGTCACGTTGCGTCCTGGCATCACGGCGTCGAGTCGCGACGTGACGTGATGTCGTGTTGCAAAGTGACTTGACAGTCAACGCTACTAAATCCAATAATGTTGACACCATGACATCACTTGATACAACTTCGTACCATGAGTCATGCGACACCATAATGTTGCGTGACCTGTCATCGCGTCGCCGTGTGGTTTTCCAAGCATGCCATGGGACAATCAAAATTTGAATTAGCTTCTGCCAGGAACACAATTCTGCATTAAAAGAGGGTTAATTTTGCTAGCTGCTTCATCGCAACATTTGCCTGCAACGTTGCAAGCAACAAGCTGCAAATGTTACTTGCTATGTCGCCAGCAACATTTGTTCACAATAGTGTAAGCAAGAATTACTTGCGATAATTTGAAGAACGTCTGCCGGTGAAAGTGCCTGAGCAGATTACGTAGACCAAAAGATAAACTTTTGCTGAAAATAAAACAACTTCCATAGAAATATTTAGGTTACAAGACTCGTTTTCAGTATTGCAACATACTTCTGGAGGGCGGTTCCGAAAGCCACCAGCACTATCACCACTGAGAGATGCAAGAAAAAAGGGCATAGTTGCCTGAGGGGCTTTGGCAGGGGTAGCCGCTTGTAGAAGTATACGGCGAGCCAGTACTGGACGGTCCGGTTCCAGCTGCGGATGCCCTGGCGCATGCTCACGCTCAGCTCTGCCTGGGCCTCCTGCACGTTGTGCACCGCCTCGTAGCTGAACTCCTCCTCCGCCCAGGGCCCGCTCTTGCCCTGCCATCTGCGTCGAGCAGCACAGCTGCACAGTTAGCCTTAAAGGGGAGACAAGGGTCTATAGATGGCAAACAATCATGAAATGTAGATACTGTAAAACCGTTTTTTTTCGCGGCCCCTACTTTTCGCTAATCGGTCATGGAGGATATAATCCCGGCCACTAACTTTCGCAAGTTCCAGACGCCTGCATTGAAACTCTTAAGGACCGAAATTTTTTCGTGCTCTTAAATTATGCAAACATTTAGGGTTTTACAGTAGTTAAAAAATCACTATTCTGAAATCTTTACAGCCCAGACTAAAGGCCCGTTCACACTTGCAACCGAGTACGACCGACAGAAACGCAATCTGTTAAAACTTCTTAAAATTTCTGAGGACGAGGGAACACACTGGCATTCTGACGCCATCTATGCGGTGACCCTGGAACTGCATTTCACAAGAGCGAAGGTTTTGCGGGATTTCCAAGGTCAAATGTGCGTAATACCTTTAAGAAAGGCTCGTTTATATTGTTGACAAAAGTTTTTCGAGCCAAGAAAGAATGGATAATGCGCGAGAGAAATAAAAAATATGCCGGACCGCCAAGTTTACGCTGATACCCAATAGATGGCGCCAGTGTGTCCTCTCGTTGTAAGAGGTTTTAAGGAACCCAGTTTTAAGAGGTCGCAAGAGTGTGAACGGGCCTTAACTCTCCACAAAATACAATTGCTCGATTCCATCCCTGGCTATCTTAAAGACAGCAAATTCGAAGTCTCAAGGAGCTGGACTTAAGTGTTAAAGAAACCTTGAGCGCAGTTTTTTCAGCTTGGCCTTTTTTGTCAAGTGCCATTGCCTCATCTTCGCCCAAATGAATTTCACAAAACTTGGTATAATTATGTTCTCCAATAACTAAACTGCATCCTAAAACCTTTATCCTAAAGATATGGATAAAAAAAGTAATAAACTGCAACTTGGGGTAATTTATATTGTCCCATTCATTTCCATTTCGGAATGGCGATTTATTCGTAATAAATAAAATTCCTTTATAAATATTCTATTAGCTTTAGGATGTACGACAAATCCTTGGGGATCACAACTTGTAGTTGGAAGAGTTTTTTTCCTTTTGTGAGAGATTACCCTAACGACCTATAACAAATGCCCAAATTAGGATTACATACTTTGCATTTGCATTGTTTTCAGAAAACAATACATTTTAAATCTGGTTGCAGATTCAAGCTGAGCATCAGGAGATATGCTTATATGTTAATAAGAAACACATTTTAAGAACCCTCGTGAAGAATCATGACCAACTAGCCTAATTGGCCACTTTAATTCTATAGGGCAGGAGCCCTCAAACTTTTTTTTATCTCGAAGAACCCTTAGCCTGCCCTGAACGGCAGCCGACAAAGGCAGCGCAGAAGCCTACAGACCTCGTGAACAATAAATTACATACCAGGCGGTGTTTAACTCGTAGCTATATCTATCAATAAGTGGCTCAGATCTGCATAGCTATATCTGTCGTAGCTGTATATATCGCTAAGTGGCTTAGGCTTAAACGGGAAAAATGCACACTTAAGAGCGGGTATGGTCGTGGAAATTTGGCAACTCGAGGAACCAATACTGAGGGTCGCCTGTATTCCTAGGAACTTAGTTTGAGAACCCATGCTGTAGAGTTAAAAGTCAGGAACACGTGTTCGACTTGTATTTAGCGTCCCGTCTCGCACATACATCGGAAAATAGCATTGCCTCAAGCAAATCGGGGGGGGGGGGGGGTGGGGGGGGGGGTCTCATACCCCCGATTTTTTGGAGGGCACCGCCATTTTGACGTTTGGTGTAGAGCGGGCGCAACTGCCGATTGTTACGATTAGAAGAGGCGACTTCCTGAGCTTCAAATACAGTGTCTGGAAGCTCGGACGACATGGTTACGCTGTCACGGACTGTTCTAATTTTTCTGGGGGGATGGAAAACCGTTCCCTACGGTTTCAGATAAAGCTTCAGATTGTTGGCAACTATGACTTCAAGCATCAAGGAGTGTTGTTACTCTTAGGTGTAGGCTACTTAGTGGCTCTGCACTCCGTTTCACTTTAGGTCCGATTGCAGCCAAGCTAACAATGCAACGTAGTGTTGCGCGAAAATTCAAATTTTTGAATAGTAGTTTCAAATAAAATGCTATTTGATATTCGCTTCAAGATGAACTCCCATATTCATATTTTTCCAAATGTCTATCGCGGCGGTTTCGCCTCATTGAGTGTGCTTCTTGCCGAGCACCGGTGCACTGTGGAAAAGCAACACCAGCAGAGCTCGCTTTTGCGAGCGTTGCTTCTCCGCAGTGCACCGGTGCTCGGTAAGAAGCACGCTCAACAGAGCGAACCCGTTGTGGTCAACATTTCGAAAAGTTCAAAAACTGCAGTCACGCTCTCAAAAGGAAAGACCACTTTCAAAGTGGGATAACACACGTTTTCCACACGTGATGTTTATAAAAAAAAACGGAAACTTTGTGAACATTGATATCTGCACTACAGTCAAATTTTCAAAATTAAACTGACGCTATTATGCATGAGTATAGCAGAGATGTCTTGACAACCTACGTTCATAATTCATGATTGTCTTTTTTAATTTTCTCGAATTTTAGATTTAATAAAGACTATTTGCATATAGGAAGATTTATAAATTCTATGATTAGATATAGCTGGGCATTTCTATAGGTTTAATTTTATGTCAAATGCATCATCTACTTGCCATTCCCATGTAGGCAATAAACTGAGGTCGCAGCCCATAAATATAGCTAGGTTAAAATTAACTCGGCTTAGGTATGGACAAGTGGGCCTTGGGAACAACCTTTACGAGTTCAGGTGGGTTTTTGTTTAGGCATAGAGCAGTAGTCCAAAGCTTGGAAAAAAAAAAGTGTTTGATATTCGTTTTGAAAATGCCAGGCCAAAACCACTATTTGCTTCGAATTTGCTTCAAACCCAAAATCCACCATTCACTCATGCCTAACGCAGCGCCAAAAGTATTGCCGTGGCGCTCGTCGCATTTGTACGTTTGCCGTTGCCGGCCAAACCCACTGCAAGCACAAAAAGTGCAGGATCGTGGCGCATTCATTGCCTGCGACAGTCGGTGATAGCAGACACAGAGAGGCGATGAGTACCATGGCAACACACTTTCGGTGCCGGTCAATTGGCTTCGTCGAAACGTAGCGTCGGACTTGAAGCAAAACGGAGTGTCTAGTTGTGCCAGCTTACACGTGGAGCAGTCCGGGGACATTGGTTGGCCCGGCGCCGGGCACGGGTGTGGACCTGGCCGGGTAGCAGCCGAGGCCGGCCGCGATGCAGACACACTCTCCGAGGACAAAGCCCATGTACAGGCGGAGCCGGAAGATGAGGAACACGGGCGACAGGTAGAGCAGCTTGTAGGCCAGGCCGTGGCCGTAGAATTCCTCGGTGTCCACGTGCTGCGGCGAGAGATGCGCCGAAAAGCAGTGCGCCACGACGGCGTCCACTTTTTGTATTTACTCTAGTCTCTCGTAAAGCAGCAGGGTGCCTCTCTTTCGGACGCCCGTTATGCATTGACGTTATTAAAGCTTTCGCACTGGAGGTGGGACAAATGAAACCCTTCCCTGCCGGCGTCTACTATTCTGTGCCAAATTGCCAAGGCCGCCGTAGTTTCTGCAGTGTTCCTGCTATCAAAGCTACTTACATGAACGGATACGACTTCGTTGAATGTCGCTTTCGCATGACAGAGCATGTGAATGAGGTGCAAGATAAAGCCACATGCTCTCGAAGTACTGTGGGGCTGCAGCGCCGTGGAGCTAACCTCAACAAAGTAGCATAAAAAATGTTGACGCCAAGTGCAGAATTTGAGAAGGGACGTTCTACAAGGCTTTAGAGTGGCAGCCGACAACGTCCGCTATTTGGCATTCATTACGCTCGGCGTCAACCTTTCTGTACAACCTTGTTGAGGCTAGCACAATTTCCACAGTGCAGGAGTCGTCGCGCATCTCACTTGCACACGCCCCTGTGTGAAGGTGACATCAAAGCCACGCTCTTGCACCAATAGCTTTGACAGCTTTGCACGCTATGTGTGAAACAAATTATTAATCGTGGTGTCTTTTCTCAGAGCATTGCAGAAAAAACGCTATCCTTGACAAGGTTGACCCGCAGTACAAAATTCGAAAAGGAACTTGACTCCGACACACTGAGACAAGACTGGTTTTAAAGCCTTTTGTGATGGCTCACGACCGACTGCATTGCTATGCATCCAGTCTTAAAACCGGTCTTGTCTCAGTTGGTCAGATTCAAGCGCAAGTGTGTCAACGGGCCTTTAGGATGGTAGCCAAGAACGTTTCTTATGCCATACTTCCTAAAACTCGAAAGGGAATTTCAGGGGAGAATGACATTCTATGACATCTGCTATTTGCTCTTTACAATAGAACTTGATAAGGAACCTTTTGGAATTGCCTTAGAATTGAAGCTGATGTAGTCTGCTATTGTTGATATTAATGTGAAACATTCTTTGGCTAGGTGTTTGGCATTTTGTGAAGCCCAAAAGTGATGCCTGCATAAAAGCGTGGCTGTGATTCTTGACAATGATTGGTTTTGAGTGGGGGAGAAGAGGCCATTGCAGTAATAAAGCGTTTGTGTCAGGCGGGAATCGAACCCAAACCATTTAGATTATTAAGCGAGTGTCTTCACAGCATGTCACGACACATCTCCGCAAGTTGAGGTTCTACCGTAAAATCTTGTTCATTTGAATCCGAGGGGGACCAAAAATTTGTTTGAATAATGCAAAGTTTCAATTACCGGGAGTTGCCTGCCTAGAAACAAATGGGACGGGACCCGCATGTTAGTTTGAATTATCCGCGAGTTTGAATCATTGAGATTCCCCTGTATCTGGCAGGAAAGCCTTGCAAGGCATCCGCTCTGCGTCAGGCAGATGGCAACTTGACACCCTGGCGCACGTTTTTAAAAACGGAGTTAGCGCCGGTATCTCCATTCCAGGAACTGCTATCGAGCGCAGATGCTACGTATTAAGCCAGCTGCCAAACTAACCGATGAAAAGCGCCGAGGGTGTAGACGCCACACGTTTCAAGTGCAACACAAGGGCCCGGCAATTTGCTATGCATTTTAAACTAAAAAATGGGTCTCTCAAGGGAGCCTCGGAACTTCAGCCAGAACTCTGATGAGAGACCAATTGTCTCCTTCAAGCTGAAGCAGAAGCAATAGGAAGAACTTTCAACGATCGCAGACCTCTCAAGTTGTCTTTCAAAATTCCTCTCGGCTCTACACAGTTACGACACACACTCTACAAGATTTGCTTCTCTTGGAGCGGTGTATTAAAGCAGTGCTCCGGCGAATTTTTGAGCTATTCAAACTAAATGAGTTTTTAGAGTCCCTGTGGTCTCACTCTTCATTTATTATTTAAATTAAAGACGGGTATTGAGAAAACGGCAAATGATGGCTATGCCAAAACCAGCATTCAAATTTTAACGTGCCCTCCAGTGGAGCAACATCACGTGTCGTACAACTCGGAAACCGAGCAGGCAGTCTTAAAGAGATACTTCAACGAAATTTGAAATATTCCCGTCGTGTTTAAAAATAGGTTGAATATGATCCACAATATCCGTAAATGACAATCGCACATTTGTATTCTGAGCCTGGTGGCTGTATTTTTCGTTATAAACGGCCCACTCTGGCAAGCGCTCGGAGAAGGCCCAGCGGAGACCACAAGACATCCAACGCAATCGTGACGTAGGTCGTCTCAAGACGAGCAAAGCTACGGCTAGGCTGACGTCGAGAGGATGGCCTAGTCGTTCCAGCCACCGAAGCGGCTGCTTTTGTACGAATTTTGAGTGACGGGTTAATCTTCTATAATCTTGTAGGGGGACAATAGCGACTTCTGCGACACACAAAAAGCATTCCCGGGAAGAGGGGAGTTCCTGCTGCCCCTCTTCTCTCGTCGTGGCCGGAGGCGAGACAACCTCCGTCACTAGCTGTCAAGGTTCCTAGACGGGCATTACAAGCGAGGCGTTAGCGACATCCACCAGGTGCTCTTCGCTAATCGTTTAATTCGTTTTGAAATTCCTTTTCGTGACTTTTTTAACAAGATATTGGTGTGTTCGATGCGATGCTGCTCTTTTGAACACATATAGACCAAAAAATGAGTATCCCTTTAAAAGCACGGTATTGTGCACGTTATTCTATTCATTCTTCTGGCGTGGGCTTCCCCACCATTAATTTCACACCATCAAACCTCTTGCAAAGCGTAGGGAACAAGATGTACTGCCCCCATATTGTGATGTTTGACGTCATGTTTTTCAGTAGAGCCTCTTAGCCTCTCGAACAAAATTTAAAAAATTCAAAAACTTATCGAAAAACATTTGTAGTGACATGTAGTTTGGGTTGCTAGTTCAAACGTGTTTATTAATGTGTTGAACCTAGTTTGAGGCAAATCACTGACTACCGAAAGTTTGTAAAAGGAGACACTACATACAATGCAAAAGGAGACACTACGTACGTCGGTAGGAAAAAGGCGGTTGAGTGCAATCCACATGAGGGCATAGATGGGCAAGACTTTGAAGCGCTGCAGACACTTGGACTTGCGATCAACCATTTGGAGGAAAGGGGCGTTGAAGAAGTCACGGTAGGTGCGGTAGCGATAATAGGGTCCTGTGGAACAAAAAACAAAAAAAAAAACAGAGCAGTGTTAAGTTTGTTAGTTCGTCTCAAGATTGAGTTAGCTCGGAACACCCAGGCATACGGGATACCCAAGAAACCTTACATTATTGTTTTCGTTATAAGGCCTTATATAATATGTATGGACCATTTGGGGACTGGCTGTGCCATATAATTTGTGCTTGCTGTCAATTTTCCGAGACCTATGAAATGAGAAGAGAAACTACTATATCGGATTACAAATACATGGCCACTAGTTTTTGTCAAGAGGGGAACAAGTTTTTGATGCGGACGAGGAGCCAAGTCGAAGGGATTTGAATGTATGCAAAACTTTTCTCGTGAAGTTAAGCAATATGCCAATCATTTTAACCCTCAACAACATGTCTTAAGACAACTCGCCTGAGTTGCGTATTGTTGTGGTATGCGTTAAGTAATGGCATAAATGATAAAACGTTTGTGCCTCTGACAAGTAGCGACATTCTTTTGCAATAGTGACAGCTAAGATCGAAAAACAAAAATTAACAATGAACTCAAACATGCCATGTTCATGCCACAAATTCTACTTCGTGGAGTGTACCAGCTGATGTCATTACTTGTAAAGGACGATAAACAATAAAAAGAAACCTTAATTGGCGACCCCTACAGCACAAGCTTCTGCTGGTCACTGTACTTTGTCTCACCTTAGTATAGACCATGGCGTAAATATATATATATAGATGAGGACACACAGCACGGCGAACGCTGCTACGCAATCGACCAGATAAAGTCCTATTGGCACTTGCCCAAGTAGCCTCAGCCGACAGTGTCACCGCCATCCAAACAACGTAACTAAAAAATGAAAAAAAAAAAAAAAAAAGTGTTTCGTTTTCAAGGCACTTGGGCGTGCGCTCTTTTGCCTGGAGCGTCTGCTCTGACCTTGAAGGACACCGGCTCGAACACCGCGCCAGAAATCTTTCTGTTTCAAAGCATGCATAAAACTGTTGTTGCCGTCGTTGAGGCACGAAACTGGGGCCAATGACAAAGCAGTGTCTAAGCAATATGCGTAGTGCAAGCGCCCAATTCCACATGACATGGTACATCCTGAAACAATTTTAACCCATAGAAAATCATGAGAAACCGGACCTGCGACAGGCGGCCGTTAGCCGTGGAGTTTCTGTATAGGCTCCCTACGGGAGCCAGAGTTGCGCCGCTATTCGCCAAGATCTGATCACGTGAGGAGCAGACTCCAAACGCCGTGCAGAAAAGCCACCGGTATGATCGTTTTGCCGATGGTGTAAGCGCCTCGGCGTACATTCCCCTGCTTTTGCCTCCTCCTCCTATCCTGTTTTCCAGGAAAAAAAGAAGAAAGAGTGCGCTACGCGCCGTGAACGCGTGGGAACGCTTTTTGTTTAATTTTTGTCACGTGAGGAGCAGACTCCAAATGCTGTGCAGGAAAGCCGGTGCTACAGGAATGAACACGCAACTCTGGCTCCCTTAGGAAGCCTAAACGGAAACTCTAGTTAGCCGCTTATCGGGGAGCCATCTGGTGATGCCGCTTACAACCAAGGCGAGGCGAGGACTTTATCTGGCAGCTGCGATGGGCGCAATGTCCACACCTATTTACATATATATATATATATATATATATATATATATATATATATATATATATATATATATATATATATATATATATATATATATATATATATATATATATATATATATATATATATATATATATATATCTTACATCATGGCATAGACTAACCGCAAAAGTTACAGGCACAAGAACATTTGATTGTAGCTTGTCTCGTGCTTGTACTTTTTGCAATTAGTCCACGTTAAAGGGCAACTCCAGTCGAAAACGAAACTAAAATAAATGACTAATATCGCTTTAGTGGCACGAAATATGATTGCAGCCGAAATATTACGTGAAAGTGAAGCCACACGCTTCCCTGAAACAGATTTTAAAGATGCGACCAGCTGCTCTTTAGAGGACAGAAAGCGAGTTAGCTTTTAGTCAAGGAACAGTGGTGCAGCACCCTTGTGACATCACGTCGCGGTGAAGCTGCAGTTCATTGGTTGTACCGCAGCCCCCTTGTGACATCACGTCGCTGCCGTACAGCTGATGATCACTGTTGCCATCCCTCTAGCAGATAGTTTTGATTTTGCTGTAGATGCCCGAGAGCAAACTTTGAGCCCTGATATTTATAAAACTACACACAATATCGAAAAATAAAAGGATATTTTGTAAATCAGGGACACTGCTTAAACTGAGAACAGTTGTAATCCCAATTTAAGATTCTGACTGGAGCTACCCTTAAAGGTATGAGAAGTACGGTAGTGCAACAAAACCTTTCAACACAGTTCTCCTTAATGCAGAATGATTATAACAAAAGCGAAGTTAGAATTTGTGTATAATGACGGCAGCAAGTGATGTCAACACAACGGCTAAATTGTCATAAAGGGCTAATGTCCTGCTAAATTAGCGGGACACCACTACGGGTCACATGGTCACGTGACTGGTGCTACTACGAGTCATTCACGTGAGGCCACGCCAGGTTGCAAGACATCATGGTATCATATGACTTCACAGTGTCACGTGACTCGCAGCGCACGGTCATGGTGTCGCATGACATGACCGCAGCGACATCCTTAGATCTATAAACATTGAGTGCCGAGTCGTACCGCATCGGACAACACGTCGCTGTGACATATCACGCCACGACTCGACGCCTTGACTTTTTATTGTCGCGCTGCCCAAATTCGCATATATACCACTAATGCATTCCGCATTGGGGATATTAGGGCGACAGATCGAAAGAACAGCTTAATTTATCACGGTTGGAGAGAAAAGTGCTTAGTATACGACGCTCTCGCTTCTCTGCTTGTCAAGAATCAACAAGTTTTTTGACTTCCTGCACGGTGGCAGTGAAACGGCGCCGTGCACAAACGCACCCACTAGCACGCCAACGTAGCAGAAGGCGTAGTGAAAGACGTCCCAGAAGCCGAGGTCCATGTCTCCCTCTTCGTAAGCCTGCTCCTCCGACGGCTTTGGAGAGTGCTCCTCCCGGATTATCTGCAGCTCCATGGCCAGCCCCGCCATCTGCGCACGCCCGGAGACTACTTGTCAGTCTCTGTGTCTGTAGAAGGGTGTGTACTTGGGCTAGTTGGTTATTCATGAATAGGAGGAACGGCAAATGAGCGCTCTGTGGTGTTCGTCATTCTTCAACTTGTCCGTCGTTTTTTAGCGCTTTTACCTCCTATTCTCTGTGTCTGCATGTCGTCCAACACGGCGCGCAAGTCTGTCTGCTTCTTGCAGACAAACTTGTGCGCTATATTGCACGGGGACGTCAAGCATCATGCTCTGATTAGAAGGATGGGGGTACATGCAAAGGCTAGCTGCTTTGGACTCTTACCACTGTATACTAATATTTTGGCAATGTGCGAATAGTGAATTTTGATTTTGAAGCAAATTCTAAGCGAATGGTGGTTTTGGCCGAATATCTTTAAATTGAATATTGAATTGTTTCTCAAAGTTTTTCACTATACTGTGTACCATGCTTAAACGAAAATTCAGCTGGAACTCGTGAAGAATGTTGTATCCTACCTTCCACTTGTCCACTTCTAAGCTCAGTTAAACTTAAATAACTACATGAACCATGGCATGTAAACGACAGATTTGTTGCAGCTATCCTAATCGAGGATATTTATATATGCTTTCTATATAGTATGCAAAGGTTCTTCTATTTCATATACGACAAAAAAGAAAACAAGCTCGAATGACGAATGTGAGCTGTCAGGACGTCACTGCCTAACACATACTCTTCCATAATCACGGCAGGTTAAGTCCTGCTGAGTGCGCTTCTCACCGAGCACCTGTGTACTGCGGGGAACCAATACCCGCGAATTCTGCAAGCTCCGCGGGTATTGCTTCCCCGCAGTACGGAGGTACTGGATGAGAAGCGCACTCAACAGGGCTAACCCGCCGCGATCGACACTTGGAGAAGTATGAATAATGCAGTTCACCTCGAAGTAAGTTTCGAATAGTGTATTATTCGGAACTACTATATATTCAAAAATTTAAATATTCTTACAACACTACCAATATTAATTGGTGTGTGTCAGTTCGAATCGAAAAATCAGTATATGTGTTCATTACATGTTGATTAATTAATATTGATAATGCATTATTCGAAATGTTGAATCATTATTGGGTCAGCATAACAAAATATAGAGCCCCCACATAGCCCATGTCACATCATGTAAACCTGAAATCTCGGGATTTCCCCCAAATGTATAACTTCCGTTTTTGGTCGCATGCATAAAGGGACTTAGCATTCCCCCTCCCCGTCGTCGGGAACATACAAACACACACATTTCTGCTGTCTACTTTCCAGAAAATTTTCAAATAAGTCCTGTTTTTGTTGTGCTACGTGCACATGGCTGCCATTCAAAAGGTTGGCACCAGCCGCTACCGTCCAAAGCCTGCCGCCCTAGGCGGCTGCCAACAACCGCCTGCTTGTAAGTTTATGCCTGGTTCCATGACCCCAAGACTGTGTGTTTTAAAACTTTAATCAACACTTGATCAGCGGCCTTGGGGTTCCTTTCCAAGGAAGCTGGTGCTTTGAAACAAAGGCAGAGTGATAGCAATCGAAAGTGAGTCAAAAGCTGTGCTTGCCTTGAGGGTGAGCATCATCTGGATGCAGTTGGTGATTTCTGGTGGGGGCATAGGGCTGAACATCTTGAGGTACTTGAAGTACACCAGGTACCCAAAGCAGAACACAAAGCTGACTTTGGCACGGTGCCTGCACATTTGTTTGAGCAGGAAAATAATCAGAAATTAAGAGAGCAGTGAGTTCCCTATATATTATCTCTTGGGCTTGCGGTTTATCACTAAATTTCATTTGCTCGTAGTCATCCTGAGACACCTGTGTGAAGCAATGAAAGTGAGGCCTGGGAAAGCTGCAGCACGATTGAACTGCAGGTGCAGGGTACTGCCCTAGTGGTCCCCTTAGGCTCTTTTACTACCTTTTGCCAACTTTTGGTGATCTGTCTTTGATCATACATTTTGTAAAAGAATGTGTGGCATTTCTTTGGTCTAATTAAATGAAGACCTTTCATGCAACTTAGGCTCATTCACTACCCTTTCCAACTTGGTGATCCATCTTTGATCTCACATTTTTTAAAATAATGCGTGGCTTTCTTTTGTAACCGTCAGGACATCTAGATCTAAAAGAATGAAATGATGACCTATGCAACTTCAACGAACATCACAAGTCATCATCCCCAGCAAGGTCAAAGCATCACCAAAAATGGCGGCAGGCACTTCTCACTTGCAAGGGCACACGACGATGATGAAGGCATTGACCATGGTGACCAGCATGGAGTGAACCGCATGTTGTCCGGACACCAGAACCACGAGGAGCGCGCCAAAGAGGGTGCAGAACGTTTTCCGCCTCTGTACCCCGTCAATCTTGAGGACAAAATTCCCCACGACGATTGAGGCCAGCAGGAGCCCCAAGTAGATAATGTCCGTGGTGTTTGCAATGAGGGACCTATAGATCTTCAGCATGATGCAGCCGAGGTTGTCCAGTGCTTAAAGTGAGAACCTGAGAGAAAAAAACATGGTTTGAAAACAGAGCCATGGTTAAGGATGGTTCACGCATTTGCGTGTGAAGTGTACTTCACACAGAGAGAGACACTTTTAGACAAATTTGCATGGATTCACACACTGACTGCTTACAACCGGAGAGACTTAGAAACCAATTGTTAAGCCTCTTTTGACAGCAATTACAACCGGCTGTGCTGCTGCACAGCCTGTCGGTAAGCAGTCACAAGAGGTTTGAAAACTGGTTGTGGCACACTCCGTCGAAGTCAAACGCAAGTCTGTGGACCAGCCTCGAAAGCTGGCCCACACAGCCCCGTTTTCTTACGTTACGTTACGAAAGTTTACGTCTGCTTACGCCACAAGCCACCAGGACATCTGTGCTTTATATATAAGGCGTGGCTACCAGTTCAAGGAGATAACTGATAGCGCTATAACTGCGACCATTTCTCGTAGACGGTGTCCGGATTTGATCTTGCAGAGACTGAAAAACCTTCAGTCTAGTTATGCGCTGTACCAAGGCCAGCTGAGAGACGGAGCCAGTGTTCCCTCAAAAGTGTGAAACACGAGGCACTCGAGCACACTCAAACGGAAAAGTGCAAGCCAGCTTTCAGTATATATGTGAAATGCGACGAAAATCCAACGGCGCTCAGGAACGAAGATTCTTGAGCGGGGGGACACCGTGTGTGTGATTGGATACCCCCCTCCCTTGATGAGCGCCACGGTCGCATTTATGTAAATGCAGCCATAGAAGTGCGAGTTTCACGGCTATTCCCAAATCACTTACACTGTGTTCATAAACTTTGAAGAGACACTAGCACGTGGCCACCGAAGAAGGAGTTGCCTCCAGACGTGGCACCATTCTTCCAAGTGAAGGAAGAACTTTCCGTGAGTGAAAACCTCTTGTTTAGGGGAGATCGTGTTGTGGTTCCGACCACTCTTACGGCGAAGATAGTGGAGCTTGCGCACGAGGCTCATCCTGGGATTACAAGAACCAAACAGCATGTGCGCGACACGTATTGGTGGCCTGGCATGGACAGGCACATTGAGATGGCCGTCAAGTATTGCAGTGTTTGTGAAGCAGTCGACAAATCAGCAAAACCGGTCGTGCCTCCTTTACATCCGGTCGAGTTCCCGTCTGCTCCGTGGGAGAAACTTGGTGTGGATATCGTGGTACCGTTTTCCAGAGGGCCAAGCGATTGTCGGTATGCTGTCACTTTAATTGACTATTTCAGCAAGTGGCCAAAGGTGTGTCTGACAAGTCTGGTGACGTCAGGAAAAATAATTGCCTTTCTACGGTCGGTGTTCACCCGCAAGGGCTACCCCACCGAACTGGTCAGTGATCACGGGCCTCAGTTCGTCTCGGCCGAGTTCGAAGCATTCCTGCAGGAGCGTGGAGTGAAGCACACCTTTTCCTCAGTGTATCATCCACAGAGCAATGGCCAGATCGAGCGTTTTAACCGTGTCTTCAAAGACTTTGTGCAACTTAGTGCACAAGAGCAGCGTCCTCTGAAGGACGCCGTGCTAGAGCATCTTGGCGTCTATCGTTGTGCTGCTCACGCAGCAACAAGCGAGAAGCCAGCCTTCCTGCTGCACGGGCGTCACCCCAGGACGAAGCTGGACATCGTAGGTGGACCATCCAGAGATTTCTTTAGCAACCCGACAAGAAGTCTTGCAGGGCTACGAGAACGGGTGGCCCAGTACCAACGAAAGTCCAAGGCACAGGACAACCGCCGTGGAGCCAAGGCCAGCCGGTTCAAGCCGGGGGAGAGTGTTCGGATCAAACTGCTGGGTCATGTTTCGAAAGGCAGCACCAGCTACTCGGCGCCCAAGAAGGTGGTGAAGCACCGGGGAAAAGACGCATACCTTCTCGAGGACGACAGGGTATGGAACCGGCGGAGGCTCGTGAGGTCCAACGACCAGTCATCTCCGCAGGTTGCCCTGAACCATACCCCATGGTTTGAAGCATCATTAGCGACCTCATCATCACCAAGGGCACCACCGGCACCCAGGGTCGCGCTCCCACAGTCACCGCACGCGACATCGCAAGACATTCCTGAGACACCGTTCCCAGTTGCACGACAGTCACCTCGCACAACAACATCGGAGAGAGCGGTACCGTCATCGGAGTCATCTGTCGCCCCATCAGGACTACGGAGATCCGCCAGGCAGACATCGAGGCCTCAAAGACTGGACGATTTTGTGTTATAATAAGTGTTTGTTGTTGTGTTATCTTGAATCTGTAAATATTTGTGTTCCTGTCATTTTTCTTTTCTTGAGGGGGGGAACTGTTGTGGCGGCGCCACTATCGCGAAGGTTATAAAAGAGCAAAGACGAATAAAAATACAGTTGTCCTGCACCGGTACTGGAGAGTGTCACTTCGGCTGCGTCGGCAGCAACACAACAACATCTGATTTTGAAAGGGCTCTTTTTGGATACATTTCATGTAACCGGTACGCTCTCTATTGTGATGCGCAGCGTAGGGGTTGCGATAATGTCAGGACGCCGAGCTCTTATTGGCTTATCGGAAGAAATAGTGGGTTGGGACCTCGAGGCATCTAGCATTGAGGTATAGCCACTATCCTTTCAATCAAATCCAATCGGAGCTCGGCATCGTTCTGACGTCAAAGCAAACCCTTGGGCAAGGAGCAGACGACTTGCTCTCCGGATAGCTTTACACACTGTGTGAGCACTTACATGATCAATCAGGTTACCTTCAATGTTCAAGTCCCAGTGTAAAATTACCAATACCAATGATATCTATCATGTTCCAGCTGTGCAAACTTAAAATACTCGCTTTTTTTTTTTTTTTATGAGCACGTGTTGTTGCAAGTTTTCGCTCTTCAAGGTTGAAACCACACCATCAAACTTGTAATTCTCAGCAATTGAGAAAACAGATAAAATCGATCAACAGCAGAAGGCCCGTTTTTAAAACCGCGCGGAAGAGCAATCTGAACCGACAACGGAAATCCGGCTTTTCCACTCGGCCCCGATGACTGCGGGGAAGCTGTATCCCTGGATTGCAGGAGCAAGCCACAGCGTTCGTATCTCAACTCGCGCATCGCGTTTTTTTTACCTAATTGTTTCAGCTCCTCTAGATTTGATAACTCAACAGTCGCCGTACAACACTGTTACCTTTGACACGCGTCCTACAGGTTTTGAAAGCTTCATCGTCTTCGTTTTCTTTTGCGTGAAGTTCGGGTATCAGTCGGACCTGCAGCTAAAGTTGAAAATGCGCCGAACATATGTCTTACCTTCGCCTAATTTTCTGCGTTCCTGTTCATCATCTTGTAATTTCCTCTTCAGATCTTGCAAACGTGTGCCCTTGGCAATCCTAGAAATTGGAACAGTGGAACAGCGACTTTGCTAGCCCGTTGGTTCTCAGCGTTTGTAGTTTTGTTGGTTTTGTGGATTTTGTTCTGTTCGTTCCGTTCGTTCGATGAAAACGTCACTTCCGCAACGATAGTGACACATCTAAAACAAACCGAAACAAAACTGTTTTTATTTGTAGTTTTTGGTGCTTTTAGTCTTGATTTAATATGAGAACAAACTATGAATTTTTGCGCGAGTCTTTTTTTTTTTTACCAGTAGGTTGCGCCACCTAGGCCTCTGCCAAACTTACAAAGCCAAGCTATGCGTGCCTAGCGTAAGAAATATCGGCGGTATGATCGGCTTGTAATCAACTTTCAAGGCAATTTGTGCGCGGGTGCTTCTTCTCGTGTTTACGTTTTTAGTCATCAAACTTGTCGTGACATGTGTCTTCAGACTTGGTGGTGATGTCGAAGAAGCTTCCCGTCAACAACCTAAAAGAGTGCGAACAACGCTACGAGCAGCTGTACGGTAAGAAGAGCGACACGCGAGAGACCTCACGACGCGGGACAGACAACGCGGCAGTGTTCAAGTTCGTCGACGCCCGTCGGCTGAGCCAGTTAGTCGCCGAGTTCGTGACGCCTTACGTGAACGGATCGTACGTAGCCAACAAATCCCGAAAGGACGCCGCCAAGCCGGTTTCGGCCGCGGTAACCGAACGCAATGACGGGAGCCACGACTCTGGCGACGACGATCATACCTTCGTGCGCCCGAAGACTTTCGGGAGTTCGGTTCGCCTTGCAGCCAAGTCCCCCGTCAAACTCGCATTGGCCGTTCAGCCGCCGCCGAGATTCAACGGCCACCACAAGTCTCCGAGCAAGCAGCGGAAGGCATCCTGGTCGGAGAAGGCCTACGTGCCGGAGACCGAATTCCCGAGCAGTCCGGACTTTGTGTTTTCCGACGACGATGCCGCTGAGAACAAGGACCCAGACTACATCAGCATCCCGTCGCTGTCTCCGCCGCCGGCGGATCTCATCGTTGACAGCGACGACGAGCCCGCTGTTTTCGAAGGCGTTGTCCCCACCTCGAAGGGCACTGTGCGCTTGTCGCCGCTCAAGAATAGGCGCGCCGGAGAAGCCACATCTAGCGCCGAACCGAGGGACACCCTAAGCATCTCCGAGATTTGCGAAATCGAATCGAGTCCTCTACTGTCCAAGCCGCGGTTTCAGTCTGGTGACGAGGCCAAGTGGGCCGCCATCAGGCTACGAGAGTATGACTACAGACTGTCTTCCCATATCTGCACCCGTTTGTACGAATCGCGGCAGGTTTCGGCCAGTATCATCTCTCTACTGGAGCTGAGGTTTAAGGTGTTCCAACAGCTCTGCAAGGCCACACTGTGTACCACAAACTCTGTTCCGACACCTCTAAACAAGACGAAAAGCTCGTGTAACTTCGATGGCAGTCGCGGCCAATCGGCTGCCATAGTGGCGGACGACAGTCCCAAGTGGTCGCCCTCGGCTGCAGATGA
Source organism: Ixodes scapularis (assembly GCF_016920785.2). Taxonomy (NCBI): domain Eukaryota; kingdom Metazoa; phylum Arthropoda; class Arachnida; order Ixodida; family Ixodidae; genus Ixodes; species Ixodes scapularis. Next base: position 77,435,928 of record NW_024609881.1, on the reverse strand, counting down.
CAGTCGCAGTCGTTCGTCTGCCACATCGGTTCCAGACGACAGGCGGAAGCAGAGTCCCGCTTCGGTGGACAACAGCCCACTAGATGTGCCGCTTTCTCACAGGCTCAAGAAGCTGGCGGAAAAGGTCCGTCAAAACGGACCGTCCACTTCGTTTCACAGTCCCGAACCGACCCCTGAACAGCCAAGCACGTCCAAAAACTCTCCATATTTTGTACCGAATCCCCCCACCATCCCGGCAGGTCCTCCAATGAACGACACGGAGTTCATCCAAGACGTTGTGACACAGGATGACTTTGCAGACCCGGCAGACAACGTCGCGACAGAGCCGCGGGCTAACTTTTCAGACGACCTCGGGTCTGCGGGCAGGTTTCTTGGCAAATACCGTAACGACGGGGAATCGGCGGCATTTAAGGGTTTTGGCTTCCCACACTCTGCTGAGATGAGGGCCAAGTTCGGCTCTGTGTTCGGGCTGAAGCAGTTTCGGTTGAATCAGTTGGAAGCCATCAATGCAGCTTTGCTCGGAGAGGATTGCTTCATCCTGATGCCGACAGGTGGCGGAAAGAGCCTCTGCTATCAACTACCGGCAGTAGTGAGCGAGGGCGTCACTGTGGTGATCTCGCCTCTCAAGTCACTTATTTACGATCAGGTGAGCTTCATTTTTAAATTTAGTCCCTGTTGAATACTTTATTACATCCGTTTCGCTACAACTTGGTTTATGACGACAGCATCCAGCCCCGCGAGCAAATAGGTGCATCAAAGCAAGGCCCATGACGATAGATCGTCAAGAGTCCATCCCTACAGAGAGCCGTCACGTCCTTCGCTCCACCTTTCGGATTGTTTGGAAGAAGCCATAGTTTTTCCTTTTTGCCAAGTATAAAATATTGATTGACCTTGTAAAAACACAAATGCAGAACTTTTGCAGTCTGCATCAACAGCGTTTTTGGCAGGTGGTGTTGCTGGACAAGCTTTTTGATGTTCTAGGGCTCCTGGGCCCGAAAAATTTGCACACCTCTGGTCTAATTGTTTGCGTGAAAGATTTTTATGGGGGGGGGGGCTGTCAAAAGTTTGCAAGTCCAGTATTTCTAAATTCAAAAGTGTTTATGATCTCTATGACACAGCTGAGGTGCACAAAAATGCGAGAAGTTGTTTTATGCTTGTTGCGTCTTATTTTTTTTTTTTTTATTTTATTAAGACCAAACTTTTGTATGAAGCATTTCCTTGCTAAGCTTAGTGGGAAAATTGATTTATTGATATATAATAGGCACAAATTGAGGCTGTGCCCCTTAATTTTGCAGAGAAGTTGTGTGTTACTCTTCTGCATCAGGTTTTCTTGAAAGACATTTTCTTTTTTTTACGTAGTTTTAGTTTTAGGCGCTTCCCACGTAAAATGAAAAACCTCGCACCCAGGTCCAGAAGTTGGGCTCCCTGGACGTCCCCGCCAACCACCTGTCCGGCGACTCTGACGACTTCTCGGTGTACTCGGACCTCCGCTCGACGCAGCCCCGCCTCCGCCTCCTCTACGTGACCCCGGAGAAGGTGAGCGCAAGCGGGCGCCTGCTGGACGCACTGTCCCGGCTCCACGCCAACGGCCGCCTGTCCCGCTTCGTCATCGACGAGGCCCACTGCGTCAGCCAGTGGGGCCACGACTTTCGGCCCGACTACAAGAAGCTCAGCGTACTCCGCGAGAAGTTCTCCGGCGTGCCCATGATGGCGCTGACGGCGACGGCGACTCCACGCGTCCGCACGGACATCCTGCACCAGCTGGGCATGCGGGACCCCAAGTGGTTCCTGCAGAGCTTCAACCGGCCGAACCTGCGCTACGAGATCCGGCTCAAGTCGGGCAAGGTGGGCACGGCCAGGGAGGTGCTGGAAGTGGTGGAGGGCAAGTTTGCGCGCCAGAGCGGCATCATCTACTGCTTCTCACGCAAAGAGTGCGACGACCTCGCCGAGGAACTGAGCAAGAACGGGGTGCCGGCGGTGGCGTACCACGCGGGCCTGGACGACCCCAAGCGCAACGCGGTCCAGCAGCGCTGGATCGACGACAAGGTTCGGTGATGTCTCGGTACCAGTCCAGAGTGTAGAGACATCTTATTTGTAATCAAATCTAGTACTGTACTTCATTTCGCCTTAAAGAGACACCAACACACTAAAAAAAATTTTTTCATTTTTTTTTTTAGACGATTTATTGTGGTGTTGGGACACTACACAACCAATATTTTGCTGCAGAGTCGCATATCTTTTTTTAATAAAGCAAGAAAACTCGCTGCTCCGAAACCGAAACACGAGCACGGAGATTCATGGCCGACTGTGCATACCGAGGAGGAAGGGGAAATGTGAAGGAGTAGGGAGTGGCCGGAAGTCGCGTGGCTATTGTTCCTGGCCCAGTTTTTTTTGTTCCTCCGCTTCTCTGGCATGTGGAGCAGGCGATGACGCATGCGCCAATGGTCGTGCGATTGTTTTCCACTTGTATCCCTTCTGCTCGCTGTTCTGCGCTTGACGATCGATTGGCCAGCATCACGAACGACAGTTCCAAAGTAGCGGTCCCACATTCGTCGCAGTGTTGGTCCGTCCTGCGCCGTTATCGCGTCGTCCAGCCCGCGGTACGTCACCATATTGAGAATGGCGTGTACATGTACTTCCTGTGATCTGTACAACATTTTGTTTCAAATAATCTGTTTGCAGTTTCTTGGAAGCAACAAAAAATGGGGTTCATATTCTTTTTTATTATTAATATTGAACGTGTATCTTAGACGGCCCACAACTTTGAATGTGTTTGGTGCGCTATAGTTTGAACGCCACATGACCATAAAAAAAGGAGTAAGTGCACCTGAAACCGGCCAATCCCGACCGGCAGTTTTCGGGCAGAAAGAAAATGAATAACTGGCCGTAAATTGTGTTCTGGTTAGTTGGGCTCTTATAGGTCACGTTCCAATAAAAACCTCGGCGAGCATAAATACCCTCGCAATATACCTTTAAGTCCAAATGCATCTTGCACTACGAGCGGATGGAATCAATCAGACAGCGTCAAAAGCTCATCATGTGGTGTTCGTTGTGTTCCTGTACGTGTTCTGTTGTCACTGTACCAACCGTAAACAGAAGAGGCCAAGTGACTCGCGCTTTTGACGCCGCTCAGTCGGTCCCATTAGCTCGTAGCGTCGGCTGCGTCTGGCCGAACTGAAGTATAGGACGAGTCGAAGTAACATGCACAAGATATGCATGGAATGCTACCTTCTGCATTGGCTGGAACCCTCGCTGCTCTGCGGTGGCTCGTAGAGAGGAAAACACCTAACGAGCCACCTCGTCTGCCCTAGTCGAAAGTAACGGTTTCATCTCGTCTGCATACCCTAATTCGCCGAGTACTCGCAGTATGTGCAACCAAAAGGCTGTCATCACCACTACTGTAGTTGTTAGCAAAGTGAGAACGGCAGGAAGGAGCTTTGGTTGTCCTATCTCCAGCGTAAGCTTCCAACCTTCGACAACGCTTCAGTGTGTGCCTCTTGCACCTTGCATGTGCAGTGAAAGTCCGGTGGAAGGCACGAAGCAGATGCTGGACGTTCTCACTCTGTCTGTGACTGTAGTGTGGTGAAGCATGCTGGTCAAGGGCGCTAGCCCAGGCAGGGAAACTTGGTCTCTGTAGTTGCATCGTTTGAGCACGCGGAGAGCTGCCGACGTCTGTGCACTCTTCACAGGGATTTCGAACGCTCGGGGTCGATTCCAAAATTCACTTCCGGAGGTCTTAACGAAAGAAATTCTGTCTACCGCAACATCCCGAGTCATCGCCCACCCCTCTGCCACCTGAAATTCATAAAAAAAGTGGGGTGGGCCATGTCTCAGAGGGTGAGCACAAAAAGTTTTAAAAATCGGGAAAAAAACGTCTATTTTTTCGCGCGTATCTAGCCCGGCTGCAGAAGAGATACATTAAACTCAAAACTCGAATTAGTCCTATTGTTTTACACAAAAAATGCTCATGAAAGAATGTTTTACTATCGCGAAGTCCGTTGCTTGCATACACGCTATGAACGAAAATAGAAAAACGAACCAGGCGCATCAAGCGAGCAAGCGAGCAACCGAGCGGACCAAAGAAGCGACGAAGAGCGATGCTGGGAAAGCGGGAAAGCCGGCGATCGCGTTGGAAAATACTTTGGCGTCGGGCCAAGTCGGGCGCCTTGTCAATCGCAAGCTCTTGCACAACTTTCTTGTTTGGTGCACACATTCGTGCGTTCGTGCACAGCGTGCTATCAATGCAGGTTAAGGCGGCGTTGCTGTGTAGCGTGGACGGTACCACGAACACAGAGCTCGAAATGGGACGCTCTACAAAAGTATGTGTGCGGCGTTTCAGCAAAGATTTATTTACCCGTTGGCTTTGTCTTAAACATTGCAAAACCGCCGTCGCGACATGCCGGGAGGAGAAGCGGGTTCGCAGCGACCTTACTTCGATGGAGACAGACTTTGACCTTACACTCCGCAGTTACATTCGAGGATATGGGGCATTCGCTGACCTCGCGATCCCTGAATGGGTTACTGCATGAGTTATCTTTTAGACTTTTATTTTTTTTTTTTTTGGGGGGGGGACGGGTTTTTGTAAGCAAAACAAACTTTTATTCTGTTTTCTCCATCGTTTTCTTTTCGCACGGACACACTACGACTTCGAGGTCACTCGCTTAGGAAATGCGTAAACAAAGAGAAGTGTCTTTCTCTCCTTCATTTTACTTTGTCGCGGAAGTCCTCCAACTGCAAGTTTTGTGGCCGCGTCATTCAAGATGAATATTCGCGTATCGTGGAGTCAGCGTTTGTGTATTTGATGGGGTGGGCCATGACTCTGTTTTTTTTTTTTTTTTTTGGAAATTGATATTGGCCCAAAAAGTGGGGAGTGCGATGACTCGGGGGCGGGCGATGACTCAGGATATTACGGTATACTTGGCGTAAACTGTTTTGGGCCACGTTGTCAGCTCTGGCATAGTTTCGAGAGCACTGGCAGACCTACACGCACAATCACACACAAAAAAGGTGCCGGACGAAGCCGGTACATGCACAACAGGTTGGGGCCGGGACACCAGGAGCAAAGCTAGCTTCTACAACGTAGGACTAAAACGTTGACACCGGCACTTATCGCCAGGGCGAAAAATGGTGGGTCACCTTGCTGTTGTGTGTGGCAGACGCCATTCCGTAGAAGAAGTGTGTTCCACAACCTGGGAAATCGGCGCAGAGTAAAGCAGTGCCGCCTACAGACCCCATAAACAATAATGCGCGCATTGGGGAGTGTACGGCTCAAAGCTAGGCATGCGCAAGGGACGGTCGAGGAAATTTTGGAGCCGGGGGAACCCGTGACGGTACTCTGGAATTCCCAGGTCCCTAGTAACCCAGTTTGAGGACCTGCGGTCCGTAAATAACTCGACGACGATTTCAAATGCCCCGCGTTCTCACGAGGCGGTTCACATTCGACAAGATACGTCGAAATTCGTCCTTTCCTTCACACGCTTGGCCCGTCGTCTCCGGCGCAGGTGCGCGTGGTGTGCGCCACCATTGCTTTTGGCATGGGGGTGGACAAGCCGGATGTGCGCTTCGTGGTGCACTACACCCTACCCAAGTCAATGGAGGGCTTCTACCAGGAGAGTGGCCGGGCAGGCAGGGACGGCCGCCCGGCGTCCTGCCTGCTCTTCTACAGCTTTGCCGACGTGCAGCGCATCCGCCGGATGGTTGAGATGGACAAGGCGAGCAACTATGCTGCCAAGCAGACACACCTGTCGAACCTCTGGCACATGGTCAACTTCTGCGAGAACCGGACGGACTGCCGGAGGGCACAGGTGAGCAGGGTCGGCCTGTCCCTTAAGAACAGGGGTTCTGAAACCGCTCAATCTTGAGGTATGCCTGCCCGACCTCTGCATTAAGATGTCGAAGTTGTAGACCTTGTAAACAATAATGCACAAGCTAGAAAGTGTTTGGCTCGTATACGGTGCGTCCCAAGCGGACCTTCCGCCGTAAAACAAGACAAGCAAAAGCCTGCACACAGAAAAAAAAAATTGTTGTGTGCCTGTTTATACCGCCGGAAGTTAGTCTGTCTCAGCGAGTCTCAGCTGTAGGTGAGCAATTTAGCCAGTGCGGTACAACTGCTAGCCTGGGGTCTTTATTGTTCACTACGCAGTGGTAGTACATGACCGCGCACCGGTACAACTCTGCACACAGAAAGCGCAAACTTCTGTTAAATGTGCACTAAGCAGGTCAGTTTTACCTTGTGGAATTTTGAGGTTCAGTTCTCTTCCCGTAAAAAAACGAGAGCAAAAAACTTGCCAAAGTCAAAGTTGGGTGTGTTTGCAGATGACCGAGTTGGTGACGCTATTCACTCGTGGCGCCATCTCCCGACCGGCGTAGCGAGCAGACAATGCACGCTCATTTTTTACACGAATGCACCTTGAAATTTTACACAGTAAAACCGACCTGCTCGGTGCACATTCGATGAGAGTTTGAGCTTTCTGTGTGGGGGCGCCAATTTTTCCGGCTCGTTTCACGATGGAAGGTCCGCTTGGGACATGCTATGTGGAGAGCAAGTCGTCTGCTTCTGGCGTAGGAGTTGCGGTGACATCAGAACGACGCCAAGTTCTGATTAGCTTTGATTGAAAGGATAGAGAGCAGACCTCAATTCTAGATGCCTTGAGGTCTACCCACTATTTTTTTCAATCGGCCAATAAGAGCTCAGCGGTCTGACATCACGCAACCTCTGTACAGTAAGCAGACAAATTTGCGTTCCGCATAGCTATGCATCAATGGGTGGCTCATATTGACAGAAATAGTGCTTACACCGGGAAGGCATTTTACTTAGGGGCAGGGGCGGCCGAGAAAACTTGCCAGGGGAATTCGGCTAAGAAACTCAAGCCTTAGAACCTTCCTAAAATGTGTGCAAAGTTCAACTGTAGTACACTTGTACTGTATTTTTTGGACTATACTCTGTACCCGGTGTATAATCGGCGCCAGATGTCGCTTGAAGAAGTTTTTCTTAGTTAGTCCACTCTTGGCTTCGTAACTTGTGTGCGAAAAGTTACCGTACACAGCATGCCTTGACAAATGGCCGTTTATTAGCTCAGCTTGTATCGTGCGTAAGTCGTCATTAACATAATCTGTCATCTACGACATCTGTCGTGTCTCGTCTTAATGAACTACCTAAAAATACCCAAATCTGTATTGTTTGCACCTGTGGATAGTACGTGCCGCGTAAAATTTCAACTTTTAAGCATGTGTACTCTGCAGACAACATTCCAGCCGCAAAATACGGTACACTTTTAGTACACTGCCACTACAGTTTTAGCGCTGGTTGCCCCAACCCTAAGATGCCTCAGTCCTTCTGAGGCAAAGCTCCAGCCTTCTGACCAGTCTTGGGTAAGTTACTTTTAAAAAGTAATTCGTTACAGTTACAGTTACTTTCAGAAAAAAGTAGCGAAGTTACCGTTACAGTTACCGCAACAAAAGAGTAACTCGTTACAGTTACAGTTACTTTTAAAAAGTAACGACGTTACTTTTCAGTTACTTTTCTATAACACCAAAAAATAGAAAAAACTGGAAAACGCCCCTCACCAAGCTCTATTGCATAAAATAAACAGTACGCTTTTTACTTCATATTGTAGCTTAGCAGAAGTTGCTTCTCAAAACTAGTGTTTGAAAATTTCCACGCCAGAGTAGTGGCGCAAATCAAAATACGAAACATGTGCAGTGTGGAGTTCAGGCGCTATTCAAAATACGAAACATGTGCAGTGCCCTCCGCGTGTATTGTTGTTTCACGGTTTATTCACTCGATTAAAAAGCGTTTTCACACAAAAAGAAAAACCACAGAATAAGTAGTGCTTCAAGACACTAAGATGTAAGTGTTGAGTCACAAAGTACAAGCGCGTGCGTGAATATAACTAGATTTTTTTTCATGATATCTTCACGTGGCTATATTCGGGTCGTGACTCGTGAGAAAGAACGTATTCACAAGTTTGTGCAAGGCCAACATGACACTCAAAATGTCGGAATAGACGATTTTAAAAGTGCAACGAGAATCTAAATTGTACTCGATCAGTGATATATTATTCATAAAACACTGAAAAGTAACGACAAAAGTAACGTCGTTACTTTCATCGTTACCTCAGAAAAAAGTAATAGAACTACAGTTACAAGTTACATTTTAAAAAAGTAACTCGTTACAGTTACAAGTTACCAAAAAAGTAACGAAATTACAGTAACGCGTTACTAGTAACGCGTTACTACCCAAGACTGCTTCTGACCCCCAGTCGGCAGATCCGAGTCCCACGCCGAGGTGCCCATTTCTCGACGAAGGCTTACTGCGGGGAAAGTGCCACGTAACCGAGATTTTGGGTGCACACCAAAAGATCCCCATGTGATCTAAGTTAATCCCGAATCATCCGCCGGAGCATGCCAGATGGCCTTAATTTATATTGCACACAAGACTCCCGAATTCGACCTTTTAACCCTACGTCCCGGTTTGTTTGTCCCTGGCGGCAGGTGCTGCACTACTTCGGGGAGAACTTTGACCGGACGTTCTGCGAGCGCAACCGGCGCTTTGCCTGCGACAACTGCCTGTCGCGCGGCTGCTGGGTGATGAAGGACGTCACGGAGGACGCTCGGGAGGTGGTGCGCTGCGTGGAGGAGCTCTGCCAGCAGCGCCGCAAGGTCACCGTCAACATGGTAGGTGGCTGAGCAGACGGGACTACGGCACTGAGAACATGTCTCCGACTGGCGAGTTTGCCGCGTTCTAATTTGTGGTCCTTTGACTTAGTACCGACGATGTCACGCTCGTGTCACGTTCTTGCCTGCCGCGATTCTGGCGGCGGCGCGGCGGGGTAGGCTGACGCAGCGGAGGACCGCTCTGCTGCGGGTCGCTTTTCAGCTTGACGGTTTGCAAAAGTTTCGGCAGGCGGGAGACGGGATGCCGCAACAACGGCAACACTTGCGGGTTTTTTTGTTGTTTTTTTTACAACGGTAGCTGTTGGTGCCCCTTCTTGGAAAAAAAATGCTGTTGTACGAAAGTGCAATCCCACTCTTTGGTGGAGGCACTGCTCTCCCTTTCCCGATCGTTCCTCACACATACATGCCAACTGCGGCAAGGCTCTCTTTTGCTTCCCCCCCCTTCCCCCCTGTAGGCCACCGCTGTACCGATAAACCCACGTGATTGCGGGGAGAGGGTTTTCTGCCTCCCCCTTTGTTCCAGCTACATCCATGTACCCCCTGGCGACGCTCTCCCTTCCTCCCCCCCCTTCACCCTCCGGCAGCTGCCGTTGCGAAATACAGTTGAATCATGTCAATTCAAACTCGAGAGGGACTGAAAATTTTTTTGAATAAAGCAAAGTTTGAATTACCAGGAGTTTCCTCTCATAGAGGTGCATAGGATGAGACCTGCATGTTAGTTTGAATTATCCGCAAGTTTGAATTAAGAGATTTTAAATTAATGAGAGTCGACAATTCACGTGGTTGCGCCGTATGGACATGCTCCCTTGCCTCCCCACTGCCGCCACCCAGGATCCGTTCTCGCATGGGGACCGATATCACGCGTGCATATTGCAAACGAAAATGCAAGAACCTGCTGCAATTTCGCTCGTCGCACATACCGGCACTGCAGGTCATGCGATTGTCGCAATTCCCGTCAGACAACACGCGACGGAGAAGGGGGGGGAAGCAATGTTTTGGAATTCCTGTGTTACGAACATTCAGCCAGAAAAACGTGTCGGGCACCCTTACAGGATTTTTCGGTAAACACGCCGGTTGAAGGTGCGTCCCAGGTATTGTGACGGCGCCCAAGGCCGCGAAGTTGCTCGTTCTCGTCTGGCTCGGTTGTTTTATATTCTGTCCCAGATCGGAGCCTGTGTCCCATTTCTGTATGGTGCGTGGAATGCATCTTCCACTGGTTTGTTTACTTCCGTGTACCTTCCACGCATCGAAAGTGGTACCAATGCGGCGACAGACGGCATCACGTTGAGCCAGCGGGTCATGCTGTCGGACGTCACGACTCTCCTGGTAGGTCGTGGAACTTCCAGCAGAACCGTTTCCCTGCTTAAAGTTATAATTACGCAACTGCTCAAAACCGAAACCAAAACCTGCGCACGGAGGTCGGAGAAGTGGAGAGGAGAGAGTGGGAGTGGCGGAACTCACGTGGCCACACCCGACTGTGCATTTTTTTTTTTTTCCTCTGCGTAGCAGACGACATGCGTGGCGACGTAGCGGGAATTTTCCGTGCGATTCTTTTCCAGTTATGTTTGTTTCACTCGCTGTTCTGTACTTCAAGATAAGTCGTTCTGTACATTGAGGAGTTGGAGATGAGTAGTGAGTGCCCGTGGTGAATTTCCGTGATCGGCTCCGAAAAGAATACACCCAAGATGTCGCGTCAAGAGCTGGCTCACGTGTCCTGCGTCCGAAAAAAGGTAGCATTGTGCGACAGAGTTTCCGAAAGATCAACGGGATCGGGAGGAATGGCTGGCTGCAATTCCTGTAGAACATTTACGGGCACCTCGGAAAGAGGACGCTACCCGGTTTATATGCTCCTTACATTTTGTGGAAAGTGATTACATTTGCAGGTGTCAAAAAGGAAATCCCATACCATTTAGTTCAGCGATGGTTCGTTCACAACATTTGTTTGTTATTTTTTTGTTTATTTCTTCAGTGATGATTGTAAAAAAAAGAAATATAAACATCGCAAAATGTCTGACAAAGAAAAAAAAAAGGTATGCTTTCACTGGGGATTGAACCCGGTCCTGCCGCGTGTGAAACGGACGTCTTTCCACTGAGCTACTACTGGGGGAACTTGTTCCTCAATAATAATGCAGCCGGTAAGCTTTAAGTTGGAAAGTTTGCTGCTGATTTTCCTCCAGCAAAAGCACTCCCGGGTTGAAGTCGGGAAGCACCACGCATTAGCGACATTCGCACCTAGTAAGGAAGTCATACGCGTGCATATTCATCTCGAAGTACACACTTCGTGCGGTGCTTGACGTATGCGCGAGTGATGTCTTCAGCCACGAGAAGGGAGCGACGGCTCGGCGACGTCTTCGTGCAAATCGGCTTGTTGGTCGGGCGTGTCGTACGGGATGAACACCAATTTTTTTTATCAGTCCAAAATTTCTCTTTTAAAGGCAGACAGAATTTGCCGGTACCGCGAACAACTGTTCTGAAGTAGAGGTCCCACGCCCGTCGTCTGCTGCCATCGCCGTCCCCGCGAGTCCCACGATGCGCGAAATGACGCACGCACAGAATGCTTCCGGTTCTCCGTGCAACTTTTTCTTTTCAATCAACGTATTTGCAGCTTTTTAGAAGCCACAAAAAATTGGTTTTATATTTTTTTTTATTTTTAATATTGTGTGTGTGCCTTCAGTGACTAACAACTTTGATTAAATTTGGTGGTCGCGCCGAAACCTTAGAAAACAGCCCGTGACCACAGAAAAGAGAGTCAGCGAGACTCGAACCGGCCAGTTCTTGATCGGCAATTTTCGGATGGAAAGAAACCGAATTTTGAGCCACAAATTGTGTTCTGGGTAGTTGGGCTCTCATATGTCATGTACAACTAAAAACCTCGGCGAGCATAAATACCCTGTCAGTGTCCTTTTAAGATGGCAGGGAAATTGAATTGGTGTCTAATTATGCATCAATTTGGGCTCTCTGCTGAATTTACGGAGGACCTGAATTGCGACGACAAATTCCACCAAATCTAGCGGAATTCGGCATCGCTCTCGAGCTACACGAAAGCTTGTGAATAAATGCCGAGCTCAACTCAGGTCGTGTGCGCGTTCTGTGGCTCCCTGTTTTATTTGTTTGATGAAGGCTTTTATGGCGACGGCAGTTATTGGCGAAGGTTTCGCAGTGGATCCCTAGATGTGTTTCTTGTAAAGTTGTCGTGTCTGGGACGATTCTCGGCTAAAAGTCGCGGTGTCATGGGACATCATAGTCTCACGTGAGGTTCTGACGTTATGTGACTCGGTGATGCGATTGCTGCGGCAAAGTGTTTGGCCTGCTACATCCTGCTACATTTCGCCAACATTGTGCCAAAACATAATTTCATACTATTAATACTTCAAATATAAGAGCTCAGGCCCCGTTACACTGCAAGATCGTTAGGGCAGACTTGAGCGAATTTTCTGAACTTTTGATTATAGCTAAAAGTAAGGTACTACTTGATTTCATCCTTGTAATAACACCGACAGTTCTGGCGTGTTAGTTAGGTTCGTTGAGTGCGCTTCTCACCGCACACGGGTTCACTGCAGTGAAGCAAGAATTGTCAAGTAGTTATCGCGGTTGTATGTGTCTTGCCTTGCCGCGGTACACCCGAACGCAGTGTGGAAAGCATGCTTTCAGGGCAGAACGTTCCTACACGGGCTATATAAGGATAATAATACCGAAATATCCCGAGTCATTGCCCACCCCCCTGCCGCCTGATATTCATAAAAGAAGTGGTGTGGGCCATGTCTCGGTGGGTAAGCACGAAAATAAAAAAAAATAAAAAATAAAGCCTATCTTACTGTGCATATCTAGCGCGGCTGCACAAGAAATAGATTAAACTCAAATTACTTTTTATTGTTTATGCAAGAAAAGCTTATGAAAGAATATTTTACTATTGCAAAATCCGTTGCTTGCATACGCGCAATGAACACCGCTGATTACCATATGCGCACGCATACATTTGTTTCGTGAAAGCATGTTTCATACACTGCTATGTTACCTTCAAAAGTAAAAAAAAGGGGTCAACAAGAAAATAGACAAAACCAACCAGGTGCAACCAGTGAGCGAGCGAAAGGAAGAAGTGACAAAGTGCAATGTTGGGGAAGTGGGAAAGCCGGCATTGGCGTTGCCTTGTCAGTCACATGAAGCATGCTCTTTTGCAGGTTTCTTGTTTGGTGCATACATGTGTGCGTCCGTACACAGCATGCTATAACGTGGAGCGAGGCAGCATTGCTGCGTGGCGTGGACGGCACCACGAATACAGAGCTTGAAAGGGAATGTTTTACGAATGTCTGTGTGCAGCGTTCCAGCAAATCTTTATTTATCCGTTGGCTTTGTCTCAAGCATTGCACAACCTTACCAACCATGGTTGCGACATTCTGGGAGAACAATTGGGTGCTCACGACGACCTTATTTCGATGAAGACGGACTTTGACCTTACATCTTTGACCTTACACTCCGCGGTTACATTCCAGGATATGGGGCGTTCGCTGATCTCGCGACCCCGAATGGGTTACTACTTGCGTTAACTTTCCGACTTTTTTTTTTGTCCAAACTTCTTTGTAAGCAGAACGAAGTTTCATTTTGTTCCCTCTTATCATTATCCTTTCACACGCATGTACTATGACTGGGGGGTCTTAGAAATCGGGTAGGAGGTGCATAGACAAAAAGAAGTGTCTTTTCCGCCTTCGTTTCACTCTGTCACGGATGTCCTCCAACCGTAAGGTCCGTGGCTGCATCTTTCGGGTAAGATGAATGTTCGCAGAGTCTGCGTTGGGGTGTTTGTAGGGGTGGGCAATCACCTGGTGTTTTTTTGGAAATCACTATTTGCCCGAAAAGTGGGGCGGGCAATGACTCAGGATGTTACGTTACTAATACTATAATAACTTGGTAAATGCTGATGTAACTACCCTACCTTGCGGTAAAAGTTTCTGAAATATCATAAACTGCCGTATTCTGACGACCTTTGTTTTCGAATTCGAGATATAGCGAGGATGCTTGGATATTGCAAGAAGATTTATTTGAGCTGCTCTATATAGGCCTTTACATATGTTCCATCTGTGCAATGACACAGTTAATAGATTAAATTGGAACTAACTTTACTGGAGAGTGGGTGGAAAATTGGAAATAACTTTAATGAGTTTGACTGGTTTGTTTAAAGGAAGGCATATTTATTGTTCCCAGTCTGATCTTTGTCGTCATAAAGTTCTACATATAAAATGCTGACAAAAGCTTTTTGTCTGAATTAAGGATTGCAGCTTTAATACAACCTTTAGAACTTCAACAAAACATCATTTTGGGTGCTCAATACTATTCTGTTGTGCCGTTATTTCTATGGAATATACTATTCGGTTTTCATTTGACTCTATACCTAGATAACCGTTCACAGCAGTTCATACTGTCTTTCTTTCTGTCGGCACCTCATTGCCGTGCCTGGTGCTTCTACACACAATGAAACAGCTACGGCAGTTCTGCGTTTATGAGAATGGAACCTGCCACCCAATCGATGCTAACGAAGTGTCGCACAGAAGTACGAAGGCAAAGTAGACAATGTTCTTTAGTCATACGGGCCAATACACGAATCTTGACTTATGATATTTGCGTGGTAGGAATGAAAATGAAGTGCTTGCTTACACCCCAAGAGTTCTTTTTGCTGCTCCAGAAGACGCTTGAAAATGACGCGGACCAATCACATCGCTGCTTGACATGACGTGACATTGTGAAGTTAAGTGACGTCATGATGTCACGTGACCTTACGACATCACGCGCCCGTCTCTGAGTTCATCGGATACAATCGAGACGCGCGGGTTTATTTCTATTTCGCATCGCAGGTGGTGGACATCTTCAAGGGCTGCACCAACAAGAAGATGACCAAGGAGAACTTCACCAACCTGCGGCTCCACGGCAGAGGGAAGGGCTACCAGCGGACAGACGCGGATCGCCTGCTGCGCCGCCTCATCTTGGAGGGCTACCTCAAGGAGGAGTCGGTCATCAACTACCTCGAGATGGCCGTCTCCTACGTCCACCCGGGGTCCAAAGCCGCACAGCTTGTGTCTGGCTCGGCGAAGGTCAGCCTGGCCATCCAGAAGAAGTCACGGCCGTCCGAGTCTCGAACTGCGGCCGCGGAAGACGCGGAGCCGCAAGAGGATCCTCAGATTGCGAAGCTGGTGGAGGCATGCCACTCGGAGCTGGTGTCGATCGCCAAGGCGTTGGCAGCGGAGAAGAAGACGTTCTACGGGAACGTGATCCACATGGAGGCGCTGCGGGGCCTTGCGGAGACGCTGCCGACGACGACGGAGGCGATGCTCCAGGTGCCCCACATGACGCGGGCGCTCGTCGACAAGGTACGTACAACGCCTTCGTGTCGCCGCCGTGTTTGGAGCATGGCTCCGAATGGCATGTGTAACTCAACCTCGGAAGTGGTCCCCTGATTTCTGCCCGAGGATGTAAACGTGGCGTGTTGTTGTCTGCCACGATACTGGCGACAACGGCAACTCTCACATTCGCTTGGCTGTTTCGCCGGCATTTCTGCGACCGACCGGCGGGACCGCGACATCCGACGTCACGATGCGTCGGCTCTTGTGACACGGTTCGTTGTCACTTCGGAACCACTTTTGATGCACGGGCAGGACGGTAAGGGAAACGCAACAGTAGAAGACGCGTTTTACAGGTCGTGGTGTGACGGACACTGCTGCCTCAGAGTGCACGTGCTTTTTGAGGAATTGCTTGGACTGATTTGGGGAAGCCGTTACAGCTGGAGTAACCCAAATGCTGTTCTTGAATTGTAGTCTCTTGTAGGTTTAGAACGGCGCAATGACCTCCTCCCAAAAACCTCCCCACTCTTTTCACTTCGGCAGAGCAGAAAGAGATGCGGGCACTACTGCCCGCATCTCTTTATTTACGTCAGTATGTCTAATGCCCAGAGAAGATTACAGGAAGGATAGCTAAACTGCAGTACAAAGTGTGAACAAGCACAATGTATAGACATGTAGTGGCACATGAGCTCTACGAAAATAACCTGCAATCTTATTTGAAAGCACCCGGTATCCAGATGACAGTCAAGAGGTCCTTGCGCCAGTGGCCAAACTTTTGACCAGCTTCCTTGGTATGAATTCAACTTTGGAGCTGCTCGCTCCGTTCAAGGAGTTCGACTTGGATTGGCCAAATGTGCCTTGTCGAATGTAGCTCGTTGTCACTTATTCCGTTTGCAGAGTTCGACTTGGATGAGCTGAGACCTGGCTAAGATCTCATTTTCTTTGGCATCAGACTGATTATCACTTGTTGCCGTCTCTCTCTGCAGTATGGTGAGCAGCTGCTCGAAGTGACAGAGCGCTACGCCGCCGAGAAGATCGTCCTTGAAGCGGAACGACAGGCGGAACGACAGGCGAAACTCAACGACGCGGCGGAGGAAGAGTTCCAGAATCCGGAACCCCCATCGGAGTTCACGTCATCGAACAGGGGGTTGAAGCGGAAGTTTGGCGGGGCTGGAGGAGGTCACCAAAAGCGGCAGCGCAAGTACCCCTTCAAGAAGAAGACCTGGAACAATTCGTTCAAGGGAAGGGGCAAGTTTTCGGGGAGCCCGAGCAAGACGAGAAAGAAGGCGGCCGGAAAGGCGTCCGCAAAGTCGGCTAAGTGGACGGGCGGAGCCTCAACTTCGGCCGGTTTCGGAGCGCTTCCGATGCCGAAGCCCCAGCAGAGCCGTTCTTTTCTGGGGAAGCCCAAGGTCGTAGAGCTGTGAGCCAAGAACTCGAAAAGCTGGAACCAGGACTCTGATGCGCAACTCCGGGGTGGAACTCAAGGTTGGAACGTTCGGATGCGACTCCGGAACAGAACTCTCCGGTGAGACCCCGAGATGGAATTCTGAGGTAGAACTTTGAAATAGAACTCCAAGGTGGAACCTCGGAATAGAACTCTGTGGCTGGATTCCAAGATGAAACTCCAAGATAAAATTCCCAGGTTTGAACTTCAGGATGCAACTCCATGTTGGAGCTTCAGTGTGGAACTCCAAGATAGAATTTTCGTGTGGAACTTTGGAATAAAACTCCAGGGTGGGGGTCCCCAAGTTAGAACTCGAGGTGAAAGTACGGGACCAAACTTCAAGATTGAGTTTCAAGATTGACTTTCAAGACGGTTGAAGTTCAGGATGCAACTCCATGTTGGAACTTTAGCGTGGAACTCCCCAAGATAAAATTCGGAGGTGGAACCTCAGAATAGAACCCCGGGACGGACCCCCAAGTTTGAATTCTAAGGTGGAAGTCCGAGACCAAACTCCAAGGTAATATCCAAAGGTCAAACTGCGGGATAGTAGAACTTCGGGGCGGAATTCCAAAGTGGAACTCTGGTGGAACTGTGGATAGTAGCGGTAACTCTTCAAAGCAGCGATGGTCTTGATCTTGTCAAGGGGAGGGATGTGTCGTATTACAAACTTGCATTATTTTTAAGAGGCACTTTATGGTGCCGT
The DNA here is from genome assembly GCF_016920785.2 of Ixodes scapularis. Lineage (NCBI taxonomy): Eukaryota > Metazoa > Arthropoda > Arachnida > Ixodida > Ixodidae > Ixodes > Ixodes scapularis. The sequence goes on along the minus strand of NW_024609881.1, from coordinate 77,418,776 downwards.
AAACTCTTGCGTCGATTCCAGCCGAAAAATCAAGAGCGTGCCGCTTTTGCCGAGAAGCGGGCATGACACGTGCTCCTCTGCATTTAGGAACGAACACATAAACACTGCCTTTATTTTGCATATAACGATATCAAGCGCATCTGTCTTTTGCAGAAGTTGCGTTTCGTCACGTCAAAAACGCAAGTGCTTGCCAAAGTGCGCCGAAACGATTGGCACACTTTCAAGTAAGGGGCAAGAGGTGTTTTTTTCTCTTTTTTTTTGCCTCTTCCACAATGATGAGAACTCATAATAAAATCATTGCCCTTTTAGACGCAAGGTGTCGTGCGAGAGTAAATAATATATGAAAAGTCTCACTCTTTTATGTTCCTTAATAAATCTGCTCTTATAAAAAAAAAATTGTCAGAAGAAACACATTATTTGTCGAGTGCAAAACGAAACTCGATCCTAATAGTCCAATCTCACCAGGACAGAAAATATGCCCCTTAGCACTGGCAATACAAAATCTGTCTTTTGGCAATCTGACCAGTCACTGGAAGGCGATGGGAAAATGAAACATGGCAATAAATATTGCAAAGAAAATTAAGGGGGAAAAAAATACTACTTAGGTTGCTTCCTTTTTATTTTGGGGGAAGGGGGGTGGGGGGGTCAGGATTTTGGAAAAGGGGAGCTTTTTTTAGACCCTGGGACCAAGTTAGGAAAGAGGCGAAATGGTTTAATTAAATAGCTAGTTCAATGTTTTCGTAAATTTTTTTTTAAGACTAATTTTTGCATTGATGCTAGACTATTATAACCGAACCGTGACGTGCGACTTTTATTAAAAATTCGAAATGGCTGATGCAGGCTTCGCAACCCATGTGTCAGTTCTGCGGGTGGTGTCACGGTGCAACACAAGCACAGAGCCAATGTTACTGAATTTGCTCAGTTGTGGCAGTCCAGCAGTATTTGGTCCCGTGGTGGGGGTTTCTCTCCCCCTCCAGTTTACCTCCCATCGTTTGAAGCTCCATACAGAGCTTCGTTTCAAAACTGTGTATTTCTTAGAGTATGCAGTGAAGCGCCATCTAGACAATGCTTCAAAACATATGTAGTATTCCAGTGAATACACGGCAGTTACCATAACAGCCATATCCATAACGGTGGCGCCGTGAATGACGGTGGTGGTGGTGGTGGGGGGGGGGGGGGGGGGTACTTTTTGTGGAACCAGCATCTATGGACAATTCTGTAGCTGAGTTGACCTAATAAAGCTGCACAGAGCAGAGGGATTGGCATCATGGGTGCATCACAATATAAATTCACAGGGTCTCTTATGTTACCCTTAAGACGACTTGAAGGCGAAAGCCCAAGCGTCGATGTAAATGTGATAGCGAGCCTCCGAAGACGACGCACTTTTGGCGCCGTTTCATTGGCTCACTCGTATCGTGGCGTCAGCTGTGATCCAGGTAATGGCGAACCTCCAAGGACAGCGCACTCTGCTGATGCACGTTTGGCGCCGTTTCATTGGTACCTTTCATGTCGTCAACGTGTTTTCGCTCAAGGACTTCAAAGGTCGACTGAAAGATGAGACATATAAGGCTTTCGCCTTAATAATTAACAGCGAGGATGTCATTCCATCCGAGTTATTGAGGGTGCTTTGGTAACCATAAAAGGTAAATATCTGGCAAGGGTAACACAAATCTGGCTGTTGGCATTTACACTACAAGGGAGACGTTAGACACTGCCCCAAGGCAGACAACCATCTTTCTGCCTAAACAAGCAAGTTTGGCATTTTTTGGAAAGATGTTATCATGTGAAATTTACTTGGAAATTCAAGCAAGCAATAATTATGGGAAGTCTGGTTCTGAGAGCACGCAGTAAAACACTAAGAATTGAAATTGAACTGTGAATTAGATTTGACTCTTTGTTTTTTACAAACTTTTTTTTGTCTGTCTGCATTCTTTTAGATATATTGTTTTTAGTGTCTATACAAAATAAATAACTGAAATGCGCCAAAAGACATCCACATATTTTTCTTATAAAACAGACACCGAAGAACCTGAGGCTATTATGGACACGAAAAGGATACTGCAGAGGCTCGAACGGCAGTGCTGCATACTAGGTTAAGCTGAACATTTGACAGATATCTGTCTGATTGTGTAAAAAATTGGAAAATAAAGGAACATGAACGAATCCCTACAAACCTCTTTTGAAATGTTGGGCCTGGGCCCCTGTAGTCCGTTGCAAACTAGAAGGTAGGGCAAGGGAAAGAAAGGCCGGGAAGAAGGAAGCAGACGGAACGCTGGAGAAGAAAAGAGGAAACCCCTTCTGCCTGCTTCCTCCTTCCCGGCCTTCCTTTCCCTCTCCCTACCTTCTTGGGTTGCAACGGACTAGTTTTGTAGGGATTGGTTGAAGGATGTGACGGCTGAACCAAATACTTTCCTAGTCCGTTGCAACTCAAGAAGGTAGGGTGAGAAAAATGAAGGCCTGGGAGGAGGAAGCAGACAGAACTCTGAAGAGAGGAGGGGAGGAGGTTTCCCACTCTTCTCCACATAGAGTTAATATAATGTACACTAGAGGTTCAAGTGGCGCTAGTGTGCTGACTCAAATTGAAGCAGACTGCAACCAGTCGAAAATTTACTTCCGGTAATGCATTTCTATGGGAAAAAATGAGTGCATTTTCTCCCTGCGCTCGATCATAAGAGCAAATATCCCGAATAATTCTTACGTAGTATGTAGCTTGGAACATTTCTAAGTCAGGCCGACGGAATAATTGGTCAGTTACGGCGTTTTTCTTTCAAATTCATTGCATTAAAAACTGCGCTAAAACGGCTTCGTGTGTGTATATATGTGCACTGCCGGACACTGTTAGCGCAAACACAACGTCGGCGCTTTTCAGCATAAGGGATAGACGTGCCAAACGAACGAAGTGGACATCTGTATATTAAGGGAGATGGCAAAAACCATGCAGTAACACTGGATCAGTAACTACCCGTGCATGTACAATTAAAATAAATTGAAGGCCATGTAATATATTCCGATTTTAAATAAGTAAGTACCACTTTATTCTTTTTGCTTTGCACGAAGGTGCTTGTTCTACGTTCAAAATATCACCTGCACGCTCGAGAACTTTGAGAACAAGTGCCCGATAAAAAGACACTTCATAGCCCACATACTTTATTCTTTTAGTTTTTAATGTTTTTATCCGATCGTGCACGACAGGGTCATTTTCATATAGTGACAGGACTGGCATATTAGAAATATTTAAGCGTCACCGGAATGCTGGCGAGCCTTGAACACACTCTATTAGGGTTGTGCGAATATTCGAAATTTCGAATAGTAGTCCCGAATAATACACTATTCGATATTCGGTTCGAAAATAACTGCACTATTCGCGTTTTTTTAAGTGTTGATTACGGCGGGTTAGCCCCGTTGAGTGCGCTTCTTACCATGCGAGAGTGCGCTGCGGAGAAGAAAAACCCGCGGAAGTGAGCTCCGCGGGTGTTGCTTCTCCGCATTACATCTTACTTAACGTGGTAACCCGCCGCGATAAACAATATCGTAATTGCGTGCTCAAGAAAAGCATACATTCAAGGCGGGATGGTGCACCCGTGCCGACTGTATATGAAAATAAATGGAAACTGAATGTGTATATCAACATTGTAGTAAAAGTTTCAAAATTAAACGCAGATATGCTTTTACAAGCTGTGTTCATCATTCGCGACTCATTCTTTTTTAACTTGAGATTAAAGAAAGAATTTTTATATATCAAGATTTGTAAATTCACTCAATTGGAATAGTTTGCCATCTATAGAGGATTCATTTTATGTCAAATCCGTCGTTTACTTGCCATCCCAAGACACCAGACCTTCTGAGATCACAGTTCATGAATAATGAAGCTTATGAGAAAGTGGAATAACCTTTACAGGTTTAGCTGGGTTTTCGTCTCAGCATTATGCAATGGTAGGGAAAGGCGTGGAAAAACTATTCGATATTCGAATCGAAATTTATTCGGCGAAAACCACTATTCGCTTCGAATTCGCTTCGGACTCAAAATCCACTATTCGCACAAGACTCTCTGTATTCCTTTCGATTGTAATTTTGTTCTGAATCGTCGCTTGTTTTTAACACCTGCTGCGAAACACACGTTTGGGACTGAAAGGTAGCGAAGTTAAACATCGTTCACTGATGAAGAAAAATGCGCTAACTAAAGCAATTACACTTTTACAATGTTAATTAAGGTGCATACTACTCTATATATGACCCAAATAACCAAAGTGTTTTGTGTTATTTAACGGCGAAGAGACAAAATGCACGCGCGTTTTCCCATAGGAATGCGGAGGAGCACTGCAAAAGTAAACTTTTTGCTGCCCTTATTTACTGTGGGTCGCCAGGGTCGCTGTCTGCTTCAATTTACTAGGGTTCCTCGATGCGCGCGCGCGCGCATTGAGGAACCCTACAATTTACGTCACGGAAGTCGCATAGACGCTAGCGCCAGTTGAACCTCTGGCGTACATTCTCTATGCTTCTCCAGCGCTCTGTCTGTTTCCTCCTCCCCGGCTTTCCTTTCCCTCGCGCTACCTTCTTGAGTTGCAACGGACTGAACTGCTGAACTACACTGTAGCTGAGCAGCCAAAGGAGCCACGATCCGCGCACGCGCATTCTCCTCTTTTGACCTTCCTAAGCACCGGGTAGGTGGCGCAAGTTGCTGCCCGACTCATCTGATGTAGTGATTCAGGCCATTTTGAGACAATTCTTGGAGTCTAGTAGTCCTTTATAACTCGGTCGACGCACCCAACAGGGACGCCCAGCCAGCGGTGTGCTTCAGGTGACAGTGACCCACAATATCTCCGTGAGACTTGCTAACTGGTGAGATCGTGAGACTTTTTACACGGACACAGCGCGCACCTCCAAGTAGGCAGTCGAAAGCTAAGCGCTTTCACCAGCGATCGGCTTTGGTGTAGTTGGCCGAGTGACTGCCCGGGCTGATCGTTGGCTCGGCTGAAGTTATCATAGCTGTTATGTTGTGTGTGATCTCGACGAACTTCACAGCAGCAGCAAGCTTCGCAGTCTGCTGTCGTGCCGGTGAGAATAGCAGCGACTTCTAGAGCCCGTGCTCGTTCGTGGAACAGCGGAACCGGTGATCCTCTTCCGTATCGAAATGGAGTCGGCGCCGCACCTTCCGATGTTGTCGTGCCAGCTCAAAAGCAGTCCGACCAACACAGACTTCGGCCCAGCTTTGAAAAAGTACATCGCTGAGCACTACCACGAAGACCCTGACTCGTACACCAACGAGCTGAAGGATCTCGAAGCCCTTCGCTTGGCGGCCTGCAACGCTCCCAGGACCTTCACCGGGTGCAGCACGCTCAAGCGCTATTACTCGCAGCTGCTTTGTCTCCAGACGAGATTTCCCATGACGGACGAAGGACCGGCCTGCGTGCCGTTCATGTGGACGGACATCTACTCGGGCATGGTGTTCAACATCATGGACATCAAGTACGAAGAAGCCAGCATAATGTACAACGTCGGAGCTCTACACTCACAGCTTGGGACCCTGCAGAACCGCGACAACTCGGAGGGTATGAAGATCGCCTGCACGCACTTCCAGTGTGCCGCCTGGGCCCTGCAGCAGGTCAGGGGGCTTTACCCACAACCCAAGGGTAGTGACATGTCCCACGACCTCCTCCTCTTCTTCAGCACCGTCTTCCTTGGACAAGCACAGGAGTGCATATTGGAGAAGTCGACGCTGGACGGCCGCAAGTCCTCCATCACCGCCAAGGTGGCTGCTCAGGTTGTTGAGTATTGCAAGACAGCCCTGCTGGTCAGTGGCAGCATGAGCTCAGAGACTGGCAGCATCCAGGACATTGTGGGCTCGAAGTTGCTGAAGATGTGGCGCCGGACGCTGGACCTCAAGGTGGCTTACTATACGAGCTTGTCGTGCTACCACATGGGCAACCAGGCGGAAGAGACCCAGAGGATGGGCGAGCGGCAAGCCTGGTACCAGCTGGCCGTGCACCGGCTCAGTGAAGCCATAGCCGTTGCAAAGGGCATAGAGGACGAGCAGCTGGACGAGACGCTGGCGTTCGCCATGGACGTGATTGGCGGGAAGCACCAGGCGGCCAAGAAAGAGAACGAGTTTGTGTATCACGACAAAGTGCCACCTCTGGACACTCTCCCCGAGGTCAAGGGAGCCAACCTGGTGAAGGGAATCGGCTTCTGCCCAACCGACCCGGAGATCTGCGGGGCCGACATTTTTGCACGCCTGGTGCCTCTGGAGGCACACCAGGCCTCCTCCATTTACAGCGAGCACAAGGCCCGGCTGTCGCGGACGCTGGGTGGCCGCGTGGAGAGCAGCAATGAGCAGTTGGAAGCTTTCCTGGCTTCCCTGGACCTTGACCGTCAGATGCTGCTGCTGGCACCTCAGGGAGTGCCCCAGGAGGTGATGCAGTGCTGCGCCAAGCTTTGCGTCTGCCCCACGGCCACCAGCGACCTCGTGCTCGCCATCCAAGAGCTCAAGGAACTGTTCCACAGTGTTGATAAGGAACTGGAGCAAGTGGGACAGCTGCTGGCCGCAGAGCACGCTCCGGCCAGCGGCCCGCTGGCTCCCCTGTCAGCAGAGTACACCAAGTACCGGGAGGCACACGAGCAGGCCGCAGATTCACACACCAGCCTGAGCAAAAGCCTGACGGTGCACATGAGCAACCTCAAGCTGCTTTCGGGGCCCCTGGAGGAGCTCGAGAAGGCCCTGCCGTCGGTGGCGCTGCTGGACGTGCCCAACAACGAGGCCGTGGTGCGGGAGCTGACCTACCTGATGAACAAGGTGGAGGAGATGAAGCAGCAGCGCCACATGCTGCACACCCGGCTTCGGGAAGCGTTGCAGAAGGACGACGTCACTAAGCAAATAGTGACACGGAACCCGAGCGAAGAGCTCGAGGCCCTGTTCGAGAGGGAGCTGAAGAAGCACGACCAGGACGTGGCCCTGCTCGAACAGAACTTGGCGGCTCAAGACAAAGTTTTAGATGCCCTGACACAAGCCAATGCCCGCTTTGCGGAGACGCGCAGGGCCGCCTCCGAGACGCTTAAGAGGCGCCAGGCCATGTGTGCATCGCTGGTGCAGTCATTCGAAGCCTACGAGGAGCTGGCTACCAAGACGCGCAAGGGCCTCGACCTGTACCGCAAGCTTGAAGTCGGCATTGGACGGCTGCTGGCCCGGCTACGGTCGACTCTCAAGCCGCAACGCCCCCTGGAGCCGACCGAAGGTGCTGGACGCGTGGGATCAGCAAAGGAAGGGGGATCCGTCGTGGGACCAGCCTCTGTCGCGAAAATGGCGGCCTACCGGCCGGACATTGTGCCACCCAGCGCGGCAGCCTTAAAAAGCATGGGTGTGCGTCCGGCTCCAGTTGGTTCGGAGCAGACTGTTCCCTGGGCCCCCGCGGAGCCCAGTGCCTGGCCGAAGCAGTACACGCCCTCGACGGCCTACAATATGCCGACCTACCCGGTGTCCACCCTAACATACTCTTTCCAAAGCAACCAGCTGCCCGGTCCCGAGCAGCAGATGTCTACTTATGCGTACGGTCAGAGTGTCATGAGCCCACACCAGAACTGCCAGCAGCCCCCGCTTGGACCGACCGTGGTGCCAGCCTCCCCAGCACCGGTTTACTATGGCCTGGGCTATGGGCAGCACCCCGGCACGGCGAGCATCCAGGCACCCGTGTCCTACGCGCAGAGCTCCCCGGGACAGCCTTCCTATCAGCCGTCGTACCAGCCCTCCTACCAGTCTCCGTACCAGCAGCCGGTGTACCAGCCTTACCAGCCATCCGGTGACAGCCTGGCTGGCGCGATGGAGGCTATGCACGTGACCAACCAGTCATGGCAGTGTGACCAACAGATGGCATGGGCCCCTCAAGCATGGCAGGGTAACTGGGCTCCTCCCCCCACGGATCTGCTGGCAACGACTCCTGAGACAGGTGCCCAGGCCACACCCCTCCAGCCACAAGTGGGTCTGGAGCCGAAAGCAAGCCCCAAACCAAAGATGGATCCTGAGCCCATGGGAGGTCTTCAGTCACAGCCGGTTCTTCAACCTCAGGTGATCCCCGAAACCAAGGTTGACCTCAAGCCACAGGTTGTGCTCGAGCATCCCGTTGAGCCACCGCCTCCGGTCGCAACGTCACCTGCCTCAGCTTCAAGCGACACCAGGCCACCCGAGCGACCCCAGACCAAGGAGGCCCTGAGCCTGGACAAACTGGCCATTGAGGTGGAGCGTTTCGAGAAATGCGTTGAGGGCCTCAGTAAGAAGTCGCTCAACGGCCCAACACTCTTGGAGCAGAAGTGGAAGGAGTATGTGGACGCCCAGGACAGAGAGTCGCGGAAGCTGTCCATCTCGGTGGCACGCTGCTACCCTATGAAGAACCGCATTCCAGATGTTATGCCTTACGACCACAACCGAGTGATGCTGGCATCGCAGCGGGACGATTACATCAATGCCTCCCTGGTAAAGGGACTCACGACATCCGCCGTGAGCTACATCATGACCCAGGCTCCATTACCTGGTACCTGCTCTGACTTGTGGGCCATGGTGTGGGAGCAGCAGACGGAGACAATGGTGTGCCTCCAGAGCCCCGGCGAGCTCAAGAGCCACAGCTACTGGCCCACGGACAAGGGCCAGCAACTCCGCTACGGTGGAATCACCGTCTGCCTCCAGTCGGTCCAGGACAGGCAGTTCTATGTGGAGCGCATGCTTCAGGTTGTCAACAACGACGTGAAGGGGTCACGCGGGGTCGTCCACCTGCAGTTTGCGGACTGGCCGCAGAGCGGGACACCCACCAACATCCCTCACCTGCTGAGCTTCATCGAGGTGGTGCACGGCTTCCACAAGGCACAACGCAACGAGGCGCGGCCCGTGGTGCTCCACTGCCTCGGTGGCGTTGGACGGAGCGGCGTCTTCTGTCTGCTGTCGGCGGCCATGAGAGAAGTGGCGGCAGGCGGCGGCCTGCCTGACCTCTTGGGCACGGCCATTAAGCTCGCCCAGACACGCAAGTTCTGTCTTCAGGACAAGGAGCAGCTCAAGCTGTGCCACGACGCCCTCCTCTACCACGCGCAACAGTTCCTCGCCAAGAGAGGCATTCCAACGAGCAGAGGCAGCTTTGGGACTCCCGGCCTGGCGTGCCACCCGCCGCAAGACTTCGTACCGGCATCGGCAGCACCCAAGAAGCCCGAAGAAGACCGTGCCGTGTGTCCCGTGACCAGTCTCCTGGACCCGGCCAGCTTCACACTCGAGCCCGTGGCACAGCAGAAGCGCAAGGTGACACGGGAAGACTTCAGGGAAGGCAGCCTGGTCAAGCCCGAACCCTTCTTAGCTCCCTGAGTTGACTGGCCACCCCTTCCGGTCGCTCGAGAAGGACCGAGACCAACCGGGGCCACAGCGCCGTTTTTTGTTGTTCCACCGGGTTAGGCGAGGAGGCCATAAAATTCTGCCGACTGCATCTTTGGTCTTCTACCAACGGTGGTCGATACCCGATTACTAGCCGTCGCTCACCGTCCAACCAAACACTTTGCTCAGTGTCGCAAGGGGTGCGGGCGTAGAGTGGTGGCGGCCGATTCTTAGTGTCACTCACCGACGGGACCTGCCCAATGTCCCAGAGTAAACAACAATCAAGTTTTAAGATTTTATTTCTGCATCACAACTGTGCAAGGTCAGTTACGTCAGTTCAGTAAAGAGTGTGCATCTGTTGGTTTTTTTTCTGGCAGCTATATGCATTTGCAGTCCTGTTGTTTTTTTCTCAACATAGCGCTGTTGTTTGCCCTTCTTTCCGGTGTTAGGGTGGCACAATGTTTTTGCCGGATCTATAAGATTAATAAGGTGGAAAGTTGGGCGAGTTGGTTGGTGGTCATATTGAATGGGTTAAAACAGCGCAAAAAAGATGAAGGACCGGTAAAAGGAAACACGCTATGTCTATGTGTGGAAGCGCTGTGTCTGCGTTTCCTTTTACGGGTCTTTCGTCTTTTTTGCGCTGTTTTAGCCCATTCAAGATTAATAAGCTTAGTTTTTACTATATTTTTTTATAATTCACCAAGAGTCCTTAAAGGGGCGATGCAACGAGTTTTGTGTTTTGCTGAAATATCGTTTAGAGCGGATCCCTGACGTTAATGACCTGTGAAATACCCATTCGTTTTTCACCACTCGCAATTGAAGTCACAGAAAAAAAATAAAGAAAAACAAGCAGAGTTCAGCCCCTCAACTCGCAGCCAGGACAAGCGGCCACGTGACCTGGAGCCGATTATATGCCGCCAATGTTGATCATAGCCATGCGCTGGGGTTGGCAAGGCACAGGACATGCGCTGCGTTCCAGACATTGTTATGGTTCGGCTGTTGTCGTCATTGCAGCGATTGGACACAGGACACTACCCGAATGCTTCTCGAGCTATAGATTATCACGAGCCCAAATCGAGTGCCGACGCAATGCACGGGTCCAATCTATGGGCCGCATTCAAATATCGTCACTGGGCGGTACTGCTACCGCCCAGCTATGTCATCAGGTTTTGTGAAGGAGAGATTGAATGAAAACGCTCGGTTTTGTCCTCGAAATTACAGTGCAACAAAGGAGTTTCTTGGTCAGTGGCGTTGCGTGCGAGTATCCTTGAGTCCCACTAGTGCCAGTAAGCTCGTGTAAAGTGAAAAACATTCCAATTGAATATCGTTGCACCGCCCCTTTAAGACCCCCCAAACAAAAGTATTCTGTCGTGTTCTTCAAAACCATTTTTTTTTATGACCGTGCAGAAGATTTTGGATGAAGTATTCATACAAATTTGAACAGCTTGTAAAGAAAGTATGCAAGAGGAACAGGATTGTCCGTCGCTTTCATTGTGTCCTCCTGCACTGTCACCAAGGTCACGAGGCAGATTGGCAAAATCTTCTGCCATTGTGGCTTCTGTCCTTTGGTTTTATTGTTGGGCTCAGCACCCTGCTCTGGAGGGGCCTCTTGCCTTTGCTACCTCTGCATACCTAGTTGTCCAGTGTAGCGCTCCCCACCCCCCCTCTTTCCTTCCAGCCCTTCCCAAGAGCTTGTCGGGCAAACCTACACCAGTGTTGCGGAATGGGCACCCCCATTCCATTCCAATTCCATTCCAAGGAATTAGAGTTTTCGATAATTCAATTCCTTTCAACTCCTAGGAATGGGGACACTAAGCCCATTCCCACTGCTGGAATGGCTGAATCGTTCCATTCCATTCCTCTAATTCCTAAACGTAAAAATTGGCACTTGACAGCTGCATTGCGTTGCAGGGTTGGGCAGAAATAGTCAAAAATGTATTTGAAAATACAAATACTGGGATAGATCAAAATAGTAGCTATAATACTGATACTCAAATACAGGGTGAATCAAGGAGACACCAGGCTCTTTAAATGGCCGGAAAATTGGGTTTCTTAACCTATGGGCCTCCTGCGTTCCCCAGGGGGTGCTGCGAAAAGGGACTTGTTAGGCCTTGTTTTGGGTAGTACAAACTTTAGCGTCTCAAACTGTCACGCATGCAGAAGCGTGCCTGTTCTGGTGCCGAGCGCGAGATCACGATGAAAATATAAAGAAACAAAAATTCTAACGCCGTCAAAGCTAAGACGCTAAGAGCGTGAGCCAAGAACTACCGTTCCATGCTTTCCAAAGTAAACATGACAAAGAAAAAGAAAAATTAAAGCGTCGCATCAGAGGTGTTTTGACGTCACCACCCAGAGATAAGAGACGCGTACCCTAGCGGTGGTGTCATGAGTTTGGCACTTTTGATTGTCTTGCGGCGTTGAGTCTGGCCGATTTCTGGCGTCCAAAGGTGTTTTTCCGTTCTTCAGCACCAGACAGAATTAAAAAAGCTCGACCAACGTGCCATAAGTAGTGCGAGACTTAATCAGGTCAGCTTGTACTACCCAAAATGAGGGCGCTACAGTTTGTTCAAAGCTTCAGCGCAGGAGGCCTATCGCGCTATGACTTTGTGCGGCGTTGCCCACAGATGGTGCATTTTTTTTTGTAAAATTTGCGAAGAACGAACTTACCTGAGGAAAAAGTAAAGAAAGAAAAAGGCTTAGCTCCTATGGAAACGCAGCGACGCCACCAGTCTGCAAACAACACGGCACCGTTTCGCATGGGAGACAAGAGATGGCGCAACAAACGCCGCCAACGAACGAGCATACAGCGCCGAGAGCGGGCCTTTTTAGCAGACAATCTTTTCGACTCAAAAGCGGCGCGCGTTCCGCAGGCGGCGACAGTCGCAGAAACAAAAAAGACAGGCGCGGTAACAGCAAGGAACTGCAGTTCCTTGTCTGCAAAAGGGCCGGCTCTCGGCATCGTATGCTCGTTTGTTGGCGGCAGTTGGCGTCGCGACCGCTTGCGCCATCTCTTGTCTCCCGTGCGAAAGGGCGCCGTGTTGTTTGCAGACCGGTGGCGTCGCTGTGTTCCCATAGGAGCTAAGCCTTTTTCTTTCTTTACTTTTTCCTCAGGTAAGTTCGCTCTATGCAAATTTCACAAAAAAAATGCACCATCTGTGGGCATCGCTGCACAAAGTCGTAGCGCGATTGGGGAGGAGGACAGACCGTGACGCCCCAAGCGGTTAACTTTACAACTACACGGATGGGGACAACAAATACAATGACTCGGCGCTCGGCCGACATAACCGAACGCGGCGTCAGCGTTCGGCTGGAGTTCGTGTTCTCCGGTGAGGGGGAGGAGGGGCTGTTTTGTTTCCACTACGGCCAGCATGAACAATGCAGCATGCACAGTCCCAGCTCAGCACAATAGCCGAAGTGGGTCAAGCTCGCATTCTCTGAGGATAGATCCGGCACTTAACGTCGCTCCGTCGATTGTTAGTATTTTTTACATTAAACTGTGCCCCGCACTCTATTGTAGAAGATGACATGGACATGCCCATAAGGCCTGTTTACATGTGCACAGGCCTTGTGTTGAGTAAACACCGAGCGTGGGGAAAACAAATGGGTCAGAGCGCCCCCTATAGTTTGATCTCCTGCCCAATAGGTTAAGAAACCGAATTTTCCGGTCGATTTAAAGAGCCTGGCGTCTCCTTGTTCAAAACATCATTACTTCCTTGGCCAATAAGGGTGCCCCTGTCAATAACACTGATCACATGAATTCACGGCGGAATGAACAAGTATTCTGGTATCTGTAAGTGTTGCCTTGAACATGAAATTGTACCCACGCTGCTGTATGAAAAGAGAATACATAATTTCGTAGTAGGTTACCTTGTTGAAGACCATGCAGGCAGTTGAATTTGGAATTTTCGAGAATAGGGTGAACCACCCGAAGCATCCTGGAGCGCACATGTCTTATCTTCTGTTACGGTTGAAAAATCGACACGGTGGCATCCCTGTTGTGACGATCCTACCTGCCGACCTTCCGCCTCCAACGCATGAATGGCAGTCCTCAAGTTTCGCCGAGAATCATCCAAACAGAGACCTGTGGATTGCGACCGGAGATGGCCGGCACAGGTGTGAGCTCTCCGAGAAACAGCGCGCTCGAGACGAGTCGCAGGAGTACGAAGTCTAGGTCTGCACAGCGAGGCGAGGCCACGTCTGGCATTCTTCCTGGTCGCGTCCACAGGTCTCTGTGGATGCGACCAGGTTCACGTCTACTGAGGACGTACCCTTGAGCCGTGCAACAGGCGCAGACGCATTCATGTTGAACTTGACTGGTAAAAGGCGCCACCGCTGTCCCCCTTCCCCTCCCCCCTTTGTTCTTTGCTTTGACGCTTGTTTTTTCTATTGCATTTTTTTGCGTACAAGTCTGCTAGGGCTCCAAGCGGGTTTGCAGTTTCCCACTCATTTTATTTCTGAACAACTGACTAGCTGACTAACTCGGTATAGCTAAACATAAAAAAAAATAATAAAAAATAAACGATTAAAAAAAATACAAAGTACTGGGCCCATTCTATTCCATTCCGGGCAAAAGGCATCTAATTCCATTCCATTCCGGGCAAAAGGCATTTAATTCCATTCCCATTCCGTTTCCCTGAACGTTGCCGCCATTCCATTCCCATTCCATTCCGGGGTCGCGAAAATGCGGAATGATTCTGGAATCATTCCAACTCCGGGTTGGCAACTCCGCAACACTGACCTACACCGTCCTATGCAACCTGACACAACACCAATTCCCTGTAAACAACGGACTCGCATGAGATGCAGTACCTCCACCCTATCTTTACAACAGAGACGAGAGGCTGCTCAAACATCAGCACTTCATCTACAACCTTTTTAGCTACTTCGTATTGTAGCCCCGCCAAAACATCCACACTTGTACAATGGCCCTTGGTAGAGGAGCTCTTCACAGAGCTCCCAGATGCCATCCTGCTGTGGAAAAGGCTTTTACCGCGACTCTACACATGGCAGGCAACGCAAGCCGCCAAGCGGCAAGAAACTGCCGAAGTCCAACTAAGTCTGTGCCAGCTTGCATGCTCTTGCATTCTGCCACAATAATCGAGAGCATCCTGGTCGAGACCATTCAGCAGTGAGGACCCTGTGTTCAAGAGGATCTTCATTGTTCGGCGCATTTGGTTAAAAATGGCGGCGTGCGGCTGTGGGAAAGAATGACCGAGGGGGAAAATGGCATCTGCCAATCACAATGTCGCGCAACACCGCAATTGGCTGGCGTGCAGCTGAGGGGAAAAGAGAGATGTTTTCAACCAAATGATATTCTGCTGCAAGCCCTTTAAGAAGCAAGCACACCACTTCTCATTGACCGAGTTCAAACATGGAAGCATGCCTGTTGGCGTGCTTCCATGTTCAGGATGCCGTCAAAGAAGACGTCGTCCACCTCTGCTCTGTAACGTTGAGGCATTTAAGCTGCATGGCTCCTCTCGGCCTCGGTCATTGCAACGCACAGGACGCTCGTGCAACCGGCCAACAGAGCTCTGGCACGAGCAGTGCGCAGCCGATGTGGATGGCATTCCTATCATCAAGCGTGCTTTTTGCATTGCACGTATGTCGTTGATAAAGTAGATCTCGGCCGCCACCAACCGTGTCGTTCTACCATAACAAACTGAACGTGGCAGATTGGCAGCGTTGGTCACGAAACCAAGAACTTGTTATTTATGGCCTTCGGGAGATGAGAAGGGAAAGATCGCCGCACCGTCTGTCGTACCTGCCTTCGGTTACATAGTTTTCTCCTCGAAGCGCGGTCGCTTACTTTTACTTCAGTGTTGGGGCGGCACAGCGTTTTCTATAAATCTAAAATATACTTTTCAGTGTTCCAGTCTTAGAAATAAATCTTTTACATTACTTAAGTACTATATATAGGCCGCGATGTCAGACGGCCAACCTACATTCACTACCGACGAAGAATGTTTCCCCGCAACTCAAATTCTTTGAAAAGTTGCTTCATACTTTGGTAACCTAGCCGACTGGAACTTCCACCCTTGCCGATTCTACTAGTTTTGGCAAAGTTTCGACACTCTTCAATGGGTGGTCGATTTATGTGCTACGAAAAACTTCCTAGCGTTTTGCTTTCAGTAAGACCCTTTACTTAAAAAACCTCTGGACGAGACGGTGCGACAGTGTTCATGCCTCTTCGACAAATTTTGCACTTCTCTCTTTCTCCGCCGCATCCAGAACGACCGAAGCGTACCGGTGGACGACGGCATCGTTCACCGACCGCGCAAACCGTCCCAACCCGCTCCAGCAGAGCGTACGGAGTGGAGCCACCTCGAGCACGATCGTGTCCTCCTTGCACTCCATTGAGGCGATGCTTTCGAGGTGTTTCAGCACCGGATCAGCCTTCTCCCCCAGCAACCCATCGAGAGTCCACACTGGCCATCTTGCGACGCTGTCTGCGGACAGTTCCGTCACGGTCGTTGTAGTGAAGAGTGAGCTGACCAGGTACAGTAGTCCCACAGAGAAGCGGCCGAGCGTCTCCGCAAACCTCAGCCGAAGTGATGCACCAGGCTCCAGCTGAAGAAGTTCTCGAAGGACGGATTCTGCTGCTTTTTTGCTGTCTCGGGAGTCCAGGAAGATGACTGGCGGCTTCTGCTGCGGCAGACCTGATGTCTTGTCCGTCGTATCCATGTCGGGCACTGAGTCCGCCGAGTCTGTCTTGCCCATCTTTGGTTCGATCTTATCAGACTCTTTCGGCCAGTCCGCCTGCTCCTGCAGCCCAAGCATGAGAGCCAGGTCAAGCAGATGGCGGGAACAGAACTTGGACAATCCGGGAAAAGAGCCGTAGTTCCGACCAGTCTGGATCCAATCTGCGGATGCCTTCGAAGCTTCGGTCCGATCCAGTGTGGCAGTCCGGAAGAAAGGTGACGATCCGTTGAGGTAGTCCTGTGGAGCGGATGATGCTGCTAAGATCTTGCGGAGGTCAGAGATCCGATCCTTCCACCAGTCTTTCCGACCGGAGCGCTCCGCAAAACTGGCCACATTCCATCCACCGGACTTCACCGTCGTTTGGTCCTCGAACAGCAACGCTGTTGTGGGGTCGTCGACACGCCTGCAGCGGCACTTTTTCACGTAGGTGAAGGCAACCGCTTCCTTGATGTGCTGCAGCCTTGAGCAGGCTTCCTGATTCATGTCGATACGAAACCAGCGAATGTTCTCATTGATGACCTCCTCTTGAAGGTCCTTGAAGAACCGTACACACTTATCAACTTGCCCAAGAAAGTCCTTGGGGAGGTCCTCGACATCCTTGAAGCAGAAGGCTGCCTTCTTCGTTGCTGAAGATTCTCCGGTCAGCACAGTCAGGTTGACTTCTGTAATCAAATGCTTCTGGAATCCTCTGCAAACGACATACACCTCGGAATTTCCAGGTTTGCTACAAGCTGGCTTCTTCACCGCAACCTTCTCAAAGAGACAGTTGAGGAGGTATAGAAGGCTTACTGAAAAGCTTTCAAAGAAGGTGAACATCTTGAGTACGAAATGGCCACCGTCTGCAAGCAGTTTGAAGGCGGCTGCAATTTCTGCGCCATGGAGAGCTGCTACAGTGGACTCCTGCTCGGCTGGATCATCTTGGCAATCGACGCTGCCATCTGCCGTCACCAGGTGGAATTTTTCCTTCCCCTCCAAAAATTCCTCAATCTTGAATTCAGGCGACATGACGTCACCGGTTTGGTCCTGCCCGAAGTACCATCGCTCCAGCGTGCCAAACATGAGTCTGTCGTCTGCTACCGTCGACTTTGAGCAGTTGCCTTCGTAGTAGGGGTTTAAGCTGTTGGCATACCACGTCCAGGTGTCCTTTGAGCCGGTTTCGGAGAGTAAGTAGTGTTGTAGAGCGGTGACGAACGCGCCGGGTGCTTCGCAGAGATGAAACGAACGCAGTGGGTCGGCGTCTGCTAGCTGAAACTCGTGGAGCAGTTCGTAGAACTTGCACCACGCCTGCGTCAAAAGGGCCGGCTTGGCTGTTTTCCGGACTTTGTTGAGCACGTTGCCTGCGCGGTTGGTCCAGGTGGTGTGCTTGCGCCACGCCGCAGGGTCCATGTCGTTCAAGAGGCTCTTCGTGGCGTTCAACTCCGTTTTGAGCCGCTTGAAGTCTGGCAGACTCCAGGCGACGTCTGCTTCGGAGCACCAACGTTTCGGGTCTGCGGGGAGCTGCCATGCAGACGATTTCTGGAAAGCGAAAACTTTCTTGAACACTCGCTCCACTTCGTCTTGGGCTGACGACATGGCTGCTTATTTTAAAGTCCGCTGCGCCAAGCTACTTGATACTGCTAGGCTCAGCTATCCAATTTCGGTACACCTCCTTTGTGAAGTTTGTAAACAAGGTGTCCGATCTTTCCGCGCGACGCCATGTATGTAAATTTAGAGAAGCCGCTTCATTGTACACACAAGAAACGAGCCTTGTAAAAAGTAATATTTAACTTTTTAAAACAACAAAAAAATTGTTTAGTTTTTATAAAAATCAATTTCAAAGTATATTTTATAAAATACATTTTTTTACAATTGAATAAGTTGAGTACGAAACTTTCGGATTAAAGTGACGAAACCGCAGGGGTGGCCAAAACGGCTTCGGGATGTGCTCCTCCGTTTTGCGGTAGTGTGGTCGTGTGGTTCTTTCGCCAAAGCTGAGCAAAATACGAAGCCTTGAGCTCTTCCCGGCGTGCGATGGCGGTTTCGCGTTTTCCTGATGACCTGTAACTAAACCTCTGGACCGCGGCAAGAAGTGATGGACAACGAGGACCCTCCCGACGCCGTCCGTAGCTTCCACCAAGCATGGAAAGCTCGCCATCTCCATCTCTAGCCCGCATCACCTCACAGGTCGGTGTTGTTTACATTTTTCTCTTCTCCTTATATTCACGCTTCAGCCGGCGGGTTTATTATATTTATTTTTGGCACCTTCTCTGAGAAACAACCCTGCAGAAGATCATATACAGGGGCCCCAGGTTTTTGCCACGACCATCTGGGGGAGATATCCGAGCTTTGCTCAGGAGAGAGGGTGCTTTATGTTTTTGTTTCGGTTTCTGTTTTTGCGTTTATGCTTTGCATACGTGGATGGAGAGGAAAAATGGAGGTAAAATCAAAATAAAAAAAATGCGCTAATCTTTTTTTTTTTTTTTAACGGGTGTGTGCTTCAATTTTTTTTTTCTTTTTGATTATGGAAGCTTTATAGTTCAGGATTTTTACTAAATTGTGCAGAGTTTGGTTAAGCTGTCGGTAAGGTTTTGCCAGTTGAAAACTAAGTTTTGTTTTCCTATATAACAAAAACTACGCGAGATGCAAAAGTATATTGTTTAGACTTTAGTGGTGAACACAATAATTAGAATGACCACAGATTCTGTTTTATCATGCTCTGTAGCTCGTGTAGTGGAGTATCGGTTCTAACAAAATGCACATGTGAAAGCTCTGCACTGTCTTCGACATACGCCAATCCACAGTATTTTTCAGATCTGCCAGAAGTTGGCATAACTTTGAGAGAATATTACCTTTCCAATAAAAAAAATATGTAACTCAATGTCTCACAAAAACAAGTGGCTATGCGGATTTCAAGTTCGTCTGCTTCTTGCACAGGGGTTGCAATGATATCAGAATGCCAAGCTTTTATTGGTCGATAAAAAAAAAAAAAATAGTGGGTAGACCTTAAGGCATCTAGTATTCAGGTCTACCCACTATCTTTTCAATCATAGCCAATCAGCATCGTTCTGACCTAACTGCAACTCCTGCGCAAGAAGCAGACGACTTACTCTCTGCATTGTAATATTTTAAAGGGTTTACTACAGTTGATCGAATGCCATTTCATCGAAGCACGTTTTAGAGAACGGGCTCGTTTTATCGAAGCACGGTTTAGAGAAAGAAGAGACTCAGTTTAGAGAAACGCCGTTTATCGAAAAGGGAACAATATTTAAAAACGGCTTTCCTACTTCGCGCGTGCATCACTGGTGCGCGTGTTAACCCAAGCCCCCTGCTGCGCTTCCGCTGCTTCGCAGCGGCAGTCTACGGCGGCTCATTACAAAATTGTTAACTCACCTGATTTACCCGTACACGCCGCTTCGCGGCGGCCGAATTCCCTAAAAGGAAGCTCATCGCCATTTTCTCTAAACTGGGTTCTCTACAAAGGGATTCGATAAACTGGGGTCGGTAAAACGGCGTTCGCTAAAACGAGCTTCTCTAAACCCCATGACTCCGTATTTTAAAACCTTGTGAGCCCCCAAAAGATACTACCTGTTTCTATTCCATTATGTCGTTACAGAAGGAGCATTAGTGTGCTTGGGCCCACCCCTAAATGTTGCATCACCTCAACCTGCAATAGAAGAAAGTTAAGAGGTGCTGTGAATCATATGACACTAGACTTATTATGCCTCACGAAGCCATGCAGAAATCATTCTATAAAAGGCCAACATACACTCACGCTTTCCACTTTTGCCTGCCTCCTCCTTTCCCATACCCTCTCTACTCTTTACCTTGCCCCAACTTTGCTCCCCTAACAGCTTAGGAGAGGGGAGGGCTGAGAGGATTATCTTCCCTGCAGAAAACTGAGGTTGTATGTTGGCCTTCAATAGCCACCATCCCCCTACTGCATCACTGCTCGTTGTTTTTCAAAGTTTTCGATTATGCACCTTCAGGGCAGCTGTAAATCACTGTTTTAGGGAATTCAATGGTGGCAAAGTTTTGCAAGGGAGAGAGGTGTGAAGACTCATCAGAGGCATTGGAGAGAGAGGAAAGTGTATGAGTATGGAAGGAAAGTGCAACTTCAAAACCTTGCAACCTCACTTCAACCATGTTTCAGAGTAGGAAAACCTAAGCACTCCATCAACGCTGATAGATCAATAGTTAGAAAAGTGTTGAGTGCTTATAGTGCATGCATGAATCTGTGAGAACCCGACACAAGCAACTTATTTTGGGCCACACCAACAGTCAGAAGACCTTCGTCCTTAATCCGATTTGCTCTCCAGAGGCAGTGAACTACCATCGGCATATTACGCCATAAGCAGCGAGCTCTAACGACCTAGAGTTCCACTAAAGTGACACGAAAAGTTCCTTGACACTGACTTCTGTGTTTTATAAGTATCAACACAGCTCCAGATGTCGGGTTCAAACCCTGTCGGGCTTCTTCCCCAAGGGGCACCTAAGGGCACCACTAATAGTTTCAGTCGATGGCTTTGCAATGGAAAGCCCCAGTATTTCCTTTGTATGAGTAGCAATAAAAACAGAAACCTGACAAAGCACATTTTTAAGAAAAACATAATACTCCAATTTATTTGTTTCCTATATGGAGTTCCACATTCTTCCTAAAACCCTCACCAGAAAAAACGTTGGCGCTTGGCGTCTGCGAGCAATGTCTTTCAGTTGTTGCCCCAATAGCATCTTGTTATAAAGTAACTTTAAAGGGGCACTGACACCGCAAAGGTCGTATTATTTTTTATTGTCTAAAACTATGCAAATTATAGTCATAAACATGAAAAAAAAAAAAAGACGCATCGCGAAAAAAAATTTACGCGCGCACGCGTGCCTTTTTATTTTTGTTGTTTATATTTCCCGTGCTCACCTCCTTGCTTCTTTTGATTGGTGACGTCAAAAATCAGAAAATTTAGAAGGTTTGTAGGCGACATTTCTATAACATTTAATAACGGCAATCGTGAAACATGTTTTTTAACGCAATTGCAAACGCACTACGGCCCTCTTTTTGAAATACCAAAAATCAGATTTCGGTGTGATGTGGCTTCCTGGATTTGTATTCTCCATCGGAAAACTTGGCGGCGCTCGAGCAGAGGCTTATCGGCGAGTCGGGGAAGAAACCGTTTTTTTTTTCCGTGCCGGCGCCCTTCTATCCCGCCTGGTCACCTCCTCCTCGCTTCGGATTGGGGTGGCAACGGAGATCCCAAAGAAAGTCGAGTCGCAAGAGACCGCAAAATTTGACTCACTGCACTGCCGCGGATCACGCGGGAACTTCAAATTCGGCATTTGAAAATTGTTTTTTTTTTCATTCAGAAATACTGAATTCCCAAGTTTCGAATTTTGAGGGTAATGTCCTGGCATCAATTTCAATCGTTTCGGATAATAAAAAAAATATGATTTTGATGTGTCAGTGCCCCTTTAAGGAATGGGGCGGGGAAATGTCCAGTACTGTTCCTGGTGCGTGCTACATTCTTTAGCCAAATCCAGTGGCTGAGCAGAGCACCTAGCTCTTTCATTTTTACATGCCACAGGCAAAGATGGCTCTAGCTGGCTCAGTTGCACTCCCAAGATGAAACTCAGTTCATTTCCAGCTGGTATATGTAGATGATCTAGCTGGATTCAGCTGGATTGCCTTATTCCTGGCTGGATCCAAATGGGACTAAAGACCCTCGGTAAAATAGCCACTTGGAGTTCTTACAAGTATAAACAACTGTTGTTGCGCAAACAGGACATGTATCGTGAATGAGTGCTCCATCGCCATTTGCTTGTAAGGGTTGCTTGGGGCATGGGCCTTGTGTACCGGCACATTGGACACTATATACAAGGTGTGTCCGAACCAGATGCCAAAGTTTCAGCCCGTTCCAATGCCTTATTCAGATGAATTACGAGTGATTCTCTGAAAATTTCAACGGGAAAATGGCGGCCGACGGAGCTCTCAAATACATGGAGCTCTGTGGCGCCAGAAACCAAAAACAGGCAAAAATGAGCCCCATTTTTTTATTGAATTTTTTAAAAATTCATAACTTTTGACTTTTTAATAAGATATCAGTTCGTGCTGAAAGTTTAGCATGTGGTTTGGACCTTTAGCACTACCCTTGGGCGGAGAATGAGCGTTTGGAGAGTTTTAGTTTATCTCGTGGTGAGAAAACCCTGTAAATTTTTTTGGGGGACGCCGTGTACTATAAGACAAATACAGACACATCAAAGGGCTTCTCCTGGGACCAGTTCTATAACCCAGCTGTTGGTAAAATGATTTTTACTTGGACAGGTTCTTTTTTTTCCCGACGATAACCCGTTCGACCCCCCCGTCGCAGAATGTCGTCGCTGCTCTTCGACGTGGGCAATGACGGTCGGTGCGGAAGCTGCACCCCGCCGCCCTCCTCGCAGCAGAGCCACCCCTGCTACCAGGGTGGCTCGCACTCCGGGGCGGTCACCTTGGGGTCGGCGAGGGTGCCCCCCTTCGTGCCCCGGCCCCACCGTGGCGGGGTGGGCACGGAGGCCCTCCTGCCTCTTGCGGGAGGGGGCAGCGGAGGAGGGGACGGCAGCCATCATCAACAGCGGAGGACGCAGTCCGCGGCCTCGGGGACCGCGTCCGCCGTGTCGTCGACGGTCACCTGCAACGCCCACGAGGTCTGCCACTACTTCCAGCAGGTGGGCCCGTTTGCACATGTCTTCTTTTGGATAGGGTGCCTGGGATGCATCTCCAAATGATACGTTTCCCGCGTCCTCATTCGTGGTCTCTCAGTTTCCGTCCCATGACGCAAACTGAAGCATCCAGCCGAATCGGGGATCAAGCCGAATTGAAGCGTCCTGCCGAATCTGAGATCCCAGCCGAATTGGGGATCTAGCCAAATTGAAAAGCCCAGCTGAATAGGGGATTTGGCCTAATTGAAACAACCAGCCGAATTGGAGGTTCTAGCCCGATGGGGGTCTAGCCAAATTGAAGCGTCCAGCCGAATCGGAGATCACTCGCATTGTGCTGTTGCTGCAGCCGCCGTCCGGGAGTACGTCTCCAACCAGTGTGTTTACTATGTCCTCAAAAGTGGTCCCTCGATTTCAGTCTGATAATGTCACGTGTGCTGTTGCCCGTCGCAATCCTGGCAGTGGCGTGGCGGCAGAGGCAAATGCGGCAGACATCCGTCTTACCACCGCCACTGACTCTGGTGTTTGCTTTTCTTTTTTGCTGGAAAATCCATGATCGACCTCTGGGATCGCGACAGCAAAACGTGCTGGCTTTTTTTACTCCCTTTGTTGCGACTTTGGGACCACTTTTTTTTCACAAGCAGTATAGGGAGGCCGAACGCAACTGTCAAAGACATGTTCCGGGCACAATTACATGCAGCCTCTTTTTGGACCGAACGTGGCATAGAAAAACAGACTGTGGAACATTTGGTGCACATCTATACACCTTTCCAGCGCTTGTCGGTCGACAAAAATGGCGTAGCCTCCAAAATGTTTTGTCTCCCCTTTTTCGAAGGCCAAGTCATTGTTTGTAAAGAACCGGTGGATTTCCAAAAGACAGAGAAAAGACGGGACAGCCGTTGCTACGACTAGCAGATGCCGGCGGAACTCGGCGCCTCGACCGACGAGCTCACTCGGATTGGAAGTGACAGTCGCGGCGCCATAGTTCCCGCATGCCGAACGCAAATCTTGGTCTCGGTAATCACGGTGTAACGTACTTTGTCAAGAATGTTTATTTATCAAAGACATTATTTTATGGGTAAATAGTTAATCAATGTCTGCATGCCTCCAACCTGTGGCATATATTTCTCGCATTGTACTTTTCGAGACGCAGTACTGCACAGTGGCACCTCAACCTCGCACATTGAGGTTAATGTTTCGAGTGGCCTCGCTCGGCCAGTGTTTATTGGTAACTCTAAGTTCCTCGTTTTTGCAGTCGTCAAATGCCGAGTTGTTTAGTAATGCATAGCTTAAGCGAAGCAAAGAATAAAAATATTTTATTAGTGGTTGACTCTGGCGTTCAGAGAAGTAGGAGGAAGGGAAAATGGTACAAATATGTATTTCACAGTGTGTCCACTCACCATATAGTTTGTTTCATTTAGGTCAGAGCACAATCGAAAGCTCGAACACATACAGCCACGAACACATACTACAGGCAGGAGTCACGGAACATTTGCTGCACTTGATTTAGTTGATGAAAGAACACGTACAGGAAGATGGACGAATGGCATGATGTCGCGCTTTGACGCTGTCTGGTTGGTCCCATTGGCTCGTAATGTCGGCTGCGCTTTGATAAAGGATGAGACGAAGCATGGAGATTGCTCGTCAGCCATGCTGGCCGGTTTATGCGCCGGCGGGTTGATCGCCGATATCGTCTAATTTCCAGGCGACGTCGGCGATGTCAGGAGCTAAAAGTCGCGAGAAAACATTGCATAATCGTTGGATGGCGACTACTGTGATAAGCCTAGAACCAGGGCCTTGTACTCCTGATGAGATCGCTTGGTTATCATGTCTGCCGCATGCCTTTGTGCCTCATTTTCACCGCCTCTCACCAGAGTGTGCGTGTCAAACTTTACCAGACAGTCATGTTTCAGTTAATAATAATTTCGCAGTCACTGGTATGCTGCTTCTTTGCTGGCAGTTTGCAGAAATTATTTTTACAGGCTAAATTAACTACCGGGTGTAAAAGTCAAAGGGGAGAGAGGCTTTATCCCAACTAAAATGTTTTGCAATGATCCCCCTTCTTTTTTTTTTACTAATTGTAAATGGAACTTTTACTGCGACCAGAGGCTTATTTCTAAAAAGTGCCGTAAAAAACCGGGCCAGTGCTCACTCAAACTTTAGAGATAATCGCAAAAAAATAAGGGATATGCGCTTGTCCGGTCATCAATTTTACACATAAATGTACTGTGCATATTTTCTCAGATCTTACAGATTTGGGAATGGGCACCTAATGTGAAATGGGCAGTTGCACGGTATCCTATGGTAGGCTCGGTGTTCCTTTTACACCCTATCTATTTTTCTAAGAAAAAGGTAATAAGTAATATGCTCCAGTATCAAAGAAGAACCCTCAATCATTACCAAATATGAACTCATTTAGCGACGCGATCGCCTTTTCATTTCCAAGCAATGTGCTAACAGATGTTGGCAGCTGCTCCGAATGCGTCAGTGGCTGGACCAAAACACCATTTTCCCGCTACAGAACTACAAAAGGTCAAAGCCGCTTTCATCACTAGCTCGACCTTGCATGCTGCTACACGTAAAAGAAATGACAGCCCAGTTGCAAGGTGTAGGAAGCAAACCGAAACTGAAACCACATGGGAACAACCCCGAGAGTATTCGGGCGTGGCGCCCAAAGGGGTAACGCACACCAGCTCGGAGCCCGTGGAGGGGAAGCTCACCCGGCAGAACTTGAAGATCCTGGGCTTAATCCCCACCCCTGCTCGTTTCAGTCTTGTAAAGCATTTCACCGCCGTATGGCTGTGTAACCACTATACTGCATGACGCGTGCTTTAAAGGCCCTAGGCTAGCGGTACACAAGCACTGGCTAAATGTCTCCTTCGCAGCGGAGACACCAGATGCCATTGGGGCTCACTAGCACCCCGCTGTCTTAAGGTATCTTAAACATACGCACAATGCAATAACTTCTTTTTTTTTCCCTTCATTCTGACAAGAGGCACGCATGATCTATCCAGGTGTTCTACGTCTCTGCCATCTTGACGGGCATAGCGCTGGTCATAGCCGGCGCCATCCAGACCGGCGCGCCAGACGACCTCGAATCTTCCGCCGCCGCCGCCGCGAGCGTCGACGTGGCGGGTGCGTCTGCCAACGTCGGCGACGCGGGCCGTGGTGGGGACCTCCTGGTGTTTGTCTACATTGGGGTGCTGCTCATCGGCGTCAACGTGTCGCTGCTCCTGCTCCAGTGCTACGTGCGTAGCAAGGAGCTGCGGAGGGCCAGGCGCTCTGCGGCGGCGCAAAACGCGACGGTGGTGGTGGCACCACCTGCAGGCGCCGCGGTGCACTACAACCCCCTGGTGTCCGGAGCACCCCCCAGACAGGTCGGTGTCTGGTTACGGTGCCTTTTTAAGACGCGGTCAATACACTAGCCGAAGTAGTGTTCCAGGTGCCATAGTCTGCAGCTCCAAACTGGCGCGACTATACATGGCTTTAAACGTTTCATACTGCATTGTCGAGGCTAGCATAGATTCCGCAGTGCCGCAGCCCCGCATTGCCGCAAGGGTGATCCACTTATAGCGATAACAAGAAAACCTGAAACTTCGATCGTTAAAACCGATCATCGCTGTCTGGACTGGAAACTGATCGTTTCCAGTCTCTAGAAGCTGATCGTTGCAAGCAGTACGTCGTTGCATGTGGTGTCTTTTATAAGTAAATTGCGCCGTGTGTGGCTTCGTCGTGCGTCTCATTTGCATGCAGTCGTGCAGCTAGCTTTGACAGAGTTGGAGCACTGTGGAGCCTAGACTAGCCTTGACAATGCGGCAAAATGTAGTTGGCGCCGAGGATGAGTATGGCCAGACCACCTCATTTAGTGGTAGCCGCTCGAATCAGAGAATTAAGTCCCTCGAGCGTTCTGATTGGCCGAAGTCAGCCATTTTGAAGCCGGGAGGAACCTAAAAAGTGAGAAATGTCTCTAAAACAGACATGCAGAAGCTTTAAAGCTTTTTGCGAGTGCTTTATATATAAACAGTAATCTACAGTAGAACCCTATAGAACATTTAAAAAGTGATCTAGGAAGGCGTAACAATTAATAATACTTTTGGGGGCCTGTAGATGAGACGGGAGTTAACTCTGTTCACAGCAATCTTTTTCATGAGGACCTTTTATTCAAATCCTCATCTACTTATTTTCTGAACTCTTATCTAAAATTAGGGGTCTATCTATAGTCATAACCAAATAATCTAACCAATAATGGTGGGCAAAATTTTTGAGCCCGTCAAGCTAACTGAAATGCTCCCCTGCATTAGCCGGTGCTCCCAGCGCACTTGTGCGAAGCGGTGAGGCTCAGCGATTTATTTGGAAGGCACGAAAAGGTTTTTAAATGTAATTCCAGAAATTTGTTCGTCCATTTACCCGCTAAATTTAGCGGGGAAATTGATATCATGTGACAGCGCAACTTCACACTGTGATGATATTGTGTAACCACATTAATTACTAGACACTGTGACGTCAATTTTTCCTCTAAATTTAGCGAGGAAATTGACATCAAGTCACGGGACACGTTGATATCACGGCGTCAAGTCGTGGGGTCATGTTATAATTGTTGGCGTATGAATTGTCGCGCTGCAAACGTATCATGAGCCTCATATGCGTTGTCTCATAACGGCATGTCGCAGGTGGCGCTACCGTGCACAGTAGGTGGTCCGTCGGCCCTGCTTGCCCAACAGCCAGCGGTGCTGCCGTCCCCCAGCGGCAAGGGTCAGCCACGACGAGGCTACCCGCCCACTTCCGTGCACAGCGCCGCCACGGCACCGACCTTCCCCACCGCCCAGCCTCACTGCTGGCTGCTCCCTCCAGCGTCTCGGTAATTCTCGTACACTGCATCTCGTAGACTGGCCAGGTTGCCTGCTATGTAGAGCGCAATTTTGTCTGCTTCATTTGCAGGGGTTGTGGTGACGTCAGAACGCCGAGCTTCGATTGGCTCTGGTTAAAGGATAGTGGGTAGACATCAGAGCAAGTTGCCCTGAGGTCTACTCACCATCCTCCAATCAGGGCTCGGCGTTCTGACGTCACCATAACCCCTGCAAGAGAAGCAGACGAACTTGCGCTCTACATAGTCTGTCGCAGGTTAATTAAGAATTGCAGGAACTCCTCTCGCAGAGCCCTTGACCCTTTCCGTTTTAGCGGGGTGAACACCGGAGAGCAGTTGGGTCATGGCGAGCAGAGAGCTTTGTGGCCCTGCAATTCTTAACCTGCAACAGACCATAGCTGTTTGTGTATGCCTTTCAACAAGGTATGGGCTATTGACCAGATTTTTTTCAGGCAGTGTATGATAGACCGGATAGTAAGTACTATGGTCGTTGTCACCTCTAGGAAAAACGAGTTTCGCGTCTTGTTGGTTGACTGCGCGAAGGGGTTGTTACCAAGATTTGGTTGTTGGAGGAATAAGCGATGCTTTTGGCATCTGAAGCATGTACGTCTTGATAAGATAACATGTATCTAATCCAAAGTGCATCTACATATATCTTGATTCTGCACGTAAAGGAGAAATTAGTAATTCTCCGCGAGGAGCCAGACTTTTCTTACTAAAGATGATACTGCTTCACAGCGCACAAGATCAGACACCCTTAAAAGTAATTTCACGCATACACAGGAAGAACACTCACGCAGCACTGACTGACAACTCAAGTGTATTATGCACTAAAGTTATCGAGGTGAAAACAAGTAGATGAATAGGTGCATACCAGACTTGGACGTAGTTCAACTACTCTACTCAAACTACTGTAGTTTAACTACTTTTCGGAGTAACTTGGTAACTTTTAATTACAACTTTATTTGGGTAATTAGTAGTTTAATTTAACTACGTTTTCCAGGTAACTTCTACTCAAATTACTAACTACTTTCGAAATATAGTGCTAATTTTTCTCGTCACGCAAGTTTGAGCGCAGAAATAAACAAGACGCAGGCAGATGAAGTGGCATTCCCGAACAAGAGGCCCCCTCACATTCCGTTCCCACGCACTTATACCCGACAGACGTAAAAACTGCATCACAGGCATCCTTGGGCCAAGGTGGTGACAAGCAGCCAGAACATAACCCCGGCGCGCACGAACGCAAAGAGAGATGCCTAATAAGCCTTGGTCGGGTATTGACCTAACCCGGTAATGCACGCAGACGTCGCGCCTCCAGCTGCAACCGTGAAAGACGGGGACTCTCCGAGGGTGGTTGTTGTTTTCATGTTGTCTGCCTTTATTGAGTTCTGCCTCAAGCGGTTTGGGGGTTCCGCGGGGGGCGCCACTGAAATGACCTCGCAGCTGGGCGCCTGTTCCCATGGTCGCCTCGTTGTCAGTGCACGCGCTTTTGCCAAAGCCGGACTCCCCCGCACACAAACCCAGACACAGATAATCCGTTCATGAGAACACGTTCCCGCTTCCAGCTTCAACTGTACGAGCGACGATGCTTGTTCACGTAATCCTTCGCGTTCTTCCGACCATCCATGCCTGGGAGACCTCCTCTTTGTTAAAAACGATTTATTTGTCAGGCGTGTCAGGCGCGTCAGAATATTGTACGGCGGCGGCGAGGATTGCGAGGATACCCTTGGGAGATCCTTTTGTTGGACCGGCGTCAGCGGCGAAGTATACTTCGATTCATCTACTGTTAAACCAAAACTTTTTTTTTTTTTTTTTTCAGTAGCGTAGCACTATTACTACAACGGAACGCGCAGTCGTCCGGATGATTTCATCGTCGTGGCGCGAGACTTGAACCCTGGACCGGTCTGGTGCACTCTCTCAGTGTAACCTCAGAACGACGTCGGAATAAAGAGGGGCCAATCATAACAATCTCAACTTGACGAAGAAAAAAGTAGGAGATTTTCTTATAAAAGACCCTCTAGCCGAGACAAACCTCACATCACATGTTTCGTCATGGACACCTAAGATGCCAACACTCGCTTACCCGACCCTGCACAGCCTGTTTGTTGTTTTCTTTTTTTCAAATTGAACGCTGCCGTTCCATCCAGCCCGTCGTTGGAACGTCTTTTTAGATTGGCTGAGGATGTCTTTAGGAAGAAAAGGGAAAAACTCTCCTGTCAACAACTTTGAAAGTCAATTGCTTCTGCGAGCAAATAAACTATTTTGGTGAAAACGTAAGCCCTAAAATTTATTTTAGGCTCGCAGGGTTTTTCACGGATCAAAACTACAATTCATTTTGCTACCACAAACATAAAAAAGTAACTTTGAAAGTAACTTCAAAGTAACTCGCTACTTTTTCCAGTAGTTAGTAGTTTCCTCAATTACTATTACAAATGCGTAATTTCTACTCTACTCCAATTACTTTTGGCGTCGATACTTAGTAACTTAACTTAACTACTTTTTTTGAGTAATTTGTACATGTCTGGTGCATACAACTGAATCCTTCAAATTGAGTAGTGGCTTGCGCTCCTAGCCAGTGGTTTTAATAAAAGCAGTTAAGCTATATACCTAATAAACATTCAGGTTAAAAGCACGCTGTGCTCTTAAAAAAAAAAAAAAAAATTGGGTAGGCACTTAAAAAGTTTCACAAAATAAACACTCCCCCCCCACGCGCACACACACACACACGCACAAAGAAAAAAAGTTATTGCGCAGTATTTGCATTGCGAGACTCGTTTTGAGTTTTGAGCAATTCTGGAACATGCTTTTCAATATTTACAACTCTGATCCGTTTCACCTTACATCGGATCACAGCAGACGTTGCGCACCTTCGGAACCGATCCAATGCCGTGTGAGCGTTACGTGACCTTCAAGAGGGATGCAGCGATGCGGGATATTGCGCAGTCAGATGCTACGTTCACAGCGCTAGATTGCCTGGGATTTATTATTTATTTATTTATTTTACCCTCAGGGCCAGAGGGCATAACAGATGGTAGTGGTGAGAGAACAAAGTAACAGTGAAAAATCCAAAACAGATAGGCAACGAGGATTACAGTAGGCTCACGATAATTCAAACTCTGATATATTTCATACTTCTGGTTAATTCAAACAAATTTCAAAATTTTGGTTGTCCCGCTACGTTATCAGTGTATTTATAAGTTGCTTTATATGAGCGGCATTTTCGTGCAATTCATACTTTTTGTTCTCGCGGCCCCGTTGAGCACGCTTGTTTACGACCGCAGTGCACCGATGCTCAATAAGAAGCGCACTCAACGAGGCCAATTGTTCACAATAGACAACTTTTTTTCTGGATGAACAAACTTCATTTTTTTTTTTTAGGTGCCAAACAAACAGTTTACAATAGACGACATTCTAAAGCAACAGCTTTAAGAAGCTCGTGTCGCAAAAAAGCCAGCGTCGGCGGCGTTGAACGCGAAAATTGGTCGGTAGGGTCATGACGTCACAGCCACATGACCTCGTGCGAGAATCTTAAACAACCCACTGCGCTCATGTGAAATGCGGCGTCACGCGTGGAACAGAAGTGATTAAAATACAACATGTAATGGAAATTAAAGGTTGCCACATGTCTCAAATGATTTCACTTTATAAAGTAATTCACTTACCTTAAAAAAAAAATCGGAAGAATTTTAGGTGGAGGCGGAATTCTAACCCACGACCCTCCGAATGCGAGCCAGACACGCCGACTAGGCCACGCAGACACGCTTGCACGGCTTGGCAAGGAGCGAAGATTTACGTTTCGCTGTCACGTTCCACTCCTAAAGGGACACTGACACCCCCCAAGAACTTTTTTTTATGTTTTGCCAGGTGTTTTATTATGGTGTCGGAAGACTACCCAATCAATATTTTGCGACAGGGTCACATATATTTTTTATTAAAGCAAAAAATTGCAACTGCTCGAAACTGAAGCCAAAACTGGACTGGGGAGGAAGAAGAAATATAGAGGAGGAGAAAGTTACCAAAAGTCATGTGACTGTCCGTCTTGTTTTTTTCAATAAACATATTCGCAGCTTTTTAGAAGCCACGAAAAATGGGTATCATTATTTTTGTCTGTTTTTAGTATCAAGTGTGTGTCTTCGATTACCCACAACTTTGATTATCTTTGGTGGTTGTGTCTAAACCATAGAAAACAGTACGTGACCACAGAAAACAGAGTGAGCGCAATTCAAACCGGCCAGTTTTCAACCTGCGGTTTTCAGGTGGAAAGAAAACGAATTTCGAGCCGCAAATTGTGTTTGCGTAGTTGGGCTCTCATTATACAAATAAAAACCTTGGTGAGTATAAATACCCTGTCACTGTCCCTTTAAAGGCGAAGCTTAAACATCCTCCGGTAATTTTTGAAGGATGAATGAACTTATAAATTTCATCAATATTTCATGTGTGGCATACAGGCTTCTGATTAGTAGGCCTGTGTAGTTTAAATCATCAAAAATTTGCTTTGTCTCTGTAGTGAACCATACAGCAAATCATCATTTTATCTTGCATCATATTTGGATGAATTTATGGTAATTCGAACTTCTGATAATTCCTGCGAAATCTGTGGTTTCCTAGAGGTTAAATGGATGAAAGTTATACTGGACATGGTTTGCTGCACTTGAACAAAAAAGAGCACAGTCGATAACTGATGTAAGTGATTCACGTAGATGTTTCATTTATACAATACTCTA
This sequence comes from Ixodes scapularis, assembly GCF_016920785.2. Taxonomy (NCBI): domain Eukaryota; kingdom Metazoa; phylum Arthropoda; class Arachnida; order Ixodida; family Ixodidae; genus Ixodes; species Ixodes scapularis. The sequence continues at coordinate 77,386,489 of NW_024609881.1, read as the reverse complement.
GGGCAGTGGTTCTCAACCACTAATGTTTTACGGACCCCTAGTGGGTAGGTGGAGATGATAGAGGACCTCGCTTGTGGTGAAGGGAAGAGAAAGTTATAAGTTATTTATGATAATTATCTAAAAAATGGATATAACTAAGGGCTCTGTAAAGTAGACTTCTCTCGTTGATATACAGACGAGAAAACTCACTGGAAAAGAGGAACGTTTTTTCCGAATCTAAAAAATGACAACTTTTATTGCCGGGCTTGACTGATGAGGCAGGGCTTCGCGGACCTCTAACATGTCTAACATGTCTTCGCGTACCCCAAAGGGTCTGCGGACCCCCATTTGAGAATCACTGCTCTAGGAATAATGGATGCAAAAAATATTTGTTGCAAGTTCGTAGCATAATCGCTGTGGTTCATCATTAAGGGAAACGGATTATAGCAGCTTCTGAGAAATTGCTTCGCGAGTGTTCGGCCCAACGAGCTAGGTGGGGCGCCTTAGAGCGATAAACTGGCAGCTGAAAGTGACCCCCAATTGGCCGCCGCCATGTTGCACATTTTTGACCACTAGACACGTGACCTTACAGTTTTACGTCTAGATTTTAACGATGTACCGTGCACAATTAATTGCTTATTCATCTTTAATAACAGTACCGACGAGATAAATGATGTTTCGTTTGTTTTACGTCCAAAACATGCTTTTACGACAAAAACACGGGCAGCTTCGCAATGCCTCCGCTAGGTTCCATCAGCCGCGGTGCTGTATATTGGGTTTTTATCGGAACTACACTCATCTCTGGGGCTAACTGTATTGAAATAATAGTTTATCACGTTTTTTACAGCGATTGCATTACGAATCTCTGTTCAGTTTTGAGTAAAAGCCTCAGGATTTGGTGCGGTCACGTAACTAGTGGTCAAAGTTGTATACGTACGCCTCGCAAGTGGGCTCATTTTCGTCTTCTGCGCATGAGAAAGGAAGTAGCGGTGACGTAAGAACGTCGAGCCCTGATTGGCTGATCGCGACCCCCTATCTCAGCGTCGTCTGCTCCTTTGCAACGTCGTCTGCTCTCAACATCGTCTGCGTCTGTCTTACCTTTCCTACGACTTTCGAAAGTGCAGGTCTTTACGAGCGAGCTCGACTTCGCCCTTCAGAGAGGGCAGATGAAATAACTCGAGCGGTACGTTGTTTTTGTCTAACAACTAGCAGACGCGCATCAAGGAGGGAAGCCAAAGGACTCACTGGCGAGGTGTCCCGAGGCGCCGAGGTTTGTTTGCTAAGAACCTAGAGTGAGCGTGTAAGTGTCCGCAACTTCCCTCCCAAATACGTTTTCGCTCCTTTCGTGTGCGGCGAGACCCCTCATTCTTTAAAGGCGTCGGCGGGTCGGCGCAGTTAACGTCGTCTGCTTTATGTGTGCTAGTCAAAGCGATGGCTGCTTTACCTTTCCTGCGTCTGTCGGAGATTCACCGCTTTTTCACCGGCGAGAGTCACCGTTGCCTTGGGAAACAAGAACAAGAGGAAGAAATTGACTTCTTAATCTAAAATTGAGGTCAGTGATCAAAGTATAATACGGGAAAGGTTCACAAGGGTCGCGCGGGCATATTCCATTCAGCACGCCAGCCGGTCGTGGGCAGACGGTCGCCGAGTCGCGGAGTGCCTGCTAGGCCTAACTGCCCAACTCGCTTGGTCGCGTTCGGTGGAATCGTGGCCGTTGGAGCTTTTCCCGGGTGTTTGTGGATCCAGCGTTCTTGTTTGTCTTGGTTTTTTTCAAGTACTTCCTACTTTTTTCTTGCTGCTTGAAGTTGGGACGCGTGAGAAGCGCACATAGAAAAATAAACGTCCGTGGGTCATCGCGACTGCAGCGCTGTCAGCCATGCTGATTTGATCGTAGGAAGTGCGTAAGACAGCTTCGGAGCTGTCCGTAGGATTTCGTCGTAACCTGCGCAACACTTACGAAAATTTTGTTTCGTGAATACGAATTTGTTCTTAAGTTTTGTCTTACGCACATTTTTGGCGTAAGATCGTTTCTTGAATCTGGCCTCTGCACTTCCGAAAGTCGCAGGAAAGGTAAGACAGGTGCAGACGACGTTGCAAGCAGACGACGTTGCAAAGGAGCAGACGACGCTCAGAAAGGGGGTCGCGATCAGCCAATCAGGGCTCGGCGTTCTGACGTCACTGCTACCCCCTGCGCAAGGAGCAGACGAACTTGCCCTCCGCATAACGTGGCGGCAGCCTAGTGGTGGTCACTTCTGCTTGGTGAACAGGATACCAGTTTATCGCTCTAAGCCCCTCTATGTCACTGGTTCGGCCCGTATTCCAGGACTCAAACTAGGCAGTCTACAAACCCTATGTATGGGCTATAGATTGATCTTTATTTGTCATTCTATTTCCAGTGCCGCCACCACGGTTGCCAGCCAGCCGCCGCCAAGTTACGACAATCTAATGGTGGCCAATCATGTGCCACGGGATGTGGCAACGCTGCATCTTATTTAACCTTCGCCCCTTTGGTTGGACAACTTAGTCAAATTACGCTCGAAACAACTCTCCCTTTTATGGACAGTAGTGCGGTGGGGTGTCTGCGTGCTGTTGACAGCATTTTTTTATACCTCCCTATTCATCCGGACACTCACAAAATGCCAGGTAGAAGTGTCGGACAACTGTTGCCGTCTGCAATGGCCAACACCGTAGCAGATGACTGCCATTCTGAAATGACGCATCTTGTCGGAATATTTTTTAGCAACTTTAAATTTTGTCTTTTTTCTTTTTGGTTTGGCATGTTTTTTTTATGAATCCTCATGCGGCATGTTGCAATACCAGCTTTCTGAACCATTGTATTCGTACAAGGGCTGTTGGCGCTCACCACTGATGCTCATTTACAAAGCAAATGGATGAACTGATTGCGTGTGTCGTAGTACCTGTGCTATTTGTGTTTGAATGCTTGGAATGTATGCTTCGCTTCATTTGACATTGTTATTTATTGATGTGCACTTCATCCTTTCATGTATGTGCGTGCTAGCTGTTTCGATGAAATATGGGTGTTTTTGCCCTGCCTATTTATTATGTGTTTATTGATGTATTACGCAAACAAATGTCACAAAAATGTTTTTTTAAAGTATGTCGTTGAATGTCTGTCCTGTGTCTGTGTTTATTTCTAACAAGAAAATAGTGACACTGCATTATAATTGAAAAGAAATTACGGTAAGTCGTTGGTTTCATATTTAATTTCGTAATGCTGCTGAGTTTGAGCACTACATTTAAATTGGACTTTCAAACTGCATGGCTAAAACTTGTTTTAAGATCTTCTTAAAACACAGAATGTAGGTGGCGCTAGCTACCATCAAAATCAAAGAAAAAAGCATTTATGATTATGACAATTCTAGGGGGAGCTCATTGTTGTTTGAGGCGAGGACGGGTGTTCTGCGAACCAGAAAAATAGACACAGTGTGCACTGCTTGTGGAGAGGAAAACGAGACGGCTGAGTACTTGATATTCTACGTAAAGGGCTTCACCCTATGCCACCCTATGCCTACCGAAGACAAGCGAAGGAAGAGTGGATTTCAAGACAGTAGAGATTACCAAGAAAAGATTAAGTGAATGGTGGCAGAAAGCGAGAGAAAACTAGGTATTTTCTTATTAAAGGGCAACTCCGCTCAATTCCGAAAAATTTAGGCTTCCATGTGACTCACATTCACAAAGTACTACTAAACAACTCTACGTCTTCGGATTCGCGAAATGTGGAATATTATTTGTGTAATCCTAATTTAAACATCAGCAGATACCGAAACTTCGGTTGCGTCAGGCAACATTGGTCTCGGGTCGTCAGAGTCATGGCCACTGGTCATGGCCACTGATCTCTATGTGGTCATGGCACGTCTCGTCGAAGCACGTGGTCTTGTGACGTTCGGGAGGGAGCGAGAAACAGGACACGCGACGCGGGCAGGTCTTTTTCTTTTTTTTTTTTTTTTTTTTTTTATTGGACGCGGGTTGCTTCGCATGGCGTGGACGGTGATGGCCCGGGGGAGAGAGGGAAGGGGAGAAGACGAAAGAGGAGAAGGGGAGCGGAGAGCGCCTCCCTTGCCTCCGAACGGAGTGCCTCGAGTCGGAGTCATCGGAGCGCCTACTGAACGGCAAAAAAAAACCGCGGCTCCAAACCTGCTTCTACGCAACTTCCGCTTCCTCCCCTGGGCCAGACGGTCTCCGAATAAACTGGAAGCAGACGATGGCGAGCACGATCGCTTTTATTTGACGCCGGTATTGAAGAAGTCTTTACAAGGTCGTTGAAGAAAAAGCGGGTGATTGTACACATCAGCGCTGCTGTTCGAAGCGATGCAACGCGATCGAGCCCTTCGCTTGGCTGTGCAAAGGCAGCTACTGTTATAAAAGCCGACAAAAATCGTCGTCAGCACACGCAAAATACAGAGCTCAGCGAATCTAACCCGCCGGTTGCGATACTTTTATACGGCCATAAGTTTGTTCTGCCCTTCGCAACGAACTTCCTATAAAATGTATTTGTATACACACGGGAAGTTCGGCCGCGCTCGGCGATCAAGGTTTTGTCGGCCGAAGCGAGCCTCAGCCAACGTGCACCCCGATTTAGCTACGCAAACAAAACATTAATCGGTATCATGCTCTGCGTGAGTGTCCAACCGGCTTCCAAAGTCGCGTTCATACCCTGTTTTTCTCTGTTGAGCGCGGACAGGACTATCGTCAATATTACCGAGTTTCCGTGCAACGGCGATCAAGACACGGCGCGTCAAATGAACGTTTGCGTTATTTATTTATTAGCATATTCAAACTAAACAAAATACGGTCCAATGCATTTTCCGAAAGAGCTGTACCTCAAAAAGGTATTCGAACGCGTTATTCGTCTTACCTTGAGCACTTTTCATTAACAAAAGCGAGCTAACCGCGCACCCGCGACAGAACCGAAGCAGCTTATCCCGCCATATTGTTTGTTTTTTCCTCTTTTAGCGCCGGAAATCGTCACCAGTCAGGAAATGACGTCATTTTAGCTCCTTTGACTCTACGTGCACCGTCTCCGGACTCGGTGCTTCGGAGCTTGACTCCGAAGCCCCGGAGTTACGTGCACCGGAAGTGACTTTTGGCCGTCCAGTGGAAGGAGTCAGTGACTCCTTGACTCTGGGGCCGCTACTGAACGCGCCCAATGACAAGAGATCAGTGGGAGAAACAGACCGATAAGCGCGCAGGGTAGTAGTAGTAGTAAGCGTTGAAAAGGAAATTGTGGATAGGAAAAAGCACTGATCTCTATGACAATTGCTGGATCGCGCTTCCCCGCTTGTTCGCTGCAGCGCAAGTGAAGCCACCGGACTTCACTCGCTTGGGATACGATTTGCCGTCTTTGCTAGCCTTTGCTGCGGTTTTCCAGCGTGCTGACGACACGTTTTCTACTCGTTCGTCGTCATTCGCCGAAGAAGTTTTTTGAAGACTCTGTGTATTGTTGAGACTTGCCGTTGTGAACACGTCGAAAATTTTACGAAAGTGCAGTGTCGCAGGAAAAAGGCACAACGCGTCGATAGGAAGGGCTGGCGGCGTGTTCAAAGCGTCCTTGGCACGCCGAAGTGCCGTGTGTCTGTGCCTTCGCGCGCTTGGATACCGACCAAGAACCGACGCCGTGTGTATGTGTTTAGCGAGTGCAATGTGCGTGAAGCTGTTCGTGCCTCTGGATCAGCGTCTTTTCCCCTCGCGGTTTAGGAACGAGCTTAATCCAGCGTCCACTAGCGACGGAAGATGGGGGGAAGGTACGTCTTTTTTTCGTCCTTAGACGATTTACATAATACCGTGCACAACAGCTCCTCATCACTGATCAGTGCTGGCTTATTATCAACCTACTTAATTGCACTTGACGTTTGAGCGCGGCTCGCCTAATTGTAATTGGTCAGCAGATTGCACACGACCATATCGGCCGCGCTTCAAAGATTTTCATTCTCACCGTCTTGTACTTTTGCTTTCGAAAACCCCCCTGGCTCCACAACGTTGCCCTATTCGTGCTCCCACGGAATCTATTAGAGTAGATTTGGGACATAGCCATGGTTAATATAGTACATAAGAACACGTACAGATCTCCCCCTTTTATTGATAGCAACTCAGCGGAACAGCTGGACGATCCAGAACTCCGTGGCCGATATATATAAATGATCTAAAGGCATCTACGCGCGACACACGTTCAGAACTTTGGCGCGGCGTCAATTCTTGACCGGTATCCAAGCGTGCGAAGGCACAAAGATGCATCACTCGGCGTGCCAAGGAAGCTTTGATCACGCCGCGACACCGGCGACACTTGTTTTCGACGAGTTGTACCTTTTGATACGGCTTCACGCACATTGCACTCGCAAAACACATCCACACGGCGTCGATTCTTGGTCGGTATCCAAGCGTGCGAAGGCACAGAGACACGGCACTTCGGCGTGCCAAGGAAGCTTTGAAGACGCCGCCAGCCCTTCCTTTCGACGCGTTGTGCCTTTTTCCTGCGACACTGCACTTTCGTAAAATTTTCCACGTGTTCACGACGGCAAGTCTCAACAATACACAGAGTCTTCAAAAAGCTTCTTCGGCGAATGACGACGAACGAGTAGAAAACGTGTCCACAGCACGCTGGAAAACCGCAGCAAAGGCTAGCAAAAACGGCAAATCGTATCCCAAGCGAGTGAAGTCCGGTGGCTTCACTTGCGGGAGCGGCAAGCGCGTTGGGGAAAAAGAGTCAAAGTTGTACGAAGCGCGCAGGGCAGCGCAAACTAGCGCATCCGCGTTACGGTGATCACGTGAACGCCCGGTGAGCCAACACCGGGAGGAGAAACTCATGACGTCATCGTTTAATTTTACTCTGAGAAGTAAAAACAAGCAAAACGTGAGAATGACGTACACATGCCTCTGACCACTGATCTCAATGACAATTTTCATAGAGATCAGCATTGGAGATCAGTGCCTCTGACGTAGTGGTTCAACGTTGGCCGCTCCAACTCCGTGGCATTGACTGCGCTGATGATTGCGCCTCGCGCCGCACGCTAGAGTAGACCTGTGCGCCGCCGCGCCGCGCCGCCGCCGCCGCCTGTTCTGCTCCCGCCGCCCTGCGCCGCCGCCGGAGTCCCCGGAGCCAGCACGCCGCCGCCGCCGCCGCACAATAAATCCGGCGCGCCGCCGGCGCCACCATCTTTTTTTTTTTTTTTTTTTTTTTTTTTTTTTGTGTGTGTGTGTGTGGGGGGGGGGGGGGGGGGGGGGGCGGGGGGGTATTGGTGTTTTTTTTTCCTGCTTCCGTATGATTTTTACTTACTATATTATGCATAAAAATGAATAGATTTTTTGCCTTTCATTTTTACTCCTGTAAATATATCAATAAATGTAGAAGTTACATAAAAAACGGAGACACGGAACGATAAAAAAACGGACAAAACAACAAGTCTCAAACACCGTTCGTTGTTTATTTGAACAACGAACGTTGTTACACATACCTCAAAACCCTCACCACCAAAAAAGAAACACCTACTCTTCACTAGTCACCGAGAGCCGGACACTCAGACAGAACCCATATGATTCATGATTCAGACATATCTAAATGATTCACACCAATCAGTCACCCTGATGACCTCGCTTGAGGGCTGACCAGCCACATGCAATAACAGGAAACTCCAGATCCAGCACAGCCCTTACAATTTTTAGAAAACAGACACAAAAAACGCCTCATGTCACTGTCCGGTGCCAAGGACGGTGTGCTTACTCAATTACCAGAGGTCAAAATACGCATGGTCTCCCTCAGAACTCTCCTACCATTGCTGATTGTTGGGCGAGCTGGTATTGTGCGTGAGAAAACATGATTGCGCTTTAAGGCTTAGACAGAGGAAGATACAGTCAACTGATTTAATCCAAGAGCCTCAGCGTAGATCCACACTGCGTCACCGCACCACATCTCAACCAATCCGTGGCCCCGCCGCGGACCGCAAATACACTATCTCTTTTTCTGCAAAGTCGATTGAAACCACGCATGACTGCAGGTGCAAACCATTATTTGCTTCTTCCACTGTTCTCGCTAGGCACACAGATAAGACTGTTGGAGAGATAACTGAGGCGGACGCCATCAATAGTTCCGGCACGTGTTGTGCATGTGTTTTTTTCTGGCACCCCTGAGGACCACCCGAAAAGGAGGTTAACCTTTCTAATTTGTGCTGAGCTTTGAAAACTAAATTTACACCGAACCTCTTTGCCACTGATATAAAGTTATGAGAGATTCCGAATTAAGGTAGTAAGGCACACACACAACATTCTTTACAACCGGTTTTTTCCACAGGAGACGGATTGAACGTACGTGCCTTACACCTTCAGCACAACTGTAACAATCCCATCCTGGTGTAATTGTTAAAATGGTTGTGAACGAAAATTGAGCTTGGTAGAAGGTATTGTCTGTTTTTATCTAGAAATGCCTGACAGTAGTGGAGCAACAGTCCATTGTCACTCAAAAACTCTGACTAATTGATTGAAATATTGAATCCACATCATGAGAGAAGGTGCAATATGACAACTGTAGACATCAAGGACTTATGTTACTTTATGGATAAGTCGGAGCTGTTAATAAGGGTCAGGAGGTGGTGTGATGATAATCTAGTGAAGTTGCAGTCTGCCACTGGGATTGATGTAGATAGTTTTATCAGCATTCTGGAGTTTCATTTAGAGTCCTCTGCCGTAGACTTTGATGGTTCTCTTTTTATTCAAAAACAGGGTGTGCGTATCGGGTCGTGAATTGCTTCAATGTTGTCCGAGATTTTTCTTTTTTTTTTTTTTAACGAGACTTATGTACACGTTGACACGATTGTGCGGTCCTTGTTGATTGGACTGCAGAACCCTGCCATCGCAGCAGTCGAATTAAGTACTTATAGACCTACTGTTGCACATGGAAAAGGGCCTGTGCTGGAGGTACGGCAAGGAATCAGCCAAGCCTCTGCTGGCAGCGTCTATGTTGGCAGCTGACAGCTGTCACTTGAAAATAGTTAAGAGTGGTGTAAGTGCGTCTGCGATGAATAACGCCTGTAAAGAATCCCGTATGTTTTGGGTTGGTGAGGCAGTTGAGTTGCAAAAGATGCGTCGTCTGGAAGCGGGCCATCACCACGATGTAATTGTTAGAGTTGTGCTCAAGGTGCTGAAGGTTTAATCCGGCTCCTGTGGAAAAACCGGTTGTGAAGAATGGTGTGTGTGCCTTACTGCCATGGTATCTCCCATAACTTTATATCAGTGGCAAATAGGTTCGGTGTAAATTTAGTTTTCAAAGCTCAGCACAAATTAGAAAGGTCAACCCCCTTTCTGGTGGTATTCAGGGGCTCCAGAAAAAAACATAAGAAACCAAATGTAACTTTTCAGGCAGGAGTGGTGTACAGTGGTGTACGGGACCCTCTCATTTCGTCGAAACTCGTTTCGTGGAATTACGTATCGCAGACAACTTTTCATGGGCACACGTTTCACGGACACACGTTTTGTCGACACGATCGTTTCATCGACACTCGTTAAGCGAATTGAACGCTGTAGGGAGTCTAGGGACATCTCGTCACGCGTGTATCATTAGTAAGGGTTCTGATGGAGTTGCCTGTTATCGCATGTGGCTGGTCAGTCATCAAGCGGGGTCGTCTGGGTGGCAGGTTGGTGTGACCATGAATCATTTGGATCTGTCTGAGTGTCCGGCTTTCAGTGACGTATACACTCTAAAAAAAGGGTGTATTCTTACACCTTTTGTCTTCTATAAGACACCCCAACACTTCAGACGTCGATCTGACGGTACTAACTTTCACGAGAGGCTTGATAGCCGTGTGGTACAACTTATTAACATAGCTAATGTACGTGTTACTGACTACAAAAAAGATAATCGAGGTTTTCTTGGCCCTACTGCAAAACCTCAGTGCTTTCTTTCCGTGGTCTTTGATACGTGCTTTAGCTATTTCAGAAGTTATATCGCTCCGTTATCAAGCCCCTTGTTAAATGTATGGCCGTCTGTGCGCTGTGCGTCAAACTAAAGTTTTGGGGTGCGTTATATGGGACAAAAGGGTGTATGGTGATACCCTTTTTTTAAAAAGTTCTTTTTTGGTGGTGAGGAGCGTTCCTTGTTCAAATAAGCTACATCCGTTTTTTCAAGAAAAAAGGAAGTTTCGAGCATTTATTTATTTATTTATTAAAGTACCCTCAGGGCCCGAAGGCATTACAAAGGGGGAGAGCACATACACGAAACAAAGATGTTCGTATACGCGACACAAAGTCTTAGAAATAATGGAAACAGCGCGCAAACGACAAGGACGGGAGGAAAAGGAGTACACAGGACGAGCGCTGAACTGACAACTGAATATTTATTGAAAAGGACCCAACGAAGAAAACACCCACAAAAAAACACACTCGCATCAACACGTGTCCATGAAAGTAATCTCCTTCTTATGTAAATACACAGAAGTTTGACTCACGCAGTTCTGTTCCCCCTCCTTCTTTATTCCATACGCTTCTAAAATTTCCCTGGCTGTTTTATCTGCTCCCCTCCCCATGATTGTGATCTTCTTGAAATCAGGATGACATTTGCATGTTCCGCAGTGCAGGGGCAAATGCCCTCCTGCCGTTGAACTAAGCGACCAGTCATGTTCGCGTGCCCTTTCATTTATGCAACGGCCCGTTTGCCCGATGTAAACTCTTCCACAGCTTAACGGGATCCTGTACACCACTCCGATCGCACAATCCACGTACTTCTTTCTGTGGTTTACAGTGCATTGGTTCCCACCCCCCCCTCCTCTCGGCTACTTTAGAACAAAGGTGTGCCAGCTTACGAGGCGCCGAAAACACGACAGGGACATCAAACCTCCCTTAAAACTACAGTTCACAGGAAGTCACGTATGTTGGGCCTACCATCCTCGTACGAAAAAGGGACTTCTGCCCTTCGACTCCGCCCACTCAAAGCTCGTCAAACGAAGCATAGCGTCTTCGTGTATGCAGGCTGCCCTTGATAAGTTCTGTCCCCATTCTATGGCAGAGAGCTTTGAACAGCAGACAGTGCGGCTTGCAGCAGGGGGATACCCTTCTTTTGTTTTGCTGGCGGTAGCGGAAACGCTGTTAAGAAAGATTAAGGGGGGACCTCATCAGCGGCTGGATAGACCTAGCAAGAGGCCTCAGGTTATCCCGTATCAGCACAGAATTTCCCACAACCTGAAAAAGGTGGCGGGGAGGTTTGATGTCCCTGTCGTGTTTTCGGCGCCTCGTAAGCTGGCACACCTTTGTTCTAAAGTAGCCGAGAGGAGGGGGGGTGGGAACCAATGCACTGTAAACCACAGAAAGAAGTACGTGGATTGTGCGATCGGAGTGGTGTACAGGATCCCGTTAAGCTGTGGAAGAGTTTACATCGGGCAAACGGGCCGTTGCATAAATGAAAGGGCACGCGAACATGACTGGTCGCTTAGTTCAACAGCAGGAGGGCATTTGCCCCTGCACTGCGGAACATGCAAATGTCATCCTGATTTCAAGAAGATCACAATCAATCACAATCATGGGGAGGGGAGCAGATAAAACAGCCAGGGAAATTTTAGAAGCGTATGGAATAAAGAAGGAGGGGGAACAGAACTGCGTGAGTCAAACTTCTGTGTATTTACATAAGAAAGAGATTACTTTCATGGACACGTGTTGATGCGAGTGTGTTTTTTTGTGGGTGTTTTCTTCGTTGGGTCCTTTTCAATAAATATTCAGTTGTCAGTTCAGCGCTCGTCCTGTGTACTCCTTTTCCTCCCGTCCTTGTCGTTTGCGCGCTGTTTCCATTATTTCTAAGCATGAACCAACTCGCCCACATCGCTACTTTGACACAAAGTCTTACGAGATTTGATTGTCGAAGAAAGAAGCAATGATTTTGGCGCTGGAACGTGTACGTCTTGATAACACATATAGTGGAATCCAGCTACATATATCTTAATTCTCCACATAAAGGTGGAAATTAGTAGTGGTTCGCAAGGAGTCGGACTCTTTTTACTAGAGTTCTTGACGTGAAAACGGGTATAAAAGCTGTGTTTGAGACTTGTTGTCTAGTGCGTTATTTTTATCGTTTCGTGTCTCCCGTTAGTATGGAAGTTCTTCACCAGCTCACCTGTGTTTTTAAAGTGCTATAACGAACTGAACGGTTTTGTAGACCGTAAAACGATTTAGTGAAAACTTTGTGAAATAATTGGATAAGAGGGCTATATATTCGCGTCCGTTTTCAGGCTTCTTTCAAACGTATTTTATTTTGATCCACACGCCTGGCTTGTTCGTGTCAAGTCGTGTTTCTAGGGGTCCTTCTTTCTCGTTTCCACGCCGGGATCCAGCATCGGGGGTCGAAGTCGAGCTCCCATCCGGTCGAGTAGGGGAGGCTCTCCTTACGGGTCTTTTCCGCCAGCGTGTTTGCTTACACTCCCGAGCTCAAAATCCTTGCGCCCTCGCACATTTTGTTTATGTTGTCATGATCCTCTGTTATGCGTCTAGCCATCGTGGAGGGCGGCGTCGGCGTGATGCGCTTGTAATCGGAGGATCTGCTGCGGTGCAAGGCGAGTTGGTTGAAATCGACGTCAATCGCTGCAGGTTGTTCGTGAAAAAAAAAAAAAAAAAAAAAAAAAGAGCTATCGTGCGGCAGCTTGGCGGCAATCCGGTGTGCCTTGCGGGGTAAACCTGGAAATGGTGTAGGTTTGATTGTTCACGTTGGTGATGACCTAAGTGTTTGTGGAAAAGCAGGTCAAGTTTCGAGGTAGGAAGGCCGTTCGTGTACCATACCCTGTCCCTGACGCTGTATGGAGCTGGTCGATATTTTGCATCGTAGGAACGCTTCATGCCGTCAAGGTAAGCGTGGTTCGCGTTAGCAGCGTCGCAGTTCGCGCGGACGTCACCGACCTCGTCGGGAAGCGGGGAAAATTCCATTGGTCGACGTGGGACAAAGTTGAACAGGAGTTCGAACGATGATTTCTGGAGTCTGGCGTACGGCTGCTGGTTTACTCGAAAGCTGGTTGCCTGGAGATAATCGCTCCAATGGTCGATGCCGCCGTTGACTTTCTTTCGCGCAGACATGGAAGGATTTTTCCGTTGGCGCGTTCGACAAAGCCGTTAGCCTCGGGAGCCTAAGGTACTGTTAGGGATGCTCTGAATGTGCCTGTCGGCGAAGTACCGCAAAGCCGAACGAGAGGTTAGGACCCTAGCTGTCGTTGTCGGTGATGACGGCTTGCGGCGTACCGAATGTGTATGAGTTCTATAAATCGAAGGTCGTGCTCGGTCGACTTGTTAGGCAAGGGGCGTGCGACAAGCGCGTGGTGAGGCGGAACGCGGTGATAAAATGCCTGTTGCCGTCGGTCCTCTTCTTGCGGAGGATCTTGCGCCGCGGCTGCCAGCCGGCGACATATTCTCTTACAAACGAGAATAAACAAGACGCCGAAGTACCTGATTCTTCTAACGGACGCACTCTTCACAGCGAAGGCAATGTCCATACCTCTCCAGAAAAAAATAAAATAAAAAAGTGTGTTCCTTTTAATGGTATTTGCATCTTGCTTTCCAAATTCAAACGACTCCTTTCTCTCTCCCTCTCACTCTCTAATTTACACCCCCTCCCCCATTCCCCCACCCCTCCCCTCCCTCTTCCGCGCCACGCCGCCGCCGATCCGTTGATCCCCGCGCCGTCAACACGCCGCCGCCGGAGGTACAAACACCGGCGCGCCGCCGCCGGCGATTTCCGACCGGCGCACAGGTCTACGCTAGAGTTGGCAGATTTCGACGACTTGGCTCGCTTGAAGGTTTACTGGCCAGTTTATTAAATATATAAACGGAATTAGATCGTAATATTTGACATGGGGTCTTCCTATATGATACTGAAGAGGGCTACAAAGTTTTCTAAATATCAAAAATGAAGCGGAGTTGCCCTTTAACTGATCGTAAGGGGGTTTTATAGCCTCACTTTCTTTGCAGTGCGGAGCGAATATAGTTTTCACATTTAAATATTCTAAGATTAAATGGTAAAACAATATGGCTAGGTGACGTAAGCTACCGCCCGATCCAAAGGGCTCAGCCGGATTTTTTATACATCCATCCATTGCGTGAAAAGTAAATTTTTTAAAACCTACCTCTTGTTTTCAATTTCTTAAGCTTCTGCAGGATTCAAGTTTTAGTACGTTTACTTATTTTATTAGTTGTAAGTATTTCGTGTATATATAATCTTACATATAGAGATCTTTACATAGATCAGAACTATTTCTTGGTCACCGTTATGATACATGTTGAGGAAGATAGTGGTGATGTTTAGTATGTGGCATATCGAAAGTTATCGGTTATCGCCGGTTATCGCGCAAACTGGTGGGAGAAGGCAGCTGTAGTTTGGGTAAGTAATTTTCTCTGCGGGATGTTTTTATTTAGTTAAAAGCAGTGGATTACTGGTTATGCAATCACTCTTTTATAGTGCAGCGCCTGTTTATTTTCTCCTAGACGTCCCTAGTCCTTGCGTTACCTCAAACCACGAAGAGAACGCAGATTTGAATATTGTTTGTTTCTTTAAAAATTATATTTAATATTTCGATATATTTATTTGCTGGAACTGCCTCGCCTTTAGGGCCTTAAAGTCCATGTCTGGGAATTTGTGGCGCTTGAATGGGGTTGTCAGAAACCTCTTGTCTGAGGCCGCAGTCGTGGCTTTTACAACGTTAGCGTGAACGTCAAGTGCTTCTTTTTGTTGTGAACTTGGTGTACTAAAATAGTATTTGAGATAAGTCTACACCCAAGCCTGGTTTAAACTTCAGTTGGTTTTGGATCCATGCACTGTTGGTCCAAACTTTTTATTTAATTGAGAAGGCGTTGTCCAAACCGTGTGTGTGGGTCTTGGCCAAGTGTAGGCATATGTAAATAAATAAAGAAACAGATAACGAAATGCTTTGTATAAAGATGTATGATTGTACTTCACTCTTTATCTCTTAAGACAGGAAGTGGTGCAAATTATCCTAAAACACTGTACAAAAAAAAAGAAAATGTGTGGGAAAACTTTTTGAATTTTTATGGCTGTAGCTATCTTATTTTTATTTTCCTAGCTCCCTCGATTTTATTCATGACCCTCTCAAGTGTTCCACTGCTAATGACTCCTTCACGGTACGCAAATGAATTACCGTGAGTACAGGTTATTGTTGCAGGCAGATCATTGCAGACAACAGTTTGCTCTGAATCATTTGTTGAGTGCAGCCCACTGTGGCAAACAATTACAGACTAGAGCCTCAACCCGTCGCAGGCTACTCGCTGTTTAATGTTGCTTCTCACAGCGATGTCCAGGCTAACTTTTTTTGTTTTTCTTTCATTGATGCCACTCGATGGCTCGTTACGAAGAATCAGTTTTAGGTATGCTCGTTGTAGCACTTGTCGCAGAAGGCTAATGGATCTTTTTCGAGGACTCCTCATGGAGTGGCAAAAGCTCGGACTGCAATGCCTCTCTTGTCTCCTCCGTGACTCAGTCACGGAGGAAGCAGGAGAGGTAGTGCAACTCCCCTTTTGTTCGCCCATGGTCTTGGAGATTTTTCGTGCACTGCTCCGGCCTGTCCCAATGCTCAGCTGCCCAGCAGAAACAGCGAGCAGAGCCAGTTCTCTAGATCTCTGCATGGGGTGTTTATAACCAAACGAGCAACAGAATCAGCTCAATGTGCGTCTGCAGCATGAAGCTTGCATTTTCATTGTTCTCATCATCAGAATCGAGACAGGTACGTCCATCTCTGTTGATTCGTAATTTTTATTCGCTGCTCCGGTCCTTTGCTGTTTCGCTGAATGATACCTCAGGATGCAAGATTTGATGTGAATCTATATTTTGACTCTTCTTCCTGTTTTTAATTAACTCGCCTTTTTTATAGCAATATTAATCCCTGGAGAAGGGAGACAAAAGACCAAAACAAAAATCTCCAAACACAGCTAGGTGACTGGCGTGCAACCGAAAAAATCCGCCTAATCCTGGTATCAAACCAGGGACCTCTCAATTTCCAGTGGAACGCTCTACCAACTGAGCTAACCAGGAGTGGGACATCATTAGAGCAAACTGGTTTTAACAGCTACCACCAGTCTAACACTAACAATGGTAAACGGCCTGCATTTTAAGGTTATGATGTCAGACTGGTGGCAGCTGATAAAACCCTTTTGCTCTACTGACGTCTAACTCCTGGTTAGCTTAGTTGGCAGAGCGCTCCCCTGGAAATGGAGAGGTCCTTGGTTTGATACCAGGATCAGGCGGATTTTTTCAGTTGGCACCAGTCACCTAGCTATGTTTGGAGACTGGTGTTTGTCCTTTGTCCCCCTTGTTCCTCTTCTCCAGGGATTAATATCATTATTCTTGTCCAGCTCACTTGCACCTTTGCATTAATCGCCTTCCTGTTTTAGGGGCGAAGCTCCTTAGGGTCTAATACAATCTTGTGCGCAACAAAGACGAGGACAAAAGCAGAGAAGAGGACACAACAAGGCGCAACTTTCAACTGAATTTTATTGAAAACGTGTTCCGGTAGATATAGTCTCAACCATCGTCACAATGACAACAAAACGACAAACACCATCACAGAGCATAACTGGGAAACAACACTATCTCATTCTCAGGAAAAACAATTCCTTCTCCGATAATGCAACCGACGGCACAGCAACACACATGTCTCCTAAATAATCAATGTGCTCGGCTTCTATGATTTCGCGTGTTACCGCTGACTTGCATTCCCCAATTTTTACGCATTCATCCAACAGTGGGGTACAACCGCATGTCCTGCAATGCAAGTCCGGCATATATAGTCCACCATTCTTTTTTTGCACGTTGTTATTGTGCTCGCAAAGCCAATCATTTAGACAGCGCCCCGTCTGCCCGACGTAGTGCCTGCCACAGGACAACGGAACGCATTCCGTTGTCCTGTGGCAAGCTTTTGCCACTTGGTGTCGTCTTTATGTGAAAAAGAATGCAGAAGAAACCAGCTTTGGAAATGTACAGGGTAAAAAGGAGCGAATATTAGATAATTCTAGAGGAAGTGTGCTAATATTCGAGGCTAGCACAGGGGTTTTGATAACCAGGACACGCAGGGTCAAATACCGAAGATGGATACAACGTGCAATATATGCAAGAGGGCAATTTGAATGGCAGAGCATGACATTGTGAAATGGCTCATTCACCCGAGGACATCATGAAAAGAGGCTGACTCCCTAAAGGTCCCTGGGATTCTATATGAGGATGGTGAAACAAAACGTTTTAAAAAGCCGAGGTCAGTAGAAGATCACAGGAATAGTGATTAAAATTGAGCGAGAGATTGAGATTAAATCTGTTTAAATTAACTTAAACATAATATAATCTCGAGCTAAAGACACTACTTGGCTAAGGGGCACAAACTTCGCCCGATTTAAAGGGAATGGCTGCCATGCATTCATCCATCCATCCATCCATCCATCCGGTCCATTGCAGGCAGTTCTTTGTTCACGGTGACCTGCTGCAGAGGACTTCCAGTTGTAGCTGACAGGTCCTTGTTGCAGGCGGCTGAACTGGACACAATGTCGGGGGTCCTGTACTGGGTGCGCCTCTTTGCCGGTGGCATCTGCCTGCCCCTGGTGTTTCCCTACGTGGTGTACAAGCTGTACAGACTCAAGTGGGGCTCGCTCAAGACGGGCTGCCTCCAGGACAAGGTGGTCCTCATCACCGGAGCCAGCTCGGGACTCGGAGAAGGTAGGGAGCCGTCTTGGATGCCACCTGTCCTTTCCATAGTATTTCACAATGATATGGTGGTAAATATGACAGATTTGATTGAATGGATAATGGCTCTCCTTGGGGCCAGGGCTATAATTTTCAATTTAGAGAACAGTAAACAGGTCGAATGGGTAGACAATGTGGCACAATAGAGAAAGGATATTCATAAACAATATAGAAAAAACAAAAATAACAGGAAGTAAATTGGAAGGTGTTGGAGGCCTTTTGTTTGGCTTATCTGCCTCCTGTGCATGACTACAATGTGCTGCTGGCAGGTTAGTTTTCTCTGCATGATTCTTGCTGTTGGTAGAATGCAGTAAATCAGTACATGAATTCAAGTTTCAAAGAATTCTTAACTCAAACTGAAAAGCTTGGCAGAGTGGAGCAAGGCAACCTCAACATTGTTTTTTTTATTAGAGTTAATGCATATTACAAGTTACTGGAAAACCATCTGGGCCCATAGCCACTTTGGGCCCATTTTATTAAAATATTATGAGAGGCACTGATATTAAAAACGTTAAAAATACTTAAAAACTAACAGAATGTCGGCTTAAGCAAATAGTTAAGTAATGTGAAGAAAAAAGAGGTCTACCATTACAATCAGTGTAATCTAAAATGGCATTACATATCATGGCACAATACTACCATTGCCTCCTGTTGGATGCCCTGAAAGCTTAAACATGAGCTGAAGTGCTGAGGTCAAGGCTCACAGTCTTCAGTGGTCGTTGCACCACCACCCCTCTCTGTCTTCTTTCTCACTGTCTGCTATCACCGCTCCTCTGTCAGCACCTTCTACATTTTTGTATTTGTCTCACTATGAATACAAAACAACATACAAGTCTGATCCATCAGATAGCAGATTGATTATTGCATTATAGCATCCTGAGGCAGTGCAGAACTTCCTTGATAAAGTAGTTCTCGCTAGATTTATGTTGTCATGCACAGCTTTACGGTTCTAGGGAATGAAGAGATGCCATCTACTCATGCACAGCAGCAGCTTCTGGCCATGACCGTGCACTTTATGGCTGTTTGCTCTCGCAAGACGAATGTGAAGTAAATTTGAAAAAGTTACCCTAGAAAAATAGTCTTTCTTTTCTCACCATGGCACATTACACGTGATAAATACCAGCGGATGTAGTCTGCCATTGTCTGGTTCTCCCCGACCGACATTGACTAGCAGAAGAGTGGAAGTGCGAAGTTGCACAGCAATCGACGAAAAGTGTGTCACGGCCTTAGTGCACGCACGTTCGAGCTTCACAGGTCATCCAACAAGATGGGCTAGTAGTAACAGGCACCATTCGTTTCGGATCATGTGGATTGATTGCTGCAATATTACGTTCCCTGCGTGAAACATTTGCAGCCTTGTTTCCGCAGTTTCGTTTTAAGCTAGAGCAGATTGCGCGAACAGAGTGGCGTTTCTCAAGCCCTATTGTTCCACGTTTCAGCGCTGGCACACAAGTTCTATGCGGCAGGCTGCAAGGTCATCCTGGCGTCTCGACGTGTTGGCGAGCTGGAGAGGGTCAGACAGGAACTGCTGCACTCTGCTCAGGTGAAGGATCTGCCTTCTTTTTCCATGCCGTAGAAAGAGAAAGACCAAAGACGAGTGCAGGGGATTGTTCAGGCTGCAAGACGTTAGCCGATCTACCAGTGGTGTCAAGACATCTAAGTCACTCGCAGAATGAGAATAGCGGGGAGGAGTTTCAGTTGCCCCGGCTCCGGTCGAGTGCTTGCCACCTTCCATAGTGCTTCGGCATCTCGTCTGCCTTGAGTGTGCACGTGCAGCCAAAGCACGTCAAAAATTGCTTTGTTCTATTACTTTGCCATGGGTGTTTATGGACCATCCAAACCAACATCAAGCATAAACTTCCTTCGGGTCCTCGGTCAGCCATTAAACATTTTATTAGTGAGTGTATTATGGCCATTTAGTCTATAGAGTGTCCCAGCGGGTCTTCCGCCGTGAAGTGAGTTGGAAACATTGGCGCCTGCACATCGAAGCTCTAACTTTTGCCGAATGTGCAACGAATAGGTTGGTTTCAACGCATGAAATTTTGAGGCACGATTCTCTTCCTGTAAAAAAATGAGAGCAAAAAACTTGCCAAAGTCCACATTGGGTGCCCCGAGTCGGCGATGCTTTTAACTTGCGGTGCTAATAGAGTCAATAACTCGGTCGTCTGCAAGCGTACCTAGTGTGGACTTTGGCAAGTTTTTTGCTCTCAGCGTTTACAGGAAGGGAACTATGCCTTGAAATATCGCATGGCAAGACCTACCTCCTTACTGCACATTCAATGCAAGTTTGAGCCTTCGATGTGTAAGCGCCGATTTTTCTGGTTCGTTTTACGGCGGAAGGTCCGCTTTGGGTTGCCCTATATATCATCTGATCTGCAGTCTTCAAGACACCCAGCTCTTTATGTCATCGATGGTCATCACTTATTGTGGATCTTCTGTGTCTCTGTCATCTTTATCTTTTGTCCTAAATGGCCACGGGTCATCTTGAGGTACCAGTTTCTTGGACCTATTGCTCCTTGTGGTGGGTGTCTACGAACCGTCTGAACCGGCATCGAGCGCGAACTGTCTCCTGGTCCGCAGCCCTCGAGGCGGCATGCCCCGGCCGTGGTCCAGCTCGACTTGGCCGACCTGACCAACATCCCTGACAGGGCAGAGCAGGCGCTGCAGATCCACGGAAGGGTAGACGTCCTGGTGAACAGCGGCGGCATCAGCTACCGCGGCGAGGCCAGCGAGACCTCCATCGAGGTGGACGTCAAGCTGATGATGGTCAACTACTTCGGACATGTTGCCCTCACCAAAGGTGACCAGTTGACGGAAGGAGCTGGGAGAAATGACAATTCCCATCCAAACCACAATTACTTTTTCTATTTTTTTTAGGAAACATTGTGTTACAGTTATGATTTTCGGGGATGAACTGGATAAATACAAAATGTCCCCCCCAAAAAACAACAACATTTCCTTCACCGCAATTGTTAACTATGTATCGCTGAACGCTCGTTCTCTGCCTAAATATAGCACTAACGATTTGAACTAGTTGCCGGAGTTTCAGAACTAACCGTTATCTTTTTTTGAAAGTTATAAGTAGGGTTGAGTGTTTTCGAATAGATCCAAAAAACGCCCGTCGGTAAAATTTTTATCAATTCAGGTTTATCTGATAGACAAATTTCAATGTACCTATCCAGAAAAAAAATTGTAATTTGTTTTGAGGAAACAGCTACACTGTTTCCTTTCAAATCTCAGAACCATTGACAAAAGGGATCTTACTGCTTGTCTCATCAAGGTTCATTCAGGACAACAGGTCATTGTACTTTTGGGTCACTGCATGCTTCTTAGAGGAAGGAGGGGATGTGTTTTTATAACCGTGAAAGCTATGAATGATAGAGATTTCATGGGGGGGGGGGGGGGGGGGGGGGGGAGGGGAGGGGAGGGGAGGGGAGGGGAGGGGGGGGGGGGGGGAGGGGAGGGGGGGGGGGAGAGAGAGAAAGAGGACAGGTAGTTAAAGCTTCTATGCTACACCATTTACCACTGTTCCCTGTGCAGCCACAGGGTAAAGGCTAATGGACAGGATGGGATTTATACGAGCTTCCCAGTGACTACCTCCAGGATTTTATAGAATTTAAGGTATCAATGTTTGTCGAAGCAACACTCGTTTCCAACTTTTGTTGTGGGATAAATTAGTACTGTATAGACCACTTACAACATAACCGCTTATAGTGCAGGACCGGGTATAACGCGGCTTTTTTAAACCACCGGTTCGCCTCCCATAGAACTCCATG
Organism: Ixodes scapularis; assembly: GCF_016920785.2. Taxonomy (NCBI): domain Eukaryota; kingdom Metazoa; phylum Arthropoda; class Arachnida; order Ixodida; family Ixodidae; genus Ixodes; species Ixodes scapularis. The sequence continues at coordinate 77,365,018 of NW_024609881.1, read as the reverse complement.
TAATTACATAGCGCATAAAATGCAGGCGCGCGAAGGGAAATACCGGTTATAGTGCGGTTTTCTGAACAGCCCGGCGACCGCGCCGGGCTGTTCCGAAAACCGCACAGTGTCGCACAGAGCACGCTTCCCTGTGCGACACTAGATAACGGCGCGAGCCGCATGCGGCACTCGCGGGGCAAGGAGGTTGCTCGAAGAAGCGGGGAGAAGCAAAGAGAGAGGCTTCAGTTGGCATAGCGAAGGAGGGATGCACGCACGTGTCGTTCACGTGCGTGCGTCCCTCCGATGCGTTGGAAACAACCGCAACGACAGACCAATCGCAAGTCGAGGAGAAGTGTTCGCGCGTGTTGCATGCCGGTTGCAGGGCCGGCCGGCCGGCTGCTTCTATCCGCAAACATGCCGTCGGTTTTGATCGTCGACGTAGACGGCATGGTAGAAGCTCATCGTTCCGCGTAAAAGCGTTATCCTTGACTGTGAATTTTCGTTGTGTGTCGCTGTGATAACCCAGCGCGTACTAGAAGGGAAGATCCACCTACTCGTGCAGCGATGTTGTGGCGGCACTCTCAAGACGGCAGAAATGCCTGTGTCGTCATGTTTGTTTACTTTGACTACAGTGGTGCATTCTAAGCGTTTGTGTTTTCGAACATCGCCCGGATTTCTTATTTGGAGCATTTCATGCCTGTGCTCAATTTGAAGGTATTATCGGTGCGTACTGTATAAAGGATGCGAATTTTCATGTGTTTTCATCGCCGGAGAAAAGTGATTAGGGTTAGCTATCCTGAATGCTCACCAACGTTCGTCCGCAACCTGCGACGCCGTTAAAAGGCTGCGCCAGGCAAAAGTCGCTCATTTCTTTCAAAATGTGTGACACACTTGAGAGAGAAGTGTAATAGTCTGGTTAAATAAAGACTTTCCTCAAATTAAGCTTTATTTTTCATCTAACATAAAATAAATTCTTTTACAAAGGTAAGATGTCTGATGGCATGCACTTTGGCCTGAAAAATTGATGTTTTGGTTGTAGCGCGGTACCACTTATAGTGCGGATTTTTGCGACTCCCGCAACATACGTTATATGCGGTCTACACTGTATTGCCAATGGCAATGGCACCAACACCAAATCCCGCTGAAGAAGTATTAACTGACACAAGCACATTCTTTTGAATGTCGCACACGTCTACACCCGGATATTATTCACTTATATTTTTTTTAAATCAAGAAACACTAAAATTAACATAAAAATTAAGCTCTAAATTTCCGAGAATTGGGAATCAAACAAAAACTAGCTCCGATAAACTCCGAATTTTCGGCAAAAAACAAAGCTCCAGAAAACGCCCTTTATATTTGACGAAAAATAAACCCCGAAAATATGGAATCCCAGTTATAAGTGATGTTCTGAAATTCTCGATGGAAAAATGGCAGGCGACAGACCTCCCGAATACGTAACGCTGATTGGTGCCAGTCGGCGAAAACAGGCCCCATTTTCCCACTTTTGACGGATCTAATGCTTACTTCTGAAACTTTGGCAACTGGTTTGGACCGCTAGCGCTACATTTGAGCGGAGAACGAGCGTTTGGCGATGCAGTTTATTTTTGCAGAGAGAAAAAAAAAAGCATGGTAAGATTTTTGGGGAGACATGCCGTACACGGATTTTCGTCTCGTTAACATTATTAGACTCGCATTATGGTCGATGTTTAGCGGGAACCGAGCCGTCTGCAGTAAGGAGACGTCGCGGTACCACACTTTCTCGGCGTCTGCGGTGCTTCGATCAAGCCGTGTTCCCGTCCTTTCGTCCGCAGCCGTCCTGCCCAGCATGCTGGAGGCGAAGGAAGGCTGCATCGTGGCCATCAGCAGCGTCCAGGGAAAAGTCGGACTCCCCTTTCGATCCGCATGTGAGTCCGGTCGTCGTCACACCGACGCTCGTTTCGGTCTCGTCCGAGGCGGGAAAGTGGAGGTCGGGAACTGCGCACCGATTCTGTTGGGGGAGTGTGCGACGGCTAAAGCGGGCATGCCGCTCTGCCTTATGGTAGCCGGTTGGCAGTGACAACGATGACAGTGCCCACGTTACGTCTGCACGGCAGAGCGCGCTACCGCTGTCGCCTCTTCAAATGGGCCCGCGGCGTTTTGGCCAGGTCTCTGCATCTTCCCGCGGCTTCGTCGGTCGGTCTTGCTCCGGAGTAAAGGTTTAGGCACCTCAACGTTCGAAGACATATTTGTGTCCGGCGTTGCCCCGTGTGTGTTTTCGCATCGTTTGACTCGGTGGAGTTGCTCGAAGCGCGGTTTCAGTTCTGTCCCCTGCAGTTGTGAGCGGCTACGTGCCGCCGTATCTTTCGCTTATCCGCGCTATGACGTGCCTCTGCGAAGCGCTTGTGTATTGGGTGGTCCGGAAGTCGTCACGGGACATTGCCAGCGCCAGTAGGTGGTAAAATGTGCATGAGAAGTATTGTTTGCACTTATTACCAAATTGGTCTTCGCTCGCTGGCGAATCGAGAGACGTACTGCAATCGATGCAATCGCGTTTTTTTTTTGTTGTTTTTGCCAGTGCATGGAGTGCATTTCTGTTCTCCATTTCTGGGTCTTGTGCAAAAAAAAGTTAACACCAATGGTAGCTTAGAGTGTTTCGTTCGGCGCTGCGCCGGGGGTAACGGGCAGTCCAAACAGGACACGGCAGAAGCCTCGCTCCGCAAGAAAAGCATACACTTCTCTCAAAAAACCTAAAAGTTGCGGTGCGCGCATGCATCCGTTTTTAGCTTGGACATAAACCATGCAAACACCACGGCTTTCCTCCTCGTCTCCTTGCCGTTGTCTCTTCACCTTTCTTGTTTATGGGAGATTGGGGGACAGACGACAACGCCAGAGGCCTTGATGACAGCCAGCAGAGCGTCTGAGTGGCTGTCCAGACCCACGTGATCAGCACGCTTCAAAACCTCTCTTCAAGAACGAAGGCAGAGGGAAACTTCCCCCTGGCAAAGAAAATCGTATGAAAGCGGACCGGGGTACAGCACATGCCATGAATTTAGTAAACACGGCTTCTGCTCTGTCCCGTTTGGACAGCCCTTTAGCTGACCTTGGATTAGAATCTGAGGTCGGCTGCTGCACACATCTATGCGAAATTCTTCTGCTAGGAGCCGCACTGTGGTGCCACCATCTTGTCGCAGGGTTTCAGTTGAATGTGTGCTTCTGCAAGGCTCTCTGCTATGCTATTTATTGATGGCGTATTTTATGCGGCACTGCAGCGTTATAGTGGGTAGTCGTTGCAAGAGTGAGCATTTCTGTCTGCTCCTGAGCTCAACTATATCAGCAATAGACCGTTCGCAAATAAGAGCGTCTCTGGTGTCGTGCGACGAAAACCCGCATTTCCGCCATGTCTTAAAGGCCGACGACCAGACTCGAGATTCTGCAAGGCAGAAGACCCTCCTCTCCATGCCCTCAAGCGAGGGAAGCGAAGGATGGAAAGAAGGGACCAAGAGGGGCGGGCGTAGGTGGAAAGGGTAGGAGGGAGAGGAGGAAGCGAGCGAAAAGTGGAAAGCGCGAACTGGTCGTCTGTCTTTAAGTTGCTCGAACCGACGGTGTAATTGTATGCAGGATATCCGAGCGAGCATTCGCATGACTGGGGTCTCACGGAGTTCAGTCGGCGGAGTCTTTCTTTTCGTGCAACACGTTGCGCGACCTTCGTCACACGAAAGGCAGAGAAGAAGAACAAAAAGGCACTCTGCAGCTTGATGCTGCTGGCTTTAATCCTTCCCCAAGAGGATGGAGAGCAATCACTCTTACAAGACAACGGACATCCTGTAGGCCAGTGGCAGATTCTCCGTGGCTGCCCACGGGCTCGGGGGATTGGCAAACGTCCCCGACGCGGCGTACGTGACCTCTAAACTTTATGACATTTAATTCCCTCCTCAGAAAAACGCTCCATCTTGTGGATAGACCAGGGGTGGCCAGAGTGACATAGGGTTAGAGCCGCAGACATAACACGAAAATTCAGAGAGCCGCAGGAGGAAAGCAAAAAGGGGGCGGGGGGCTTTTAACAAGAAACAATGTGAAGGGAACAGTCTTTCCCAAAGAGGACAAGTATAATTGTCGACTACAACAAACAACACCAGGCAGCAGAACATTTCTTCAACCGCTAAGCAAAAATGATTGCATGGTTTGCTAGCCACCACTGGTACGCGGTTAGAAATTCCTTCTAGAACAATAAAAGAAACAGGCTCGCTGGACACACATGTGTCAAAAACCACTCCAGCTGCATGTACGTAATGTAGGACAAGACTGCCAAAAGTGTTGGCTTTTTTTTTTTTTTTTTTTTAATCCTAGAATGTTTTTTTGTTTTGGGGTTGGAATTATCAGTGGGCAGACGCAAAGCTAGCTGCCTTTGTCTCCACTGCACTGTTTGAATGCAAATGCGTCGTTCCGCTTTCTAGCTCATTCAAACAGTGCAGTGGAGATAAAGGCAGGTAGCTTTGTGTCTACCCACTGATAGTTCCAACCAGAGATCGGTGTTCTCATGTCACTGCACGCTCTCACTTCCTTCTCTCCCTCAATTTCTGCCCACGTAAACATCCTGTAGAAAGGCAATTTTATGATCACATTAATAAGGCATTGCACTCGCTTCACGATGCACAAGCGGCAACCCCGAATGCGTTTTTAACTACTACTCACGAATATACCTTCGAGGATTTCAGTTAGTTCCGGTTTAGAAGCGGACATTGTTTCGGACTGCGCTTTTTGGGAAGACAAGTGACTTCGCAGACGTCAAAATAATTTTTTAAATATTTTGATAGTGGACGTTGAAATGGGTGTTCTTACCAGTTTTTAAGGATATCTTTCCCGTCATTTGTGTCATGTTGCGTTTTGGATTATTGCTTGTGTACGAGAGCCCTTTTGTGCACCAAAAAGGAGACTGGGAGATCGTTATGCGCATTGGAAAAACAACAAATATTGATGTCAATATGATGCAAGCATCAGTGTGAAACCCAACCTTATAGACCCTTTTACTGTTTACAAACACAAGTTGTCTCTTGCCCCCTTAAGAGACTTCCGTTCGCTCCATTTCGGCAGGTTTTCAAAGCTTGTTGATGTCACTATTTGTGGGCCGACGAAGTTCTACAGAAATCACAAAGTCGGGGACCTAGCGAGGTCCTTCTGCCATGCTACGAAGCAGAGAAGAGTGGATTGGTTGTCTTATGGGAGTATTAAAAAATCTTTAACAAATCTCTCGCTCACCGTTTTTTTTAGCTAATCACTCGGGATAGTGTTCATAAATGATCTCATAAACGTTGCAAGAAGCTGTGCTATGGCGGGGGTTGTTTGCCCTCTCATTCGACCAGAAGTTTACGGGGATGTCAATTGCCAACAACACTTCCTTCCGGCACTTTCAATAAACGGGTCTATAAATTTGGGAAAGAGCACATAGGAGAACTAGAATATTGGGCTTCTGTCTACTTCGTTTAACATCAACTGGTAAATCTACCATACACGTGGACCGTTCTCTGTGGCCAAACAATCAAAGGTATGAGAGCATGTGTATGAATGCCGATCAAAGCCGTGCACGCACGCCTTCCCTCTCATCGAAAACGTTGCATGAAGTTGCCCACGGGTGTAGTGTGTGGGGAAGCAGACAAAGATTCAATGTGTACTTACTTGGTGGTTATCTCACTTTCTCGTGGAGCAGTGGATCTCCAGATATGGGCAGCTTATGCGAACTTTCCGATCTCAAACTGCACAAACGTGCCCCCTTGCAGACGCCGCGTCGAAGCACGCGACCCAAGCCTTCTTCGACACCCTGCTGTCGGAAGTGGCGCACAAGGACATCCACGTGTGCGTCGTCTCGCCGGGCTACATCCGCACCAACCTGTCGGTGAACGCCCTCACCGGCAGCGGCTCCACCTATGGAGGTACGGTTCTTTCCGTCTGCCCGAAGCGGGGGCGTCCAAACGTTCCCGCTCTGGGAACGTTTGGACACCCCCCTGCTTCACAGCTTCCGTGACGAAGCATCTGCATTGCTGTGCTTTTCTTTGTGCTTTATTTCGGAGGCACGTCTGCTTTGACCTGGAGCGGCGTGTGCTTGATGACATATTTCTATGGCCATCTTTCGGGCGCAACGCCGCCGCCGCCTTTTCGTGTAATAAAACGTATAAGGCTTTTGCCTTAAAAAAAAAAAGAATTCCGTTGCCCCTTAAGCTGATTGTGCTGTGGGTGTTACGCACTCGCTGGACCTATCGACGCCCTCCCTTGTAATCATGTGACTAAAGATAGACATGGGACCGATCCGCCGACGAGCATGTAGCTTCTGCCACATACTGTCGGCTTAAAAACAAAAGGAGTATGGGGTCCTTCCCGAAAAGGAACTCTTGAGCCCGTCACACAAAGAGCGGTCCACGAATCCAGGTCAAGCGATAGAAACAGCCTCTTTCGGTGCTTGTTTACTGGCAGCGCGACTCATCCCTGTTGTTCAGGTTTAGGGGGTTACAAGCCGCTTAGATGCTTAGCATGCGAGACGGATGCAAAGAAGTGAGAAGAAAATTGGAGGGGGAAACGAAGGAAAATAGACTTCTTATGACAGGAAGAGTTTATTTTTGTTCGACGGGCTTTACCTCTTTGCTGACCACGGGAAAAGTAGTAATTTTCTAAGGATTCGTGCAACCGCTTTTACTGCCCTAGCTAGTGTGCGTGTGGAACACTATGGCACATGAAGATGTGGCCAATTAGTTGTTCTTTAAAAAAAAAAAAAAAGCAATAATTGTTTTAATGTAAAATTCAATTTCTTGAAAATACAATGTCTGTGCGGAAGGTGTATAAACGTATAAACACCGGAACTTGTACAGCTAATGTCAAATTAAATGACGAATAAAAAAAACTTCAGAATATGAAAAATGTGCCCCACACCCACGACTTTGATTTTTGAAAGTTGGTGTACTTTAACTGACATTGTCTATTTTTGGTTCGTCGGAGAGTTAGCCTCTGTAATGCGTGTGCTTTTCAATGAATGATGAACCAATGCTCATATTAGTGAAACACAGGTAGCACACCTCACATCCCCTGCAGAATACTTTCTTTGTGGTCTACCTTGGCTTTGTCAAAGCCTTGATTTTAGTTACTTCATACAGTCTAAGGTCGTTATAACAAACCTTGATTTTGACCAAGATTTCGGTCTGTTGTAAAAGGAGTATGTTGTATGCAGATATGAAGTTAAGTGAAATGGTATGTACGCGAAAAACAACCGAACTTCACAAATAGGTATGTTATATCCAAATACCTGTTGTAACCAGGTCTGTTTTAATGAGCTTAGACTGTATTTAGCATTTTTGCCCACCCTGTTGGGATCATAAAATGTGCATGCCGCCTCAGGACAGCATTGGAGATTACAGTGATGCTTACCGACAACCATCCGTTAAGCGACACCTATGAAATCATTTAAAATGTCCCCAGAGCTCTTGAGGTCTAAAGATGTGCCACAATACAGTTAAATTATTTAAATAATGCCATCATCGTTTTGAAGACTGATGCAAGCAGTTAGCCGTCTTAGACAAGTGCAACCACTGTTCCCAGGACTATTTTTGACAGCCCACCAACTTGTGATAAAGCTCAAACCTACGTTGAAACCGAAATTACAGTTCTTCGGCTATCCACGAGATTGTGGAACATAATTCTCCACACTAAACTTAATTTCTTGATGGCACTTGGAAACCATTGAACACCGGTGATCAATGGCCTATGGGCACGGTCAGGAAAGAGCGAAGGGATGACACGGACCCAAAAGGGTCAACTTTTGAACCTTTGGCTCAATATGAATGAAATTTACTGTATATACTGGCAATTGCAAGGCAGGATGCAGTGCAAAGTTTCATCCGCATATATAAGTTGTGAAATAAATTACCTAGTCGTTTTTTATCAGAAACACACTGACATTGTTCAGGAAAACTATCATTGAAAACTAATGTAATACTGCCCATTATTTTTCTTCACTAGATATGCAGCAGAATGCCTGGAGAGTGGAACTATGTAGACAAAATATCCAAAAAGTAATTTATTTTATGGTAATGTCGCGCTGAAAAGTCAAATAAGTTGTTTTCCCTTTTATGTGGTCGACAAAATATTAACATCTTTGATGAAAGACATCCACAAGGTAAAAAAAAGCATTGCTACAGCGGCATTGCCCATTCAACACCAGTTAGGAAAAACAATGAGTGAGCCTTTCCTTTTATCTTGTTATCAAACAATAGTTTTCCTTAAGTAAAATTTATGCCAAAAAGTAAAACGGAGAAAAACGTATTCAAGGTTAACCATTTTGTTCTTAGCCCGAGACTGAGGCAGGAAAAGAGGAAAGTTTCGAAGTAGAAGAAAAATGAACAGTCGAGGACACGTCTCTAACACAGCTCTGAGCTGTGTTAGAGACGTGTCCTCGACTGTTCATTTTTCTTCTACTTCGAAACTTTCCTCTTTTCCTGCCTCAGTCTCGGGCTAAGAACAAAATGGTTAACATCCACCAGCTCGCCTGCGCAATCACTACATTATCATAGTATTCAAGGTGCCATATTTTGTGGCACTTAAAGGGGCGGTGCAACGATTTTCGGACTTTGGTCAAAGATTTCTGGAAGTTTTCCCCTGACACTTCTGAAGTAAAGAACAGAAAACCGATTTCGCCTGCGTCTCCTAGTTTTTGCGTAAAAAAAAGATAAAGATTGGCCTTTCGGGCACCCCTCAACTCACTCCCAGTCTTCAGGGTCACACCTTGTCGCGCTCCCAGTGACGTCATTCGGAGTGCCGTGTAGCTTCCCGTGTGCTATCTCGGAGGACGCTTCCCCTCCCTCTCTCTGCGTGCATTAGCGGGTGCTATGCTGCGGCTTAGAGCCGAGCGAGGTCACGTAATCTTTCCGCCGTAGTTCCTTCGGCTGCCAGTTGGGGCTGCAGGTGGGGGAAAAAGCTCGACTTTTGCTTTGCGATTATGCAGCGGAATCGCGACATTTTTAATGTAGGAAGTGTTTTCTCTATCCTCTGGGACACGATAAACAACGTAAAAATGACGAGATGCAAATTCTTTTAATCATAAAATCGTTGCACCGCCCCTTTAAGGTGTCCTTAAGTGCCACATTTTTTTCCCCAAAAGTACCCTAAAAGTGCCATATTTTTTTATTTTGCATTTTTATTCCTCTAGTATTACACATATAATTTGAAAAGTTTATTACAAAAAAAATCAGCGGAGGCGAAAAAATTATTTGCTAACTAATACAAGTGCTGTCATCTATGATCAGCGCCGCGAAACTGCTAGGACAAGCCTTGTTTGTCCGTAAAATTGAGGGCTACCGAAAAAACCACTGGACGAGCTGAGCTCGTCCATGGCATTTTTAGCCCAAAAATGGCCGACGAGCTCAGCTCGTCCAAGGCACTTAAGGGGCTAATAAACCAAAAATAATTTATGAAAAAAAAATGTATATGCAGTGTAAACAAATGAAACTTTCTAAGAATATTCTCTAGATGTTGGCAGATGTAAATTTAGCATTTTTCAAAAACTATTTTTTTGATGGAATTCTTTTTTTTTTCTGGGTAGTGTTTTTCTTTAAAGAGGCCATGAAATCAATTTTGAGCTGGGATGAATGAATTCAGATTGGGATTTAACTAATCACACATCGTTTAGTGGACAAAAAAAAAAAGGTAGAAAGTCAAAAGCCTGCTTTTTGGTACAAAAATTTGAAAGCGTAGCGGACTGTTTCGTACCACCTTTCCTTAGGAAGCTCTCCGCCTTTTCGCTGTGATACATCCGCGGTACCCAAAGCTGTTCAGTCGGTCGCAGCTCACGCATTGTACACGAGCACTGCGTCTCTATACTATTTCAGTGTACTCCGTTCGCCCCCGAGCTGACAGTGTAGTGGGAGCTACGCGCTTGCCGGTCCAATCGGCCATTTACCTCTCATCACCTGACCCCATTCTCCGCGCAAGGGTATACGCGAGGGAGCGTGATCATGTGGCAAAAGATGGAAATGTAACTGTCCCAATGAGCACGTGGCTTCCACACCACAGTCAGCTTAGGAGTGAATGGAGGATAGTTGCACACAGTACTGCGGACTTTCGTCCGAATTTTGAACGACTGTCTAGTCTTCTGGGGGAGAATGGCGATGGTGCAGGTACACAAAGGTCGGTCCGAGCAAGAGCAGAGTTTCTCCTTTCCTTCCTCTTGAACTGCTAGCGATATACTCTTGCCCTTGTACCTTTGGCAACCCTGCGCAATTTGTGAGTTCAGATAAGAAGGAAGAAGTTGAAAAATCATTTCATGGCCCCCTTGATGGAATTCTTTTCTGGGACTCTTTGCGTATTTCTGTTTGACCACCCTTGCACTATACTCTAAACCAGAATGTTAAATAATCAACTTACTGATGATGATGATGGGAGTTAACCGTTTTGTAAAGTATTGCGCGCTTCATTTCGTCAGTGATGGACGAGACAACGGCAACTGGCATGGCTCCTGAAGAGGTAGCAGACGCAGTCCTGGAGGCGGTGGTCAACCGGAGGACGGACGTGGTGGTGTCGGCCATGCTGCCTCGCGTCGTCATGATGGTCAGGGTGCTGTGGCCCTGGCTCTACTTTGCAGTCATGAAGAGCCGGGCCAAGAGGCTCAGGCTCCAGCAGCAGCGGACATCTGCCCAACACAGCAGCTGAAGGTTGCTCAGCCATGCCGAGGGCAGCCGACACTGCTGAAGGCTGCCCAGGCATGCTGGGGTGTCGGCGAAGGCTGCCGAGTGTCTCAAGGGTGACCTTCGCTGGCATCGCTGAAGGCGACGACGTTGCATTGCAATGGCGTCCCCGTTTAAAACGATCAAACCACGGTGCAGTGACTTTGTGTTGCTGAAGACTGCTGAGCACTAAGAACTGTCAGACCAGGCTGTAGAATGTCTGCATTGCTGAAGATCGTAGAATGCTACTGCAACATCATCTTCACTTAGAAATGTCAGACCGACCTGTAGACTGCATCGCTGATGATTGTGGCACCCTGCTACAACAGCGTCCTTGTTTAGTCTAATCCATGGTGCAATGTGTGTTGTGTCGCTCAAGATTGCAGTCCTTCTGCACTGTCATCCTTGTTCAAAACTGTGCGTCAATGATACGGCATTCTTGCATTGCTAGAAGTTGGGAGTCTTACTGGAGTTATATTGCAGACTGAAGAAGGCAGGACTGCATTACAGTATTATGCTACGATAAGCAATCAGCGGTGACCTTGGACATTGCTGTGACCCGTTAGAATTTGTCATCAGCAGAGGAACAAGGAAAACCAACAGCAAAGCACCTTCAGGTCGCCATCATCAAAAGCGGAAGCAAAAAATTGCTCGACAAGTCAACTTCACCAGCAGGGCTGAATGTCGCTGTAAAGAGTTCTAGTTATGGCAGTGGATGAGTGCTGAGGAACGTTGCAGCATGAAAGAAGCTTTTCGCTGATGCTGCTCTAGGTACAGAAGCTAGTCTCTGTACTTCAACTGGCCAATGGTATTTTTGTTCTTTGTAGTTAATGATTTTTTTCTATTTGATCACACTTTTTGTTTTTGAACTCCGACAGAATGTGTTTAGATGGCAGTGATAACGTTGGGGGTAGTGTGTCCATGTCACCGAAAAGTTGTGGCAGAGAACTGTGGTGCAACTTTCACTAATATAAGGGAGAAGAAAGTTTCCATCTTAAGGGTGGCTAAAAAATCTGCTCAGATATGTGGACAATGATTTGCCAAGGATTAAGATCTAGGCATGTTTATAGGGCATTTGGGAGAAAATGTTAATTGTTTTTCCCACTGCAAAAATAAAACATGTATCGCCGAACGCTCGGTCGCCATCCAAATGGTGTGCTAGGGGTTGGGATGAAACGGATGCCAAAGTTTTAGAGCTTGGTGCTATCCAGATAAAAAGTTTTATGAAATTTCTGGGAGTATTCAATGAGAAAAGGGTGCCTGTTCCTGGTAGCTTACGCTATTTGTCTCCATGTATTTGGGGAACTGTTGGCCGCCATTTTCTCACTAAATGTTTTCGAGCATCTCTTATATCTTTCGATTCAGGTGCTGCTAAGTAACCTTGACATCCACTACCCAGAGACTGAGTGGTCTGCAATTTGTGCTTTATTCTTGCAGTTGGAGAAACATGCATTATATTTCTCTCAAACGTCCTGCGTTTTGCTTAGTAAGAGCTTTCAAGCTCAAGTCTCATTTATGGTGCTAAGCAACTTCATCTAGTGGTATTCGGTGGTGCCAAAAAATGTTGCTGAGCCACGAAGAACGGCAAATACCCAGAGCCGAGGACGTTGTAGCATATCACATATCTAATACTGTCCGTCGATCCTACATGTAAACATTCCTAGCATGCGGACAAATCTTCCATTTTTCCTGCATGCGCACACACAGAGAGATCACTTTTATCCCTGGGTGCAGCGGTGTTCAATTTTTCCTCTGCGTGAGGCTTTTCATCCCACTTAGAAATAAAACAACCAGTTCCTGCATGTACGGCATCAAATAAGCTCCGCCAATCGTGTCTGCACTGAACTACAGAGCCGGCAATCCCAGCGTCAGAATTTCAGAGTGGAGACGGTTCTGTAGTTCTGAGTCGCATTGCAAAGGCTTGGCACAGCTCAAAGGTAATTGGGATTGCAGTAAGCTTTTGAGCAGCGTGCACAAAATGTTATACGGTCGATTTATGACTTGCGCAAAAGACGGATGTATTGCGTCAAATATGGACGTGCACCCAGATGCAACAAATATGGATGTGCACCCAGATGCAATAAGCGCCTGCCTGTTGCCCTTGTAATGTTGGAGAAACAAGCAAAGGACATATCAAGTGCTCGCCACAAACTCCTGAGCGCTCCTAGCTCTGGTCGCGATCAACTTTCTGTGGCTATGCAGTCAAAGCTACAGAAGCACAGGCGCTTGCGCATTTCGAACGCCGTTCGAAGCTGTGCAGGCACACTCTCCACTTCATTTGAAACGTCGCAGAAAGTTGTCAGAGAGTATAACCGAGATGCTCCTCCGTGTCGGTTGCTCCTCCGAGCACGCCGGTGCGATGCGGTGAAGCTTAATGCACTGGTGCTAAGTGGTAAAGCCCGCCCAACCTTGGTGCCCCTTCTGTACTTTTGCTCAGACCTAACAAGTGCCCATGCCCCATGTTTTCAAGGTTATCTCTAACCCTTAGGAGGGGGAGGGCACCTGCTCAGTATTTTATGATATCTTCGAGAGAATCGTCTTCGAAACATTTATCGAACTTAAGTTGAGATTTGACCACGACAAACTGTGGTGTGTGCAGCGCAACGACGTTAGTGTGACCAAACGATTGCCAGTCATTGCTATTTCTTCCTTATAACTGAAAGTCTGTCATCTAAGTTATCAGTGAGGTGGGAAGCACTTGTGTGGGGCACTAACCTAAGCAGGAAAATTTAATAATCAACTATACCGCTTAAAAAAAAAAAAAAAATCTGAAAAAACATTGATTTTGTGTTTGCTCTAACAGTGTCACAGTGTGCATTTATTCCCAAACATATATTTTTATGCGTGTTCGGGTTCATAAGCGTGCTCAATACCTTTTGGCCGAGTTTTGACAGACGTCAATGTGCAGCGTTTGGCGAAACCCCCCTTGAATTGCGAGATCCCTTCCAAGATCGCCAGGTGTCGATACTTCCACAAAGAGTGTTTGTGATGACTGCGTGTTTGAGCGTACAAAGGTTAATGTGAATCGTTTATTTACAAACAATGCGACCACCGTGCCCGCCTACTAGATGACTATGATGCGACGACCTTGTCGAGGAAGGTGTCTATTTGGTCTTGGTCCTTGAGCCCCATAAAACGGTCCGTTTCCTTGCCGTTCTGGAACATGATTACCGAAGGCACCGCCTCCACCTGAAATTAACAGGACGCGTCTCAGAGCACGTAAACCATGTCTCGTCGAGGAAACTCTAAACGCTGGTTCGCAGATTTGTGTTCCGGTGCGATCGAGTGAGTGTGCTGTGCTTGATCATAACCGCTTCCGTGCACAACCCGGGAATCCTGAGTTTCAACTCTCCCTCCCTTGCCCGTTTCAATCTGGATGAGCATCATATCGACACGTAATGCACGTTGCATCTCAAAACCAGTTAGCATGAAAGACTAGGACAAGTAGAACACTGGAAAGGACAAGTTGCTTGTCTTGTCCATTCTCCTACACGTCCTTGTCTTTAGCGCTAACTGTTTGAGATGTATGACCAACTAGGCCATCGACTTAAATCGTCACATATTAAAGACCCCAGGCTAGTCATCGTACTGCACTGGCTAAATTTCTCACGGCGTAAACAAGTGTCGCCATACCTCGAAAGCAGACTGACCTTAAACATCTAAATATTTTTATTTCTATTATTTTCTAGACTGGCGCCATTTATCATGTACACCCCTGAAACACTTCCGATCTGCCCGTATATTTCTTACATTTTTCCGCATCGCTGTTTCACTGCGGGCTCGAAAGAATTCCGACAATGTTATAAACAACCGTCTCGTAAATTGGGTAGCATTGATTTGATCTCGCAGGCCCTGCAAAACGTTCACTCTAGTCGGACGAGGAATAGAGGGATGAGCTCGTTCCACAAAGCCCTTCGCTCTTTCCGCTTTGGCAGAGAAAATGCTGGAGAGGCGGAAACAGCCAATCATGGCAAGCAGAGAACTTCCAGGAAGGGGCCTGTCTGGATATTTTAAACCCGCAACAAACCAGAGCCGTATATGTAGAGAGTTTGGCCATTCGTTGGAAGTATAGGAGACAAATGAGGAGGCGCCATTGGCCGAAAGCGGGCTGGGCGTGCTCCAGGGCGTCTTCAGAAATTCGAATGTGGCCAACCAGAAGCCGGAAATAATACCGTGGCGGTGGTCGCGAGAAAGAAACTTGATAAGTGCACCGGAGTAACTCTCAGTGACTGAAAATATGGTGCACATGATGTGTCAATCGGGGCCATCCAAAATCATGTTGGAAGGGTGCAACTAGCGGAACGATCGACATAATCCGTACGCCAAGCGCCGGGAGTCTGCTGTCCGAGCGGTCGAACTATGTCCAAGCAGAACAAAGTTGAGTGGCGCATTCGTTTCTTACATCTCTTTGCACGATCACGATCGAAACATCTTGTGCACCTTATTTTCAACCACGAAGGGTTACTACACTTCATTCTTACGCACTTATTAAAACCATATATGAACATATACCTTTGATTAAAACAGTTTCTCGCTACCACCGCTAGGGAATTCTTTTAGGCTTCTGGTTGGCCAAAAGAGCATGCCAAGCCCACTTTCTGCGTCTGGTGCATGCCCCGGCTCTGCCCGCACCTCCCATTAACCAAACCCTCTGTATACACGACTCTGCAACAAACTATACAGTTGTACGTATATCGGAAGTGTTCTGAGGCTGCCCAACAGGTGGCGCTGGCGTGATCTCTCGTTGTAAGTGAGCACGGCACACTCGGGTCGCACTTTAACAGAAATATGTGAACCAGCCTTCCAAATCCTGTTTGGGAGATTTAGGATGGTCTCGGACGCTGTCGGAAGCATTGCTCCGACATTCGAGCCGTTGCCGTGCAAGGGCCGTAGCACGACCAATCTTAATTGTGCACATAACGTTTCCGACGACATCGTCGCCGCACGTGGTACTTTGCACTTTTGAGGATGTTTTGCTGCTTTTACGTAGGATCGATCCCTATTTCGATTTAACATTACTTCATACATTGATGGCATCATCCACCTAGACGCGCCGTGCCGGTCTGTGGATTCCATCGGTAGTAGCGTTGCATTGTCCGTGGCTTTTCGGCGGTGCTCGCCTTCTACCATTTTCTCACACTTTAGATAGAACCAAGCCTTTGTTCCTTAAAATTGTCTTTCAATTTCACTTTTTGAAAGCGCAACGGCAGTCTGCTGCGATTGCAACTTAGTGCTAAAGCTAGCCTCCTCTCTCTTTCGCGCGCACCTTTTAGCACCGAGCATTTCTTTCGGAATAGCTCTAGTATCGTAGAAAACTGAAAGCTCGCTCCGCTGTTACTAGCACGCTTGTACCGGTTTTGTAGTGCTCCACTGTAGACTCGACCACAGTAGTACTCGTAGGCGACGCACGCTTTAGAAGGCAAGCAATGGCCATCCGGTCTCTTTAGCCACATGGCCGCTGGCAGGATGAAAACGGTGGGGCATATTTTTCGGACGCCCAGCGCCCAGCATGCGCTCGTTCCCTTCCATCGTGCTTTGGCTGCACGCGCGTGGTCGAAGCCCGCGAAACGCCGAAGCATCGTTGAAGGCGGGATGCTCACACAACCGAAGGACCTCCCCTGTGGTTCTCATTCCGTCGGCGGCTACAGAGCCGTTCAACGAGCTGTGTCACCATTCTCTTTCATCGTAACGTGTAAATAGCATTTAAATTTGTTACAAAAGTTTGCGGTTCGTATTCAAATTCACAATGGCTGTTTGTGTGCGTTTTACAGAAGGAAATGAAAGGCCGGTTCGCGCACTCGCATGTGCTTATGATCGGAGGGGCTAGAAAACCCGTTTTAAGCCTCAAGACGCCTTGCGACCGGCTGCGCAGCCGGTCGTAACGAAATTTCTTGTGTTATATTTCCCTTTTGGGGGGGGGGGGCTTGGAAAAAACTTTTGTCTATGTTTTGAACGACTGTCTCTCGTAGACGGTACGGGCGTTTGTTCTCACAAATGCCGCAGATCCTCCACTCTAGTGAAACGCAGTTCCGGCACCTTGACGGTGTCGGCATGCCGGTGCGTTCCATTGTCGTAAGACATCGCAAGCTCGGTCTTAAGCAGATGCAAGTGTGCAAATGAGCCTTTAGTCTCCATCAGAGTGTGGCGACAAGTGTTTACGATATAAAATGGATAATCGGACTGTCGTGCAATGTTGCGCTAGTTCAGCGATGACAATGCGCGAGCCGGTTTTGGAGTTCAACTTTGACAGTTGTCACTGACGTCCGACGAACCTCTAAAGGCTGGCTCCCTTGTACCCGCTAAACACATTTGCGCACCGACACCACCTATCAGCCAGCTGTGGAACACTCCCAACCCGTGTACACATCCTCATCTCCAGCATTCTCTCTGCTAAAGTGGAAAGAGGAGTGCTTTGTGGGAAGAGCCTGTCCCGCTCTCTTGACCTGTCGCAAACCATAGTTACACATAGGTCGCAGGTGTTCTGGGGCTACCCGACAGGTGGCACCGGTGTACCAGTGTGTTAAGGGGTTACACAAAAGAATGCAACATGCGCGATCGCAGCCAAATGCAAATGTGCGAACCAGCCTTAGGTGGAAGGTTGTCCGAAGCATGCACGCCGCAGCAAGCACAATCATTGGTACCTCGTACTGCATGGCCAAGTCGGCTTGCTGGTCGATGTCCACCTTGGCCAGGTCAAACTTGTCGCCCCGGGCGTCCACGGCCACCTCTAGGCGTGGGGTCAACATCTTGCACGGACCGCACCAACTTGAATATGGTCAGAAACGGAAAATAAAAAGTGTTGTTACGAAAGCTACGAGGCTCTCCTTTGCGGCCAGATTGACGTCGCAGACCCTACAACAAAGGGACGTTACTCTTGATTGATAGATGGAGTTATGGAGAGAAAGATGAAACGTGTAACATGGGGAAAAGCCGTGACAAGTATCTCAAAAAGGGCAGCAGCAACCAATTCTTAGGATGGAGTACAAAAGCATCGCGCTGAGCTGCTTTTGAAGACGCATTTCATTCGTCCAGTAATGGACTTCTTCCAAAACCGACGCGCCCCATCGCGGCGGAATACGACGCGGTGCACTCTGGGAACTAGTTGGCCACTCAGTTTCGGTTTCGACTGAGCAGCTCCATCTCATGCTATCGCGCCGCGACCGAACGCGCTGCTTGCGTTTTCGATTATCTGACTTTTCACGAACGTACAATACACTCATTTTGTAGCGATACAAAATTAACACCGGGGCACTTTCCTTGGTTCCGGAAACACCGGATACTATGAGTGCGTATGCAAACGTAGTAAGACGTGGCTCACCTCACCTTTGAGTTAAATTTCAATAATCAAGTCTAGTACCAGTGAACAACAACTGAAATTTGGTCACCTGGAGCCTTACACGTATTTTGTTTGCCAAATGTCCGCTTCTTGTTACATCATTGGGCGAAAAGCAAGCCGCATCCTCACAAGAGTATCACAGTTGAGCCCAGCGTTGACGCATAAACTTTTAAGGAAACGCAATAAATTCGACCTCACTACTGCACCAAAGTTACTATGATGTCTTCCTCGTGTCATCATGTATCTCCCACTCAAATTTTATGCTGATAGAAGATTAAGTTTTCGCAAACGCTGAGATCGCCTAGCTACGACGGAGGCCCTAACAAGCGTCCCTACTCCTCGCTAAGCCTTTTTGGACGAGCTTTTACTGACGCCCAAGATCTGTGCCTGAACGGTGTGTCTGAAATTATCTCGGCATACTCAGGCAGGAAGAAAGCAAACACATAACAAATATTATGGCCATTAGCAACCGTCAAATGCACTTTGAATAATTTCGTTCGTTTGGCGCACCGCATAGGGGTTCATGCCCGTCCGGCGTACTTCAGGCGAACGGTGCGACGTTTTTCACACAAGTGCTCGACTTTCGCTTTCTTAAAACGGTTTGTATGTGCGAATTTGCCTATACGATTGCAGGATAACGTTATGCGCATACGCGATGTTGAATATTAATAAAATGCAAGTGGGTGGGGACTTCGTTTCGTGCAGTGCTGCAGGTCAGTACAGATGAGAGATAAGAAGTGAGCTTTTCAATGGCGCCTCCGAGTTTTATCTCACATACTGAGGCGTATTAAGAAAACAGTAATTGCAAAAAGTAATATTTCGTCTATGGACGCACGAAACAAAGAAACTTCCTGATCAACAACACTAATGTAAAGGCGCGAGCTCGATATATGCATACTTATTGGTTGCTGCAGCTTGCTAATTCGTACACAAGCAAGATCCCCGAGCTTCGCAGCGTCGACATTCCCAGCACTGGCTGGTCCACATACCTCGAAACGCTAACAGAAAGGCTCAAGTACAAAAATACAACAAGCATGTGTTAAGACAAGCTATACGTCTCGGGCTTGTGCTAGGTCTTCGAGGTCTGGCCATTTAGGTTAGTTTAGAGACCACAAATGACGCTCTCGGGACCGGAAAACGACGACGTGTCGATCGAAACCGAAACCCTGCCACTCTCCTCCCTGGCCAACTAGTTCCCAGAGTGCAATGCGCGCCGTGTTGCATGCAGGGCTTTATGGAAGTAGTCTATTTAGTGTATCAAAGCAGGCAGCAGAAACTTTTTAAATATTGCACAACCTCTAGAAAAAGTTTACACTGTAAGATGCACAACCTTCTATATACTAACGACCACTCCATCGGAAGCCTCCCAGCAGGCTACATGATGCATTAGTTGATGAAACGTGCTTTCGAAGGTGCATTTCATTTATTCAGTAATCAAAACTAGATAGTTTATCGATACTAAAAGTATAGGTAATCTTCTCACGTGGGGTTGAAAAAGTTCTCAAACGCAATTTGAAATCATTTAAGTACACAAACACATCGACACATGGCTCCAGAAATCGGGTGGTCATCTTGCCACAAGAGGTCTATCAAGTTGTCCTTCCCCATTCCCACGACAAATCGAGCTTATGCTTGAAATTTTAGCACGACTATAAACCGTAAAACAACCAGTTCAGAATAATTTAAGCTTACTACGTTCTGTGGCCTATTTTTGAACTCTGTACTCACAGAGAACTTCACTTTCAAACACTATTTTTCTCAAGGACACACTCGAAGTTCAATGCATGCACAAATGGTTACCAATTTTGGACATCCACACCGATTACAGGCTTCTAATTTATCGTAGTTTTGAATCATTATACTACATACCGTTCCTAGAGAAATTATTTATTAGATTTCGAACAAATGAATTAAGAAGTTACGCAACAGGCAGTCCTCACCTTGCCCGGAAGTTAACGACCACTGGTTTCTTGCTGTCCAAAACTTTTGATTTAAAGTCCTCCGCGTCCTGTATCGCAAACTGCGCTTTCATGGCGGATCCAGTGGAAAGCTGCCGAGAAACGGGCAACTTGACGGTTCCGCGGAAAAGCCGGGCAGAAGTTCGACCCAACATGATGCTCGCCATGTTGAAGACTGGGCTTGGGAGATGTTGAATTTCGTTTTACATAGTTGGCGGACGAACCGACAAAAGTCCGCCACACAATGCATTTCTTGTCACAACACATTGATTTATGGGATTTATGTGACAACCGTGACAACCTTTCGGTCCTTATTTTTTATAACTATTTGGCTTAAAAAAAAAAAAAAAAGCTGAACAGTTTCGCGCGATTAGATTTTATGCTTTTAAACTTCGGCGGCGGCGGCGGCAGGGCGGCCATTTTTTATCGGCTGTCGTCGAACTAGTCGAACTGGCCGTCGAAACGGTCGAAACCTGGGCCGCTGGGGCCGCTGGCGTCCACCGAGACCGAGCTAAATGCGACAACAGCGCCACTCTTTATTGTTTGTCTGTACTGTGGTCACCTTGAGCTTTTTGAAAGCCTGTCTTTGCGTAAAACAAACGGAAAAGACTCTTTTTTGTATGAAATTTATTGGAGTTTAGTACCAAATGATGGGCGCGTGATGTTTTTGAAATCTTTAGGTTGCAGGGTTTTGCGGCACAATTAATATTGTTTTTATACAACCATGCCTCAGCGGGGCTTTCAGTTTCAGGTAGCGCGTCCCGACCTAGGTGCATTTTAACTTCGGTAGTTTGACGCAACGCGTCGAACTACCGAAGGCCGGCACTCCTGTAACCTCTTCCGCTGTATCTGTTTTTAAGCGCGAAACACATGTACGACGAAACCGTCCGATCCGACGAGCGCGAAACACATGTACGACGAAACCTTCCGATCCGACGTGCGGACTGCCAGAATGACCTTGGGGGGGAGAGGGTTGAGAACCCTCGCCTCCGACCGCGCGGTCGGACGTCGGATCGGAAGGTTTCGTCGTACATGTGTTTCGCGCTTTTAAAGCCAAATTAGAAGTCATGTGCAGTTCCTCGAACGCCATTTCTCCGCTGCGGGAGAAATGGTGGCGTTGTGTTCGTCATCAGCTCGGTGCTCGGAGACAGATTAGGGCCACTTTTTCAAAGCTGTCTCTATGGGAGTTTCCCAACTGAGTGTTTTAGTAACGTTGGCCACTGATCGCGCATCCCCGCTCGCTCACTGCAGCGCGAGTGCGGCCACCGGACGGCCATCTTGCATGTCGTTTTTTCCCGTCTTGCTAGCGTTGCAGAGGCCGGCGGCAGCATGCTAAAGACACGTCTTCTACTCGTTCGTCGTCATTCGCCTAAGACATTCTCTAAAATCCTGTGTGAGGTGCGATACTTGCCGCTGAGAACACGTGAAAATTTTTACGAAAGCGCAGTGTCGCAGGAAAAAGACACAACTCGTCGCTTCCTTGGCACGCCGAAGTGCTGTGTCTCTGTGCCTTCGCACGCTTGGATGACGATCAAGAATCGACGCCGTGTGAATGTGTTTTGCGAGTACAATCTGCGTGAAGCCGTATGTGCCCCTCGATCAGCGTCTAGCTTACTTTACTCAGACGACTTTATACTTGCGGCACTCGCGGTCTAGAAACGAGCTTAATCCAGCGTCCAGTAGCAACGGAAGAGGGGGGAAGGTACGCCTTTTTTTCGTCCTCAGACGATTTACAGAATACTGCGCAAAACAACTCCTCATCACTGATCAGTGCTGACTCATTATCAACCTGATTAAGTGCACCTAACGTTTGAGCGCCGCTAATGGGCCGCGCTTCAAAGGTTTTCATTTTCGCCGGCAGCCTTATACTTTTGCCTTCGAAAACCCTCCCTGCTCCACAGCGTTGCTCTTTTTGTGCTCCCATCCAGACGGCTCTGCTCCCATCCATGTGATCCATTAGAGTGAGAGTAGATTCGGAACATAGCCATAGTTAATAGTATGTACATAAAAGCACGTACAGATTCCCCCTCGCCTTTATTGATAGCAACTCACTGGAACAGCTGGACGATCCATATACAGGGTGTTTTTACTTATTCTTTCAGATTTGTTTAAAAAAAAGCCGTGAAAGCTACACTTATGCGGTTTGTGCGAATGAGTTATACGGCCAAGGAGACATATAGTATAGGGAGATAGACATAGTTCCAATTAGAAACTTGCTGAGCATCATTGCAAACACCTAAATCAACTCTTTTTAGAAGGTTATAACGCCGGGGCAGCATTTTACGGCGTTCTATGGCTTTCACAAGAAGTTTGAAAAAGTCGAACCTGGTGGAACTCTCACCTTGACCGGTTCGCGACACACCTAGTTTCAGCGATGCCAACCCTCGTCTCCCAAACGGAGCCACCGCAAATTAATACCAAGTTAGGACAAGACGCACCCCAATCGGGACGTGCTTTCTCAAATCATCGGTGAGGCATGGCTACCTTACAAACTGAATATTTTAAAAAACATCACACGCCTGTTATCTTGTGCTAATCTCTAATAAAAGTTCCTACAGAGTTTTTTTTTTTTTTTTTTTTTCGTTTGTTTTTACACAGAAATATGCCTTCTAAAAGCTCATGGTAACCACAGTAAAGAAAAAAGATTGAGCCGCCATCTTGGCAACTCAAGCCTGGGAGTTTCGGTACTCTCGGGACATTCCGTGACTCTGGCAGTAGCCATATAAAGCAACTTTCATGTTTCAACCCGTCGCTAAAGGGTGGCGCTGTTATCGTATTTAGCTCGGTCTCCGTGGACGCCAGCGGCCCAGGTTTCAAGGAAGAGTTTCCCAACCGAGTGTTCTAGTAACGTTGGCTGCGAGCGACGCCGTGATGCCACCGGACGACCATCTTGCACGCAGCAAAATTGTTTGTGCTAGACACATTTTCTACTCTTTCCTCGTCGTTCGACAAAAAAGTTTTTTAAGACCCTGTGTAAACGTTAAAACTTGTCGTTGAGAGCACGTGTAAATTTTTACGAAAGTGCAGTGCCGCAGGAAAAAGGTACAACTCATCAAAAGCAAGTTTTGCCGGTCTCGTGGCGCGATCAAAGCTTCAATGGCACGTCGAAGTGCCGAGTCTCTGTGCCTCCGCACGCTTGGATACGGATCAAGATGAGACGCCGTGTGGGTCAGCTTTGCGACGGCAATGTGCGTGAAGACGTGTGTGCCACTAGAGCAGCGTTTTACTTTACTCTGACGACTGTATTTCTTGTAACTTGTGGCACTCGCAGTCCAGAAACGAGCTAGATCCAGCGTCCAGTGACGACGAAAGCGGGGGGTGGGGGTTCAAGGTATGTTGCAGACATAACAAGAGCTGGTACGTCCTTTTTTGTTTACAGAATGCCGCAAAACAGTTCCTCATCACTGATTAGGGGTCTGGCTCATTACCAACAATTGCAAGAAAATATAGGTGTCTAGGAACGTAGGAACCAAACATGTGATGGAGGCACGAGTGTTGATGTCACTGGCCTGCAAATTGCTGGAGCCTCCTTCACGAGCAGGCTTGGGAAGCCCTTTCATAGGAGCAGTGGGGCGCTGAAAGAGTGGCGGTCGGCTCAAGGCAAGGAACTGTAGCTTTGGCCTCTGGCATGCTGCGAGGCCTTAAGTGGTTCCGACGAGGTTTGGTGCAAGCTTGAGACTGAAATTATGCATCATCCTCACCGAGCACACGGTCAGTTTGGCATGTGAGCTTGCCGACTGTTTCGATTAGCCATAGGCATCCAAACAGGAAAGGGTCGGCAAGCTAAGGTCTAAAACAGACCGTACTTTGCACAATCACCACTCGTTCCGCTCGGAGCAATCCACCTAGAATGATAATAAGAAAACCCAAAATTTCAATCGTTATAACTAGGGTTCCGCGTCTTCGGTTTTTATCTTTTCAAGTTTCAGCATACTTTTTTCGGTGTTTATTTTAAAATTAATTTTTCAGTGCATATTTCTGCCCACAAAAGTTTACTGGTGTTTTTCGGTGAATATTAAAGAAACACCATTGGACACCAAATCATATGATCCTTGTAGCTCTGATATTTGTGATCACTCGAAGAGTAACGGCACACATAAACGAAACAAAACATCGACACATTATTTGGCGAATGCGTGCAACTGTAAAAAAAAAGAAGTACAAACAAGTCAGTGCCCAAGGAACACGGAACTTCACCTTCTGTACATCAGAATTACGTGACCCTATTATAGTAAAAGCACATGTACTTTCCCAGGTTCTCCTCGTTGATCCACATTCATTCTTCCCTGCTAATAACCCTGGGCTTCGAGAATGCCCTCCCAACGTTAACACTGGACGCTGGCAGGCTGAGGAGATGAAGCCTGAGCCAGAACCGGCGAATCAACCAAATGCGACAAACGAAAGAGGCGCGGTGCGACATATTTCGTGTACTCACAAAACTCTGGCTGGAGATCCTGCATGAAGCGAAAAACCTTATACTAGTCCAAACACAAACTTTTTATTTTTTAGGACCAGGAACTCGACACAATAAGCCCGATCACAGAAAGGACACAGATGTCCCTCGAAAGACAACCCAAGTTCTCTTTTGTTGCATGTTGAACCTTAGAAGAGGTCAATCACGAAGAGGTCACACAATATCGAACCTTGCAATGCCCTCTCTTCCTTCCCCCCCCTCCCTCACCCTCTCCCCACCCATTTTGACGCGGCCAGAAAAACTGACCATTTTCGGTTAAGACAGAATTTTAGAAAATGGATTCGGCGGACTTTTATCTGGTTTTAACCAAAAACGCCGAACCTAAAAACTGACCTTTTTCGGTTAAAACCGAATTTCTAAAAATGGATTTGGCGTACTTTTATCAATTTAAACCGAAAACTCCGAACCCTAGTTATAACTGATTATCGTTGTATCTGGGCTAGAAACTGATCATTTCTAGACTAGAAGCTCTAAAAACTTATCGCTATAGGCGGTACATCGCTATATGTGATATTGTTATAAGTGGATTGCACTGTACTCCTCGTCTAGTCTAAGCAGGTCCTTACGGCCGCTGGATGTCCTTGTTTCGACAACGGCTCTCACGAATACAAAAGGGTGCAACGCAAGTGAGCGCCGACTTTATTTTCATGCAGTGCCCATTCATTACTTCATCAATGGGGCAATCAAAACTGAAGTCACACCACTCATCTCCATGATCAAAGAGGTCCCTAGTGCAATGCACGGAGGGTTGCGTGCAGGAATATGGGTGAGTAGTTTGTTACAAATTGTTTTACGACGCTTCCTGCTTTTCTTCCATTAGCTGTCTAGCATTTGTAACATGGAAACAACAGCCGGGAACAAGAACACGAAGCAAAGAAATACTGCAAGAACCCAAACACTGGAGGGAGTGATGTCTCAGAACAGCTGTCATATAAATACATGACTCCGAGAACCAGTGTCGTGAAGGAAGGGGAATGACTGCGGGCTTGTTAAATCCAAGTTCTCTACACCTTTTGTCAATGCCGTCCCCAAAAGGCATTACACAATACTGATAATGGGTACAATGACAGCACATAGCAAAACCTGCAGGGCAGTGCGGGAATTCGACTAGCGATATCCCAATCGGCAGCAGAAAGCAGTGCGGGCATCACACACTTGGAAATCGGTACCCCATCGAGGTAAATGGTACAAAAAAACCTTTGCATGGTACAGCACTCCAAAACAAAAAAATCTCGGAAAAGGTTCCTTCATACTTACTTCGGTACTCAAAGCTGCAAATGATGGAACAAACAACAGCCTCAGAATTGAGACTGCCTACCTTTTATTTTGTTTTTTACAGCCAAACTGAGGTTTACTTTTTTTTAATCATGCTTACTTTCTACAGGTTTGTTTCTTCCACATAAACAGGAGTTCTATCAAAAGAAAACAATAAAGACATTTTTACAAACATAAGGACCACACCTCAAAAGAGTACACCTCGAGCGAATGCAAAGGTACTCTGAACAAAAGCTGAAGCATGACCCAATGTGCATTCAGATGCAGGACATCGAGAGTATACTGCTCCAAAAACGTTAAGTTTCCTATTACAAAGCTCAGCCTCTAGATAGCAGCTGGCAAGGAATGATTCCCTACTCCTCAAAATATTTGTGTGATGACAATTGGTAGCATCTAGACGAAAAATTTGGGAGAAATATGCCACAGTCTGGCTCTGTGTGTACAATCTCCGCGACCTACCATACTGGATTTCAAACTGAAACGTCTGAGATATTGCTCGTATTTGAAAGGGCTATTTGCTGCCAGTGTTTTATAAAAATGCCCTTAGCGTTTGTCAACCTCATCTGTTGGCATGTGTCTGATGACGGAAGACCGTTTAGGAAATGATCTGGGATGTTGGTAACTTTTGTAAGGCTTATTGCACATAGCACTTCACTCTGGCGAGCTTAACTATTACTCTGAACAATGGCCTCAAGATTTATCTTGAACTCAACTATATGTACATTTAAATGAGAATGGCATACAATTCTGCATGACTGAAATTATACACATATTATAATGTATCGCAGGCTAAACTTGCAGGTAAACTGCAAGGAATTCAGCATGTGAGCATCTGTAAGGTTTTTGAACACTGTGCACTATAATAGAGGGTCAGATAGAAATTTTGACAAAAGGCTTGGGGGCAAAGCTTGCACCTAAATGGCTTTTCACCAGTGTGTGTTGGGTTATGCTTTCTCAGAGCTGAATACAGAGAAGAGGATTTTGGGAGACCTTGGAATTCAATGGCTTTTCACCAGTATGTCTGGTTATGCCTGTTCAGACTTGAATTCTGAGCAAAGGCTTTAGGGCAAAGCTTGCACTTAAATGGCTTTTCACCAGTGTGTGTATGATTGTTTTTTTCAGATGTGCATTCCAAGCAAAGGCTTTTGGGCAAAGCTTGCACTTATACGACTTTTAACCAGTGTGAGTATGATTATGGTTTTTCAGATGTTCATTCTGAGCAAAGGCTAGGGGGCAAAGCTTGCACTTATGACTTTTCACCAGTGTGTGTGATTATGGTTTTTCATACGTGCATTCCAAGCAGAGGCCTTTGGGCAAAGCTTGCACTTAAATGGATTTTTACCAGTGGGTGATTATGGTTTTTCAGATGTTCATTCCGAGCAAAGGCTAGGGGGCAAAGCTTGCACTTAAATGGCTTTTTACCAGTGTCTTTTGTTATGCATTCTCAGAGATGAATTCCAAGCAAAGGCTTTTGGGCAAAGCTTGCACTTAAATGGCTTTTCACCAATATGTGTTTTATTATGGACTTTCAGATCTGCATTCCGAACAAAGCCTTTTGGGCAAAGCTTGCATTTAAATGGTTTCTCACCAGTGTGTGTTTGGTTATGACTTTTTAGAGCTGAATTCAGAGCAAAGGCTTTAGGGCAAAGCTTGCACTTAAATGGCTTTTCACCAGTGTGTGCTCGGGTATGTATAATCATATCTGAATTCCATGCAAAGGCCTTTGGGCAAAGCTTGCACTTAAATGGCTGCTCACCAGTGTGTGTTGAGTTATGCTTTCTCAGAGATGAATTCCGAGCAAATGATTTTGGGCAAAGCTTGCACTTAAATGGCTTTTCACCAGTGTGCATTTGATTATGGTCTGTCAGATCTGATTTCCGAGCAAAGGCTCGGGGGCAAAGCTTGCAACTGAACAACTTATCGCTTCTGTATTTTCGAGTGTTGCTTGGCACTTTGGACCTAGAGTCAGAGGACTCGGGAAGATGCTGGCTCTTGAACTGTCCATCGCCATGGGCAACCAGGTGGCTCACGATTCCACGCTGATATCTTGTGACATAGGTGCAGGAACAGCATCTGAACGAGATGTTCTCAGTGATTTTCAATGGACTGCTGGTTTTCCCCAATGGTGCAGCTCCATCACCTACAAGAAAAATCCTAGTGTATTAGCACACACATTAAATGCCCAACCAAGATAGCCACTTAGTTTAGAAAAAAGTAGCCATTATAGTGAGTCTTGCTGAAGCTATGCAGTGTATATTGCTAGCCTTTTTAATTCAGTTCACGGAGGCACTCAAACACAACTGACACCATTAATTAAGTGGAGTCCCAAGTCTTTAAAAGCAAATATTCTAGGGAAAAAATATTTTTAAGCATTCTTATTTTTATCACTCAATCAGTTTACACATCTTCTATTTACTACACTCAGAATGTGCACAATTATTTAGTTATGTCTATCAAAAGTTTGATGCCCATGGTGTTAGAAGCTCGTTTTGAAAATTCTTCCTCATTTTCAGAATTATTTTTTTTCCTGACAACAAGATGTTTTTATACGGTATTTTGGATCTAAAATCTGGATTTTAAATCTGGACTTTTTGAGGGCAGGGAATCTCATTAATTCGAGTGAAACAAGAACAAGATTTCAGGAATTTAAATATAAGGTTTTCTATTTGGCACGTTCTAGTTATCAGTGGAAGAATTCCAGCATGCAATGCAGTCATGTCCTGCTTATAACTTATAAAATTAAAAATGCTAACAAAGACAAGGACAAAAAAGGAAGGCAACCAGGACGAGCACCTGCTCTCAACTGAACATTCACTTAAAAATAGCTAAAGCAAACAAGCTCTGATAAAACAAATACACTGAATCACCCAGTGATTCAATTTATTCAGTGTGAATGCGGGCTTTAGCTGTTTTTAAATAAATGTTCAGTAGAGAGTAAGCACTCATCCATTCGTCTTCCCTTTTTGTCCTCGTCTTTGTTAGTGCTTTTAATTTTATAGGTCACAAACCATCTTGCCCACTTTGTCGCTTTAGTTTATGTCCTGCTAACAGGGATGTCCCACTATACAAATAAAGTTTGGGGGCACCGATCCCTCCCCATGTAATTGTGTCTCATCAATAGACCCGTCGCAAAAATCCCAAAAGCCCGCTACCACGTGACCATGTGGCATACGCGAGCAGGCGCAGTTTACCACGGCAACTACTTTTGAGCAGCCAAATCGGGCGAGCGACGAACGCGGCTGCCCCTTTCTCATCCCTCTCCTTTGTATTGGCTCTGTCGCCTGCTGCACCAACGCTTTGTCGAAGCTGGTCAAAACCTGCCACGGTTGCGGTGCAAACTAAATGGATTCGGTGACACTTCAAAATGTGAAGGTAAGTTACGATGAATAACGTATGAAAATAAGTTCACCTGTCGCGATGCCTTTACGCTGCCACAGATACAGTATGCCGCCAACGACGTACGACTCGGCGGATGGGCGGGATGGCGGATAGCTGCCGGCGGATGGGCGGGATGGCGGATAGCTGCAACGGCTGCTGGCGGTAGCTGCCGGGACGGGCGCACAGTCGCGGAAGCGCAACGAGAAAGCGCATTATCTGTACCGAGGGTTCCCGAAATTCCCTGCCGTCGTGGCGCTGTACATTTTGCAAAGGGTCTATGAAAAAACTTGCAGTCCGGACTATTGACAGCTAGTTTTGGGAACTGGGTAAATACATGCTGAAAGTTTCACTACTGTATGTTGTTGGCTGCCCTTCCTTCAAGAAAAGATAAGACCTGGGCACTGAACAATGGTTTAATTTTTCGATTCTTTTCAGTCAAAAAGGTCACCTGCCCTTCTCTCCCTATCTGTCACGGCCATGGATGAAAAACCTGAAGAACATTCACAGGTCATGTGCATGTACACCTTAATTACAGGGTGTTCCCGAGCACTATGCGATAGTTAAAAATGCCGTACAAATAAGCCAATGAACGCAATGCAGTGGAACTTATCACAAAGGTTTGTTTAGGGGATTCATTTATTATATTCAAATTTTGTGAGTGTGGGTTTCTAAGAAAAAATGAAGGAAAAGAAAAACTTGCTGCTTCCTATGTGCGGGAGGAAAATGGAAGCAAACTGTCTGGTTGATGCTGCTTTTCACATATGGTATGACACACCTCGCACCTAAAACCAATCGACGTTGCCGATGTCGCCATGTTGGCCATGTCGCGGAGCAGACTACGCATTATTTTCTCGACAGCCGAGGAACTTGTAGCGACCGCATTACACCCGTGGCCGAGGCACCTCTGCCAGCCTCCACCGCACAGCAAGTTTTCAAGATGGCCGTCCAAACTAAAACGTAAAATCTCGCTCCGTATACATGTGCCGGAAGTTGTACTTTTTATTTAATTGGAACCAGGTAAAAGAAATGTGTGTCTGTTTGTGCTGCGCTTTAGCGCAAAAACATTATGTGCTTCATTTACGCACGCTGGCCAGACCCCAGCAAAGGAATAAATGAAAAACGCAGGGACAAATGCCGGAGCAAGAGAACACAATGAAAAGAAGTACAAAAACTGAGGGGGTTAGGTCGATGGTAACATGATCTATTATCATGCGATTGCCCCATACTGCCATGCAAAAAAGGCTTCTCGGCGCAGTGCATTTTGGCTTCAAGTTGCACCGACGCCACGGGCCACCACCAAGGAGCACTGCACGCCGTTTCGGGACAATCCCAGGGCAAGTTAATCGGAGATGCTACGAGATGATGAGCACTATTGCAAGCAGCACGAGCTGGACTTGCCGGAGCATGTGGCCTTCGATACATGCTGCGCAACCTCGAGGCCGATAAAACTGTGGAGTGGAGAGGAGGCTGCGAGAATGTGCGCTTTCTCCCGTGTGTACACCGTCGCAGCTTCTTCCCCCCTCCACTATACAGTTTCATCAGCCTCCAATTAGTACAGAATAGATCGAAGGCCACGCGCTCCAGCATTTGTGCCCATACTGTTCACGATAGTAAGAGATAGTGAGAAGCGTAATTAAGAGAGTAGCAAATACTCAATGAAACATACTTGCAAGAAACCGGAATACTACCAAAGTATCTTGAATACAGTATCTTAAGTATTTGAGATAGGTACAAGTCTGAGTGAAACTAACTATAGCAGGACTGCTAAACGTTCGAGGTATTCATAGAGAGATTTTTTGTATTTAACTTAGGAGGATTGGTGTGTATACACGGTATTTCAAGTTAAACATAAACAAGTGATCGCAGAACGTCCTCTGGCCAAGATCACTTCCTGTTGACCAGCGTCTTGTGTAAGTTTCAATGAGCAAGAATGAGAGCGTGTCTTTTAAGTTTTTCTCGGCAGAAAATAAGAAAAAGGTATGTCGAAAACCGGACGAAAGATAAATCAATGTGTGTTAATGGAGCATACGGCACAAAGAAAAAGCACTGCGCATCTCCTTTCATTTGGCTTCCATTGCAAAAGTTACGTGGCCCCACCCGACGTCCCAGTGGATACCTGTGCACATGTAAAGCATTCAAAGAAGTCAGACACCCACAAATGAACCAAGACATGAAATTCTTTCCTGTTTCCTGTGCATGGGAGAGCATGTGCGAGCACAACAATGCTTCATCAACAGCGCACAATGTCACCGTGAGTGTTCGAGCAGGCCAAAGCTAGACTACACTGTGCCTGTCAGACGAACATGAAGAAGTGTGTGAAGGACTGTGCCACTCGTGCTCGATCGTGCCCCAGAAAAGCGAGCGGTATGTTTTCCACGATTATGGGAGATATTGTAACGTCTACCTAGTGCGGCGATCCCGTGCATGATATTCACGTGAATACAGTTGCAGACGCGGACGTCAAAAGGCTATTTTAGATTCTAGAATAACCCAGGCAATAAGGTAAGAAAACTAATTTCTTGTTCGACTTGTTACAATCGTGCGACACTCCTGGGGACATATCCTATTTGTTCGAGCTGTTCTATTTGGGCAGACACACAGAAACGCTGTTGTGTTTGATGGCGTGGGCGAGTAATAAAATCAAAAGAAAGGTACCAGTGGCTCCATGCTATGTTTCTGGCTTTTTTGCTTTTTTAGTTTGTCCGTGGGATTTTGCTGGAATTCGTTCAGGACTCTCACACAAACCGCCTGTTTACAAGCTCGCATGCACCCGAAAATTAACATCAGTAAGGATCCTTTTCCAAGATTAAAAGAGAAATGATATAAACACTATTATCATAATTATTTTATGCGGCACCAAAATTGTTTGTGTCAGTGCTGTGTGTTGTGAAAACCTAGGCTCAGCCTAAGACATAGCTATATTTTTGCGAATGTTATTAATATTTGAATCAATCTTTTATTGGCGTAAGAACTCAAGTGTGATTCGTTCAATAGGTTTCTTTTCTGTCCGGAAGAGTCAGAGGCGCGCATCTTTAATTTCAAAATTAAGTGAGCCTAGTGCAAGCGACGCGTGCATGAAAGGGACTGTCCGCGCTCGACGGCTGCGAAGTCGCGGCTCGTTCTATTTCACAGACATCTGCCACAGTAAAGTTTCCCAGTCAATAGACTTCTTCCAAAACCGACGCGCCCCATCGCGGCGAAATACCACGCAGTGCACTCCGGGAACTAGTTGGTCACTCAGTTTTGGTTTCGACTGAGCAGCTTCATCTCGTGCTATCACGCCGCGACCGAACGTGTTGCTTGCGTTTTCGACTATCTGGCTTTTCACGAAAGTACAATACACTCATTCTCGAGTGATACAGAAACGAAGACCGGGGCACTTTTGCGTGCGTATGCAAGCGTAGTAAGACGTGGCTTAGTCACCTCACCCCATGAGTGCATCATTGAGCTCGTGTCAGTAATCCCGTCTAGTACCAGTGAACTATAACTGAAATTTGGTCACCTTGAGCCCTACACGCATTTTGTTTGCCAAACGTCTGCTTCTTGTTACTTCATCGGGCGAAAAGCAAGCCGCATCCTCACAGGAGTATCAAAATTGAGCCAGCGCTGGCGTAATTAACTTTTAAGGAAACGCAATAAATTCGAACTCACTACTGCACAAAAGTTACTATGATGTCTTCCTCGTGTTATCACATATCACACACTCAAATTTTATGCTGATATGAGGTTAAGTTTTCGCAAACGCTGAGATCGGCTAGCTACGATGGATGCCCTAACAAGCGTCCCCTACTCCTTGCTAAGTCTTTTTGGACTACCTTTTACTGACGCCCAAGATCTGTGCCTGAACGGTGTGTCTGAAATTATCTCGACGTACTCAGGCAGGAAGAAAGCAAACACATAACAAATATTATGGCCATTAGCAACCGTCAAATGCGCTTCGAATAATTTTGTTCGTTTGGCGCCCCAGTGTTCATGCCCGTCCGGCGCACTTCCACCGAAAGGTGCGACATTCTTCACACAAGTGCTTGACTTTTGCTTTCTTAAAACGGTTTGTATGTGCGAATGTGCCTATATGATTGCAGGATAACTTGATGCGTACATGCAATGTTGAATATTAGTGAAATGCAAGCGGGTGGGGACTTCACGAATTCGTGCAGTGCTGCGGGGCAGTACAGATAAGCGATGAGAAGTGTGTTCAAATGGAGCTTTTCAATGGCGCCTCCGAGTTTTACCTCGCTTACTCAGGCGTATTAAAAAAACAGTAATTGCAAAAAGTTATATTTCGTCTATATGGACGCACGAAACAAACAAACTTCCTGATCAAAAACACTAATGTAAAGGCACGAGCTCGATGTATGCATACTTACTGCTGTCCACAGCTTGTTGATTCATACACAAGCAAGATCCCCAAGCTTCGCAGCGTCGAGATTCCCAGCACTGGCTAGTCCACATACCTCGAAACGCGAACAGAAAGAAGCTTCGAGGTCTGGCCATTTAGGTTAGTTTAGAGAACACAAATGACGCTCTCGGGACCAGAAAACATGAAATAACGGCCGTTTATAGTCCACGCCGTGTGTATAATCTCTTGTCGACGTGTTGATCGAAACCGAAACCATGGCACTCTCCTCCCTGGCCAACTAGTTCCCAGAGTGCAATGCGCGCCGCGTTGCATGCAGGGCTTTATGGAAGTAGTCTATTGCAAAACATTATAGCTAGGGTTCCGCGTTTTCGGTTTTTATTTTCTCAAAAATCGGCACTTTTTTGGTGTTTACTTTCATATTCAATTTTCGCTGTTTCTTTTTTTTTCGGTGTATATTTATTACCAACAAAGATTGCTGGTTTTTTTTTTTCGGTGAATATGAAAGAAACACCATCGGACACCGGATCAGATGATCCTTGTAGATGTTAGATTTGTGATCACTAAAAGAATAACGGCGCATATACATTCGTGGTCTTCGCTACAACTTCTGTCAGGACACACCTCAAAATCGCGGGACTCGCGGGCATAACCTTTAGCGCGCTTCTTTTTCCTTCTCATTCTGATGACGTGACCGTCTGTGGTGATGACTATACAAGAACCAGCGGAATGGAAAAAAAAAATCCATTGTATGTTTTTAACCACAGGGAAGTTTGAGAGAGGGTGTTAAGAAAGGTATTAACGGCGTTCCTCAATGTCCTCTGAAGTGCATAAAGCGAAAAACCTTATACCAGCCCACATCCAAACTTTATTTTTTAGGACCGGGAACTTGACACACTAAGCCCGATCACAGAAAGGACTCGCATGTCCCGCGGCCAATCCAAGACCTCTTTGGAAGAGGGCGATCACAAAGTCGTCACACAATGTCGAAGCTTGCAAAGCCCTCTCTCTCTCTCTCTCTCTCCCCCTCCCCCACCCTCCTCGACACGACCCTAAAAAACTGACCCTTTTCGGTTAAAACCGAATTTTAGAAAACAGAGTAGACATACTTTTATTGGTTTTTATTGGTTTAGACCGAAAACACTGAATCTACTAACTGACCTTTTTCGGTAAGAACCGAATTTTTAAAAATGAATTCAGCATACTTTTATCGGTTTAAACGGAAAAATCCCAACCCTAATTATAGCCCTTCAAGAAGTCAGTGGACGCGGAAAACACAACAAAAGACTGATGTAATTGTGGAACACACGAAACAGAGCAGTGATGTTGCCTTTAAAAAGCATATAAACGAGCACGCAAACATCCAGGGGGAGTAGTTTACTTCCGGTCGGCTATTTCTTTTGCTTGTTTTTGAGGACACACAGTAAGTAGCGAGTACTAAGTCTCACCGTCGAGTGCTGATTGCGGTACCTCCTAAATTTTATTATATGGGATCGACATGCCTTCCTGATCCCTTGGGTGAAAAGAAAGAGCACTCGTTTCTCAAAGATATGACCATCTCCTGAAGGTATCATGGGCGCATCTTCAGGACTGCCCTTTCCACTAACCTGGTCGACATATCTGAGAGTAATTTGAAACCTACAAATCACCAGATGCATTCAACTACCTGTATGATGCCTGAAACACTTTACTGAAAACTGACAATTTGTATGAAAGTTGAAAGGAGACATTCAATTGGCACCCAGACGTTTGTTGCTCTCCACCTTCCTGAATATTTTCAACAGTACGACATTCTGAAGAAGTATTGATAGGACACATCAGATGGCCAGGAATATATTGTGCGAAAAACAAACATCTGGAGGACGAGTGAATGTTTTCTCTAATGTTTGTGTAAAATACAAATCTTCAATAAAATTTTGTGGCACTTTATGATAGAAAAAAATTAGGATGCAATGGCTAATTTTCTATACTGTTCATTTGTTGCCAACATTAGCCCAGAGCCCAGTAGAAAGCCTATTCCTCTTCAAATGTATAAAAACTTTACATTTACATAGCCCAGTACTTGTTCTTCAGTGCCATAAACTTCTCAGAAAATTCAATTGTCTTCCTAGCCTTCCTCCCCCTTGAACTCCAGTCCACATCACTGTGCACATCTCCATCTGGGCTCGAGTAAGGACACGTCCCTGGTAGAGATCAACAAATCCTCACAAACCCCTAAGAGTCTGCAAAAAGCTGAACAAGATGCGCCGCTCTAGGCTATAACCACCAATAGTCTAGACACTGCCAATGTCTTCTGTTAATGAAAGAGCTTGAAATGAAAAGCTTACCACGACTTGAGGACTGGATCGGTTCCATCTGAATTGTTGTCTGCGGTCAGGTTCGTAAGTAGGCTCGTAAAATCACGGAGGATGCACGGGACCATTTGAGACGACTAGGACCAAATGCAAAGAGAGAGCAGTTACATTAATTAATTAAGAAGAAAGTGAGCACGACCTCCAAGCACATCAAGCTAGCCAGACAACTATGAAGATAACACAAACGAGACACACCCAGAACTTTGCTATTTCGAGATAACAACTATGAATGAATAAGGAAATGGAATGCATGTGTGCCTAGCAAAGCGGAGAACAAGTTTGTCTGCTTCTTGAGCGTTGCAGTGACGTCAGATACCGAGCTCTGATTGGCTCCGATTGGAAGAATGGTGGGTAAACCTCAAAGCAGCTAGCATTCAGGTCCACCCCCCCCCCCCCCCCCCCCCCCCCCCCCTTCCCCCGAGTCAACCAGAACTCGGCTTTTTTGCAGCAGAGCAACCCCTGTGCAAGAAGCAGACGAACTTGTGCTCCATATAGGCAGTAGCTTATGTTGCCCAACATAAACTTAGAAAGTATGCCAACATAATCAGTTTTTCTTTTTTTTTTTTCCTACCCACATTGCCAGTACAGTAAAAATCCGATCAAAGAAGAGGTACATGCAAAAGATAAAATCTGAGATAACTATGCCTCGGAATCCACCAGTTTTCCCCATATTTTTGCTAAATTTGTTTTGTAAACAGCGTCTTAGTTTTGTGGATAAATTCAACTGAACAGCAGGACCCTCCGATTTATCCATTTAGGAAGGCCACCATGTTCCTTATTGCACGAAACATTTCGACTGTTGACTAATGCTCAACATAATGGACATTCATACACCAGCCGTTTCTACAGAAACTTTCAAAAGTTCCTTCAAGTAGGGTGGTTAAGAAGATACAAGACTTTTTTCGGGAAAAAACTGCCAGCCACGGTGGATGTCAGGCATTACATAGACACACTAATTAGCGAGATAATTTCCTAAAATGTATTAATTGAGTTTTGAATTTGTGAAAATAAACATACGTTTTCAAATGAGGAGATTGCTGAGTGCCATCAAAAACCCCGAAAACCTCAGCAAAGGAAGATGGTACTCAACTCCCTCTTCGAATTTATCTGGGGAAACTAGCATCAGAAACCACTTCCCAGACAACACCCGACATCCTCAGGACGTCCTCGAAAGGTACAAACGTCCTCACAGTTTTCAAGACGTCCTCAGGACATCCTGAGAACGTCAGTCGCTGGATCATCCTAGAAATGTCTTTCGGAGGACTCATTGAGGACGAAGGATACAAAGTTAGAGGTAATATATACGTCCTCAATTTGATTGCGTTTAAAAAAATAAATGAATGAAATGGCAGTAGTATACACAGTTCACGTTCACTGCTCAACTAAATTTCACATACAAATTATTACACGTAGTTGCGTAAGTTTAGGACATTTTTTAACTATAGTTTTGATCAAACAATTCTTTAATGAAACCAGGGCGCACTACAATTATTATTAGTTTTGTATCTGCGCAGTATTTCGAAATTCAGTTCCATTGGCAACATTTAATCTAGGTGGCGCAAGCTACCGCCTACTACAAGGTGTACCGTTATGGCAATTATCCACCCATCCGAGAGACTCGAGCAAGCTAAGCCAAGCTATGGTGGCCCTAGCCAAGCCAGGACAGAAACAGAAATAGCCTCGAGGTTGATGACGGCTTGATAATGTGGATGCTTGGGCTAGTTGGTTGGGCTATTTTTTTATAGCTATTTCTTCTACCTCATATCGTCATCTTCTCCTCCTTCGCCGTTAATGAGAACATTTTTAATTTTTAAACAGCAGAAACCAAATAGCCAATAGACATTAATAAATAAATAATGAATAAATAAATAAATCACAATTAAAAAGAAATAAAACTTAAAAAATAAAAGAAATAATTTTTTAAGTTTAATTTTTAATTGTAATTTATTTACTAAAAATATGTTTAACTTTGTTTTTTCTCATTTGTTTTAATTGTTTTAGTTTTATTAATTTTTTTGCTGTCATTTATTTATTTATTATTTACTTAATAATGTTTATTGGCTATTTGGTTTCATGTGTTTAAAAATTTAAAATGTTTTCATTAACGGCGAAGGAGAAGATGATGACGATTTGAGGAAGAAGAAATATATCACTGAGTTGTTAGTCAGCGCTGCGAGTCTTCATATCTGCGCTATTCCATCCAAATTGATGATGGCAGTAATGCAAGGCAGTGACAAAGGTTAGTGTGTTTTTATATGTAGTACCTCTTCGAAATGGTGGAAAGCAATGAACGGCAATTTCGGCGGGAAAGATGCTGGCGCGTGAACGAATACTTCGAGTTTTCCAACTGTGCAAAAGTAGACTCGGTAGCAATGGTATCTTCCTCGCGCAAACATTAATTGTGATTTTTTTCTAGGCCATCTTAGCTTTCTGCTGTGAATGTCATCGCAAATCAATGTTTTAGGAGCAGTGAAATCAAATGTTGAGTGCGCAAACAAAGCTGACGTGGAGACCATTATCAAAGTATGACTGCGCCACGCTGGAGAGAAACTGAAAAAGCTGCAGTCAAAGGCCGGAGGTGTTCGACATGATGGTAAGTTTCTCACATTACCTGTTGTTTTATTATTAATGCTCATGGAATTGATTTTTTTTTTGTAGATTCCGCTGACAATTTGGACTACTGCTGGCCAAGATGCGAAGCCAGACTGCACGTCTGGTGCAGACATTGACAACGTCATTTGCTCTCCAATAAAGTATTTCTTGAACAGTCACCTTTGTTTGCAATTATGAATGGCACGATCATTCTCATAGTTACAGGCTAAGAACATAGCGCAAGGAAATACGCAGAGGAGAAAGCCGACAGGATGCTGGAAAGGAGAGGTTTTCTTCTCTCCTCTTCAGCATTCCGCCAGCTTTCTTCCTCCTTTCCCTTGCCCTCTGTTCTTGGCCTCTCACTGACTAGTAATCTAGAATTAGTGTGTGAATTACGCTTTAAAATAGTGCACAACAATGCATTGTTTTTCTGCAGGCTGCTCTTGCAGGCATCTTTAGGTTCAAAATCCAGTGGGAGAAAACCTAGAAACAATGAAAATGAAAGCATCCTAACAGCTCAGTGAACAGCTGCACCTGCAGTGCATTGTCCTAAAAATGTACCAGAAAAATCCTTGGCTGCCCTCCTGAGGACGTTCTGGGGATGTCCTGAGGCCGGACAATAGGACGTTTTTAGGATGTTTCCAGGATCATTTGAGGACATCCTCAGGACATCATAATGTCCTCAAAAGGTTGTCCTGAGGACATCCTGGGGATGTCCAAGTGTTGTCTGGGTTACGGCTTTCAAACCCTACCCCACCCCCCCCTATCCACTTTACTTTACCCCCCCCCCCCCCCCCCCCCCCCCCAAACCACAAATGACCTGAGGTCAAGGTGGTGAGGGTGTATATATTAAACTACGTTTCAAACAAACAAAACCAATATTTGACTAATTTTCTCCTCTATTCTTCCATATCCTCGCCAGCAAATCCCAATGCCTCTGCCAAATTCGTCACCCCTTTACCTGCGTGTCATTTTTTTTTTTTTTTTTTTACTTTGGTTGAACCGTTTAATGCTGCTAAAAAACACACACCCACAGTTAGGCGAGCATTGTTTTTACGGTTTCAAGTGACGCGACTCATACGCAAAAGAACCTGCTACATGAAGTCACGGCCGCCTCTATGTAACGCACCAAACGATTTAGTCTTGACAACAGTACCTGTTTGTTGAAGTCGACAAGTGTCGGAACGCGAAACCAACTTCACTTTCACGTGCAAAAATGCAAAGGAAGCACAGGCAACGTCTCAGCCGAAACTGCCACTGCCCTTCTGTTGCTTACCGCGCAACGCGCAACGTTGCACGGTTGCACGCACGCAGTTGCACTGGTTGCACGTTGCTACAGGTGCTACAACTACTACAACCACAGTGACTACAACTACAGTGTTAATTGCTACCACGCAGCGCGGGTGCGCGGGCGCGCGAGTGCGGCCAGTGCGGCCACCGGACGGCCATCTTGCATGTAGCGAAATCGCGTTTCTGCGAGCGTTGCAGAGGCTGGCGGCAGCGTGCTGAAGACACGTTTACTACGCGTTCGTCGTCATTCGTCGAAGTTTCTTAAACCCGCGACAAAGACGGTGAGACTTCCCTTTCAGAATACTTGGAAACTTCACAAAAGCGCAGCGCCACAGGAAAAAGGCAGAACTCGTCGAAAGGATGTTTTGCCGGTCTCGCGGCGTAATCAAAGCTTTCTTGGTACGCCGAAGCGCTGCGTCTCTGTTCCTTCGCACGCTTGGATACCGATCAAGAATCGGCGCCGCGGCAAAGGTTTGAAGGTGTGTAGCGCGGGAGTTCTGGATCGTTCAGCTGCTCGGGCACAAAGGGTTTTCGAAAGCAAAACTACAAGACGACGAGAATTAAAATGTTTTGAAGCGCGGCCCATACGGTTGTGTGCAAAGGCGAGCCGCTGTCAAACGTCAAGGGCATTAAAATAGGAATTGATAATAAGCCAGCACTGCTCAGTGATGATCGAGGAGCTGTCGTGCGCGGTATTCTGTAAGCCGTCTAACGTTGAAAGAAAGACGTACCTTCCGAGATAAAATAGGCACAGCGACAGGCTACAACCACCGTACTGAAACGTCGACGTTAGTTCAGTGTAAGGATTCGTAAAAATAAATAACTGCCCTATCAGTTCCTAAATGTTTCATTCTGTCGCATCATCGGTTAAACAAAACCCAGGGTTTTAAGTTTTAACCAAATAGCATTTTCAGTAAGGTTTCGGTTTCGCGCCGAAAAGTTCGCACGTCGCGTCGCCGCCAATAAATACTCGGCGCCGCGCCGCCGATTTTGTTATACAATGTTAGCGGATGAGCCCACGAACTACGATCGTTTTCGATAAGTTTAGCGAGTTTCGATAAGTTTAGCCTGAACTTTACATGTTTCTAGTTACTTTAATAATTTGTCATTTATATAAGCCTCATCGTTTATAAACTGTGAGTGCTCCCTCTACCTCATTGGTGCTGACGCAAATTTTATATCACGTGGTTTGTTTAAACTTCCGAGAAACCGATGGCACCGATTGGCTAGCCAGCATAGAGATCATATACTAAATCTAGAGGAAAAGGTCCGCCATTTTCCCATACATTCTGGCTGCCGCAAGCGGCGGACCATGCAGGCAGACACTCTGGGTCCCAAACACGGTTACATCATCAGAGCAGTTTCGTGAACTTCAACAATCCACGAACTTACCGGTGGAAAGATACTCGCGTTCTTTTCGAAGGTTTCTTTTTGCATAGCGCGCAGATGTACGGCCTCGCGTTAACGCTAAACTAAACCATATACCCGGCTTCGCTGGTGGGGCGCGGCTGGGCGCGGTTGAGGAATACGAAACTGCGTAACCACCAGATTTCCGAGATTTCGACAGAAGGGAAGTTAATGCAGCGTAATGACTTTATTGCTTTTTATAAGCGTTAGAATAGCTCAGAATTTAGTTTACAACGTTAAATTATCACTGTTTATATTGCTGAGAGTTTTCACTCTCCGTGTTTACCATGGCAACGTTGCTTTCTTTCTCTCGTGTTCTGTCGCTCTCTTTTGCGATCGTTCACTCGGGACCCAGGATGTCGGCGCACGGGATTTGCCACTCCTCCTCACCCACCTTTACCCCCCTGCTAGCCAGAAAGCGATTGCCGAATTTGTTGACGTTGTTTCTCTTTATCTAGGGGTTTCAAACGTGCCGTGCCATGCCGTGTTGCTGAAGGAACACAGCAGCCGACACAGCCGACAGCCGTCCCAGTAGCAACAGGTTGCGCATACTTTGCGCGGGAAGCACCTATTCTGACATCTCAGCTTCGCCTGGCTGCACGTTTCATCCGTTCTAACTGTAGGTTCCAACTCTTGTTTACTGTTTGATAACTTCCTCAGCGACTGGCAGTGAAGCTGCGAGAAACCTGTGGACAAGTAATAGGTAGCTTACCTTGAGCGCTGGGTTTACCGACTAACCTTCGTGCTACCCAGACAGCGATTACAGACCAATTATAGGTTGTTTGCACATGACGTCATTCCGCCATTTTGTTGTTAGTTTGTTTCTTCAAACAAATTTACTACATTGAAGGATTACATCGTAATCGGCTGAAATGATGTCAGCGGTGCTCTACGCATTTGAGAAGGCATGTAAATCCTTGAAATGCTCGAGTTTGGCACACGCCAGACAGATCGCAACAACAAAATGGTGGACGAAATTATTTTAGTTGGTCCGGCGGGCTCGAAGTGTCCAGACGGAAAAACCGGTCAGTCGATAGCAGACGTAGGTCATTGCACCGCCCAGTTGACCCGCTCTCTCCTCTCCTCTCCAACTTTTCGTAGCCGGCAAAAAATCACCGAGATAAACTGTGTCACTTCTTTGCCGTCTACCGCGAAGTTGCATCGATCTCTTACTAGAAAAGCTACGTGAGCGGAAGTGAAAAGTACTACTACTACGTACTACATCGATATTTGCGCAACCGTTCCAGTGACTTCCTGGTGGTACCACGACGGCCTGACAGCACGCTGCAACCATGAGTGAACATCACAACGGTGACGGCGCTTTAAATCGTAAGTGTGTTATAGCGTGCAACGTGTCCTAGTGTATGATTTTAAATTGCTACAAGTGTTACTACTATTGCTGTTTTTTTTTCTCTCAAAGATGAAAACTTGGCATGTTCAACGAAGTGCGCCACTTTTAATGCGTATGATTGCGTACGTTCGTCGCGTAACTCGTGCGATTGATATTAAACATATCTCGCTTGTCGATGCACAAGATGCAAAGAAATACTGG
This sequence comes from Ixodes scapularis, assembly GCF_016920785.2. Classification (NCBI taxonomy): domain Eukaryota; kingdom Metazoa; phylum Arthropoda; class Arachnida; order Ixodida; family Ixodidae; genus Ixodes; species Ixodes scapularis. The sequence goes on along the minus strand of NW_024609881.1, from coordinate 77,322,384 downwards.
ACTGTAAATATAATAATCAAGGTACATTTTTAAACTTTTTGTTTGCACATTGTCATGCAATTTTATGTATCTTTTTTTTTTTTTTTTAATCTTCGTGTGGTGAAAGCAAAGAGTCTTAAAACTTTGTTGCTTTTATTCCCTACAAAACTTCCACCAGCTCTTTTTTTTTTTTTTTTTTTTTAATCACTAAAAGAATTGTGGATTATAAACAGATTTATAAGCTTGCTTTCACCCCAAGGTATTCTTGGTGCGATGATGCAGCATGCTCCATTTAACTCCTTCTGAGTCTTTCTTGACATGGGCAAAAAGTGCTGCATCATTCCTGTCAACTGCTAAACTAGGCAAAAAGACATAGACGCACAGAAACAAGATTTGCCTGTATCGCGTTATCTCTTGGCTCGCAGGGGAAATCTTTGCGCTCTCTCGCCTCAGCGGCCGCTGTGCGTCCACGGTCCTCTTCGAGCCATCTCCGAGATAAACATTTCAGACGGAGTACATGCCATGGCACACTCGAGAAAATTCTATTGAAAACCGACGGATTATATTACTTGCTTGCGATAGCTGCTAACGTACTGCAAAGAGGTGCTTGAGCAAAGCAGATTGCTGGCATTGCTCTGTCCAGTGGTTTTATCAAGCTGAGTACGATGCTTGGGCTCTACATTTTGTCAGCAGGAAGCATTTTGAATTCCAACAATACGTAGGCAATGTTGTACAGGACGTCCCCCCCCCCAAATGTTTTTTATTTAATTGCAAAAATTAATTATGCATCACGGAACGCTGGGTCGCCTGAAACTTTGCCGAGATGGCAATGTTTCGGAACAAATCGTTGTCTTGTTCGAAAGTTAAAAGCTATTTTCAGAAATTTTCAAATGGGAAATGGTTGCCGACGAAGTCCGCAAAGAGATTGGGCTGAATGACTCAAACTACCGAAAACAGACGCCCCATTGTTCCATTAAAATTTTCAGAAAATTGCTTAGAATTTTCGAAGAACGTGCATAACGGTTAGTTTTGAAAATTTGGCATCTGGTCCGCGCTGCTAGCACTACACTTGGTCGGATAGTGAGCATTCAGCGATGCATAATTTACTTTTGCAAAAAAGAAAAACTTATAGTTTATTTATTCTTTTGGGGACATGTACTTTAGATTTCAAGCCTCAACTTAATAGATATCTCTAGAAAACAAAAGAGCACCTCATTTTTTTGTCACAGGCAACAACTAGCCAAGCAGATATGGTGTGGCAATATTTTCGCTGGCTTGTGCCAGACAGCACTTATTTCCTCCAATACGCCTAGCGAATGTGCCTAGACACTTTCATTTTGTTGGCACGTGCTTTCATGATTAGCACTTTCTCCTGGAGGCACATAAAAACAATCCAGTCTCCTTATCAGCCCTTGCCTATCTACAAAAAGTGTCTAGTTTGAATATGTTCATTTCGTGTTCACATTCAAGTCTTGTATCAATATTTCATTTACCATATACTCCAGTCTCGAAGTCGTATTTCCCTATAAACAGCCATTTTCACAAGAAAGTTGGCTTATAAGTTGCATCCTTGTACAAGGATGCAACTTATAAGCCAACTTTCGAAACGGATTTTTAAAAAAGTCGTCTTTACTGGTACATGAATGCTGCCTTCACTATATGTTTCTTGAGCTTGGCAAACATTTGATAAGTGAACAACTGTCACAGTCTGTTGAGTAATTAACTGAAATTTAATAATTATCTTTTTTTATTAGGGAAAATAAACATATGGGTTCAACGAGAAACTTGCTGATCATCATCGAAAACCACTAAGTCAGTTAATTTTAGAACGGCTTGAAGCACGTGGGAAATGCGGGGGTGCACCAAAGTTACCACTTGTCCGGTGGGCACGAAGCTAGCAGTGGGGAAACGCGCATGATTAGATATCATCCGCGCTTCCCCATTGCTAGCTTCGTGCCCACTGCAAAAATAATCTCTTAATTTAGCGAAAAAAAAAAAAAAAAAGATTGGATTTATATACTGGAAAATATGCTACCTTTGAGAAAGTATGGAGTTGTTAACTTCAGGTGGGTTGTTTCAGAGACTAGACGGGTTTTCTCGAGAGATGGTTCAACAAGGATCACTCGATACGTTTGCTGCGCATTTAGCATAAATCGTTTCATATAATGTTCAAACAATACGTTACTGCTCGTATTGGGGTTCTTTGTGTATTGCGATTTTTTTAGTTTTGGTTTAAGTCTCACCTGCCGTAATTTCCCCTGTGAGACTAACAGTATTGCTGAATAAAAATAAAAAGAATGTCTTTACCGACCGTTGCCGCAACACTTTCTGTTTACAGGAGGGGGCTTGGGATTGTTGTTCCATTGTTGGTCCTCAATAGCTACGTCACAGTGGTTGCTACCCTTGGCACGCTGTCGCGTCATCAGAGCGTATATTTTGTTGCGTCACGGGCGACCACGTAGCCCCTGTCTTGTCGTCTGTTATCCGCGTAACCTTGACGCCGGGCCCGCCTTGTCTAGCGTCTAGCGCAATGATAGATAGCTGGAGACTGGCCATCTTTATCAGTTGATCCACACAGTCTCAGACGTTGGGACGTACGCTCGGCTTCTCGGCAGAGAAAAAGGTCAGTCTGGCCTGCTCCTCAATGTTCAATTATTGAACTTTTTACTTGTCTCTTATCCAAACATTTTTTTTTTTTATTGCAGACAAGATAAGGTATTTCCCTACAAACTTCCTATTCCTCTCTCAATGCTGTCCACTTTGCTCTTGAAGCACTTCATGTACGCTTTTTTTCTTTCGAGGTATGACCTGGTCACCATTTGGTACAGCTTCTGTTGCATTTATGACGGCAATAATTGTACCTCTTTCTTTCATAAAGTCAGTTTTATTTTAGGAAACCATATATCAGTAACTCTGCCGTATCGGAACCCGTAAAGCATGTACGAGTAGTGGCATACTCTGAATTTGCTTCACTGTATCCATATCTTCACTGTATCAGTCTTTGCTATAGAGACGTCCTGCTTTATGTGGGTGTGTGGTGCGAAGTTTCTTCTACATTTGACACATGTCTCACACCACGCACATTCCTCGAGTTGCGCGGTGCACAGGGGTGTTGCACATTCCATCACGTGACCTCTTGCCTGCAGCGTGAACAATTCATTAACTATGCTTCTAAAGCGGGGTGTCTCGCGTTTGCAGTGCCGAACTTCTTACGAGATCTTCTGTGGAGTTACTTTTGTAGTGGCTGCTATGCGCTGGGAGCGTGCAGCTCTCTGAAGCCTTCTAAAGCTCTCCTCCGTTTCCTGAAAATAGTTTTTGGGGGAACTTAAAAACTCTTATAATTAATAGATTTGCTCCGAGCGTCCTTTTGGAAATCTGACCGTACTACTTAAGTTGAAAAGGCAGTTGGCATTAGTGGCTTTGCCACCAAACGCTTGTTTTTAGGTGGAACTTTATCTGTCTATCTGGTTGCGCTCACAGAGTGTTCCCGGTTTCTCGTATCATTTGAGCCATTTTCAAGTTGCACCACCCACTCGTTGATTACGGTCGTAGCCTCTTGCGTGCAGAAGGCCACTGATCTGCCAGTTACGTAGCTTTTCGAGCTTGGTCCTGGGACTCCATCAGTTTTAAGACTTTCGATTGGGGTCAGAAATGGCAGCCTTCAAAACATGCCCCTTACATCAGAGCTATATACAGTCAAATCTCGTTAATTCAAACTCTCCTAATTCAAACTTGTGGATAATTCAAACTAACATGTAGGTTCCATCCTATGTGTCTCTATCGGAGAAAACTCTCAGTAATTCAAACTTTGCTTTATTGAAACAAATTTTGGTCACCCTCGAGTATGAATTAACAAGATTTGTCTGTACTGAAAACGATTTATTTTTCGTGGGCTCAATTTTTTTGCGATGTAGGTAAAAGCTGGAATTTTTTAATAATTCGGTGGTTCTAATTTTTGTGACACGGTGGGATTTAAATATAGATTCCAGTGTGTGCACATTTTACCGGAATTATTCACGGGACCTATTTTTCGCGAACTGTAGGTGATTCGCGAAACTCGTAAAAATTAGGTCCTCACAAAAATTAAGTAATTTAGAGTAGACCTTTTTCACAAGGGCATCGCCATCTTGAATGTTGTCACTTCCAGTATGGGCGAAAACATTGTTTTGCCATCGCCATGCCAATTCGCAACTCCAGCAAAACGGACGCCACCAAGTGGAAAAACCGGGAACCAGGCAGACCGGGTCGCTCGGCGCCCCTCCGCGTCTCTGGTGGCTTTCGCGGACACATGTTGTCAGCGCGGTGGCGAACAATGTAATTTGACAAAGTATCCGAAAATTTCTTAAGTTTGCCTGAGTATTCATTAGTGTGGCGAAGCTTCAGTAGATTGTTTCCTTCCATCATGTGTTTGAAAGCCCCTTTTACACCACAACACACGGTTGTGTGCTTTCGATTTCTTGGATGGGGAGGAATCACGGAAAAACATTTAGATTTCTTGCGTGTCTCGAATCACATTCAAAGTGACGACTACTTGGTAACTGATAAGTGGTTTCTTTATAAGGATGTAGAACAGTGGACGACAGACGAGGTGTTTCACTGGAGGGAATGCCAATGTTGCAGTCAAGTGAATGGGAAGGTTCGATAGCTGCTTTTCTTGAGTTTGGTTGTGTTCGATTAGCTTCAAGTTTGAGCCACCCACGCCAATCGGTGCGTGGGCTAGTCATCTTGGCTGCTTTTCGCCGAAAAAGCCTCTGGACCACACCGAAGGAGTTGGACTGATTTCGCAATTACTTGATTCAGGAGAACCTGCTTGCTGCATATGATTAATGAGGGAAATTATCTGCTTTCAAAGGGTGGGGTATGCGTCTCGCAAAGTCAGAAGCTGTCACGGCATTATGATCTATTGCACCTCCAATATTTATATTATATCCCCGTCAAAGACAGCAGCAATATACGTCTACATTGCTCAGGTTGACCAGGCACAAAAAATACTCATTTTCTCCGTTCAGGATTCGAAGTCAAGTTCAATGCAGAGAGGTTCTTCGTGAATCTCCGATGAAGACTCTCTTCAGTTTGTTTGCATTAGACTCCGTGCTACCGGCTAGAGCCATTTGGCTAAGTTTAAGTAGTATCTGTCTGTCTGTCAAATATACTTTTATTCAGCAGTTCACCTAGTAGCTAGCCAACTAAGTTCATATTTCAACCCGAAAAATATACTAATATCGCTTTAGCGGACATAGTATGTAATATAATACATAACCTGCTCGTCAAAATGACTTCTCGATTGCTACTAAAAGCTGAATTGAAATACGAGTATCAGTTGCTTAGTGGGGCGCCAGCGGGTTAACAAGCTCCTTGGTTCAAGAAGCGCTTGCTTAATTTTCGTAATTTTCCTGCAGCCTGTGTTGTTGACTGAGCAGACGACTGGAGTTGTTTCTGAAAGGCGGACATGCACAAAAGCTTGATTTTGCGGACAGATAAGTCACATGGTCGAGGCATGTGAGTTAGCTGAGAATTACTCTTGGTAGAACAACTATGTAGCCATCACCACTTTCCTTAGATGATCAAAACTGGTTAGAGTCTATTACAGTCTCTCCGGAGCCCATAGTTTAGGTTTTGAACGAAATCTCAAAAATGAAAGTTTGACGTGAAAGGAAGAAAATACACAGAGAAAACAAAACTATGCTCTGCAAGTTTATGTGCACCGGCTGCACTTAACCATCTTAGTTCAAATACCTATATAATTGGGCATTAAACAAAAGAAAATCTGTTAAATTGAATGCGCCACCCGTTCAGGCGGCCCGGCCGAGCCGACGCGACCTGGACCCAGCCGCCATGTTTGTTTGGTGGTAGCGCCCCCTATTTTACTCTAGGATATCGTAAACCATTTTCGTTTTGCCTCCCCTCAATCCTTCTCTTTTGCAGGTTGAAATGTTTTATTATTTTTTTGTTGCCCATGCCGGATATGCCGACCAAGTGGCGGGAGACGAAAGTAAATGAAAAAGGTTGATAAAGATGTAGAAAGTGTGCCACGGTTAGCATGCACCCGCATTGCTGTTTTTTTTTTCCTTGGTTTTTTTTCTCACAGTTGAAAGGTGTTTATGGAGACTAATAGTGGAGTGAAATGTGCCAATAGTCAACAGGTTTCACTGACTTGGGTGGTGGAAGGCAGTAAAACTTGTCTGACACCAAGCTGTAGAAGCGACGTGGGATAACAAGGTGACGTTGTGCACTGTATAAAGCACTGTCTGCAATATTAGCTAAGATGCACTGCAATTAAAAAGCGTAACCGACCTTTCAACTTTTTTTTCTTTGGACACGGCTAGCTTTTGTTCATGTGGCAAGAAATTTTTTATATTAGGAGCATATATAAGACTCCCAGCATTACTTCTCTCGAGATCTTCTGGGAGATTCATTTCCGAGTACGAAGTTGAAGCCACTTGTCTGAAATATTGATCTGAGAAACGGCTTAACTCTGTTCGGCTTTGTTTCTTTTGCGCGTCGCCTGCTCAGAGTCGGCCATGGAGCCCGCATTCATGCAACGTCCTCTGGAGGAGTGCGACCCCGAGTTGCACTCGCTGGTGCTCCAGGAAAAGCAGCGGCAGCTCCGGGGCCTTGAGATGATCGCCTCGGAGAACTTCACTAGCCTGGCGGTCACCCAGTGCCTAGGCACGTGCCTCACCAACAAGTACTCGGAGGGATACCCCGGACAGAGGTGATCACCGAGTCACTCAATAGAATAACTGTCGGGTCATTTAATGCTTTAACTGTGGCGGCTTTTAACACAGAATGCGATTTGCCAGCCGCATTCTATGAGAAAGCCGTCGTGAAGAGTCGTCGCGATGCACTGTGACATTATGACGCCGTGAGACGCCATGATGTCATATGACACTCTAATGCAACGTGGTGCTTGCTGTCGTATATGGCATTGTGACTGTGACGTCATGTCATGTCATGTGATGCCACGATGCCACAATGCGTAATGATGTCACATGACACTGTTATGTCATGTGACACAGATGTCGCGGGACGTTGTCAGAGTGCCACATACCATCTTGTTGTGATAGTGTTACATCATTTAAAATCATGACATTGTGTGACATCAGTCATGTAACCTTGTGACACACCATGACGTTGCACATACCTAGCATGTGCCCGGCTCAATCACAACACAGTGAATGCTCCCGATCATTGTCAGGGTGATGAGGCTAGTGTGACTTTTTGTCACCCGTTGCGATAGGGCTCTAAGGGGTGCAAAAGCCGAGTTCTCTAAGCAAAACGTGAAAGTTCCCGCACTAATATTTTCTGTATATTTTTCAAATTACGAGAAAGCCTTGTTGTCTTCCACGATAATCCAGATTGCATACATGATTGTAATTTAGAGTGATTGTAAAGCTTAAGTTGGTTTTATAAGACATATCTCATTTTTATATGTGTGTACGGCATTTCTGTGGGCACCATCAAGTTTCAGGTGGTGCCGGACATTATAATTTATCACGTGACAAAAAAATAGTAAAAAGCAATATGTGCAGTTCTAGTTCTTTTTGAAAATATGTTATGCCTGGGGATCAATGCAACGATTAAATGAATAAATATTTATGCGAAAGCATTAACGGTCCCATGGAGCGAAGCCGGCATTGTCTGTAATTGTCCGTAGCTGCGAAACGGCAGTTAAATTCCTATCTGCCAAAAGCACAGCAACGCAGATGCATCGTCACGGAGGGCGTGGGGCTGGCGGGGTTCGCTGCGCCTGTGCAGTGGGGGAGCGTGATGTCACCGCCGGAGCACCGTGTGCAATAGGAAGATGTGGTGCGCTGCTTGTAGGAATGTGCTGCATGTAGGAATGCAAAAGCATTCCTACACATAATCGGTCTGAAGCATCCTCTTTAATTTTATTTACTCGACTGAAAGGTGGCAATAGAGCTAGTTTAATCTTTTTAAACGATGCACTGCCCTAACTGAACTACATTCTGCAGTAGAACCTCGACAGGAGACATTAATCAACTCTTGCACAGCACTTTTTTTATGTAGACTAAACGGCTGTGGAGAAGTTTTGAATATATTCAAATACTTGTCTATCTCTTCTATCTTTAAAACTAGAGAAGTCCCATAATCATAACCAAAAGATGTCAACCAACAAGAGGGAGGGAAATTTCTGAGTCGATCCAGATAACCTGCAGCTCCCCTGCATCAGCCCCTGCTGCTAGCACGCCGGTGCAAAGTGGTGACGCGTGTGTTGGTGCTAAATGGTTAATGGGGCGGTGGAATGATTTTTGTACTTTTAGTAAATACCGCATAAAAACAATCCTTGACGTTCATGACCTACGAAACATGTGTTAGGTTTTCTCTCCATGCATAGGCAACGGCGAAAATAAAAGAGCAACATATACCCCTCCCTCAACTTGTTGCCAGAACAAGTGACCACGTGATCTGGTGCCGATGTTCGTTACACAGACGCGTTAGGGTTGGGGCTCATGCTGAGTTCCAGACATAGCTAGGGGCTTGGCCATTCCCATTGGGCGGCCAGACGTACCCGAAATGGGGCGTCTGGTCAGCCCACGTTTATCGCGACAGGCCTGAAAATTGTTTTGTAGCTTAGTGAGCTACCCAGGAACTCGATGCTGCCCTACGACAAACAAAAGAACTCCAAAGTCGTTAGTTCACTTAGTGGCCCAAAGTGCCGTTCTTACCGTCCTTTCCGGGACGACCTCTAACCCTTCCTTGCGCGTTTTAGGTACTACGGCGGCAACGAGTTCATAGACGAGATCGAAATCCTCTGCCAGAAGCGCGCCCTGGAGACGTTCCGCCTCGACCCCGAGCGCTGGGGGGTCAACGTGCAGCCCTACTCTGGTTCCCCGGCCAACTTTGCGGTGTACACGGGGGTGGTGGAGCCCCACGGCCGGATAATGGGGCTTGACCTTCCCGACGGAGGCCACCTGACCCACGGCTTCTTTACGGACAAGAAGAAGATCTCGGCCACGTCCATCTTCTTTGAGTCGATGCCCTACAAGGTGAACCCGCAGACGGGGCTCATTGACTACGACAAGCTCCAGCAGACGGCGCTGCTCTTCAAGCCCAAACTCATCATTGCGGGTGAGCGGAATCGAGTTCGAGCTCCGCCGAACCCTCGGCGCTACGTTGGGAACTGAGGCTGGATTCCCGAATTGATTTGAAACAAAATAATTGTTAGTTTCGCATTGCTTGGGATGTGCGTGACTTAAAAACTTGTTGGCTTGGTTGTCTTGGCGTAAAATGATTTTCCTGAATTTGGCCTCTGTTCCCTGCCCCCTTTGCATTTGCTTGCCTATGCATTTGCCTAGGCTCGGAGCATGTGGAGCGAAAGCTTGCGCCCCAGAACCTAAAGATTCTGGGTTCGATTCTCACCCCTGCACATTTCGATCTGGATATGCGTCAAACCGGCGTGCGGTCGTGTATTGCAACTGCATGGTGCATGGTAAAAGCCCCAAGCTAGTGGTCGTACCTCACCGGCTAAATATCTCATCTACAGTGTAAACCAGTGTCTTTGTAGAAGGGTTGCCCGATCTCAACTTGTCTGAACATGGAACATCTAATTTTCTTTGCTTTCGTATTTTCCCGACACTTTTATTTATTTGTCATTGTTATTTTTTGTTTAGGCAATAATAGTATGGGCCACTCAAAGCCCAAGTAAAACTGGAATAAGAGAATTTATGAGAAGAAAAAAAAAACAGTATACAAAGGTAAAAACACAGGCAAGCTGATGAGTAACTTCCGTTACAAACCCAAGACGAGGAACGAAAAAAAAAAAAAAATGGACACAACACACAAGCTTTTTGAGAACAGAAAACAAATAATTACAACTTGTACCACGTGAAGTGGAAAAAAATGGAAAACCAATTAGATTAACAGGCATTCTAACAAAAAGAGAGAACAAAATTAGCCCTCATCCATCGCGTGCAAACAAAAAGTGTTTCCTGCTGCGTGCTTCAGAAATGTAATCCGTTTGCTCTGAACACTATCAGAGTAGCGATGTGGGCGAGTTGGTTCATGCTTAGAAATAATGGAAACAGCGCGCAAACGACAAGGACGGGAGGAAAAGCGCTTGTCCTGTGTACTCCTTTTCCTCCCGTCCTTGTCGTTTGCGCGCTGTTTCCATTATTTCTAAATCTGAACACTATACTTAGTTTTGCCTTCAGTGCAGACGTAGTCGATGCTATGAGCTGATGGGACCAATCGGACAGCGTCAAAATTGCACCATCACGGTGTTCATCATGTTTCTGTACATTGTATATCATTGCTGGACCAATCATAAACAGAAAAGACCCAGTGACTTGCGCTTTTCACGCCGCTTGTCTGGTTCCTTTAGCTTACGGCGTCGGCTGCGCGTGGACTTCAGCGTAAACTAAGTATAGTTAACCAATGCAATAAAGATTGTTTCGCAAGTCCCTTGATATCGCCCGCTTAATATCGCTCCTCCTCCTCCTCGTCTGCTGCCTCAGGCGTGAGCTGCTACCCACGCCACCTGGACTACAAGCGCTTCCGGGAGATCGCCGACGAGAACAACTCGCTGCTCATGGCGGACATGGCGCACGTGAGCGGCCTGGTGGCCGCGCAGGTGGCTCCCAACCCGTTCGAATACTGCGACATCGTCACCACCACCACCCACAAGACCCTGCGCGGCCCCAGGGCCGGCGTCATCTTCTACCGCAAGGGTGCGTCGGAACTTCAACGCCAAACCGCCAGGATGGCGGCATCTGACAGCATGACACTCCGGCTTTTGTGGCGTCCACTTGGGGACCACATTCGATGCATGGGCAGAAGGGGACGATAGTCCTCTCCGCCCATGCATCGACCAGACACATCAGTCAGTGAGGTGTTACAGGCACCGGAGTTTAGCTGAATAGGCGGCACGGACTAAAATGATGCGGCATAATTCAGCGAATGGCCAGAATTTGTTTATGCTTTGATTTCTACAGAATCATGTCTTGGAAATGCTTAAATGTCGCAAGAAATTAATTTTTTTTTTTGCGAATTCTGCGAAGCTTGAATTTATGGAACATTAGTGGAACTAGTTTCGCTTCCTGTTTTTAATAATCGAAAGAAATTGAACGGCACGTCGAGCCTCGAATAATGCCGTGGATTGAAAACCGTTTTGAGTGTTCTTGAATGCGGAGTCTAATTAGCACTACTAACCTTTTTTTTAGTTTATTGCATTAAAATTTAGTTGCACAATTTTCTATCGTTATGGTAATGATAGTAAGAGAATCTGTCCATGTCAGTGAAGCAACTATACTTGTCATTGAGCTGACTAAAAACATTGCTTACAGCTTTGCATTTCTTTCTTTTTTTGTGACAGGTGTGAGGTCAGAGACAAAAGCCGGCGTGAAGGTGATGTATGACCTCGAAGAGAAGATCAAGCAGGCGGTGTTTCCGGGTCTCCAGGGTGGTCCCCACAACAACACCATCGCCGGTGAGACGCCCGTCTCGGCGTCGTAATGAAGCGGTCGTGGCGCACAGCTTTCATCCCACTCAAACTCCGACTTGCCGCCTCGAGTTTCAGCAAAATCGAAAGCTCCTCCTAGTTTTCTCATCTTCCAAACTGCAACGCAAACAAAGGAGGGAAAGGAAAGACTACCGTAAAATACCGCAGAAGTGCCCGCTTCAATCAAGCGACCACAATTAACATTTTCCAAACTTGGGAGTTCTGCAAGTAATTCGTTAAGCGCGCAATCTGACTGGACTAGCGACAATGCCTAGACTAACCCAATTTTCAGTGTAAGTGGGGTGGTGCCTCCCCCGGTATTTTACTGTGGGAGAGAAGAACTAGGCTCGGCCGACACTACCTCCTAGATACCAAGAATGTATGCCGAATTTTCGGTGTTTCCTAAAGGAGGTCATTGCAAAGCATAGATTGGACATGAGAACTCGTTGGAGCACCAGCCGAATGCTAATGCAGCGTCACTTAAAGAAATCTAACGCTCTGATCTTGCTATTTGGAATAGTAGGCTCTGTGCTCTCTACACAGTGGGGAGGAGTATAATTCGGGGAAAGGTTGTTTGGTAAGCGGAGGGCAGCAAAAGTGAAAAACGCGATGCCCACGTCGTTTTCTAGCCTAAGCGCAATGAAACCGACCTTGCGGTGCCACGTGGGAGATGACTTCCCGTACCGCAAGGGGCTAGTGGGCGTGGTGCACAACTCCCGCGCCATTTGGAGATTCGTTGCGAGCGCCGTAACGTCGGCATCTGCACCATGCTGTCACGACGGGCTCTGTGGGGTTACGTAATAGAATTTAGTAGTGTTGTGCGAATATTCGAATAGTAGTTTTGAATAATACGCGATTCAATATTCGCTTCGAGACAAACTGCAATATTCTTATTTCTCAAAGCGTTAATCGCGGCGAGTAAACCTTGTTTAGTGCGCCCCTTGCCGAGGGCGGGTGCGCTGTGGAAAAGCAACACCCGCAGAAGCGAGCTCCGCGGGCGTTGCTTCTCTACAGCACGCCAATGTTTGGTAACAAGCGCGCACTACGGGATAACCAGCCGCAATGATTTCGCTCGTAAAGTGTTCTTTGTGGCCCGCCATCACGATTGACCCAAGATAAAAACGGAAAGTGGCATTCTTCAAAGGATGTCGTTACTTTTTCGTGTACAGGGCAATAGGAGTCGAAGTTCTGCTGTTGCCTGTATTACGCTAAATTTTTTTTTCTGGTTTGTTCAGGCATAGCGGTGGCGCTGAAGCAGGCCAAAACCCCGGAGTTCAAGGCCTACCAGGAGCAGGTGGTGAAGAATGCCAAGATGCTGGCCAAGGAGCTGCAGGCCAAGGGCTACACCTGCGTGTCTGGTGGGTGTCCGGTCGTGATTTCCAACGTTTCTGACCTCATACGTTTGTTTTTGGGGTCGTAGCAACTAGCAGAGTTACCCCGAACAATGTTGAACTACCGTAATATCTCGAGAAATAGCCCTCCTAAAATCGAAAGCAAATTGGGTGAAAAGAAGTGGGCTTCCTTTCGGTGTGTAATAAAAAAAAGTTGAAAAGTGCTAGTTTTAGATTTTGTGACCTGCGAAACTTGTGATCGCAGAGCAATGAACCAAATTCGACTGTCATTCCCAGTCGGCAATGTCCACTTATCTCTCGCCGTGGCTATGTAACATTATTTCTGCCAAGGTCACCTTTAGGCATGGTCCTAAAATTGCTAGAAGTGAGCTCTCCTTCGGTGTTTTTGAAAAAATAGCAAGTCATGCCAAAAATATGGGTAGGTTATCATTTGGGGGTGGGGCATCTCTCGGGATATTACGGGTACTCTAATCTGTGAAGGTGATTTCTTGCTCAAGAAATTGGTTTAAACACAAAAAATGAACTCATTTAGCTTGTGAGTTCATTACTCTAGGAGAAAAATGACAATTCAATCTCGGAGTTTAATTTGATCATCCAGTTCCTGAGGGCTGTTTTGGTTGTGACCGCAAGTCCTTTTTTGTGAAAGAAGGTTCATCCTAATGTTTCTGGAAAAAGTGGTGGCATATATATTGAACAAGTTGGAAAACCCCACTTAGAGAGATAGCTTGTCATTGTCTTCACCACTCCTTCACCACTCCTACCCCTTCACCACTCCTACTCCACTTCACCACTCCTACAGTCTCCACTCCCCATCTCCTCTCTTTATTTTGTTTTCTCAAAATCGGATTATATTTAGTTTTCCCAGAACTGAATCTAAGGACTTCCTGTCGAGCAAACCACATGTCGTCTTTGTGGCCATTGGGTATCGCATGCTCTCGCAGCAGGCAGCAATCAAGGTTCCGCGTTTTAGGATGAATCCGATAAAGCCCAAAAAAAATGCTTGCCGCTAAAAATATTGCGAATTCGGATTTATCCGAAAAGCTTTGAATTTGGGGCTGCCAGTCCCGACTGCTTTTTACATTTTCCGAAAAACCTGAGACTTCTGACTCTCTTTTGTTTTTCTTTATTTTCACTTCTGTTTGTAATTGTCACAAAAGAATGCATTTTAAACCCTTACTGCGAAAAGGGGGGCGACCTCATTAGGGGGGTCTGGCCTTTCTAGCCATCCACCTTCGGACCTTTCTCTTAGGCAAGGCTCTGCTCTTATTGTTTTGTCTATGAAAATACTGCTTCAACAAAACTTGTTGCCTGCTGTTCCCTACGTACCGTAAAATCCCGAAAGCTAGCCAGCCAAGCATCAAGAGTAAATCGGATGAAAATATGAAGTGGGCCAGCTTTCAGTGTACAAGCAAGAAAAGTTAAAAAAAATTGCTATTTTTAAGTTATGTCCCTTCCAAGCTTGTTACGGTGACGAGGGGCAACGAAGCACAGATGACTGTACTCCTCAGCCAGCAACATTGGCTTTAATCCCGCTATAGCTAACTAGCCGCATTTAAACCATGGCCATCATTGATCCCAACACTGCTATTACTAGAAGTGGACTGTTTTTCGGTGTTTAAAAAAATATAGCAAATCAGGCCAAAAATAGGGGTGGGGCATCTCTTGGGATTTTACAATAAACCAAAAACACTAAGCATTCGAAAAACCATTAATTTTTCTGGACGATGAGCAAACGTGCCGGAAATCTCTGTATTTTAGGTGAAAAATAAACTTAGAAAAATGCCTCCCTACTTAGCCTACAAATAAACTCCGAAAACGTAGAACCGTAGTTACTCAAGTTGCATGGCAGTTTCATCTCGCTGCATGCACACTGCAATTGCTTAATTATCTTTCTGTTGAACGTATCTGCTTGCCCCACATTTTTGTCGAGATGCACGTTGTAAACCACGCTGCTATCTGATATCGTAACATCTTCCTTGTTCTCTAAATGGTATATCAGTTTAGCGAAGTCCGACGAGATTACTCGCACGACTAAATAGAGCTGTGGCAACCTAAAAAAGAAATGGGCAAAGGAAGTTGGTTTGCAATGCAACGAAGTCGGTTCGGTTCCAGATTAGAATACACAGAGTCATTTCGCTTTATTGTAATATGGACCCCATTTAGTATATAGACACCCTACTGTATAGGTAGACAAAGGTTTTGGGCACAGAAGGTTTGGGGAAAAGTTTAGAGAAGATTCTAGTCCAATGCGGCTTCTGGTTGCAGTTCGTATTTTCTTGCTTTCGGGGTTTACGGTCCCACAGTGCTCTTCTTGCGAACTCATTATCATCCATCACCAGAAGATAATCTTTCTTTTGTTTTGGAATTTGTATGGATCATGACTGTCCATTCAGAGGAGAAAGGCAGTAGGAGAGAAGGAAGTGAGATACGGAGCCTCATAGATAAATGCTGTTTGCAAAAGCCAGGGCGTGTTGACAAAAGCTGATACAGTACAGACACAGCTGTTACATGCGTTATTAATGTAAGTCGTTTGTTGAGCATTAGTTAGCCAAGTGTTGAGCATTAGTTAGCCAAGTGAGAAAATGTTCTCGTGGTCCCTGATCTTTACGAAATATACACTAAACAATTTAACTTTGGCGTGCGAGTGCCTATTTCTTGCGAAATTGACAACCGAATAATTATTTAAATTGGTTGCACAAATATAAATCGCACCATGGCAGCAAATGCATAGAATATCATTCCGAATTGTGAAATATTGTGCCCGTGAAATGTTCCAGAAACTCTGCAAAATTCGCGAGTCATTAAGCCTGCAAAAATAAAGTCTCTTACTGTACTACAGAAGTATCTTTGGCGATGGGAATAATGAAAAAATTGTGCCGCGATTTATAGGTGTTAGAAAGGCAACTGGAAATGGCCTCGCTTCTTACAAGAAACCGTAGTTGTTCCTTTCACATTCTATGTTTTTGTTTCAAGGTGTGTATATTTTTGGTCGGGAACTTGGTTCCTTTTCTCTACGATTGCACAAATGTTTGAATGGCAATTTCAAATAATACACTATTCGATGTTCGCTTTCGAGATGAATTCTGATGTTCATTAGAAGTGTGGTGAGCTGGGCTAGTTGGTATGACGTCATGTTGAACATAACAGCACACAAGGGACGAGAACAAAGGAAAAAAACTACCGTAACATCCGGAGAGATAGCCCACCTAAAAGCGAGAGCAAATCAAGGGAAAATAAGGAGTGGGCTAACCTTTGGTCTGTGATTAAAAAAAAAAAATGAAAAAATAGGCTATTTCCATATTTTGTTATTTGCCAAACTTGTTTTCACATGGAGGGGAAATGAAGCATAGACAACTGCCGTTCCCCGTCAGCAATGTCTGCTTATTTATCTCTTGCCATAGCTGACTAGCCCCATTTCTTCAGAGGTCACCATTGGCCAGGGCACTGCAATTACTATACTCTGTTTCACCTTATGACGTACCGCAGGAAAGGCTACAGGTGCGAGCTCCTTGCTCTAGGGCAGATCTCGGCGGCACAAGCTCTCGTGCATTAAGGGCAGCTGCCAACGCTATGAGCTCGCGCTTCTAGCCTTCGCTGCGGTACAACATAAGGTGAAATGGAGTATAAAAGAAAGCTATCTTTCTTTCTTTTCTTGTTTTTTTTTTTAATGTAAGAAAGTATGTCAAAAATAGGAGTGGATTACCCTTCGGGGCTGGGGGCATCTTTCAGGGTATGACTGTATGTGTAGTGCGCCCTTAAGCTTTCTGTAATCTGCCTTTTAAGCTGCGTCTTTGGTGCGCTCTTATATAGTGGGAGCCTTTTCTATGCTTTCATCTTCTTCTTTCTTTGTGTATTGTATTTCATTTGCAAGTCAGCATTTGGGTGCCTTGTGTGTCCCTTTCCTTTGTCCTCGTCCTTTGTGCACTGTTATGTCCAAGATGCAATCTTATATTTTTCCAAGTGTTGATTGCGGCAGGTGAGACCTGCTGAACGCACTTCTTTCCAAGCACCGGTCCACTGCAGAGAAGCAACACACGTGAAGCTCGCTTTTGACGGGGTTGCTTCGACGGGGAAGCACGCGCAACTGCAAGCCTACCGAAGTTGCCCTCACGTGCATGCGAACATGATTGCTCGACAGAGGCACCAGCCGGGACGCTTGCACTCCATTGGTTTATGTTTGCTTACTTTTGATGAAAATCTGGCCCGTCGGGAACCAGTAAAATGATGGCAAGCGGTTTTTCGGAATTGTTTGGCAATGCCTGAAGCACTAGAGTTGGGGGATGTCTCAGCAGTAAAAACACAAGCAGCGAGTTCCTCACAACACGTCACATCAGAACACAACACAACACGTAGTGCCCTTTGTTTGTACAGCGCTTAAAACCAATATATTTACTTTTCTAAGAATATCTGCTCCAAAGGCCACTCTTGCTGCTCTGAAACACTGTCTTGGCTGCTCCAAAAGCCACCTTTGCTGTTCCAAAACACTGTTTTGGTTGCTCCAAAGGCCACATTTGCTGCTCCAAAACACTGTTTTGGCTGCTCCGACAGGTGCTCCAAAATTGCTTAGGCCAATTACATCACTGCGGAAGCTACATGCTTGTCCGACTCCGCTTTCTGCACGTGAGTATGTGTGGACAGTATGATAAAGTGGTGCCAGATCAACAATTAACAGGTCCGACGTGCTTCCACCGACCCCGTCAGCTTAGCAGTAAACGGGGCATGCTAGAGTCACTAGAAAGCCATGCTCCTGCGACATAATTTGTGGCCACTTTGGGACCCCATTTTGATGTACGGCTGGTGTAGGGAACTAAACACGCGGGGCACCAGAGTACCACTTTTGCATGCGTGTCGCCACGGTTTCATGGTCCCCCCTACGGCCCGCGTGCAGGCGGCACGGACAACCACCTGGTCTGGGTGGACCTGCGCCCGACGGGGCTCAACGGATCCCGGGCGGAGCGTGTGCTGGAGCTCATGTCCATTGCCTGCAACAAGAACACTGTGCCGGGAGACAAGAGCGCCCTCAACCCCGGCGGCATCCGGCTGGGCACCCCTGCCCTCACCACCAGGGGGCTCAAGGAGCAGGACATGGCCACAGTCGCCGAGTTCATCCACAAGGGTGGGTCCATGGTTTGCCGATCTTGGGGTGCTGATGCCAGCACCGCTCTCGGGGCGGAGACACGCATTGACCGAAGCGCGTCTCCACCTTGACACGGTGGGGCAACGTTGTGTCCCACTGCTCCGCGGCACGTGGACATAGTTTGCTTGCAGAAGAGCAGTTTCTGTCGTCGTAATTTGCTGAGCACTGATCCGAGAGGGCGCCGGCGAGAGCAGCCAAAAAATGGATTGAATACGGCGTGTGTTTTCACCCTGAACCACGGTGTAAGACATGTATAGGTGCGGGTGCCGTACGCACTGCAGCTGCCAGAAAGGGTCTCATACTCACCTCGGTTGCAAGAGGCGCCACAGGACTGCTCCTCAATATGCGGCTAACATCAGCCTGTTGCAGGCATAGTTTCCCACGCTTTTCTATGGGAGCCATGCTTGTTTATTAATCTGGGTGTGTGCCACCCCATGAAGAACTTGGCACTTGCACTATGCGCATTGCTTAGACACTGCTTCTTCATTGGCCCTAGTTTCATGCCTCGATGGCGGCAGTAACAATTTTATGAATGCGTTGAAGCGGAGAGATCTCTGGCGCTGTGTTCGAGCCAGCATCCGTCAAGGTCAGAGCAGACACTCGGAGCGGGAAGAGCGTGCGTCCGGAACGAGACCCTTTTTTTTTTACCTCAGCTGTACTGGCTGGACGGCAGAAATGCTGTTGGCTGAGGATCGGACGCGTGCCAGGAAGGCGTTATCTGGTCGATTGCGTCGCAGCGTTCGCTGTGCTGTGCGTCCTCACCCACATAAATCTTGCACTTTAGACCTATCCAAGGAATGTGGTTCATGTCGTTGGCCGGAGCAGAGGTACAACATCAAGCTGCAAATCAAGGGGGCTCAGGTTTGATTCCCATGGCAGGAAGCATATATTTATCTCCTTATCATCAATTATTATCTTTAGTTAAGGGGGGACACTACCCAAAAAAAATATTTCTGCCAAAAAAAGTTGATTTTGAAAAATGCCATATTTACATCCACCAACATCTGGAAAGTATTCCCAGAAAGTTTCATTAGTTTGCACCGCATAGTTAATTTTTTATAAATAAGTTTCGGTCTACGAGTGCCAAAGAAAAGCTAAAGGTTGGAGCAGTTTGAACATATTTTTCTCTGTTCCACTTTTTGGCATGAATTTTACATCAGGAAAACTATTGTTTGTTAATGGCACAAAAGGAAAGACTCGCTCATTGTTTTTCCTGACTGAAACTTTATGGGCAATGCAACTGTGGAGTTGTTTTATGACTTTGTGGATGTCTTTTATAAAATATGCCAAGATTTTGTCAACATAAAAGATAAAAAATTTATTTGATATTTTCACTGCGATGTTAGCATAAAATAAATTACTTTTTGGAATTTTTGTTTTCACAGTTGCACTCTCCAGGCATACGGCTGCAGATCTAGTGAAGAAAAACGTTAGGTCTTACATTACTTTTCTAACGATAGTTTTCCTAAACAAAGTCAGTCTGTTCCTGATAAAAACGACTGATTTTTTTTACAATTCGTTAGGGTGTTTAGCGATCGGGAAAACCGGGAATTACCAGGGAAATTTTAATTATCGGGAAAAATCGGGGAATTGTCAGGGATATTGTCATAAAGCGAGCCCAGTCAGGGAAATTGAGCCGGAAACGCCATCGAGTGCCCTGAGCAGGGACTTGAGGACTTGGTGGCAGAAAAATAGACAATAAATTTTGCTTAGAGCAGAGCGCTGGCTCTGCTTACCTGATGTAGAGTCTGCTACATGGTGCAGAGGAAACAGCCAACAAATCCAGTTCAAACACGACAGCAGGCTAGATCCAGTTAGAGCTACTAGATTTAGTAACAAATAGGAAAGCCGCAGACCCCAATCCAATCCTTAGGCCAAAAGTATCCGAAAATGTGCATCTGGCGGCCATGCTGCCATTCGGTTATGAATGTGTGTGGCTGAGCGTCGTGTTTTCATTGTGTTTCCGTAAGTGGCCTCTTCACTGACGATGTCGACGCAAAGAAAGTGCTCGCTTTATCCGGACTGGACGAACCGGAATATTTCGGAATCTACAAGTTGGATTAACTCCATGCAAAATGATCCTCTCAATGCCTTGTGTTGTAATGCTCTTATACATTTAATCGCCTCTACAGTGGTCGGAGAATTTCACCTGAAATTGTCAGGAAAAACCTGGAAAAGTCAGGGAATTTCAAAATGATAATTTGCTACACACTGTTCATGTACACAGATCGAACCTTGTACTGCATTTTGCCTTGCAACTGCAAGTACATACTGTAAATTTAATTTGTGTTACGTCAAAAGTTCAAAAGTTGACCTTTTTTTGGTAGTGTCCCCTTAATCACTACCATTATTAAAAAATAATAATAAGCATTAACTATTGTTATTTCTTAACAACTTCAGTTATTCACACTGCCTCGGTAATTGTGCGATAGTTTTTTTTGACGCCCTTACGTTACCCTCGTCTCAAGAACGAGCCCCGTGCAATGAACTGCCGCTTGAGCAAACTTCCAAGGGACGCCAAGAAGGAGCTTGGTGAAGTGAAAGCTCACTCAACTGAATGCACTAGACACACTTATAGATTTCTCAGGGACTTTTACAAAAGTTTGTGGTGGACTGGAGTTTGTTCAAGGAGTGTATTTCACATCTCTAACGTGTTTCCTCCGGGGACCGGTCCCAACTAACCTCGTCTTCGTCCTCCAGGCTTGCAATTCGCCCTGGAAGTGAAAGCGGGCTCAGGACCAACCCTGAAGGACTTCAAGACGAAGCTGGAGACGGATCCGGCTTGCGTCGATCGAGTCAGGGAACTGCGCGAGCAAGTCGAGAACTTCGCACTCACTTTCTTCATGCCCGGCTACGAGAAGGTGTGAGCGGCGTGGCGACGGACTGCCTTACAATGATGCCATGCAACGATGCTTCACCCGTCCTCCGTTCACCGCGGAAGCCAGTGCCCAATAGTTCTGTCAAAACATTTTTTTTTACCACTCGTTCACTCATTTTCGCATTTTTTCTGAACCGTTCGCTCGCCTAATGGAACATTTTTCGGACCGATCGGGCAGTCCAAACTTTCTTCTGTACAAATATTTTGTTTTGATACGAGCATAAGGTTTACAACTGGTGCTTTATTTACTTATGCGTCGTTTTCCGATTGGTCCTTGTCGTCCGCAACAGTTCAGCCCTTTACTTCTTTTTTCACGAACGTACGGTGCTTTGAAACGTTTGTGTCGAGCCGGATGACCGGTTTCTCTTTCTCACAATTTTTAATGTGGTGGGCATCGTTGGAGCATTCTGAACATAAAATGTATTTTTTTACACTTTTTGCTAAACTTGGAAGTTGGTGTGGTCTTTGTGGTGGCAGCAAGTATGACAAACTTGCCAACCAGCATGATCTCCGATTACAAGCTACACATTCTATAGATCACACTATGTACAACTACCTACGATTACATTTATGAGCTGTTATCTAATCGGTTTTAGTACTTTTTTAGCAATAATACGAGCAGTCTCCGCTTCTTGACGCAACAAACTCTCATTCCGATGAGGTTGCTAGGGAACATTACCTTAAGGGTGTTTCTGATCGGGTAGTTTCGTCAAATACTTTTTAGTTAAAAGTGCCAATTGAGACAATTAATTTTTAGGTGAAACGCACAAAACATAATGTGACTCGATGTTCTCCCATGGTGGCGGTCTAGAAGTCGTTGTCGCTGTCGACGAAACGGGACTGGGTGTGTCTCGTGGGCGGTTTGAGCCCACCCATGTTCTCAAGGTCGAGTTCAAGGTCGTCGTCGGAGGAACCGTCGTCCGAACCGTCTTCTTCGCCTTCCAGGTCGAGGTCAGAGTCAGAGTCCACGACCTTCGTCGGACGAAGAAAAGAACAAAGGCTTTAAACCGTGCACAGCTTGTGAGACATTCGCTAAACAAAAGACCAACAAACGTAAAAGTCTAGCGGCAGGCGCCGCACCACCTGCCACATTGCGAGTTAAACACTTTGGCCATGCATTCTGCGTTTCACAATTTTAAGCTGTTAAAACTGCACACGCAAGCTGTACTCCGCTTTATCTCCGCACGGACGCTACACGCCATATGGGTCCGTCGACCCTATGCCGCGGGGGTGCCCTGCGACCTTCAGGAAGGCG
This sequence comes from Ixodes scapularis, assembly GCF_016920785.2. Classification (NCBI taxonomy): domain Eukaryota; kingdom Metazoa; phylum Arthropoda; class Arachnida; order Ixodida; family Ixodidae; genus Ixodes; species Ixodes scapularis. The sequence goes on along the minus strand of NW_024609881.1, from coordinate 77,300,322 downwards.
GCAGCAGCGTGCGTTATGTGTAGTTGTGGGACAAGTTCACGGCGCCTGAGCGGCTGGAATTGATTGTGGTGAACTCGTGTAGTTCACCACAATCTAATGTAAGGTGAAACTGAGCATAGCGATCGGGAAAGTTTCGACGTGCACTCTGCAAACGAATAATATAGGGGGCGTTCTGTGAACGGGGCCGGGTACGGGCCGTTACAATAATCGCTTTCTGCACGCTGCCATCTTCGTCCGCTGGGCTGTCGAATGCGTCCTGAACAAGTGCTGTCGGCTCTCTTCTGCGAAATACCGGATGCCGCGCATGCGTGCGCAGACCAGTGACTCGGCACTTCTCGCCCGCGTAATAAGCACTATGGTCGCCAACTGAATCTGAATCTGGCGGTTTCGGTACACGTCCGTTGCATTATACCGTGCTTTATAACTTTAGAAGTGCAGTGGCAATTGAATTCTGAATGTCAAGCAGTTGCTACATCGCGATATACATTCGAGAGGGGAACGTTGTGTTGTGAAAACGAAATTGCTTGAAAGTTTTACCCGGTCTCCTGCCATGGATCCGAACAGGAGTCTTCTAGCAGAAACCTGGTTGTCGGACGCTGCAGGTAAGGCACAGACGAGGTTAGCACATCCTTAATGACAAACTCCATAAGGCTGTTTCATTCGCTCAGCAGCTCTACAATGTCTCGCATGGTGTTGTAAATATGCGAGGACTCGTTTCAGCGAGCACTAAGCCGCACATTTTTCGACGGTGCTGGGTCGAATATATGTCTTCCTTTATCTCTGTAACAAAATTGTTAAATTCTGAAACTTCAGGGGTGGGGGGAAGGGGGGGGGCGGGGGGCGTAAAGTTGGGCAAAGATTTAGAAAACCTGTCTAGGAGTGCACTTTTGCTGCTTGTCACACGACAATTAGCTCTTATTGCCCATTAGAAAAAAAAAAATATTGAATAACGGAAGCAAAGTGCAGTAACTGTTGGCTTGGATAATAGGGGTTGGGGAAACTGGTGGTTTTCAGATTTCACCGATTTTACACGGTTTCTGGTCAGCGTAAGTACATTCAATTTTTATGAATGAAATGGACAAGTGTGCAGTCTACAAATAAAGCAACCAGACGTACCAGCGACGTCATCGGCTCCAGGATCATCGGCCTTGTCCTGTCCTGCAATGCTGATCGGTTCCTTCAGCCGTACAGCGGTACGCATTCGCTGTTCACGTTCCTGCACAGTCAACATAGTGTAAATGTAATATCAACGTAGAAATGAAGAGCATGTGGCTGAAGCACTCGGAAACTTGTGCTTCAAAGAGGCAATAGTTATCCAAACATAAATGAGGTCATGGAGATTGCAGTATGTATTTGCTGTTCGAGTTCCTGCACGATGAACATTGTTGTAACATTCTGTCAATGTGGCAGAGAACACATGTCACCGAGACATTCGGAAGTTTGTCTTGAAATCGACAACAGCCTAAACATGAATGAAGTCGAGGAGACTGCAGTATGGTATCCGCTGTTCCAGTTTCGGCATGATGAACGTTGTGACAATGTTGTGTAAATTTAGTGACAGATTATGTCACTTGGGGAGCTAGTAGCGACTAAGAAACACTTGGGGAGCTTGCTCTAGAAATCGTCAGCAGCCGTCTAAACATGCATGAAGTTGTGGAGACTAGTATGCATCCACTGTTCGAGTTCCTGCGTGACGAACGTTTTGATAATGCTGTGTCGACGTAGTGGCAACATGTGGACAAAATATTTGGAAGCTTGCACTTAAAATATCCAACAATCCGCTAAATGCAAACGAAAGTTGTAGTGCCCCTGTATACTCGACTATCCCACATTAATGGCGCGTGCTGTGGTGAAGCCAACAACTGCAACCTTTCGTGCATCATTGGGTAAATTGAAGCAAACTTTCGTTAGGTTTGGGCTTGCTCGAATTGATCATCTACACCAGGGGTGGACAGGCTGACCCGGCCTAAGAGCCGCAAACAAAACCACGATACTTCCAAGAGCCGCCTGAGGGGGGGGGGGGGCAAACCTTTGTCGAGAGCAATAAACGAAACTCGAACTAATTTCAATCAATCCGAGTCAAGGGCAGTCCAACTGTACGTAAGGTAGCAGCGGCAGAAGACTACCAAACCGCAACCCGTCTTTCGATTGACAACGCGTTTCATTTCTCTTTTTGGGGAAGTGCTCGTGTGACCGGGAGGAAGGCGGCGGAGTGTGTGTGGGTATGTGTGTGTGTTTGGGGGGGGGGGGGGGGGGGGGGGGGGGGGGGAAGGGAGCCGCGAGCCGCACTTTTGCATGCGAAGAGCCACATGCGGCTCGCGAGCCGCAACTTGGCCACCCCTGATCTACACAGTACCTTGGACACAATTTGTAGTAGAGTATCGCACCTGACGAGAAAACGTGATAACTTATGCACGTGCATTTAATGTGTATTTTAAACTGCAATATGGCATGCGTCATGCCAGTTCCTCTGTTACGAGAAAAGTGCCACGGCATTCGGGCATATCTAATCGTTCAGGCTGAATTGTAACTTGGCCCTGGCAGGAAGAAAATTTCCACTCACATTGAACTCGATCTTTTGCGTTCGTTCAAGTTCCTCGAGTTGTTCTTCGAGATAGGCCAGGCACCTTATCTTGACCACATACTGACCGTACACCTGGGACAACTCCTCTTCGATACGTTCATACTCGTCCATGAATGCAGGTCTGCATGAAAAGCAAAGATGGCAGCTCGGCTAACTCAGAGATGGAACGGTTTAAGCCATTCTGAATCAAAGTAGTAGCAACACAGGGCTGAACACGAGTGTGTTGCATGAATACCTCTGAGGAACTGCATATTCTCCACAATAAACGGTGATGCTTGTTCCTTAGAGACTCTAGTTCTTAAAAAAGTTTTCTTTACTTAGTAGGTATTTTAACTAGTAACTGCTTACGGTAGATTTTGAGCATATATGTAATTGCTAGCGAGTGTGTTCAAAGTATATAGAGCACCTGTATGGCAGAGCAAAGAGCATTGTTCCAATTGATTTGACCACAAATGGGAAAATACATTATTTATGTGATACTACTGAGGTGGAAGTCCAGTGGGTGGGGTGGGACTCTGGCTTACAATATAAATTCAAGGTGCTGTTGGTTTTTGTAACAGCACAGAAAGGCGTACAGGGCATTTGACTCCCTGGTGTCCGAGCTTCCCAGCATTGGCTACTCAGTTGTTGACACCCTCGATGGACTACCTGCCTCCCTCGTGATGATATGGTTCTGAATTAAGCTAATTTGCGCTAAATGTTCCCACTGTTCATTGGACACTTGCCTAACTGCACGGAGGGTGGCCAGCCTTTTCTGGTTGCGCTCCAGGTCTGCTTTCTTCTTGTCGATCTTGACTTCGAGATTGGCCTCGTCGGCGGCCACGGTTTCCATTCGGCGATGAAGTTGTGCGGTCTCCTCCTGCATAACACAAAGACAATTGCTCACAGAAATTACGTTGGTGCATCTTCATTGATCATCTTTGAGTTGCACATCAGTTGGTGCATCCTGAGTATGTGCATCTTTATTTTTATGTTTGTCAAGCGGCTGCTCCGTGTTCACTTGCCATGACGAGACGCGTTGCATCCTGCAGACACTTCTCAATCTCGGTGATCTCAAGCTGTTTGGCCAGGGTTGCAGCCCTCATTTCCTGCAAGTGCAGAAAGGTGAAGTTCGGTGAAAAAAAACTGGGCTTCGAAGTTCCTAGCACTAGCCTCCAATTTTTGTTCTCAAACAGCATGCGTTTAGAAATGTAGACAATGTTTTTGTAAAAAATATAATGGACTGAGAAATAACCACTTATAATTTATGGGGGCAATGCGCATTGCTACAGGTTCTCATTAACACTCCTTGGCTTTTCCATGGGCCAAATCATTGTAGTAGTAGAAATAAGTTGTGAAGCGTAATAGACTACTCTCTTTTATGTAACTTTATTGCAGAAGGATTCTGGCTCTGGAAGCTGCATGAAATGTCACATCAGCAGTGCTTATCGGAAGAAAATTACTATATTAGTTAATAATCTGCTAAATCTGTTGCATGGGAGCATGAGAAAGTAGCATTTTTTGTGTCTTTTGTCAGGGGTTGTGGTCTTCAAATACATATTGGGTATGGTCACATGCTAAGTCCTTCACTCACTGTTTGTATGTATACATTTCAAATCAGTCACACATTTTGACCTTTTCGATCTCTATCATTATTCTTTTCAAACAAGTTGAAACCATAAAATCAGTAACCGCTCTAGCAAAAGGACGTTGAATTATTATTTTTTTTCTTCTTCGATTAAGACGAAAGAGATGCCCCATGCAGTCATCCATATCTATACAAGGACATCTCCCATGCAATGTCCCTTGGATGCCCAGTGGAGTTAGGTATGGGACATGATCAAACAACTTTGATATATGCCTGAATTTTTTTATTCCAAATATTGTTGGGCAGTTACCTTGAGCTCTGCCTCTTTTGCCAGATGGTCATAGAGCTGGGCACCATGGTGCGTTATTTCCGACGCCAGTTGCCTGGTAAGCTTCAGGTCCGAGAGCTGGTGAGAGACGTTACGTAACTGGTTACTAAACTCTGGTGACAAATAAATCATTGACTTGAGAATAAGCAAAGATTGTCTGAATTGAGCCACTTTATGCTGCAACATCTCATATGGCCAGAACTTGTTCGAGTCTTATTTCATCTGAAGCAGCTGAAGTTTTCAGTGAGCCAAGAGTTTGGGCTACAGTGCATTTTGTATATAGTTTGGTGGAGCAACTGTGGCTGACTGGGTTGGTTAGATATAATAAACTAATTCAATAGGTAGTTTTAATGGTTCATCAGAGCTTTCGTTTTCCTATACTTAAAGCTATAACATACGACTTTCATGCTTTGTTGAATTACCTTCGAAGCCACGTCGTAAGGCAAAGCGTCGCCTGTAGTGCTGACATTTCCTTCCGCTGACTCGGGGTCAAAGGACTTTGTCTTCATGGCATCGTAGAGCAGTGAGGTGACCTTGAAGAGCTCCTTTACCGCATATCCGTCTGCCATGTACAGCTTCCGGGTGTTTAGCTTCAAGTGGGCCTTGGTTGCCTTTACAAGAAATGTAACAATCATGACCGGTGATGAAAATGCTGTGCCATTTGCACCAAATTGTGCCATCAACAAAAGTGTGCTACACCTTGTGCCAAAGCGCCATTTTTGCGAATTGGGCCATACCTGCATCGAGGTAAGCTTTAAAAAAAGCAAAAAATAAAAAAGGAAATGAAAATGATACAAATATGTATTTCACGGTGTGTCTACCCACCGTATAGTGTGTTTCGTCTTGGGTCAGAACACAGCCGAAGGCTCAAACCGAAATAGTCACGAACACACGCTATAAGTGCAAGTCTAGAAGCATTCGCAGTGCTTGATTGGTTTGGTCAATGAAATAGCACGTACAGATAATTGACGAGAACCATAATGTCTCGCTTTTGACGCTGCGCGATTGGTCCCATTGACTCGTAGAGTCGCCTGCGCTTTGACTTAAGACGAAACGAAGTGTAGATATCGCTCTCAACTGCGCTGGCCTTGTCATCGTCTGAGTTTCCAGATGATGTCCGCAGCAAGTCGCGAGAGCAATTGCAAAATAGTGCGATGGCGGTGGGTCTTTTATTCCTCATGATTTAACTTAATTGCCGTGTCCGCCACGTATGCCTTCATGACGTGGCTACAGTGTACTGTGGTACTTTTGCCGCTCTATTAACATTCACGGCCTCGCACTAGTGCGTGTGCTTCGAGCTTCACCGCTTTCCACCGGAGTGCTAGGAGCGGCAGTTGACATGGGTGTAGCCCGAAACAACCCATTCCCGTTTGAACCCGTCCCATTTTACCCATCCCCGAATCGACCTTCCCGTTTGAACCCATCCCATTTCGTCCCATTCCCAAAACGCTGTCTCATTTGAACGTGTCCTGTTTCAACCGATACCCAAATGACCCTTTGTGTTTAAACCCCTCCATTTTCAACCCATTTGTATAAGACCTTGCGCATCACAAGCTCTTCGTCAAAAGTCTAATCGCTCTAACCCTGGTCTGCACGCACCTCTTCTGCTCAAGAATATATCTTCTGAAATATTATTGCATGCCAATGTATTCTAAAAATATGCACCTCTTTCAGGCAAGCTTCGAAGTAATATATTATTCTTACTTCAACCACTTTAAGTGTTCTTTTTTTTTTTATTTCAGGATGATCCCCTAACGTGCAACCGCAAAATGGTCTATCTACGCTCTGCGACACCGTTACTGCAAAAACAACCTCGTCGCTTTTTTTTTTTTTTTTAATTTTACTTCGAAATGGTATTAGCGGGCACTAAATTTTAGGGCTTAGGGCACTGGATCAGATGAGCACTTCCCAAAACAGTAATAGCTTTTATGGCTTCCTTTGCATTCTATGAGATTAGCAGCAACACCACCGATTGCTTGTTCGCGGAATGAAACGCGAACAAGGAGCGCAAGGTTTTCGATCCATGCTGAGTCGCCTAGAGACGCAACACCGAAGGTTTAAATGCACTGAGCAAGAGTCTAACACATCGAAGGAGGAGCCGTCTTCTTGCAGCTCCCATCTGGTTCAGGTGGTGCAGCATCTAGCGAAAACCATGCACCCACTGTTCGCGTTTCATTCCGTGCCGACTGTACAATAATGAAGTCTTGCGTACACAAGCAAATTGGGTAAGCTAAAATTAGCGTCGCCATCGAAACGCCCAAAATAGCGTCACCATCGCGACACTATTTTTAGGGTACCCCAAAGTGCTCGCGTACGTTACTCTAAAACCTCATATAAGTGATCTTGATATTTTGGAGAGCGATAAATCAGACAGGGTGACAGGCATATGAGTGCGACTTTTCTATTTTACAAATTCAGACACTGAACACTCGCGCACACAGAAAAACATCATGGACCAGAAAATGCCTTCGCCTCGTAGAGAAAGTCGAACAGGGAAATCGTGCCATCAGAAAGGCGACACTCCAGTTCTGATAGTTTGTGGTCCTTGCTGACCCACTTGTGCCCCCTGGCCCGCACGGCACCACTATTGGCAAGCTGCTGCAAAGATACGCTTGTCAAAGCCTCATCCCGTATGATCAAATCGATGAAGCTGTAAATGTTTGGGTGAGCCCTCGCTGACACTGCATTTATCTTAAGGTGCCATTTCTCCAAGGTTGTTTCGGGAGAGGGAGAAGTAATGTGAGCAAGGAGGACAGACATTGGACCCTTGAACCTAATCAACTGTTAACAAACAATACAAACAAACTGACCCAACAGATAACAAACGATGGCCGAATCGGGAAGGTTGTTTTGGGATAGGGCGAAATGGGAAAAGATGAAACGAGAAGGTCGTTTTCAGCCGGGTCGGAGCGAGAAGGTACAAACGGGAAGGTTGAATTGGGAATGGGTCAAAACGGGAACCACCCTTTGACATGGGGGGGGGGGGGGGGGGGGGGGGGCATGGGTTAGTGTGATCGGCTCGGAAATAATGCTCACTACTATTACATGTCGACCTTCTTTGGTCTCGAATGTAGGTTGACCTCTGATATTAAAAGGACATGGGCCAAGAACGTAGACAAAAGGCGGGTCTCTATTTAAATAAATACGGCAAGGTAGTTCCTGTGCAGCAGTCAATGTAGATTTTTATAATATTTGTAGGTGGTTGATTTTTCAAGGTATTAATTAGAATTTTGAGTGGTATTCATGAAACTTATGGGGACATATTTTTATCTATAGATGTTTCAGCGGATGTGTTGATCTTTGCCTAGATTTTACAGGAATTTACAGGCCAGATTAACTACTCAGTGTAAAAGGGGGGGGGGGGGAGGAGAGAGATGCTTTATCTCAAACGTTACTCAATGCCTCATTTTTCAACTTTTTTTTTAATACCGATTGTAAATGGAATTTACTCTGATCTCGGCATTATTTCTTAAAAGATGGCTGGGTAATTCTTTTGCTCCTATTCTTACTACAAAAGATATTCAGTATCAAATAGGAACCCTCAATCATTTTCAAATATGAACTCATTTAGCGATGCAGTCACATTTCCAAGTGACGTGCTAACAGGCATTGGCATATCTGCTCCAAAGCCGTGAGTGGCTGCTTCAATGTCCAAACCAATATTTTGCTTGCTACAAAACCTGCTACGGAAGGTCCAATGCCACTTCCAGCACTGCATGACTTTTACAATGATTCTGTCAGTGAGAGTTTCTAAACATTTCTACCCGTTGTCTCAAACAGCGGACAGGCTCTTTAAATCGATTGCAAAAATCGGTTTCTTAACCTATCGCGCTACGATTTTGTGCAGCGTTGCCCACAGGTGGTGCATTTTTTCTGTAAAATTTGCAAAGATTGAACTTACATGAGGAAAAGTAAAAATAGAAAAAGGCTTAAGTCCTATGGAAAACGCAGCGAAGCCACCGGTCTTCGAAGGTTTGAAGACCGGTGGCTTCGCTGCGTTTTCATAGGAGATAAGCCTTTTTATTTTTTTTTTACATTTTTTCTCAAGTAAGTTTGATCTTTGCATATTTTCTAGGAAAAATGCACCACCTGTGGGCAACGCTGCTGTCAATTTAAAGAGCCTGGCCTAAGCCTGGCCGCTATTTGAGAGACACCTGGTATGGAAAATATTCAAATTCTGGGACATGCTGACTGTGTCAAGGATCTGAAAATAACGAAATTATTTTACTAAATGCAGACAAAGGTGGGAGAATCATAACAAAGGTATGCTGGACAATAGTTTATATATATGTATATAAACTTATGCAATAATTGGTTCTAAAGCAAGGAAATAAAAACGGATATCCTCAGTCTTCATATGCAGCCAGAATGTTCTGATCACGGACATCATACGGTAATTCAATCGTCACTGGATACCGTTACACTACGCATGCGCGCGCGCTGCTTATATGCAGTGGTACTTTGGAGCACCTTTCTTATCGGTGACATGACCAACGAAATATACAAAATCTCCCTTATCTTAATCTTAGAGTTTTAATAAATGTTTTTAGATTCTGTATTGTGAAGCTGTGGTATAATCTCCATTCTTAAATATTTAATAAAGACTTTTGTTATGAAACTGTAAGATTTTTTCAGCACTTGTATCAGTTCAGAAAATGAAGTTTTTCTATGACGTCATGAGTGACGCGTCGCCTACTTCTGGTTTCGGTTTAGGTTTGCGTGAACTTTTGGTTTTGACTTCCCGTGTCGTTCAGAAAGAATATTCCTTAATTCTGTTTTTAATATACATTGTTTTCGGTTGTTTCTATCTGTTGGAACAACGCTTGCGTACGCAGCACACACACTATTTCTCACGTGAGTGGTAAAACTTACCATTGTATGCGCCACCGCCTTGATAAAAATAACTCTGTCTTGTTCCGTGTCTATTTCAGTCGGCATTTCAATGTCCGGGTCATACCTGCGCGCGATGGACCAAGCGGCGAACCGTGCATCAGTGCGCATATATTCAAAAACACATTTTGCCAGTACCGCTAAAATACGTTATGATGCCAAAGGTAGTATAGCGGCAAGTAGCACTTATTGGGAAGAAAAAATAAACATGCATTCCTACCGTTTGAGGAGCCAGCGCAGGATTTCGGCGACCAGAGGAAAATTTGGATTTCTAAAATTTTCCAGCGAGACAAGTCTTGGATATCCAAGAGCACGAGTCATCTCGGTGAAGTCTGGAATTTATCGCCTTGATTTAGCTTTCTAGACATGTTTACCATGTTTCACGTGCAAAAGTATACTTACTTCTTAGTTCCCGGTACGACATTTTAGTCTAAAGACCTTGCGAGACCAGAAACAAATCTGGTTGGCAAGCGTGTGACAGCCACAATTGGTTGCTATGTCAACAGATGTAAACAACTCGCGCATTTGATAGTCTTTACTCTAGACGCTGATCTATCAATGAGGTTATATTAATATTACGTAAAGAAATGCCAATATTACTTTGTAAATAAATTTAGTCTGCCTATTGGCTTTCACAGTAATAATAAACCTGTAAGGTACCACTGCTTAGACAGTCGGCGTGCGTTCGTTGTGCAGACGACGCTGGTTTTCATGAACTCACATCTCGAACTCCTTCCTCGCGCGGCGTCTGACCACCGTTGACGCGTGTGGCGAGACGTGCTGAGGCCAATTCCTCCGCGCGCCGGATGTAGTTCCGTCGTCGGTGCCGTGCTTCGTCGTGCCTCGATGTATCCGTGTCGGGAACGTCAAACAAAGGGGAAAAATACTCGATTCTTTCTAAAACATGGGTGGTTTATGGAGTCGACAGAACGCCAGGGTCGAGGAGGTGGACTACGTCGCCAACAACGCCTACAGGTACCCACCGAAAACCGGTAAGTCGGTCCGTCCGTGAGGTTTTTGTCCCCTGTTGTAGTCTCACCCATAAATAAACAGCTGGCAATGGCGGTTCCACGGTCTTTTGACACCAATCTTTTGCATCCACTTCCCGTGGCTGCGTGCTTTGCGATTAGTCTGACGTGCGGTAGTTTGAGAAATCCGGCCTAACGCCACGCGCCCGTGCATGCTTCAGATTCTAGAGCGCAGCGGCATTGAAGTTGCGAAGTGTGCAGAGCGCACTTTGCTCCAGTTTTTGAGGGTCGCTTTTTTACTGGGTTCATGTTGATATCCGCTTGAATGACGGAACACCCAATGATGGCAGCAGTAAGGATCACATAATTTTTTGGAACGGACATATTATCATCGGCGTCAGTTTTCATTGCACCATAATCATTGTCAAGCGGTGTTGAGTTACTCGATCGTGGCGTGAAAGATGTGTTTACGATGGCAGCTACCGGAGTGCCGTGTGTTTATTTACTACTTTTCTTTGTTATATTTTTGTTTGATTGGTCGGTACGAAGCACCAGCTTCAAGCCACCAAAATAAAATTACCATCGGTATTAAGCAGTAGCTACTGACAAGTCGGGAACGACGAGGAGTGCCTCTTTTAAATGCCCGAACTTCTCGGCGAGTTCGCTGCCTTCGGTTGTGCTTCGATTGCGCGTGCATGCCCAAAGCTCCACCGAAAGCAGAGAGCTCGCGCGAAGTTTACAAACAGGGTACCCGCCCTCTTTTCTGCGTGTTAGTGGCAAAATTGCAAAAGCATCGACAGTGGAGCTCTAATTTGGAGCGATCGTGCGCTCTAGAGCACCATCAATGACAACTATGTGTCAATCTGCCTGCTGGAAAAACCTCGAAAATTTTAGTTGAGTAAATTTTTGGAAGAGTTATTATGGGAGCCGGGGAAAGTTGCGAATAAATGCGTATTGGTTGCTTCGTTTGTCCTGTGATGGGAAGATACTGAACACGACGTTCTGGTTTGTCGATGGTTCCACCAACGGCGAGCCAATAATCGTAACAATTACGGGCTAAGTCGAGCTAGTTTGTTCAATGCTCACAATGGGCCAGCTGAACAAAGGTTACACACACACACAAAAAAAAAAAAAAAAACAGCATTGACACTGCTGGACTTCCATCTGTTTAATGCTCCTATTTTTCTTTCTCTCTTTTCGAGTAATTCATTTCTTTTTCCTCTTCTATCACATATTTCCTTTTTCTTTTAGCTGCTTTTCAATTTCTTTTACTGTTGAGGCGGTTTCACATTCTTCTTTCTTTAATGCTTGCTCAGGTGCCATGCTCTCTAAAGCAAAAATAAATAAATTATGGGCTAAAAAAGAAAGAAAAAAAACCAATATCAATTACTCAAAAAGAGAAAGAAAAAGAGAAGCATTAAACAGTTGCAAGTCCAGTAGTGTCTTTTTTGTGTGTGGTGTAAGTTGTATTGTAACCTTTGTTCAGCTAGCCTATAGTATATAATCGTACCAAGCAGCTATACATGATATTCCAAGGTAAACATAAACAACCAATGGTGGAACTTCCTGTAGCCGAGATTACTTCCGTTTGGCCAGCTTGTGTATGTTTCAAGGAGCAAGAATGAGCAGTGCGTCTTTTAAGTTTTTTTGGGCGGAAAATCACAAAAGGTATGTCGAAAACCGGACGTAAGACAGATTGGTGTGCGTTCCTGACCATACAGCACCAAGAAAAAGCACCACGTCTCGTTTTATTTGGCCTCCGTTGTGAAAGTTACATCGTCCTACCTGGCAGCCCAGTGCAAACTTGTGTACACGTGAGACATTCAACGAAGTTAGACACCCACAAATCAACCAAGGCATTCCATAATAGACCCTTTGCTATATCCCCCAAGCGTTCCGGCCCGCACTCGAGGAATCGTGGAAAGGGTGGTCCGTCAGCTCCCTAGTGATTGGTAATTTCGACCAATTCGATGGTTACACAGTTTTGAGTGTAGTCCGGAGTCACCCTGAACACGCGTTGTGTGTAGAGTCCAAGGGCCTGTCGTATCACTTTTAATATTTCTCGTGAGTGTCGGCGTTTTTGATACTCTGCATGCGATCCTCCCTTCAACCTGGCCTGACCTGCAGAAATCTCTTACAATATTATCATTCTCATACAGCTTCAAAGATGCTGATACCAAGTTAGACGATAAAAATGCTATAAAGAGCCCCGCTGACTCCAAGCTAAATCCTGGTTTTGGTTGTTGTGATTCCTCGGCTTTTTAAGCGATTCCTGCTAAAACAACAATCATGAGAATGATAATATTGTGGCAAGATATTTCTGCAGCTCAGCCAGGTCGAAAGGCAGATCGCATGTAGAATATAAGAAAAAGCTGACATTGAGGAGAAATTTCAGAATTGATATGACAGGCCCTTGGAGTCTACATAATGCGTGTTCAGGGCAACTCCAGATTACACTCAAATCCGTGTAACCATTGAATTGGTCGAAATTACCAATCACTATGGAGCTGAAGGACCAACGTTCCCATAATTCCTCGAGTGTTGGCCAGGGCACTTGGGGGACTTAGCAAAGGGTTTATTGTTTCGTGCATGGGAGAGTACGTGTAGAACAACATTACTTCATCTAATGCGCGCGCAAGTGTTCGAGCTGGCCAAAGCGAAACTACGCTACGCCTGTCGGACGTAGTTGAAGGATTGTGCCACTGATGCTTGATCGTGTCCAAGAAAAAGCATGCGTTTTCATTGACGAGTAGAGGTATCGTGATTGGGGCAAGGCTGTTGCTGTGTTTATGACTGCGCCGCTTGCTTCATGGCAAACATCAAGTGGCGTGTTGTTGACGACGAGTGGAGGTATCATGATAGTGATAGTGTCGACCTTTGCGGTGATCTCGTGAATGTTAATCACGTGGATACAATTGCAGACGCAGACATCAAAAGGCTATGTTAGATTCTAGAACCCAGCAGATAAAGTAACAAAACTAGTTTCGTGTCCGAATTGTTACTATCATCAGAGTGTTAACCAAATTTTTTATTAGCTTGGTACAGATTCGGGTTCATGGCTTTCGGTTTACTTCCGTAGGGCAAAAATAACAGTTTGAACCACTAAATTCAGAACATATTTTCCACGTTTTGGCAATAGGCACTATTTCAAACATGAAACAATAATTTCGTTGTTTACCCTGAGTCTGGGGTTTTTTTTAGAAGAGCAGAAGTAACAGAAAAAACAGACAGGTCTGTTACTTCTGTTACTTCTGCTCTTCTAAAAAAAAACCCAGTCACAGGGTAAACAACGAAATGGTTGACTTCCACCAGCTAGCCTGTACTTTGACTTTTTTCTCGTTATGAAACAATAACTTTATAGCTTTTTATCATTCATACAATCAACTCTCATTTTCAAGTGCCAAAAATAAGAAATTGTGTTATTTAATCTTAACTAAAACAGTAAAGAAAAAGCTAGATTAACATACAAAATGTTGTGTTTATACGGCAAATGTTGCCGCCGTCTATGAGCGACGGCGGCAACCTGTCGTTTGGTTGCTCCGTCGCTCATAGATGGCGGTAGCTGTCCAAAGTTCAGAGTCATAATTTTTTTTTTTTTTTTGCTGGATCTACTTGTTTACGTCAGTGGCATATATTTTACCTCAATGATAAGGATATCAGCCTGGTAGGTCGCCTGAAATACCCGTGTACAGCTTTGCGTCGCAGTATTAAAAGTCGAATCTTAGTTGTGCTCTTGAACTTAGGAATTAATTACAGTGCATAAAATTATAGAATGGGCACCTCCTCACCATATTTATTGTGAAATCTAGTTCACGAAATTGCTTCACAATATATACAATGACCACGCAACTGAGCTAAAAGCAATAATATTTTCAAAATGTCACGAAGGTTTTGCGACAAGCACTTGTAGTCTACCATTTATTGAAACACTGAACGGCGGTCAAAGCATTTGTTTTCCCTGACCAAAATTGTTTACATTCAGCACCGTCAAGCAGGCGAATACCGTAATCATGCAGAAAAGAGTGATCAAAATTCTTCACCCTACTCTATATGCACCTTCATACTCAGATTGAATCTGGCCTAAAATAGTGCGTACCCAAGTGGATATCTTCGGCAAAATTCCGGTCAATTCAATTTGCAAATGAGCATCACCCTTGCTAATTGGTGGTCTGTTGTTTAAAAATACAAAGTAATATTTTATACTTTTAATAAAAGATATTGCGGACATAGATAATGAAGAGCTGTTTATTATTTATGCAGACGACACAAGCCTGTTTCTCTCTGGTGATGATGCTAATGTAGAATTTGCAAAGCAAATTCTGTTCTAAGAAAGTTTCCTGTGTGGTCTGAGGTAAATTGGCTCACCGTAAACACAACAAAATCCAAAGCTTTTTTATTCAGGACTCCAAATAAACCAATCGCTGTAAATCATACAATCCATCTTGGCACTTTGGCAATCAAACTAGTGAATGAACATAAAACCTTGGGTATATTTTTTTTGGAGCACTTGACTCGGGAATCTCATGTCAACTATCTAGTTGGTAAACTTTCTAGAATTGTCAGTATTGTCGCTCATTGTCTGAGTGTTTTACCACCCAACGTTAAGCTACAAATTTACTATGCTCCATTTCAATCTCATTTAAGCTATTGTCATCTTGTGTGGGCTACAACGACAAAAACAAGTCTTCAAAGTTTATTACTACTGACAAAAAAAAAATAGTATGCTATATTATGGATACAGACTACACAGAACCTTTGTTTACAAAAGTTTAGGATACTTCCTGTTGGGAGCATGTAAGAATACTGTTTACTTTATGCAATATTTTCTCATCTGAGGTATTTGTAGATTTTTTTGTATATTCTTTGAGGGCTTAAACTGAATGAAACTAATGTTAACAGTCCCACAGAGACATATAAGCTTTCTCAGTCTCGCACAAACTACAACTTTCAGTAACTAATGTACCATGCTTATTAAACAAGTATATCACAAACAACGTAAATATATACACATTAAAAAGACCTTCGCTTGTACTGTGTGTAGCTTTGCATACCGCGGTGGGAATTTAAATTATTGTTTTTGTTTTGATTTTTTTATGTACCATGTGTTTTTGAGTGTCAAAGCTGCTGCCAGTGTAAAGGGATCCCAGACCCAGTCAAGCTGTTTATTACAACTTTTTGTCTGGTGATCTTTCCAGTTTTCTGGAAAATAAAGATTTGATTTATTTGATAGTTGGTGATTTGTTGTTTAAAAGTACAAAGCAGTATTCATATTCTACTCAACATTGCAGCTGCTTAATCGGTCACTTTCTGACGGTCTGCGCACGCAATCGTCATAGTTCCACCACACGCCCCCTGTGTACGTTGTTCTCGTCCTGCCCACATACACATAAAATTGTTGTTCATCACATAAGAGATGCAATAACAGGCTTCTATATGTTTGAGAAGTTAAATATGTGTCAGGAATACATAGTAATCAGAAATATATCTTATAGACGTGCCTATTTAGGATAAAAACCCTGAAAAGATTTGCAAGGCATATTTCAGATAATTTAGGGGTGCATTTACTTCTGATGTATATCTTTCAGAGAATAGACCTTTTACTTATGTTGTAAAAAATCTTCAGTCAGCAATTAAATATATATCTTATTGTCATCAATAAATATGACTATATGAAATTCACATAACTGCTTGAGACCAACACGGGAGGACGATACTCGAAAACGCCAGCTGTTGAGTCTGCTGAAACATGCTTTTATGTTCTCTGATTGGCAGCGTGAAACACCGGGTCGTAGGGTATTCCAGAGAGGACTGAGTGCTCGCCTAATAGATATGAAGGTAAATACACGAAATGGTGCAGAAAGAGAAATAAGAAATGGTATTCTTCTAAATAATCTCATTAAAAAAAATACATAGAAATATATGCAATGTTATTACTAATTACACATAAATAGCGCGAATAACGGACAATATATTTCTAATATAAATCACATTTGGACATCGGCTTGCCGAGTTTGAAACTTCGCAAAATATTGTCTCGGGTGGTATACTAATGCTATATTCGGTTTTTACGTGCACTTGTTTTGGGTCCTCACTTTACAACTCTGTGCTTTATCAGTCATGCGCGCTCTAACATTTTTTTAGGCTGCCGCATATCATTGTGAGATTGCTGCTATATATCAATAATTTTATCTAAAATCTTGCAAAAAAAAAAAATGATGGGTCCTCAAAAAATTGTGGAAAAAATATATGTCGGTGGAAAATGTGTCACTGGAACAAAACCGCAAATTAGAATTACGAAAATATTTTTGTTCTTGAGTTTTGGGTTTCGAAAGGACAGAATGTAGGTCTTGCAATTTTTGCCGTTTTCACTAGTGACACTTTTTGGAGTCTCGCAAAGTTTAAATGATCTTTTTCACAACAATGATAACTGTTTTTACTGGGTTCAATTCTTTATATAAAAGGGTAAAAGTTTACTAGAAGTGTGTTCTTTTTTATTTTATTTTTTTAAACAAAAATTCTTGAATCTTGCACCTTTGACAATAATAGACCAAGTTTGAATCGAGCTAGCTTTCAATGTGCAATTATTTAAGTCATAAGAAACATCAAATTAAAGCTTGTTTTTTTAGCCTATTTAAAAATTATAATATTGACAATTTAAGCATAGTTCTTTTAAAAGAAACAACGGTGTAAACACAAGAAAAAGCTTACAGTACAAAATTCAACATCAATTTAAGGGGGGACACTCACTACCCAGAAAAAACAATTTCTGCAAAAAAAGTTCATTTTGAAAAATGTCACATTTACATCCACAAACATCTAGAGGGTATTCACAGAAAGTTTCAGTGTATTGTACTGCATAGTCAATTTTTTATAAATTATTTTCGGTCCACCAACGCTAAAGAAAAGGTAGAGGTTGGAGCACTTTGAACACATTTTTCTCCATTACATTTTCTGGCATAAATTTCACTTTAGGAAAACTATCGTTTTGTTATTAGATAACTTGGATTAATTTTTATGAGTTTTTCTGGGGTGAAATTTTAAGGGGAAGATAACTATGAGCTTGTATTTTTTATTTTTGTAATTTTTCATGCTCAAGAATGAAAATTTTGTACAAAGGATGGAAATCTAAGAAACTGTATTTGTGTTTATGTGGCTTTTTTGTCATGAAAGATGGTATAACATAGAATTATAGCTCCATAGTTATCTGCTCTCAACTGTCCTAATGCAATATAACACATGAAAATGACAAATTTATAAGTAATTTCAAAACAATAGTTTTCCTACGCAGGCACGCCCACTTTCATCTTTGAACGTTTGCAGTTTATTTTGTACTGCACCCAGGTTAACAAAATTTCGCAGAAATGTTCTCAACATCAACAGAAACAAGCCCTGTAAATATAATTTAAATCAAACCAGTGGTTCAAAAATTTACTTTTTTTGGGTAGTGTCCCCCTTAAGAATTGTTTTTTAATTTTTTTTTAATGTAAAAAGTTTTTTAATGTGCTCTTATAAATGCCGTAAACATTTTTTGACACAGTTCACCAAAACTTGCACATCGATAGTACTTATAGTATACCGTGGTAAGGGGATATCCAGCCCATTCAGTTTGCTTACTTAGTAAAGTACAAAAATCGAAGCTGCCTTAAATAATGTTTAAGCATTGCCATATGAGATTACCAAACATATCTAGGACGTTTTAAAAGTTTTCCGGGAGTTAATGGAGCACTTGTGGGGAAAGATATTTCAGACGGCCCGCCAAGCACATCAATAAGCGTGCATGAATTTTTACATTCTTAAACAACTTCCTGTACATGATAGCTCAGGTAGGCTTGTTGAAACCTCTTAATCTCCGTCTTTACAATTGGCACTTCTAGGCTTGAGAAACCAAACACATATTCCAAACCTCGTAGAATGATACAAGGTGAAAATATCAGTTCTCATAGCATGGCACCGCTGCGGCGCTTGCTTTCACTTTTCTGCAATGTGCGCATCTTCCCTAATTTCATCTTTTTTATATATTTTTTCCTTGTTGAGATATAAATACTGTCAAGGTTCTCGTAAGCTGCAATGGCTATTTTTCTTCGACAGAAAGTGGGAATGAAAGGGCAATCCACAGGCTGAGCTGGACATAGACATGCCGCCACCCTTTTTGATTTCGTGATTGTTTATTTAGTATAGACAGGGTCACTATGGACATTAGAAATGATTACCACATGACGATCCGTGCACATGATAGAAAGGAAGAAGCTATAGACAACCTGTGATTACCAGGAGGCGCTACCAGAGCTAGAGCTCATGTGTTGCCGCCTTCAAGAGCAGTAGCCTTTCCCTTTCCTTTTCTTTTGCTGACAAGTTCTATGTTGTCCACATGCGTGATGTCTCGTCTGAGTTTGTTACACAGTTATCCAAAATCAAGAGAGGGAGCCACTACTCTTTGCCTGGCAGCAATATTAAACGTGGGCGACCAAGTCTCTTAATGTCTTGAAGGCATTAGGAGACTTTGCCTGTGTGCTAACCCAACTAAGAAGTGTGTTTTACTGACCTGTAAGGTGTGTCCAAAAATAGATGGTTTAACCCTGGAATCATTGCCAACGAAGGAAAACAAAGAAATCGAAGTAGCTTTGTGGGAATCTAGCGAACTGCTAAAGGAAGAAATGGGAAGTAATGCATTTTGTAATGAGCTAGGAAAGTGTGTAGCAAAGTACTTCCCCGATTAATTCATCCGACATGCTCAGCGGCTTGCTATAAGCTCAGAAAAGTTGCATTTCAAAGCTCACACCATCGTATTGCATTTCGATTTTGTGGAAAAGTGGAGCGTCATGGGAAAGTGGAGCGTCATTTTGTGGAAAGTGGAGCGCCTATTTAAAGAAAAGTTGTGAACCTTAAGATTTTATAAGTGAACTGGACATGTGTATAACTTTTTTTAAAATGAGGCATACCAGTCATGCCTCATTTTTACTAAATGGTACTTGATGTATATTATAAATACTACGGTCACGTTACAAGCATATATATCCTCCTCAGACCTGGTGCCAATTACGCGTATTGATTTTAATGAACAAGTGATCCCTGAAGACATTTTGATTAGAAGAGTTGAACCAAAAAAGGATTACAGCCTTAAGCCCTGTAGGTTTCATGCAGGAGCATGTGCATTCTAATGCACATTGGGTCTCAATGTACACAAAATTTGACGGTGCACAGGCTGCTTGCTGTATTTATTTCAACTTACTACAACATGAAACTGAGTGCTTACATAGTATGAAATTGCTTGTAACAGTTTCGAGATGCGGTTATACAAAGAAAAATGTTGCATCTGGAGCATCTGAATTTCGTGCGCTGTGAGCACCCTGGATTGCGGCACCTTGATGAAGAGACTTGATTCACAAGCTCAGGTAGATGCTTTGCTTGTGCCGTTCTTTGGCACCTTGATGAAGACACAAATTATTCTTGCTTGGTGCAGCATCGTGAAGAAAGGTGCGAGCGTCTGGCAGTACGAAAACACGCTTTCTGGCAGCAGTGTTTCTGCAAACAAAGTAGTTTTTGGGAAAACACTTTCTGCTCTGCGCCATAGATGCGGAGCAGAGGACCTTCACAACACAGTATATTTTTACATCTCCCCCCCCCCCCCCCCCTCCCCTTTTTTTTTTTCTTTTTTCGATGCTCCTCCAGAGAATACCTATTATTACTGAGGGACTCCCTCCTCTGTTTGGACATGCTAATTCAACAATTATAGTTGTGTCATTTGTTAACAGTAATCCTCCATTTCTTTATTTTGACACCCTAAAACTGTGAAGTTTAAACAAAATATGGAGGTGGTCTAAGTTTACGGAAGAAGTTGTGAGCGACACTCCTGTGAGATTTAAAGTGGCCTCAAACGTTCGGCTGTCCCTCTGAGGCTACTTGAATCTTTATTTTCATGTATTCCCTTTGTACACACCTGTAGTTCTATTTACCGTTGAATTAATAAGTCACATTTAGTCCTTTCAATGCTTCTATTCTCGGGGACAACTTTCTGAGGCAGTTCAGCAACAACGAAAACATGTTTGGGTGCCTCAATGATGTGTACATGTAAAATGGTCGTGCAACAATTTTTGTACTTTCAGTAAATACCGCTAAGAGCTAATCCCTGACGTTGATAGCTTGCAAAAATACCCGTCGGTTTTCCTCTCCGCTCAATGGCAGACACAGAAAAAATCAAGAAAAGAAACAGCTTTCCCCTTCTCAACTCGATATTAGAACAAGTGGCCACGTGACGTGACGCTAGTTATATACCATCAGTGTTCATCATAGTCATGCGCTGGAGTTGGCAAAGAATAAAGCATGGGCTGAGCTTTAGACATTATTGGAGTTCGGCTATTCTCATCTCTAATTAAACACGATCCAATACCCGAGTGTTTGGCGATGCAGATTGTCACTCGACTCGGGCTCCTGACATTTGAGTATGTCACAGTGTCACGCGACTTGCGGTGAAAAGTCGTGACGCCATGTGACGTCACGGTTTCGGCAATGCCAATAAATCTAGTGACGTTCTCAATTGAAGTCGACGCAGTGAGTCACGTGACTACATCGCTGGACCATGTGACGTCGCATTACTTGACAGCGTGTCTTGGCACCATGACGCGATATGGCCATGTGACACATGATTAATCATAGAGCCAATCTAACAGTGCCACAAAAACCCACAATTTCTCATACATTGCAATTCGGTATATGACTACATATAAATACAGCTGCCAATTTTTGTTTCTCGAACATTGTTTTGTAATATTTAAAAAAAAAGCCATGAACTGTTTTGAACCAGTCACCGTTATATTTTTTCCGGTTCAGTTATGGTTCGGCTAAAATAATGGTTTGGTTCCGGTTCGACACTATCACTCGACACTCTTGGGGGATATATTGCATTTGTCTGAGCTGTTCTGTTTGGGCGGACACACAAGCGCTGTTTTGTTTCACGATGTGGGCGAGTAATAAAATTGAAAGTATAGTACCTGTGGTTTCTGTTTTACGTCTTACTTTGTCCATGTCAGGAACAGACGCTTGATTGCATTCCGAAAGAAAAAAGTCTGGCTCTCAAACTTCGAAATTGGCGTGTCTGAAATTGATTTGGAACCGAACCGGTTCAGTTCCATGCAAAAAGATCCCTCCCATTCTGAAGTCCTCCGCTGACACAAACTTGAAAAATTTTCAAAATTCATGTTTTTCTTCTTTTTCTTTTAGTTTGTCTGTGAGTTTTGGCTGGAGTTTGTTCAGAACTCTAACATAAACCGTCTGTTTGCAAGCTCGCACGCACACGAAAATTTTCATCAGCAAGCAATTCTGCTCTAACTCAAAAACACAACAACTATTATTTTATGTATTAAACAGTCTGAGTTATGAAAACCCGCGTCCAGGCTAAAATAAAAAGTTATATTTGTGTGAATATTAATTGATATTTCAATCAATCTTTATTTACGTAATAAATCAAGTGTGATTCGTTCGATTCAGTATTTTCACTACCCGGAAGAGTCGGATATATGTTCATCTTCGATTTCAAAATTAAGCAATCGTAGTGTTGAGCATGAAATCAATGCGCGCCTGGCAGAGACTGTTCGCACTCAATGGCCGCGGCTCGCTGCTTCCTTCATTTCGCAAAGATCTGCCACAGCAAAGTTCCCCGGTCAATTGCAAAGCATTACAGCACTTGAACAAGGCATTGGACGAGGAGAACATTACAAAAGAGGGATTTAATTGCAGAACACACAAAACGTAGCGGTGATGTTGCCCTTTAAAAGCATGCAAACAAAACCCGAACCAGAAGTATTCTCAGCTCCCTGTCATGGCGGCCGGAAGCGGCCCAAATACCATGTATAGAGTCTTTGAACCTATCTTTATTGTTAGTTTAAATCTTGTTGGCCATTTTGCTGCCTGGTTGAGACAGTTTGAACCACAATTTCTTGTTTTATGTTCTATGGAAAACAAGTTACAATGGTTCTCTACCCTGCATTTTTGCGGTAACAATTCTTCAACGGTCATGCCACGATTCGCATGGGTACTGTGTTTCTCTGTGCACCTGCTGCAGTAATGGAGGCTTCAAAGTTGTTCTTTCGATTAATCTCGAGCCTGTTGTTCATTTTGCTGCTTGGTCGAGATGACTTGAATAGCAGTTGCCAGCTTTATGTCAGATTTGGTGATTTACGGCCAGCAATTACAAGGGGTCTTCGGTCTGTGTTGTCACGGATTTATGGTGGCGATCGTTGGGGATCACGCCTCGATTTGTGCGGGCATTTTGGGTAGCCGCTGCACTGGGAGAGCAAACACAGCGAAGGCGACATCTTGCTCCTTTCCCCAGGTGGCGGGTTCGAATCCCGACCGGGGTGCCCGCAATATGACGGAGGCTTATTGCGGAGAAGGCGCCGTGTAACCTAGCTTTCGGTTGCACGTCAAAAGATCCCCAGGTGGTCGAAATTAATCCTCAGTCCTCCGCTGGGGCGTGCCAGATGCCCGTCATAGGTTTGGCACGTAGAACCCTCAAATTTGACTTTGATCTTGCTCCTTTCTTGCCTTGACCGCAGGGAACTACTTTGCGAGCCATTTCATCATGGGAGGGGAGCGTTTCGATGGCAACCAGCCGGAAGCCTACCTCTTTGGCGAGAACACTGACCTCAACTTCCTGGGAGGCAAGCCGACTCCCGTAAGCACGTCGACAACCTCTTTGCACTTTCCTGCTGCTCAAAAATTGCTAAGAAAATGTGTGACATTCTTTCGTCTTTTGATGCGTTCATATAAGTTGACCTGCAGTTTCTTTGTTTTTCTTAGAAGTGCAAAAAACAGCCCACATTTGATGCACATGGTTTAGCACGTGGAGAAGCACAATGAGTTTTAATAATCTGTCCTGTATATAAAAAAAATGCTGGCGCACTTGGAGTAGGTTTAAACTTTAAGTCATGGTGAAGCATTGCACGGCACAAAAAAAAAAGGACACTATCTTTTTAAATTACGTATCAATCTCTAGATACTCGCTAATGCTTATAAAAACTCTTTTGCACTTTTGCCTGCATAGTTTCTGGTAGTCTAAAATGCCAGTGTAGCCTTTGCTTCGCTGTTAGAGAGTAAATTAGTCTTTGAGTGTCTAGCTATTTTAACATGAATGTGCAGTCAGCGGAGAAAACCAACCCATTTTCATTCTGTTCATTCAGAACATGTTCAAGACCGGTTGAAGCACGACAAACACATAGTGTGCAGAGCCCTTCTATGGACGGCACTAAGCTCTTGTAATGTTCATGCAGCAGGTACTTCAGGTACTGACATACTAACAATACTCGTGTAGTAAAGATAAAGTTAAGATGCTCTGCCATAGTACCTCAAACTAGCTCCGAGCCCATAATCACTACCACTGAAAACATTTCTTTGGCCAAGATTGTGGCTGGGTCTCGCATGCAAGCGTTCTTGCAGCTTGTCGCTGCCCTGAGCTGCAGTGCCGAGTTGGCATTGCAAGGTGTAGCAAGATGGCCGATTGAATGCCCGCGGGGGCTTCTTTAACGGTTCTCTCGACCGCAGCACCGTCTCTTGCAGTTCCCCTACCCGGCACCCCAGGCCAACGAGCCCACCCGGCCGTTGAGGAGCCTGGTGAACATCCGCAAGGAGTCGCTGCGGTTCATCAAGTAAGGGCGAGCGAAGAGAAATTTGTGGGATGCTCGGCGGCTGCAGTTCGACGCAGACGAGAGGCGGGAGCCTTCTGCTTTGTGACACGTGGTGACGTTTGCGGAAACATTTTTTAGGAGGTTCTCTCGAATCACCCTCACGTCGTTCACTGAGCGACACAGTTAGTGCAAACTCCATGCTGTAATTTGTACATGTTTTTCCAGAGGCGTGTTAACATCTAACACAGAATTTTACTGCCTTGGTTCATGCTTTTTTTTGTTTCAGCTGAATTACAGCTTTTCAACTGCATTAAACATTTTTTTTTTTTTAAAGTATCATTAGTTTGTTTGTGCTGGCATGTTGCACTCTGCCTTTGGAGAAAGCCACAAGTTGAGCGGGTAAATATTCTGGCCGATCAGCATGCCCACAAACTCACAGAAGGTTCGTAGGGGTGGAGGCGTCTATACCTGAGACTTTTAGCCAAACGTTAAAGGCTCTCACATGGTCTACCTTTCTACACCAGGGGCTCTTCGTTTGCTTTAATGGCCAATTCGGGCGGTCAGTCGTCGGCAACTTATTTTGCCGGAAAACCGGCAATAGTGTGCTCATGGTCAGTTTCCGGCCGGCGCGAATGGTTTGGGTAGTGGTTCTCTGGCAAGCACCGGCAACTTTCCGACGCTTTTTCCGCTCAAGCTCCAAACGGCGGGGCAAGTGGGCGCCAGACCGTATCTGGTGTCGTCACTTCAGAAATGAGAGAGAAGGTCAGTGAGAAAAAAAAATGAATGAAAGAGCGAAACTGATTTGAAGTCACTCCAGCAGACACTACTCGAGTCAATCCAAGTCGTTGGGACATGGGTGACGGTGGCGACAGCCTCTCGCTAGTGGTGCCGCGCGGGCAAGAGGCGAAGTAAACTTCCACCGTCTGACGTTTTGTGTTCGGGTGCTGAGGGTCACGTGTTGTGCCGCTGGCGCGTTTCTGGTTGCCGGTTTCACCGGCTCGGTCTCACCGGCGATTGACCACCCGAGTTCGCCATAAGGGACAACATGGCTTTCGACAGAAACATTATTATATCTTGATGGATTTTGGTGAAAATTGGCACAAATACTCCAATTGCTTTTGTAACATGTCCATCAATATATGAGCTTGATATCTCAAGAACTTCTTATTACTATGTTTTTTTTCTTGTTTGAACATGGTGGAGAGCCTGCAGGGCTTATAAAATAAAATAGAAGGCTGCCTAAACTTTGAGTGCACTTGCAGATTTGTGCCACAGGTGAATATATTCTTTGGTATTTTTCTTTACCTAACATAAAAACCTTTTTTTTTTGTTTTGTGTCACCTGGTTGCAAGATACTCATCTGCTATGCAAACATGTAACTACATAAAGTTAAACGACATTAACTTAAGAAAATAGCAATGTCATGCCCTGCACCTTAGCTCAAGGATCACAATGTAACTAATGAACTAAAAATAGACATAGTGGTTGCTAAGAAACCTGCTCCCCAAGCTGAACAGAATAGTAAAAAGACAGTTCTGAGAAAACAATGTCCAAAGTTTTAGGCTGTTTGTAGCGCACTAAAAGGCACCAGGGTTGTAGTCCTTTGTGTCCTTTTCAGCGTGGTGTCGCATGGCTTTCTGACCCTTAGCCTGATCTGCTTTTGATGCCTTCTTCATGCGCATGACGTGTTTCTGCTGCCCTGTGCGGTGCAAGGTGCCCAGGCTTGATGCCAAGGGAGGAGCAAAACTCCACGTAGGCGTGAAGAGTGCCGCAGTTGTACTTGCAAATAGCATCGCTTACTGCGGTCTCGGCAGCAATCAAAGATGCATTCTCATCCTTGAGAAGCACCGACCACATTACGGAACGTAGACTCTTAGCGGCGTTTTGCGTCTTCTTCCCCCTGCACCGGTGGAGAAGAGGAGGCTCGGACAAGCGCTGGTGCACAGGCAGAAGAGCATCTTCAACATTCCTCGCCAGATGGTATTTGTGAGGTGGCTGAGGCTCTCTCTTGGCTTCTGCGACTTGGTGTTTGCACCAGCTTGCAGGGCCCGGTGGCACAGATCATGGTAGGGTTCTTCATCAGTTGAGCTGATACGGTAAAAGGTCGCCATGATGGCTCTCTGCATCTCGTCAACCTCAGATTGATCTCTCAGAGCCATGCCATAATAGCTCGTCAGCTTTTTGATAAAGTTCTTTGTCAGGCCACCCTTTCCTCCTAGGGGCTGACCTTTTTCGTCCTTGGTGACTAGGGCACGTAGGGCTGACCCCATCGTTCTTTATGACATGGTTCACATAGTCTTCCCTTGTGATTTCGATGAAACCCTAAGTCTTGTCATCGGAAAGTGCCAGAAAGGTTTGGCTATTGCCATCACAAACAATGTTTGTGAACTGCGGGTCATTTTCTGCAAGTGAACGTCCAAACAGCAACAACACTGCCTCAACCTTTACACGGCCAGAGTTCACGTTGGTGCTCTTTTGACATTCTGATTCAAGGGATTTCTTTGACTCGCTGTATTTCTTGTCACCCACTTTTGGGCCCACGGAGCAACCATGGCAGCAGTTGGACAAAGCACAGAGTCAAGCACCAGGCCAGTGTAGAACTCGATCACAGTGCCGACTCCAATGTTGAGATGTGTGGCCTCGTGTCATTCAAGTGCCATCATAGACAGCAGTAACATTTCTTGTGAAGCAAGGGTTAATTTCTGCATAGACCTTACGGACAGCCTCAACTGCATCAGAAAACACACTTGCTGATGCGGCAACTCCGGCAGGCCTGAACTTAGCCTTTAGGTGTTTCTGGAATGTTTTCTGGTGCTGGCCTCAGTGGGAGACAACCATTCCAGACCAAAGTCTGTCAATGCTGTTGACCCCTTGCGGATGCTTTTGATCGCTTGCATTGACCTTAGGTTTGCTTCAAAGACCCGGCCTCCTTCTCTTCGCAGCGACTTCCACTCATTTGCGACGGCACCACACGCTCCGCAAGTCAGGATCATCTGTGTCGCCAGCCCGTGCCTTGTACTTGGCACCACTGGAAGCCCTGGCTGAAGACATGGCTCACACGGTGTCGTTGGAAGGAGTGCGTTCATCGCTACGACTTGAACAAAACTCTTCACTCTCTTCCGCACCTGCCGGTTCCTCGCTTTCGGCAAATAGCTTCAGCTTCCGTTCCATCACTGACACGGAACTAAGCGATGCTTGTACAGCCGTGGCCTGCTTGCGGGCCGCTTCTGGTGATGCGAAGCGTGGTTGCAAATGTGCAAGAACGATATTACTTGTGCTCGTAGATGGCATTTCTTCCACGAATGCCATGGCATCTGAAGTGCCGGGCGATGTGTCGACTTCAGCATCGCGCTGCCCGTCAACAGAGGACTCGCTTTTGGAAGCCAGCGGACGAGTCTTCTTTCTATGCATCAGTGATTTCCACTTGCAGCTATGGAAGGCGTGCGCTGTCTTGTACTTCTGATAGTCGAACCATGATCGTCGGGGCAGTTACAAAGCTCAACTATACACGTTTGCAAGTCCGGCTTCAGGGCGCTGCCATCTTGCCTGTCTGGGGTGCACTTGGACCAGACATAATCCGATTACGAAGCCTTGCTAAGGCGTCGTAATCGGATTATGGCCGCTCCCGAGAGCGCACCCCACTGAGGAAGATGGCGGCGCCCTGAGACCGGACTTGCAAACGTGTATTGAGTGACGGAAATTTAACTTTTTCAGCACCCACTTGCTCGCGATGCGGGACTGCGGCAAGCGAAAAGCAGACGACCGTCCCCAGCAGGCGCGCTGGTTGCTAGGGGCAACGGTGAAGCGGAGCAGTGGCAAGCTTTGCTCGCGTGGCACGGGAAGCCAACCAGTAGCCATCATTTCTCTCGGCGAGACCTTGAAACTTTTGCTCTCTATGCATTTATTTCTCCTCAGAGCGAGCAGCCGACGTGGAAACTTTGAAGGCAATGAAGTATGCTTTCCATCAACACCAATATATCGGTGCTCCGTGGTGCCGGAGATATGGCACTTCAATAAATGCCATTATTTCGTGAACTCTCACAAATATTTCATTACCTCAGGTTATATAAGTGTTATATTAGGGCACTTCGCAACGGTTTTCAGCAAGAAAACTTTGGAAACACAGAAAATGTGAACCGCAGATGTTGAAAATTTGATTTAAAAAAAAAACTGTCTTTTGGTAATTTTTTGCGAGTTGAAAGTTGCATCCCTTCTTAACATGTTAGCCCGTAAAACATTGCTGTGAAATTGTATGTCGCCAATTCTCATCGCCGATGGTGACAGTTTGCCGAGCCGTGCTTGCCACCCCGATCACACACGCAGGCTGTATACTGACGATTCAGTTGTGGGGTTTGGAAGTGTTCACGTGGTGGCCCGGGACACTTCCAGAATTCAGGATGCCCCCAAGCCAGAAGAAGAACTGGCTCCCGAGACCACGCCCCCGTGCCGGTACAACATAGAATTCACTTTTGATTCGGACGTTCGGTGCGCCATCACCATTCACTACTTCTGCACCGAGGACATCACCGCCAACGGGATCGTGTGAGTCTCTGCCGTCGTTTCGTTTTGTATGTTTGTTACCAGCAATGCAATAAGATTAGTTCTTTGTCAGTTTAAACACTCGTTGTGCATTGGTACGATTGTGTGAATATTTCAATTTTTGAATTGTGGTTTAGAATAATATGCTATTCGATATGAACTTTGAGATGAACTGCGATATTTATATTTTATTAAGTGTCGATCGCGGCAGGTTAGCCTTGTTGATCGCGATTTTTATCGAACAGTGGTGCTCCACAGAAAAGCAAGACCCGCGAAGCGTGGTTTCATGGGTTTTGCTTCTCTGCAGTGCACCAGTGCTCGGCAAGAAGCACGTTTGTTGGGGCTAACCCTAGTGCTTGAAAAGTATGAATATTGCAGTTGTGTGCTTAGGAAAAAGGCACACTTTCAAAGCGGGATGGTGCACATGTGCACCTGGTGTGTTTAAAAAGAAACAAACACTTTGTGAATTCTGATATCTGTATTGCAGTCAAATTTTCAAAATTATGCTAGGCAGAGATGCTCTAACAATCTGCATTCATTATTAGTGATTGTCTTTTTTCTTTTTTAGTCCGAGATTGAAGAAAGGATGTTTGTACATATCAAAAAAATTTATAAATCTCCTCGATTAGGTTTTCTGGGCATCTCTAAAGGTTTAATTTTATGTCAAATATATCGGCCGCTTGCCATCACAAAGTAGGCCTTGAACTTTCTAAATATAGTTGGATTAAAATTAACTTAGAAATGGACAAGTGGAAGCTTCAGAACAACCTTCTCGAGTTCAGCTGGGTTTTGTTTAAGAATGTTTGCGTTAGTGAAAGGCTTGGAGAAACTATTGAATATTCTATTTGATAATGTGCTATTTTTGTACCCTGACCTGTCAAATTGCTTCACATTGAGGGGCAGTGGAGCATAGAGAACTCTCCCTCTCAGTCAGCAATGTTCGCTTATTTCTCGACGTGGATGAGTTATCCCAGTTCGGACAAAGTCACCATTGGCCAGGGGCACTGCAATTACTATAGTCCGTTGCAACCTAAGAACGAAGGGCGAGGGTAGGACGGGCTGGGGAGGAGGAAGCAGACGGAACAATAAAGAGAGAAGGAGGTTTCCCCTTCTCTTCTGCAGCGTTCCGTCTGCTTCCTCCTCCCCTGCACGTCTTACCCTCGCCCTTCGTTCTTAAGTTGCAACGGACTATAGAAGTGGGTTATCTTTCAATGTTTTTGAAAAAAATAGCAAATCTTGTAAAAAATGGGGTGGGTTATCTTTCGGGGTTTGGACATCTTTCGAGGATTGGACATCTTTCAAGTTGTTACGGTAGTGTTGGGCATTTGGGAGAAATTTTTTTTTTTCACTGAAAAAATATTTTGTGCGTCGCCGAAACCTTATTTGTTGTCCAAACATAGCGTCAGCGGTTGGGACCAGACGTCGGAGTTTTAGAACTTGCACTGAACAACCTAGACCTGTAAAATTCTGCTGCTGCGAAATGGTCCAAGAAGCGGTATTCCGGCAAACTGCCAAGCTGTTTAACTCAGAGACGGAATATTGTTTTCGGTAACATGCCAACAGTGTAGCAACCACAGCTAGAAGTCAGGCAACTAGGAAGTGTTGCTTGACTTCCACCATATTGTGGCACTGAATTTTAGACTTGCTCTCAATTAGGCACGCCAAGCATGCAGTGACTCATCATTGTAATGAAATGTTTCTCGTTAATGTAGGCGTCTTTGTAACTGTACACACAACCAGCAGCTCAAACTTACTGATCTGTTACATTCTCTTAAAATTATATGATCTTGAATTCATCCCTCTTTTGTCAAAAGTGAACTTCCAATACCTCAAATATTTCGTCTTGAGACTGACCACCGCCAAAATTCAGAGCCGCTACTGGTACCATCTAGGAGAGGCGCTGCGGGGCCTTGCACTTGACTGTCAGATTCAACAGAACAAAAAGAGAAGCTTATATACTAGTTCTGCTTTTGGAGCGCAATAAGGGATCAATAAGGGACGAAGTTTAGGCATAACTAAATGTCAGAGTACAAGAAATTGTGTTTCTAAAACAACTTCTCACCCCGGCATTGCACTAGCGCACAGAGAGTGGAGTGGCCACAAGCAGAAACCTCCGTATTGTGGCAACGTGAAGTATGGTCATTCTAGCAGTTGACAGGCTCTGCCCGTCGGCCAAACTCTCGGTACATAGGGCTTTGGCTGCCTCCATTCGTCGCAGGCAGGACAGACGCCCGTCGTGTAACGAGCGTTGCGATTGGTCTTTAACGTAATTGCAGGTACGCGCCTCGCAATCCCGAGATGAGTTCGGAGACGTACCACTACAAGCGGGGAGCCAACCAGCAGTTCTCTCAGGCATCCCACATATTCGACCCCAGCCTGCACTCCGAAGAAGAGGTGAGGTCGTCGCTCGGATGTGGCCGATATTCTTAAGCTCTTCACTTCGGGCTAAGCTTCAGCGCGTTCGAAAAGTATGAAATCTGACGTCTGCAAGCCTCCTGCGGCTTTGCCGGTGACACTTCACTGTTTTCTTTGTTTATTTGCTTATAAGCGATTCTCTGTTAGCATCTTCTTTGGTGTTGCTAAAACGCAAAAGCGAGTGGACGGCTTCGTCGACGACAGAATGCAAGTACAACCAAGGGTGTATTTTTGAACACCTATATCTAAGCTTACTTCTTTTTTTTTCCCCTTTTTGAGTTTTTTTGGCAGGCTTGGCAGCATCTGCTGGGCCCATCTCCCAGAAGTAACCTTAAGACGAGAAATACCTCGATTCACACTGTTCTACCAAATTTGACATCATAGTCCGGCACTTAAAAACACAATCTTATCATCACCTACTATTTAATTTTTTCAAAGATTAGACAACACCTGCACAATACCTTTCTGTCCACCACTATCTATGCAAACTTTTCGATACCCTGAACGATAACAGAACTCTTTGCCCAACCACACAGTCACTGCTAACAATATTCCTACTTTTAAGTAGCAATATTTAATATTGCTACTTAAATTTTAATATTTTAATATTAATATTTTTCTACTACAATATTTTTAAGTAACAATATTTAATAACAATATTTAGCAACATTAAGTTAACAATATTGTTACTTTTAAACGAAAAATTGAAATCTATGCACTTTTAATAACCCTGAAGTGATATGTATGCCTAACTTTTGAACGTTTCTTTGTTGGCTAGGTCGTTCTTAGGTGCATTTGTTACTTTTGTCATTTTTGAATGTATTTGTTACTTTCTTTTTCTGTATCACAATTTTCAGCTGCCCATCCCTCGTGTAATGTTCCATGGAAATATGTTTAAGGCATTATTAAATAAATGAGAAAATAAACTAACAGCTTTAATCTCGTTGTTGCCCACAGCTCTGCTATCACTTTGAAGACGAGACGCTACCCGTGGTGATTCACTGCCTTGCTGAAGAAGGTGAAGGTGAGTGACACTGTTTTGTCGACTCTGTATTGCAGTGCTGTCATTTCGTGATCGTCACATGTCAAGCTGTCTCGTCACCTCCTTTTGACAGCCGCTCCTGCAACTTTTGCTGTTGTTATTGTTGTTGCCATTCTCTTGGCAATAGCAATAATTACTGCTCTCGTTTATGCTTCAAGAACTGCAGTAAAAATGTTTGGCTTTTTGCAGTGCATTAATGATCTACCCCTCTACGCCGTAAATTAAGATATAGGGATTTGCATTTGGGATAAGTTATTTGTTACTTTATAAAATTAAAATACAAAAAGCATAGTTAAAGTTATTGTGCAAGAAACGCCCTGTGGGAACCATGGGTTTGGAGATCGCCCAACAGTGACACCTGTGCCCGTTCATCTTCTTTGCTGTCGCCCCTACAACCGGCGACCGCGATTGCAACAATTCGCAGCATTTCCCGGGAACTCCCGCGACACATTCTATCACCGTTTTTGGAACGCTTCGACGCACGGGAAGCATAGGGCATCAAACACGCCGGCCAGACACGCATTCCAAGCGCCTTCCTGTGACTGACAATGACTGTAACGTCAAGCGCCCCCTGTACTGCGACAAGTTCGCCTGCTTGTCGCACAGAGGTGCGATAAAGTCACAGAGCCGCGTTCTGATTGAGAGGTTAGTGGGTAAACACAAAAACCAGCTGCCTTTGTCTCCACTTTCCGTACCCCCTCCAGTCAGAGCGAATAGGTAAGACCGTCATCTGCTTTTTCTGCAGAGGGAGCAGTGGTGCCAGGCATTCAGGCACCGCACCCTGGCATCGTCTGCTAATCAGCATTGGCTGTCTCATCCTTTATATGGCTTTCTCAGCGTTTCTTTAGGAACGTGGACTCATAACCCGCGAGAAAGAAAAGAGGAAATACCTCGAAGGTATGGTGTCTTTGTCAAGTAACAATTACCGGACACATTCTGACGACGATGAATGCACGGCCGAGATGTTGTCGGCTCCAGACCGAGGAGAAGCCGCGAGAGCGGAGCTTTGTATCATGTGTGATCAATCTCTCTCGCTGCACCTTCTCTCCTCAACTTGTGCGCCCCCTTGGCCCCTGCTGCTCCACCGACCTCACGGGTTGTTTCGTCTGCTTGTGCAGAGCCACGGCAGTCCCACGTCCTGGTTGCCGTGGTGGAGAAGAACGCGGACGGCACGTACACGCTGAAGCCGCTGAAGCAGAAGCTGTTTGTGGATGGGCTATGCTACCTCCTGCAGGAGATCTACGGCATCGAGAACAAGAATGTCGCCCAAGCCAAAGTAAGCGACGGAGTTTGATTTGGTTGAAAGCGGTATGGCCACACATTTCTAGTACCAGGTTCTGTCCCTGGAAGAGGACGTAATGGAAATTGGGAGGAATGCCACTGTGTCATGTCTTGTCTTTCAGTTTCCAGTAGTGGAGGCAGCTGCCGCTTGTTATTCGTGGAGTATAAAAAGAAGAAAAATTGAAAATTTGCCTAAAGAGGATGTCATAATACTTCGTGGTAGGCCAGTAGTGAGCCTTG
The DNA here is from genome assembly GCF_016920785.2 of Ixodes scapularis. Taxonomy (NCBI): domain Eukaryota; kingdom Metazoa; phylum Arthropoda; class Arachnida; order Ixodida; family Ixodidae; genus Ixodes; species Ixodes scapularis. The sequence goes on along the minus strand of NW_024609881.1, from coordinate 77,266,849 downwards.
CACTAAGCATGTTAGGATTTAAGAGTGCTCATGTATGCTTTAATTGGATCCCTTTTCATATTAATGTTAATTGCGAAATTCATAATAGTTATTGCGAAATTGGCGAATGAAAATGATGCAAAAACCGATTCAAATATATGCGCGCTTTTCAGGGCCGTGACGTCAGTGGCAGGCAGGCTTGCCAGTCGAGCAAGCAGCCAAAAAAATAGAATATGCCAATCATTTGTTCCGTGCTGGAGCGCGGGTACTGCAGCGAGCTTCCCAAGCATTCATTTGACACCATGAAACTGCTTCGAATCAGTTTAAAACAAAATCTACAGCCCGAAGAGTGAACCCCTGCCTTCCACTGACGTCACTTTTTCATTGTTGCCAGTAGAGACTTCGAGCTTGAAAAACACGGTGAGGACCAAAACTGTAAATTCAATAACTTCGCGAAAAAACAATATTTTGACCTAATATTTGGGATACTATTTTCGTGATGTTTGTTGGTTAGTTTAGCAAAATTTCAAGCAAATCGGAGACAATAAAAAAATCGATGGAGTAGCCCTTTAAAGGGACCATGAAATGATTTTAAAATCTAATTTCATCCACCGCACGTCGTAAAAGGTATGAAAAGAAACACAAAAACACAAAAATAGGGAGCCAAAAAAAATTATTTGCTATAGAACTTTTAAAAGAAAACTGGACTCTTTTGCGACTTCTTTCCTTCAAAAGCTCTGCCTTTTCACTACGATGCATCCGCAGAAATGGAGCACGTCAGCCGAATCCACGTCGCCTATTGGGTAAGAGCCTACCTCACCAGCACCGCGATCGTAAACAATAAATAGCCGGCGAATGTTTCCTAAAATTTTTGTCAAATAATATTCAGACCCACATTTTGTAGCATAATTAGAGATGTGTGGCGAAAATTGCCAAATTTGATAAAGCTGAGAGCCAAGCGCCATCTATCGTGTGGTAAACGAAGCAACTACTGCGCGTGCGCAGTAGGGCAGGGCTGGCAGGGCCGACTGCCGGCTGGCAGGGCCTTCCTCTCAAAACTCTGACTGACTGAACGTTTATTTTTCTACGTGTTCATCTCGCGCGTGCCGACTTCAAGCAGCAAGAAAAAAATGTACTTAAAACAGACCACGACGAACAAGAACGCTGGATCCACAAACACCCGAGAAGAGCGACAACAGCCGCGAATCGCGCTCCGACGAAGCTCTCAGAATATAGGCCTAGCAGGCACTCCGACTCAACGCAGCGTTGCTTCGTCGCAAGACCGTCTGTCTGCCTGCGACCGGCTGGCGTGCTGAATGGAATATGCCCGCGCTACCCTTGTGGGGTACCCTTGTGGGGTACCCTTGTGGACCCTTCCCGTATAATAGTTTGATCGCTGACCTCAATTTTACGTTAAGAGGTGAGGTCAATCTCTTCCCCTTGTTTTCCGAGGCAGTGTTGACGAACACTCGTCGAAAAGGGACCCTCGTCGATTCTCTCTTCTTGTTTTGTGTGATATAGAGCTGAAATAAACGCTGTATGGATTACCTTCGTAACACGGTATGTACACTTTGTTATTGGTATGCCATTTTTATCCTGACAGACTGCACGTCACTGTCGAGCTGTAACAGTTCGTGAGAGGTATATGTGCAATACCGTGCCAACCTTTCTTTGCCGAGTGTCGCGTCAGTATTGAGTTGCAATCGTAAAAGATCGGTCCCGAAGCGCTTACCAACAGCGCGAATACAGTAAAACCTACCGGCGCACCCCAACTCGTCGCCGCTAATGCTCCCATCTCCTACTGCCGAGAGAAGTACCGGTTCCGGAAATAGCGTACGTCACAGCTTGTTTTGCGGTCAAGAAAAAGTCGATATTTCATTAATTTTTTGTGTAGAAGTTAATAAACCGAGACGAAAACGGATGCCCGTTCGGCATTCAGTGAACATTGACGGTTTAATGTAAAAGTTATCTGGAAAAAGTAAAAAAGTCATTTCATGGTCCCTTTAAGGATGGTTTCATCCAGTATGCACACTGCAGACAGCAAAAGATGGTTCCAAGCAATTATAGTTCTGAAGATTAATCAATTCTAAAATGCGGTAGTTTTACAGGCAGATAGGCCACTTTCATGAAAATGGTGAAAAGGCAACGAGACGTTGGTAGGAGCCAGTAACCTGTCAAGCAAAAGAGGATAATGGTAGTAAATTTTACAGAGCAGATGGACAGAAGCACATGACACAATTTAAAGCTAGGCAGGTCCAGATTTGATTTCGTAGGTATCACGCTGGCATTTCAATAATAATTAGTTAGACTGTAAAAGGGTAGATCTATGTTGAATAACTTCAACTGCTGTTTTAATACACTGGAATAGCCAACCGGTCAATCAAGTGTTTTATCAGTCAATCAATAGACTTACCAATTGGTCATTTATGTGACGAATCTGGCCATTAATCAACAGATCAGTCAATTAATCTACTGATCTATCCACTGATCTCAATGACAATTGCTGTATCGCGCATCCCCGCTTGCTTGCTACAGCGCGAGTGTGGCCACCAGACGGCCATCTTGCATGCAGCTTTTTTGTGTTTTGCTAGCTTTGCAGAGGCCGGCGGCAGCGTGCTAAAGACACGTTTTATACTCGTTCGTCGTCATTCGCCGTAGACATTCTAAAGGTCCTGTGTGAGCCGTGATACATTGTTGAGAACACGTGAACATTTTTTTGAAAGCGCAGTGCCGCAGAAAACAGGCACAACTTGTCGAAAGCAAGCATTGTCGGTCTTGCGGCGTGTTCAAAGCTTCCTTGGCACACCAAAGTGCTGTGTCTCTATCCTTTCGCACGCTTGGGTACCGATCAACAATCGACACCGCACCAAAGTTTTGAAGGTATGTCGCGCGTAGATGTCTTTAGATCATATATATGTCGGCTACGGAGTTTTGGATCGTCCAGCTGTTCCGGTGAAAAAATTGTAAGGGTGCAGGCGAGCTGGTGGAAGTTAACCATAGTTTTGTTTAACCCGAGACTGGGGTATTTCGGAAAAGGGGACGAGAAGAAAAGCGTACACGATTTTGGATTGAGACGTCGCCTCCTTGTGGCCTCTTTTCTTCTCGTCCCCTTTTCCGAAATACCCCAGTCTCGGGTTAAACAAAACTATGGTTGTTCCGGTGAGTTGCTATCAATAAAGCTAGGGGGAGGGGGGGGGGGGGGTGATCTGTACGTGCTCTTATGTACTGTTAACCATGGCTATGTTCCAAATCTACTCTTATGGATCACATGGGAGCACGAATAGAGCAACACTGGAGCAAGGAGGGTTTTTGAAGGCAAAAATACAAGACGGCAAAAATGAAAATATTTGAAGCGCAGCCCATATGGTTGTTTGCAATCTGTTGACCAATCACAATTAGGCGAGCCGCGCTCAAATGTAAAGTGTAATTAAGTAGGTTGATAATGAGCCAGGCCAGCACTGATCCATGATGAGGAGCTGTTGTGCACGGTACTCTGTAAATCGTCTAACGACGAAAAAAAGACGTGCCTTCCTCCTCTCTTCCGTCGCTACTATACGCTGGATTAAGCTCGTTTCTGGATCGCGAGTGCCGCAAGTATACAGTCGCCAGAGTAAAGTAAGACGCTGATCCAGAGGCACATACGGCTTTGCGCACATTGCATTTACAAAACACGTCCACACGGCGTCGATTCTTGGTCGGTATCCAAGCGTGCGAAGGCACAGAGACACAACACTTCAGCGTGCCAGAGAAGCTTTGAACATACCGCGAGACCGGCGAAACTTGCTTTTGACGAGCTGTGCCTTTTTTCTGCGGCCCTGCACTTTCGTAAAAATTTCACCGTGTGTTCAACGGCAATGTATCCCGGCCCACACAGGATCTTTAGAACGTCTTCGGAGAATGACAACGAAGGAGTAGAAAACATATTTTAGCACGTTGCCGCCGGCCTCTGCAACGCTAGCAAAACGAAAAAAAAGCGGCATGCAAGGTGGCCGTCCGGTGGCCGCACTCACAGAGCGTGGATGCGCGATCCAGCAATTGTCATTGAGATCGTAGATCTGTCCATCAGTGAGCCTAGTCAATCAGTCGACCAATCTCAATTTGTCAGCCAATCACCTGTCAATCAATTGACTAGTCTGAATCTATCCGCTGATCAGTCTGTAAATCAGTTGATCAATCTGTTCATCATTCAACCTTTCAGTCAATCACTCGACCGATCTGTTAATATAATGACCAATAAATTTTTGTCAGTCAATTGATCAGTTTGTTTGTTAATCAACCTGTCAATCAATTGACCGATCAGTGAATCTATCGTCCCGATCAACTTGTCAACCAATCTGTCCGTCAATCAACCTGTTAGTAAATCACTCGGCCGACTTGTGAATATATTGACCAATCAGTCTGTCAACCAATTGACCAATCTGTCCATCAACCAGGCTACAAGTCACTCAAACGACCGATCCGTGAACCTGTCGACCGTTTATTCTCAGCCAATCGACCTACCTGTCAACCGACCAATCGGTCAACCGATCGGTCTTCCCCGTGCAGCCCCCCAACGGGGACGAGGAGACGGAAGACAGCGGGGCAGAGTGCGTGATCTGCATGTGCGAGAGCCGGGACACGCTGATCCTGCCCTGCCGCCACCTGTGCCTGTGCTCCTGCTGCGCCGACTCGCTGCGCTACCAGGCCAACAACTGCCCCATCTGCAGGGCCCCCTTCAGGGCCCTGCTCCAGGTGCGGGCCGTACGCAGGGGCACGCCGGGGGGTGCCCTGGCTGTGCCCCACCCGGGTGGCGCGGCGGCAGTGGCGGCAGCAGCGCCCGCAGGGGACGCCCAGGTGAGCAAGTCACGGATCTCATGAGGGGCTAGTGTTGCCAGTTCAGCGATTTCCCCGCTAAATCTAGCAGTTTTTTTTATGTCTTCCGGCTGGAGAAGTTGCTGTTTTATGGGTGGTGGGATTTCGGCGGTTTTCGTATTGCGTAAGTGTTTTTGCTAGCGGTCTAAGGTGTTCTCGAGTGTACGTTTATCGACCCTGAATAGCTCAATTTTTGTGGTTAGTCAGGCTCACAAGGCCGCCATTTTTGCTTACTTCCAGCAAAATTGTTGTCGGCGAGAACGACGCTCGCGACGCCATTGAGGTGTTAAAGGTGGCAAACATTGAAACATGCATTCAACACAAAAGGGTTAGCCTGTTATCCATATCTATATTGGTGCGCAAATCTACAAATTGTTTTTTTTAAGTCTACCGGATGGCATGATCCCAGTAAACTATCCACACAAATTCAGAATATGGAGACGTGAAGCGCTAATATCAAGCGGTGTACGTCACTCTGTGCACGAGATTGATTCGAGTCAAAGAACGTAGCCCTCTCCTAAGGGTTCTTTTATTAACATGAAACATTCTTTGGCTAGTTGCTCGGCGGTATGCGAGGCCCGTAAGTGAAACCTGGATAAAGGTGAAGCCTTTATAAAAGTGTGGAATTTTGAGTAGGGGGGAAGAGGCCATCGTAGTAAAAAGGCGTTTGTGCCAGGCGGGAATCGAACCTGGACCATTTAGATTATTAGGCGAGCGTCTTCCCAGCATGTCACGACACATCGCCGTGAGTTGAGGTGCCGTTTGGCGGGAAAGCTCTGCGGAGCATCCACTCTACGTCCAACAGACGGCAACTTGACACCCTCTCACTCGTTTTAACGGGAATCTTGCTTTGGCAAGTTGTTTAACGTTTCATAAAGCCCATATAAACATTTGGCCCGATAGGCTCGACATTGATTATCGTCGTTACGGGAAGGAAGAGGATGAGTGAGCTGCTCATTGCTGATTGGTTAACGGGTGTGTCATGTGACCTGAGGGGTAGGCGAGGAGGAGCTCTACCATCTGTGTGCACTGAGGGAGAGGAGCTCGAGGGTATGAAAGGCTCCGGTAGATCGGCGGGTTTATCAGCCCGATTAGTGGTGGTACCGCTTTTCATTCCAGGAACAACTATCAAGCGTACGAACGCCACTCAGAGCGCCGTGGGTGCACCGTGTTCGCACGATTCTAACGTGCCCCCAATAATAATAATTGGGGTTGTGTGGATATATAGACAGCCTATAGTTGGTCAGTCATTTCAAAGTTGCGACAAGTCACTCGCTGTAGATTATCAATTTAGCCAGTGCAGTACACCTGCTAGCCTGGGGTCTTTAATGTGCACCACGCAGTAGTGATACACGACCGCACGCCGGAACGAAGCTCATCCAGATTGAAACGGGCAGGGGTGGAGATTAAACCCAGAATCCCTGGGTTCTGCAGCGCAAGCTTTTGCTCCACGTGCTCCGAGCTGGTGTGCGCTAGCCCGCTCGGCCACCGATCCCCCGTCTAAACCCTTCTAACGCCCTTGCGCCCCCAATTCTAACGCGCAAGCAGATTTGGCTTCCATGTATTCAGAAAGTAAATTGCTGTCGATTCTACCGTGCTGGCAAAATAATGGTAGCTTGAACATATACCTGATCGAACAGATATTATGAAACGCACGCAAACTTAAAAATAAATACTGTGCACTAGTCGACGTTGTCCGTGTCCAACGATGGTTCTTCGCTGTCCGCAGAAGTAACCGTTGCTTTTGCTCTTCTACGAGTGCGTGACCGTCACCTCTGGGGAGGTCGTCTTCCAAACAACACTTTGCGAGCTCCTCGGGTCCCTGGGATTACGAGCGTGATGCCAACGCGATGGCCTTTCGTTTATATAAAACCTCTTAGTGCAATTTCTTTTCATTTTCCATCTTAAAATTGCAAGCACACACTAGTCCATAGACAGAATTGCGCGTGAGATGCATACCAACATGGCAAATGTAAACAAGTGGTCACGATGGTGATGGGGCTAGCCACCTTATACCGAGTATTGGAGTTTCGGTTTTTGGTTTAGATTGGAACACGCATGTAAATTTGGGCACTGATTTTGACGAAAAAAAGTGTGCAATAAAAAATCGTACAAACACGATAGGCATCTGGCGTCTGGAAACCCGGAGTATCTTTAAAGATTTATGATGCAAGAACTTTTCATGTATCCAACACAACTGCCTAGCAATTTGCCATAACTTTCTGTTGTACTGTTTTTTGACCGGTTTTATAGCTGCAAATTGTGTTAAAAAGACATTCTTGTCCTGCACCCGAAATTTTGAGATTTTTTGGGATTCCTATTGAGGGCTTTGTTACTTTTGAGTTGGGAACACTGGTGAAGGCTTCCCTGTTCATTTTAAATGCAGCTGCATTTCTGAGCAAACCCTAGATACTTCTGTGTCCGTGGTTCGGTTTGTAACCAAAAAAAGCAGGCGGCACGCATCCATTACATACCTAGCGTAATACCCTGAACGAACGTGCACCTTTTCACTGGAGATAATCTGAAAAAAAAAAAAAAAAAAAGGCTGCTTGGCAAATCGAGATTTGTCCCCCCCGCCTCCCCCGTTTTTTTGAAAGAATGTTCTACTATCGCGAAGTCCAAAGCTTGCGTACACACGATGAACGCCGCCGATCGGCGTACAGCCAGAACGCTTGTTTCATGAAAACATGTTTCCACAACCGCAATGTTCCCTTCATTAGGTTCCCTTGCCTTACTGATCAGTAAATTTTAAAATAAACGTGAAGTAAAAAAAAAAAAGAAGCGACCGGAAATTAGAAAAACTAACCAGGTGCAACGAGCAAGCAGGTGAAAGAAGCGATGAAGGGCAATGCTGGGGAAGCGGGAAAACCGGCGATTGCGTTGGCAAATATTTTGGTGTCGGACCAAGTCGGGTGCGTTGTCTATCACAAGGAGCGGGCTCTTGTGCAACTTTCTTGTTTGGTGCTTAGTACATGCATGCTTCCAGAGACTTCTAAAAAAGAAAGATCTGCCCAGGTCTCCCCAGTTCTTCGGAATTGCTATTTTTGGAGGGTGGGCGATATACCAGGATCTTCTTTGACATAGATATATTGACATAAAAGGGGGGTGGACGTACATTCAGGATATTACGGTACTTCAATGACGTATGCATGCAGGCACGTGCCCAATAAATTGGACACGACGCTTGTGAATGGCAAACGGCATTGCCAAATGTCTCGTCTGACCTTAGGTCACATGAGATGTTGTTGCGTGACCACATCGTGTGAGCCCGGCGAGTTTCCCCGCTGAATTTCACCGATAATTTGATCGGGGAAATATGTCCACTAAATTCCGCTAGAGAGCGCTGCTCAATAAAAACCCCCTCCAGTGCCACGACCCCTTCACTCCATTTGACGGAATGTCTAACTGAGGAAGCTTTTTTACACCCGTTGTGCAGTGACAACCGCACGAGTGCGTGGCAACGCTGAAAAGTCTTGTTTCTTTTTTTTCCTCTGCAGAGTTGTCAGGACGTTCCCCCCGGCTACGAAGTGGTTCCGCTCGTGGAAGCTCTGAATGGACCTGTCGTGGGGTCACCACCGCTGCCTCCCTGTGAGCGTCTTGAGATTGTTTTATTGATGCAGAATGCATTTTAATGGAAGCGAAGTGATTTGTGCAGCCATCGCCTCGCCATAGCCGTGCCAAGCCGCTACTAGCTACATTTAATTGTTCCTCCAATTTTAGCCGATAGCCAAATTTAGCCGATTGGCAACAAGCATGGTGCAGGGATGTGAAAAAGAGGCCGAAAGGAGCAAAGCCAAAAGTGCGGCCATGGCCGAATGCGTCACATCGGCCGCATCATGTGACAGCGTTTGGATGTAAGAACCAGGAAAGTAGGCGCAACAGACGGCTATTTATACAGATATGAATATGGGAGTTCTGCAAGACGAACTTTTGTTTGTGCGTGTGACACCCTGGAAAACGTATCCACCGAGAACGTGTTGTGCATGTCCGATTCCGAAACATAGCGGATGGGGAGATTTCTTCAAGTTTTACCTTATGACAGCCACTTTAAAGTCATTGTGTTGTCTCATGGTACGGTATTGATAGGTCAGGCGTAAACCCTCAAACATTTATTACAAAGATATGCATTCTTTGCAATAATATGTATGCGGAGTCATAGCTTCTATGTGTTGCTGATGCCTGAATTTTTTTTTAAGCTTCTGGTCTTTGAAATGTTATACTCTTTAGGGGTTTTTGAAGGCTGACACGGCATTGTTGTGGCCCCCGCAGTACACCTGACGGTTGGCTTACCGCCCGAAGCCACCAGCCCTGACGGCGCTGTCCCAAAACCGCGCAGGAGCGGAAGGTAATTATCAACCAGATTCTCTGTTGTATAAGTTGATAATTTGCAATAATTCCATTTGCAGCATTTGCAGCTGATATCTAGTTTCAGTTATTTTCTTAAAAAAAAAAAGGTCACTACCAGTTGTTTGTGTGACAACATTAGGGGTTGCATTTTTGCGTGCTATCTAGACATGTGTAGTTTTGTACACTCTTAACTTTGTCAATTTGTATAACTTATCAGTTGCACCTTTTGCCTACTGTAGGGTGACCACCCGTCCCGCGACTCGCGAGACTGTCCCGCATTGAGGGCTCGTGTCCCGCGTCCCGTGAGAAAGTCCCAAATCTACAAAATGTCCCGCATTTCACACTGTCATAAAATTCACTCTACAACTCATAGGGCTGCCGAACAACGGGGCACGGGGAAGCGCGGAGGTTGCTGGTAATCGTGGGAATCGCAATGGTACGCCATCTTCTATACAAGCATTGCGGGAAGGGACCGTCGCTCTTGCAAGAGAACCGAAGCGCATGCGCCGTTGTGCCTCTCCCCTTGGTGGCAAAATATTGTAAGAGAATATTGCTCGCCAAAAGTTTAAATATAAATTATTGTAATTATTTTCATATCGCTGTGTCAATGCGAAAGGGTTGTTGTGGAATTTATTTTAGTGAAGACAGCCTCACAAGACAAAAAGCCTGCAAGTCAGAAAGGTCGAAAAAAACATAATGTTAAAAATTTGTGTATGACCATGTTGATAAAAGTAAGCGTTGACAGGAAATAATAACCCGAAAAAGATTTGCTGTTTCTTATTTGCAATTGATGCATCGAGTTCTGGTGGAGACCATTTTTTTGCTTTCAACTTTGACACATGTAATAGCAAATTTAGCATTAAAAACATAACACTGGGAGTGAAAATTATTTGAACTTAATTGGTGATATACTATTTGCAGGTGTATAAATAGCGCAGGGTATTAAATTTGTTTTTACAGAGTCTCGGTTCGTGGTGTGCGTGTTAACAAATTTCCCCTACCCCCTCCCCCCCTCGCCCCGCGTGTCCCGCATTTCGCTAGCAGGAAGGATGTCACCCTAACCTACTGCCATGTACAGTTGACAGGTGATTACTAGTCAACATATAATAGCTGCGTTACCAAATGCATTGTTTATCGTATATGCTGCCTGGTCGGATAGCTGTATTTACTTGAATTTGTCATCATTTTCGATTTGAAATGTAATATAGAAAGTATTTGCACATATTTATTTGTATTTCTTAAGGGTACGCAAATATTCGAAACATATTCAATATTCGAAGCTATTTTTCTCGAATATTCGTATTCAATTCATATTCAAAAATTTTAACAGTCTCACATCCCTAGTCAGGAATGATTTTCTGAGATTTTCATAGAGAAAATGGCGGTCGACGGAGCTCGAATACATAGAGCTGAAGGGGCGTCATTTACCAAAAACGAGCCCCATTTTCCCATTGAAATTTTCAGAAAATCACTTATAACTTTTGAATGAAATAACAAATAGTTAAATTTTTTTTGGGGGGGGGGGGCATGCTTTATATGAGTTTATCATGTGCTGCTGCTTGTTTATATTGAAGAAAGTGGGTGGTGGTTTATGATAGAAGATACCAAGAGAATAGTTTGTACCTATTGCTACAGCTGATGAAAGCCATTGCAGAGCAGACGAACAGCACCCTCGGCAGCAGACAGCAGGGGAAGACATTTTGATGATGCCCTTCCGCCATTTTGTTGGGTGCTTTACTGCACGGTGTCTGATTTTATACTGAGACTGAGAAAGAGAAAGTTGATGACGTAGAAATTAATGTGGATCTATCCACATGAACTCAGCTGCACAAGTTAGCAATGTGGCATTCAAAATCAGTGCACAAGGATGCACCTTATTTCCTGCAAAGCAGACAACAGTACTTCTTGGCTGGTTGGCTGGCTAGCAGACGCACAAGCGTACAGACTCTCACCTTTCTGTTACCCAGTGCAACAGTACTTTGCAAACAAATTAGTATTATTATTTTTATTACTACTATTATTACTTCATTATCATCTTCATCGTCATCTTCATTATCTTCATAATCATCATCATCATAGCAGCAGTTTGTAGCAGGCATGCCCTCATTGGAGAGCAGACAGCAATAGTTTCTTTGCAGAGCAAGTGGCACATCTTTAGTGAGGAAATGATAATTTGCTCATTGCAATCATTGTAATCGTAATACTCGTTCCCGCAGATTAGAAAAAAAAAAAAAAAAGAACACGTAAAATGGGCGCACAGAACGGCGATATTTATTTATTTATGTAAGTACCCTCAAGGCCCTGGGGCATTACAGAGGGGAGTGGTACAAGACAAATTTGGAGCACAAACAATATACAAACACTAAAAGCCAAGCACGAAAAATGTAAAAAAAAAAATATGTAAACAAATTAAGAAATGTATAAAACAAGGCAAACAAACAAAGAGAGATATTAACATAGGTAAGTAGTCAACGCACTTTTAAACAAGTCAAAGGATGGTATGTTTACTAATTGCGCGGGAAGGCGATTCCACTCTGAAGATGTCCTTGGAATAAAAGAGTTATAATAGGCTGAGGTAATGCAATGAGGAATTCCGACTTTAAATTGATGATCTACGCGCAGCGAGATGAAAACAGGATTTAACATTAGTTTGTTTTTTAGCGGAGTATTGGAATGATAAATTTTATAAAAAAAGACACAAACGAGATATTTTTCGGCGTAATGAAAGAGCAGGAAGTGATAAATTAGTTTTCATAGTTGAGACACTAGATGTGCGATGATAGTTAGTAAATATAAAACGGGCACCGCGATTCTGTAGGGCTTCAAGATCAGTCACGAGAGTTGAGAGACCAGGATCCCAGATTGCTGCTGCATAGTCTAGTTTGGAACGGACAAGGGATTTATACATTAGTAGTTTTAGGGACACTGGGGCTAACCTAAAGTTTCTCTTCAGGTAACCAAGCATGGAGTTAGCGTTGGCGATAATGTGGTCAGTATGAGTTTTCCATGACATGTTAGAAGTGATGTGCACCCCAAGGTACTTATAGCATGGTACAGTTTCAAGAGGAATTTCAACGATTGAGTAAGTAGGAGATATAGTAATTCGACGGGAGATAGTCATCGCTTTACATTTGTTAGTATTGAGGGACATTTGCCACAAATCGCACCAATCAGCCACAGCTTGTAAGTCATTTTGAAGAAGTTCGATGTCAGTAGTATTAGTGACTTCTCGATAAATTACACAATCATCAGCAAAGAGGCTAATCGATGATGATACACACAGTGGTAAGTCATTTACGTAAATTAAAAACAACAGGGGCCCCAAAACAGACCCTTGCGGTACACCAGAAGTAACAGGTTTGATAGAAGAATTTACATTGTTAGCATGAACGAACTGAGAACGATTAGCTAAAAAACATGTAATCCAAGTACAGCCGGCTGAACTTGTAACAAGCCGAAGTGTTCTTGATATTGCAATTGTTTCTTTTTTTTCGGCGGTGGTATACTCTGGTTCCGATTATAAGTACCCCCCCCAGTTCCGATTTTCGAAAATTGAAAAATGGGTCGACCTACAATCGTGTAAATACGGTACACGGCTCGTAGTGTCCATTGCGGTAGGTCGTGAAATGATATCGAGGATAATAACTGCTTGCATTCCAACGTGTACTAAAGGCACTCTTGTTGCAGACGACGCTCGGGTAGCACGTCGTCGTTGCAGACGGACAGTGGATCGGCGATGGCTCCTCCGGAAGTGGTGGTGGCGGCTGTGGTGTCCTCGGACCCGGAGAAGGGACGAGTCACCTCTCCGGTTGGATCCGAAGGTCGCTGGAGCCGCCGCGGATCTTCGCGGGCCGCACCCGAGCAGGTCCGCCTGCTTGCGGGGGTCGGCGAGGGTTCGGCCAGCGTACGCCGGAAGGTAGGCACCCGTCGTTTGCTAGCAGCAACTTTTACGTACTGATGGACTCATATCAGCGGCCATTATAGTTTGGGACGGCCATTTTTGTAAGGGCAGTCATCGAGGGACGGAATGCAAGCTTGAGAAAAACCCTCTGTTTTGTGTAGAGCAGCCATCTTGATTTAGAGCAGCATATTTGTGAAGTCAGCCGTTGAGAGGCAGGATGCTAGCTTGGCCGAGGCACTCAATATAGTGGAAAGCCGCCATTTTGGTTAGAGCGGCCAATTTTTGTGAGGACTGTAGTCTTTGTAAGGGCGACTATAAGGGGATGGGTAAAGACACTCAGTCTGGTGGAAAGGTGTCATTTTGAGTCAGGCAACTGCATTTTGGTAGAAGTGCTAGTTTCTTTATGAAACCAGATGTTTAGATGGGGCCTGTATGAAATCAGATGTTCAGATAAGGCGAGCGATGTACTTACATTTATTTTTAATGGAGGCTGGCATTTTGACATATCCACCTTGATTCAGCTCATTTAGGGGAAGTAATCATTTTAGTGGTGCCAGTTATACTAACGCTTTCTGTTGATTGCTCAGGATAAGCAACCCTCCAGAAGTCGAGAAGGTTAAGAACTAAATGGAAAATTAACTTTCTTGATAAAAGAAGAAACAGCTATGAAATGGTGGGTGTGAATCAAAAAGCAAATAGCCTATGGGACCTGGATAAATTCTTTCAGTTGTTTTCAGGACTACGACGAGTAACAGAACAGAAAAAGAAACAAGTGTGCACCCTCTTTCAGAGGGGAGGACATACCTGGCCCTGTGTGTCGAGGTTTCGGTGCATGCTTAAGAGCCCTCAGGTAGGCATAAAACTTAAAATCGGTAGCTTACCAGTGACGTCCTAGTGTATGCTGCGGTTTTGATGGTGCCACGGTGTGTGTGTGTGCACCTTGAGGTGGCATTTCTGCTGCCGTGTTTTTGTGATCATCGTTGTATGTGAGCGTGCTCTATTTGCTTGACTGCTGGAACTGTGGCACCATTACCCTAACCTTTGATTTGTAGCAAACCCTGTGCTCTCCCGAGCTTAAGCTCGTGTTGCAGACTTAAACATTGCGAGTTCAGCATCTGCTTTCGCTGGTTTCAACGTATATGTAGATGGGCATTGAGCCAGCATGCATCTCTGTAATCACCAGCGAAGACCCCAGGCTAGCCAAATTGTTCAGCGGAGACGCCACTCTCTTTTTAGTGCAGAACACATTTTAATGGAAGGAGTGTTAAGATTTGTGTAGCCGTACCAGCACTCCACTGTCATTAGCTAGATTTGGCAGGCTAACGTCCTGCTAAACTTAGCGAGACGTCACTATCGCTTGCATGGTCATGTGGTCAGTGCCACTGTGGGCCACACGACACCACGGTGTCACATTGTGGTGTCACGTAACTCGTGGTGCGAAGTTGCTTTCTTCATGTGACAGTGTCAACAACGTTATTATTTCTAGTAACGCTGGGTGTCGGTTCGTGGGGCAGTCTGTCAAGTGATGTCGTACAGCGTGACACGTCCGCCGCCGTAATGTCACATGATTGCGTCGCAGCACGCTCTTTAGATTTGCGTATATGTTGCTGAATGCATTCTGCATACAGAACATTTTGGCGGTAGGCCAAAGGGGTCCTGCCTTAAATTTTTATCTGGCACAGTTGTAATCCGGTATCACACTGGTTAGATCTTGTGAAATGTTGGTTTAAGGGGAGACACTGCTCCTTGGGGCAAAAAGTACTAAAAAAACCCACATTTTTTAATTGTGTTCTTGAAAATTGACAGGCGCTTACCTCGTCCCAAAGTATTTTTGTGAAATAAATCTCTTTTATCTTGAAATATTGACTTGAAAACATAGTAAAATGAGTCTGTGCATGCTTTTCTTATTACTTTACTCCATAATTTTTTTTTCTCTGGTAGGTGTATGTGCAAGGCATCCAATAAGACATACACATATGTTAAATATGACGTCAGGATATTTTTCTATGCCTTTTTTAAACTTCCTGCAATAAATCATAATCAAATTATGAAACTGGAAAGTTCAAAAGTGTCATAAGTAACCTATAGCCTTCATTTATACCTCTTCGAATTTTGCAGACCTTTCAGTTTACTGAGATATGTTTATTTCGTGGCTTCAGTATTTCAGTTTGGCTTAATCCTTCCCATATTCTTTGCAAATTAAACTCTCAGTATTAGCAAAATTTATCAGGCTACATCAAAACCAAGTACATATCTGTAGTTAGACTGTAAAGGCAGATAAGCTATGTAAATCTCATTTGAGTTGGATCGCAAGCTATACAAAAAAGGCTTTAGGAGCAGTGTTGCCACTTAAAAAAAACCTGAAAAGAAAAAATTTAAACAGTTTGGTTGGGACACACAGATAAAAAAAATTAATATTATGGCAAAAAAAAAATTTTAGAGCAATATTGATGGCGAGAGACTTATATGAAATTCTGCACGCAAAGTCCCTGACATCATGGAACGGTCATTCGCTCTTTCCACCTCAACGTAAAGGCGAAGCCGATTCACCTCTCCTTCACGCACCCAAAATGACGAGAGAGAAAACAAGTGGACAAGAGGTGACTACCGACTAAATCACGTCTTCTGCCGTCTAAAAAAATTTTTTTCACAAAAGTGTATTTTTTGACACGCGTATCCCAACCAGACTGTTTAAAAAAAATTTCTTTTTCTTTTAAGGGTTTTTTTAAGGCTGAGAACCCGTAGTGGTCATCCTGAATTTTCTGGAACATGCTATCTTTTGTTTTTATTTATTTAAATTTAGATTAAGATAATTATGTACCTTTCACTTGGCCACTAATTAGCCTTTTTCGGCATTTTGTCAAAAAAAAGTATCATCCTAGATATAATTAAACAAGATCAAAATAACTTTAGAAGTTAAACTCACTATTAGGTTTTTATTTTTGTTAATTGCCTTATCACTATCTATTTTTTTTTTTGGACCTTGATGTGAGGGGACATGGCTGTACGGTCTTGTTTTTGAATGTATTGGTTTAAACGATTGCAGTGGTTGGTGTGCATATAGTGATATTATGAGCACTATTGACAAAGTTCTCATGCACAAAAAATGTTCCTTGAATCGACTAAACAGCCCATCAACCGATTGACTCAGTGGCAGATGCACTGCATGGTAAGCCATGTGGAAGGGAAATGCGCGTGTGATGTAACCGTTGTCAAAAGATTCCTGCGCCGAGGGGAACACACCTGGCACATCCCTCTTTTTCCAACTTGCAGTACATGCTTTGATTTTGGTGCTGCATTCTGTAAAGAAGCTTTCGTTAGAAAGTTTTGCCATAAGATTGGGTGAGGCATTCAATTCCCCCAAAAAAGTGGACACTGCTGTTTATTGAAAAAGAAATGTTCTGGAGTTGTTTTCTGTGTTTTGTTTAGAATTCCCTCAGGTCGTTGACTGCATCTCAGCAGAAGTTGGTGCCATTAGTCAGCTTTTTTAGAACTCACTCACAACCAGCTCAAATAAAGCCATTCCCTCACCCTCATACTCACAACTAGAAACAAACGACAGGCTTGCTAAAGGCCTCACTCGACTTCAGTCCCTCACTCATTAACCTATAAACTTGCCGAACTTATGAACTCACTTGACGCATAAGCCAACCAAACTCATGAACTCACCAAACACCATACTCATTAATTTATTGGTTTTATGGACTCGTGAAGTCATTGGGCTCATCATCAATTCACTAAATCCGTGAACTTACCGGACTCATGAACCCACTGGATGCATAAACTGACCAAACTCTTACACTCATCATACTCATAAGCTCACTAGACTTACGAGCGAACAAAACTCGTAAATTAACAAAACTCATGAACTCATCCAACCTCATGAACTCACTGAACTCGCAAACTCGTCAACTTGCTGGACGCCTAAACTGACCAAACTCTTACACTCATCATACTCATAAACTCACTAGACTTACGAGCTAACAAAACTCGCAAACGAACAACACTCATGAGTTCATCCAACCTCATGAACTCACTGAACTCGCGAACTCGTCAACTTGCTGGACGCCTAAACTGACCAAACTCTTACACTCATCATACTCATAAACTCACTAGACTTACGAGCTAACAAAACTCGCAAACGAACAACACACATGAATTCATCCAAGCTCATAAACTCACTGAACTCACCGAACTCGTCAACTTGTTGGACGCTTAAACTGACCAAACTCTTACACTCGTCATAATCATAAACTCACTAGACTTATGAGCTAACAATACTTGTAAACTAACAAAACTCATGAACTCACTCAACTCGTCAACTTGCTGGACGCTTAAACTGACCAAACTCTTACACTTATCATGCTCATAAACTCGCTAGACTTACAACTAAAAACTCGCAAACAAACAACACTCATGAACTCATCCAAGCTCATGAACTCACCGAACTCGTCGACTTACTGGACGCTTAAACTGACCAAACTCTTGCACTCACCAAACTTACTATACTAATGAACTTATGACTTACGAACTAACAAAACTCGTGAACTAACAAAACTCATGAACTCAATGAATGCATAGTTTTTGAGGCTTACGAACTCGCTGTTCCACACGCCTGAGTGTGAGAGTGGTCAAAGTGAACGAGTGTTGCCAAAGCATGGTCGATACCGATTCTGGCGCTCACCAATGTCCTTCGACTGTCGACGACGGGTGCGCAGGGACGGGACGCGGAGGCAGCAGAGACGCGCTCGCTCCTCGAAGGCAGCGCAGAGTCGAGGGGGACGTCCCACCGGACCCTGCCGGCTTCCGGAGCGCAAGGCAGCGTGTCTGCTTCAACACCCCACTCGCTGCACCTGTGCCAAGCGAGGCCAGAGCGGGAGAACAAGGCCACAGGTGTGCAGCTTTGTCATTGATAGCTAGATTCAAAGTCCCAAATTATATGACAAAGATCCATAGATCCTTGTCATAAATGGCTAGGTCTATGATCTAGCCATATATGGTCTATGATCTATGACAAGGATTCGTAGATGGCTAGATTTAGTATCCTAAATTCTGCGATAACCCATTCCGAAGGTGAAGCCGAAGGAATCCAATCCAGTGCATAGAATGTATCGTATTGCACCACTCTCCTCGGTTTAAACTACTTACTGGTCTGGAAACTTAAGCGGTTTCTGCCCTAGTAAATCTTGTCACCATAAGTGGCATTGATGCAAGTAGGAATAAAGGTTCAAATGCCAAAAAAAAAAAAACATGAAAAGGCTAAAGAAAACAATATCTTGAAAAATCTTGAGAACTTTTTTTGAGTAGGTGTAGCGTACCCTTCACCTGGTGTTTCAACTCTTCCGAAATAATGTGAGCCCCCGGTCTAAGGTATTTGCCTCGAGATCGAACCGTGTCGCCACCGTGCAGCCGAAATTGGGAACATGCGAAAGCAAGGATGCTGCCATGCGTCGTCTGCTATCGGCGCACGTTCAGAAGCATGGATCTGGACGACGCAAGCCCGTTTCCAGCTCAGCTGAGCTCTCCTGATTAAACACTTGTTTTTGTTGTCGTTTCTTCCTACTAAAGGTTGTGTTGTATCGTTTCGTGTAGGCGGAAATTCAGCAAAGCGATTAGTATTAAGTTGGATGCTTCCAGAATCGTAGTGTTGTGGTTTGTATACAACCGCTGGCCCGCCATATTTTTTTTATCTCGCCAAACCATAGCTTTCATAAAACACTGAATGTCGATTGGAGCTGTGCTTTGATTAAAAAGTATTCCGACTGATCGCTACCCTTTAATAAACTAATCAGTTGATAAATCCGTTAGTTGATTTTTCACCGGTCATATTGCAAATTTTTACTATGTCATAAAGACATATTGCATTCCCCTTTTAAACTTCACGTTACGGCTACAGAAATCTAAACACGGGAAGCCTTTTAAAGTGAAGTAATTTTTAAGTTATTATTTAAACATTATGATCACCCTCTATGAAAATCACAAGCATGTTGAAGGAGTTTACCATGCAAGCCTGTGTACTAAAAGAAATAAAGACATCAGAAATATTAAAGCAGGCATTTTTTTATTTTTCCTGACTTTCTCCAGTACAAGATTCCAAATAATAAACAGAAAAAATGTGGTGCGGGTTGTTTGTTGAAGTTTCAGGGTCTACTATGTTTGAATAGAAGATTATTTAGTCAGAAATTTTGTATTGTTAGCCTTTTGACATCCGCAGCCCTCACCGAGAAAATTGAAGCAGGGGAACCCACACAACCGAGAAAAGCATCTGATAACACGCCCACTATTGCTTTGCTCGGTTACACCCATTTGTTCGACTCGTGGCAGATATGTTAGAATATCTTGTTTCACTTGTTTCAATTGTCTTGCCAGCAAACAGTTTCCAGATCGTAACTAGAAGAGGCACGCTCTCCTCTCGGCAACATAATAGAATTGTTCCGACTCCGAAAAACTTACCCACGCCATGGCAGAGTAAAGGAAAACATTGGCTGCAGTGGAACTTCTCTAATTTCACTAACTTCTCTTCATGCTAAATATTTATATTCCTGCACCAGCTAAAAGTCGCAAAAGCAAAAATGCATAGAACCTGCGATTTCACAGCCCACAGTGCCCATATTACGTTATCCGGGTAGGAACTCATCGTTTTGTTGAGTTTCCACGCTGGTGGACCGATATACATCTATTTTAAAAGAAACAAAGATTTAACATAAATAGTTCAGTTCATCCAGAGACAGGTATCCGTTGTGGTGATCCATGCTTCCCGATGTCTGCCTAGAGCAGACGACGCATCCACACAAGCGATTATTTAAATATAGGCCGTACGCTGGTAAGACGATTCCATCTTCACTGAAGCACCGAACGGTACCGCACCATTTTCCGCTAAAATTGTTTTCCCACGAATACTATGCAACAAAATAATTGCAACAATCTACACCGTCTCGCACGCGAACATGGAAAGCCTATGGGCCAGCCATGCTTCCACCTCTAGGTTGATCTTGAGGCCAATATATAGAGCCCTGCATATCCGCAGATTATCCCTGGGTATCCGCGGATATCCGTAGTAAACTGGCGGATGCGAATGAAAATTAGACAAATTTTGGCGGATTGCGGATCTGATGCGGATGTCGGGCTGTGTATGCGGATATCTGCGGATCTGGATCTAAATTTTTGCCCGGTGGCATTCAGTTCGTCGACTGACGTTTTATCTACAGACCGTTTCGTCCACATGCGACGTTTCATCGAAAGGCTTCTCGTGTTTGTCTCTTAGAAAAACCTGGGACGTTTCGTCGCATACAACCCTGCTATTTTCGTAACGAACTTTTTGCGTCTTGCCTTGATTACAAGGAGGGGTATGGTTTGGTTAAGCTCGCCTTAGTGAATTGCGCGCTAGCTTTTACCGGCTTAGTGAAGAAATGCGTTGTCAACAAAACGTACATCGTCGACGAACCGTGTGTCCATGGAATGAACGTCCATGAAAAGTTGTCCACGAAACGTATTTCCACGAAACGTGTTTCGAAGAAACAATAGGAATCCTAAGAAAAATCTGATTCTTACTGAAGATCGCTTCAGTTAGTGCGTTTCCTCTCGTCAAAGATACTATCAGTAGAAAATTGAAAGCTTGCAGGGCATCAATCGTCCCGAGAAAGCTAGTACATTGGCAGGGAAAGAGCAGAAACTTTCTCCAGCAAAGAAAACCTCAAACGGACAAGTCACAAGAAAGTAGAAGAAACCTTTCCCTTATACAAATAGTAGTGTGGTCATGATTCCAAAAACAAAAGAAGTGCCTCGACATCCTTTTTGTGCACTTCTTCTGGGCAGAGTGTCGCGGACTCCTAGGTCGATTACATAACTGAGATCATTTTTCCTTCGACGCGCAGTGTCTCGGGAAGGCCAATCGCTTTTAATATAAACATACGATGAAATTTATAATGATAAAATGACATCTCCTTTGAATGGTGACCCGAAGATTTTTTTGAACAAAGATAAGCAAACAACTTAAAATGTGCTTTTTCTATTTTTTTTTTTTTTTTTTTTTATTCTCGCTTGATGTTATGATAACAATGAATGCCTGGACTGTGAGTCGGATCTGGTTCCAAATTTTGCGGATGCAGTTCGCATACGGATACAAAGTCTGCAGATGCGGGTCGGATGGGCATAATCAAACTGTTATCCGCGCAGGGCTCTACCAATAGACAACGTTTCAAATTGTCCGTTTTTTTGATCGGTGCGAAGGGGTTTTACAAAAGAGTAGACAGACTCAAGCTGCAACTTCTTTCGTGGCGGGTTCTCCGAACCCACGTCCATCCGTGAGGTTCTTGGAGCAATCTGATTTGTTGACTCCAACTTTCCCGTAGTGTGATTCCGGACAGAGGAACCTAAAGGCTGGCTCACACACACTTGTGACTGTTTGCGACCTTGCACTTTAAAAACCTCGTCAAATCTCTTACGACAAGAGAATACACTGGTGCCATCTATCGGGTAGCTGTGGAATGCTTGGCGTTTCCGAGTATTCCCTATTTCGTTTATGCATCATTCTTTCTCTCTTGGCTTAAAAGGATATTTCTCGTAGATAGTAAGTACATTTTATCTCGCAAAACCTTTGCTCTGGTGAAATGCACTTTCGGGGTCACCTCATAAGTGGCACCAGCGTGCCAGTGTGTGTGGAGCACAAGTCCGTCTGCTTCTTTTGCAGGGGTTATGGCGACGTCTGAATGCCGAGCTCTGCTTGGCTTTCATTGTAGGATAGTGGGTAGACCTCAAGGCAGCTAGCATTTAGTTCTACCTGATTGGCTCCGATCCTTCGATCAGAGCCAATCGGAGCTCGGCGTTCTTCAAAAAAAAGCAGATGAACTTGCGCTTCTCTCTCGTCGTAAAAGGTCTCGAGAGCTCGGTCCCGAGTAGACGCACGTGTATGAACGGGACTTTGAGAACCGCGATACAATTAACGAGCGTGCCCTTGTCCATCTGGCAACACGCCGCAGACACATCCCCGGGAGCAGACGACTCCGACTACTACACTCCCGAGGACCCCGCCACCGGCGTCGTGGCAGCACCCACGTCCGTCGGCGGCCACTTCCTGGTTGACCAGGGCACCGACACCAGCCTGGACACACCGCAGACCGAAGCACCGCCGTCGCCGGGCCGCAAAGTGGTGCAGGCCATCTCGCCGACCGCCCTGGCGGCGGCACCGCCTCCCGCAAGCGGCACGAGGGACTCCCCGGACGCCATGGCGCTGCGCCGGAGGCGGGTGTTCGAAGACCGCTGCTCGCCCGTCTGCGAGGAGGACCAGCGGCCCATCGAACTGGTTGAGGTCAAGGTCGCGTCGCCCACGTCGGTGACGGGATCGGCGTTTGAGGTGGGTGTTTTCTGTGCCTGTGCCCCCCCCTTCCACAGATGGTTCTTCAGATATCTACGGTACTCTGAATGTCCAATTAATGGCCCTCAAATGTCGAACCTATTGCGGGGCCTCGAATCTTGGTCCTACGACGGCTTCCAAAAGGGGGTGGTAGTATCTTTAAATAAAAAGTAAGAGATGTCAGTGACTGGTTTTGCGTTTGGGAAAGGTATTTTTACGACTAGACGGTGGTGTAAAAAGCGCAAAGGACTAATAAGAGAAGGAGGGGACAGGACAGAGCGCTGTCAAATTTAATAGAGCATGGAGAGAACAACAAGGTGGAAGGGAAAAAGGAGAAAAGAAAGATAAAATTAAACTTACTGCTGCTACAAAGACCGCATATTTAGTTTTAGAAATCAAAATAAAAATTATTTTAACTTCAGCTAAAGGCAAAGTACTTGTCACATAAAAAACTGTCTTTAAAACGAAAAGAAAAGAAGAAAAAGAAGAAGGAAAAAAAGGAAAAAGTATGCAGAGCAAACAATTCAAAAGTCTTCACGAAAAACACCACTAGAACTGAAGTTCTTTTTGTTTCAAGTCTTCAGGGGAAACACCGAAGGAACTAAAGTTCTTTTTGTGTTAGGTTCACTGATGGCGCACTTATACACTTGTCACCACTGGTGAGGATGACTTGAGCCTCGTACATTTCTCTAGTGTTTTTGTCACGGAACCGCTTCAGAACTTTGGTGTGGTTGAATGTTGGTGAGCATTTGCAGTCTCTGACATGCACCGCAAGATGGTGTTGATTTCAATGT
This sequence comes from Ixodes scapularis, assembly GCF_016920785.2. Lineage (NCBI taxonomy): Eukaryota > Metazoa > Arthropoda > Arachnida > Ixodida > Ixodidae > Ixodes > Ixodes scapularis. Next base: position 77,243,625 of record NW_024609881.1, on the reverse strand, counting down.
TTGGGCATGTTCTCTTAATCTCGTATTAATACATCGCCCCGACTGACGTACGTATACTTTGCCGCAAGTAAATGGTATTTGATATAGTACCACTCCACTTGCACATCCTACATATCTGAGTCGATGTTTTACACTGCACTCTGCCTGTTGATGCTGTTGGCAATTGATCTTAGGGCAGAGCCTTTTTAGTTTGTCCGGAGCTGAAAGCACGACTTGGACTTGAAACTTGCTCTGCATACTTTTTCCTTTTTTTCTTCTTTCTTCCTTTTTTTCTTCTTTTTATTCTTTTCTTTTTGTTTTTTAGACAGTTTTTTTTACGTGACAAGTACTTTGCCTTTAGCTGAAGTTAAAATAATTTTTATTTTTATTTCTAAAACTAAATACGTTGTCTTTGTAGCAGCAGTGAGTTTAATTTTATCTTTCTTTTCTCCTTTTTCACTTCCACCTTGTTGTCCTCTAGATGCTCTATTAAACTTGACAGTTGTAAGTAAGCGCTCTGCCCTGTCCCATCCCTCTCTTCTTAGTCCTTTGCGCTTTTTAAACCACCGTCTTGATGTTCAACCAACTAACCCCCCAATTAATTTTGATGTATTTTTACGAGTGTTCCTCAACCTGACAGGACACGTGGTTCTCAAGGTAGCTTTGACACTCTGGATGTCCAGTTAAAGTGCCTCGAACGTCGAACCGATCGCATTTGACACAGCATAGCCCATGTTCCATTTTACATCATTAAACACAGAATTACAGTAGACTCTCACCAATTTAAACTCTAGGGAGCCACAAATTTTGATCGAATTATCAGAAATTACTCGTGGTGTGGGGAAGGGCAAGTTTAGGTTAATTATGATAGTGATTTAATAAATAAATATAGCTAAGTGCTAGTGTGCAGTAAACTTCTCTTATTGACATATAGGAGAGAAAACACGCCCGAAAATTGAAACATTTCTTCTCAATCTGAGAAAAGACGACTTTTATTTTCGGGCCTGACTGATGAGGCTGGGCTTTGCGGACCCCTAGAATGCCTTCGCGGACCCCAAAGTGTCGGCGGACCCCCATTTGAGAATTACTAAACCATAGCATGCTTGGCCCCCCCGCTGTGCACGTCTATGGACCTAAGTTTATTTATCCCTAAAAATTGTTGTTTATCGTGCACTGTTTCACAGCACATGACAACTCAAAACAAAATTAAGTTGGTTCCTCAGGCCAAGAAGTTGCTAATGTGGACTATTGGCGAGGAGATTGCACTATAGGGGGTGCAGTTTCATTATCATCATCACCAGAAACAGTCGCTGTTTGGCAAACAACGACGCCAGCACTTGCCTAGCGTACGGAGCATCGTTTCCACACTCGCTGCATATTTGTTGGTAGCTATATGGTGCACACTTGCTGCGTACCGCAGTGCTCAAAGCATGCTTTTGCACCCGGTATATGCAGTGCGAAGGACTGCAGCAAGTATGCGACGATGCGAACACTATCCACCGTCTGCTCTGGTGCAACGCTGCACTCTATAACAGGATCGCAGTTGAGCACGTCCTCTCCTTCAACGAAACACGGCTTGCTTTTGCCGATGTCGTCCATGATTGTTTTAAGAGACGGGGAAACTGTGATGTGCGTGTTTTGTGAATAGTTTAGAAAAACACGGACGTTGCGCGATCCAGTGCGTGCAGCCGACACGATGCAACCAGCCCAGCACACGTGCAAGCAGGGGCAGACTCAGGTATTCTTTTAGAAAGGGGGGGAGGGGGGTTAGCATATCATATGTTTAAGAATTCCCCCCCCCCCCTGTTTCCCTGCTCTAAATTTTTACACATACAGAATTCAAGAGGGGATCGGGATATCGGCATGCCCCCTCTGAATTCGTCACTACCACGCATGCGCTTGTTTTGCCTTGCAAGAGGACTTCGATGACATTGAATGCAAGGGGGCTAGATTACTTTTATCTAGATGCATTTAGGAGAAAAAAAATAGTGTTACATATCTTTCATGAGCCTTGCATCGTCGTCTTTTATGGCAGCAAATGCACTAATGACTGCGGTCAATAGGTTTGTTTGCCACACACCGTTAGTTCCCGATGTGGCCGTCAGCCAGGGAGCGCCACTCCTCAATCTCCTCCCCAATAACCAGGAGACACGTTAGCGATGAAAATGGGCACCACGCAGCAGTTTTCACAGCAACTTGCGCGGACGCCATTACGTGGAGCTATGCAATGCCGCCATGCCACGGTGTCCGCGCAAGTTGCTATGGAAATTTTTGCTTGATGCCCGTTTTCATAGCTCATGTGTGCCCGCTTGAGCCTTGTTGAGTGCACCGGTGCTCGGAAAGAATTTCACTCTATGGGGGGGGCCGCGAGAACAATAAGTATGAATTACGCGAAAACGCTGTTCAAATTAAGCAACTTATGAATTGATTAAAAACATAGTGGGACAACCAAAATTTTGAAATTTATTTGAATTAACCAGAAGTATGAAATATCTGAGTTTGAATTAATCGCGAGCCTACTGTATCATCCAACCAACCACAGATGTCAGTGACGGGCTTGGCGTTTAAGGTGGGTATTTTTGTGCCTGTGCATCCCCTGACAGAAGACATATGGTCTTCCAGATACCTATGACACTCTGAATGTCCAATTAAAGTCCCTGGGATGTCGAATTCATCACAGATGTCAGTGACGGGTTCTGCGTTTAGGGTAGGTATTTTTATACGTCGTCTGCCTTACCTGACAGATCAAATGGTCCCCCAGGTAGCTATGGTTCTCTGAATGCCTAAGTCCTTTGAATGTAGAACCGTCACCAAAATAGAGGGTGGGTTCTACATTTGAGGTGGGAACTGTTATGCTTCTACCTATTCTGATAGAAGGCATGGTCCTGCAGATATCTCGATGCTCCCAATGTCCAGTTGAAGTTTTTTGAACGTAAAACCCGTTACTGACATACCTACTTGGCAGGTTCCACGTTTCAGGTGGCTATCATTATGCTTGTAGCTTTTTTTATATGGTCCTGTGGTGATGTACGGGACGTTCCAATGTCCATTCACGGTGTTTTGATCACAGAATCCATCAGCCTTCTAATGCTTTTGGAGCTTGGGGGAATAGATACTAAATTAATAAACATAGCAAACCAGATGGCTCCTCGATATGCGGCTAATGGCAGCTTGTCGTGAGCCCGGTTTCTCATGCTTCTCTGTGGGAGATATGCTTTTTTTAAGGTTGTTTTTTGGGTGCGCCACATTGTGAAGAACCTGGCACTTGCGCTATGGATGTTGCTTAGCGACCACTTCGTCAAGGACCCTAGTTACGTGGGAAAGGCGTGCGCCATGAGAACGCTCTCAGCTGAGGCTACTCGGACGCGTGTCAAGAGAACTTTGTCTGGTCGATCGCGTCGCAGCGTTCGCCGTGCTGTGTGTTCTCATCTGTATAAATCTTAGACCTCGCTTCAAATTAAAACTACCGTTTTGCCTTTTTTTTTCTGCAGGCCAGGACGCAAGCAACATCTCCCGCCAGGGGCACCGCAGTGGTTGGCCATGCAGAGACCAGCGTTTCGCTTCCGGGCACCCCAGCGAGCAACGCCAGCAATCGTAGCAGCGGCGACAGCTGCAGCAGTGGTTCCAGCACGCGTCTGCTTCTGTCTGGCGGACATCGGCAAGGGCCAAACAAGACGACGGGGGCGCCAGAATGCTAACCCAGTCCAGCGATTCTTCTGGCTCCTCTCTGCCTCGTATGCCGAAGTGACTAGACCCAGACAGCCATTTCATTGGCTGTCAAGCTCAGCGTGTCGTCCGCTGAGACAATTCCCGGAACATGACCTACGCCAACTCCCGGGACCGTGACCTGGCGTGTCGTCTGCTGAAGTGGTTGCCAGGATATCATACACACCAGCTATCGTTATCGTGGCTCGGCATGTCTTGTCGCCTGCTGGAGTGGTTACTGGGATGTCATACACACCGGCTTTCAGGATCATAACTCAGCATGTCATCTGCTGAAGTAACCGCTGGAATGTCATTTACGCCAGCTTCCAGAACCATGACTCAGCATGTCTGCAGCTGAAGTGATTGCTGGGATGTCATACCCACTGGCCTTGAGGATCATGACTCAGCATGTCATCTGCTGAAGCGGTCGCTGGAATGTCATGTACACCAACTTTCAGGACCGCGGCTCGGGGTGTCTTGTCATCTGCCGGTCTCCTGGCCTAAACGATGAGATAAGCGGACAGTTTGGTGCATCACCTGCCAGGTTGATGCCTGCCACTCTGACGACTCAGTTCGTTCTTAGCTGATGACTTTGTCCATCATCTGCTTGGCTGGTGACTACAGAGCTTTTGCTGGCATCCCAGCTGGTAATGGGGCTGTTTGCCAAGCTGGTCATTCAGTTCCAGAAAATCACCGTCTTCACCACTTTGCCATGTCTTCTGGTAACGGGCTGTCTTGTCCCTAAATGACTCGACGTGTCGTGAGAGAACTTGGCACCATCCTTCCTGGATGACACCACATGTTCCTGATAATATCTTCATCTCTTCTGCTCGCTTTCACCCCGGGTGATGGTGTGACGAGACATCAGTGAAGCCGCTTTGCTTAGGAAGTGATGTCAATGACACGCGACCACAAGTCAAGACATTGGCTGATGGCTCTTCAGCTGGACTTCATGAAGGCTCCTGATGACCCAACAGTACATGGACACAAAGAACTTCTTAGCTGTAATGGAAGGTCACTTTGCAGATCTTTGGAGGACACTCTTAGCTTGCCCATTCAATGAGCGTGCAGCTTTACGAGCTGTGGGACAACTTCACAGTGCCATGGGATGACATTTGTGAAGGTGTGCTTCGGGCAGGAAGTGCTTCGACTGTTTCTTGCCTTGGAAAGGTGGGAGAGGAAAAGAAACATTACTAATTTAAGGGGAGGGTGTACTACTTGCCAGTCACATAAGTTCTATTCAACAGCGCGAATAATCAAGACTACAAAATGAGTAGGTATACAGGGTGTCAGAAAAAAAATTTACAGGGTTTTTTCACCTTTAAAATAAACTAGGCATCGCCGAACGCTCATTCTCCGTTCAAAGGTAGCGCTGGAGGTCACAACCAGATGCCAAAGTTTCAGCCCAGCCCGATATCTTAATCAAAAGTTATAAGTGATTTTCTGAAAATTTCAATGGGAAAATGGAGCCCATTTTTGCCCGTTTTCGGTTTCTGGTGCCATAGAGCCTCATGTATTTGAAAACTCCGTCGGCGGCTATTTTTTCATTGAAATTTTCTGAAAGTCGCTTATAACTTTTGATTAAGATATTGGATTGGGCTGAAACTTTGGCATCTGGTTGTGACCTCTAGTGCTACCTTTGGGCGGAGAATGAGCTTTCGGTGATGCCCAGTTTATTTTTGCGGTTAAAAAAACCTTGTAAATTTTTTTGGAACACCCTGTAGTTTGGTTAAGAACAATTTCATCAGGAGCTCCTGGTAATGTCATCATCTCTCTTGATCTCGCATAGTGAAGTAACTAAACAAGAGACAACTTTGCCTGCGCCGTGCAGATATTTTACAAGATGCTCGCGCAATAAATTGGCACTGGCTTTGTCGTTCAACCATTGTCAGCTGGTCATGGTACCAGGCAATACCTGCTATGCACCAGCTTTGCCACTAAATATCTATATGGTCAAACTCGAGCCGTGCCTCCGACCTTTTAATTAACCCGTCTCAATTTAGTGTACAGTCGTGGGGTGGACTGAAGTGCGATTGGTGGTGAGAAATGGGGGATGTGCTGCAATCATTGGCTAGTACTCCACCCTAAGAAATGTGTGCAGTGTTGCAGAAGGCTTCAGCGGTTAGGATGCAACTTTGGAGAAGTGCTCTCCTCAAGCAAGTGCTCGTGTAAATTGAGCATTTCTCGGGACTGTATGCTTGTGTGCTTGTGCCTCCAACAGCGCTGTGTGTGTGCGGTACGTTTGGAAAACGGTCGGAGGATGCTTGCGTGCCTGGTGTAAAGTTCCAGAGTTCTTCGAGAATGTGTTCATAAAGTTGACGGTTGAGAATTTTTACAGCGTGGTCTTATTCTTTGTGCGTCTTTCACATTGCCGAATTGCAGGGCAGTTGGAACCAAGCGATAGGTCGAGAAGATAACGTGCTATTCACACAAATTGCTCTGAATGCAGGAAATTGTATAATATCTAGAAAAGTTAAACCAGAAACGACACCCAAAGGCAGTTGCATGAAACTTATTTGGAAGTGATGGAGGCTGCGGAAATGACACTTCTGGAACTGCCTACCATACGGTTTGAAATAGGTATATCTGAATCGTACAATGCCAGAGGGTGGCTGTTAGATATGATGCGGCACTCCACGAGTAGTGGCAAAGAGTTGAATAATGAAGCTGAAGTGTTGCACATATTTTTGTTGCTCTCCAGTTATTTTTAACTATGCGGGTCTCGTCTAATCACTTCTAAATTTAGTATGAATTGGTGGCAACTCCAGTGCACTGAAAAGATTCATTGAAACAAATTGAAAACCACCATCCTGTGAACGTCCGTATGGGACACTATGATGGTCTAGGGTCGTGTCGTCAAATTCTACTTAAAAACTTTTAGCCTTTTCACTTTGGTGAAGGAAGACCAGCTAAGCTGCATGGTGGGAATGGAGTAATGGCCGGCCGCAAGTCGGCAAACCAGTGGAAAGGCTCGAAAGGTTGCACCATCTATGAGCGATGGCGGCAAGCGGACAACCAGCAAACACAACTCTGGACAGCTACCGCCATCTATGAGCGACGGCGGCAACCAGAGTTTTGTGCCAACATTTGTTTGCGGGGGACACGATCCTGGGGAAACTAGCCCTCAACAGCTCCGCTGTAATAATCGCTTCTAAACTTAATATGATGTATAATTTTGGGTCAACTCTGATGCACTAAGATGTGTTGGAACTACTACTTGAAGCATAAAATATGGGCATATGTATGGTATGGGTATGGGCTACTTGCCTTTCTGCGGCACCGCGGTTCTCCTGAACCAAAATAAATATTATTATTATAAAGAACAATCCCATGGACGTCCATTTCGACGTTCTATGTACACGGCGTCCGACTGACTGTTTAGCGTCACAACTTACGTCTGTACCAGCAAAATTTAAAAAGCATTTCAGTTTTTTTTTTTATTGTTTTCTTTTTACGACCCACCGCCCTGACACTTGCTTTCGACGCACTTGGAGGCGTCCCGCAGCGCGTGCAACAAGTCCTGCATCTGCGCCATGTTGCAGGCGAACGAGACCGGCTCGGACGCCGTCTTGAATTGGATCTGAAACACGGGTTCCCCCAACCGCTCCAGGTGACTGTTCTTCACCCTGTAGTCGACGCACCAGTCAACGTCGGTGATGTGCGGCGGCCCGCGCCCGATCTCGGAGAGACCAATCCGGATAGACTCCCTGTGGGCTCCGTACTTGCGCGCCAGGTTCGTCGCCCTGTTGCCGACGACTCCGTACTCCTCGAGCTGGAGGGTGAGCTGCGACTCGTCGAGGTTGTAACGGGCGGCTTCGAGAATGAGGGCCAGCACGCCCGAGCTGGCTTCTTTGAAGTCGTCGCTGTCGTTGGCTCCGCCGTCGTCGGCGTTTTCGGTCGAGGTGGCCACTTCGAAGACTTTAGCGAGGAGTCTGGTATACTCTTGGTCGCTTAGCTTCTGCGTGTCGCCCGCCTTGACGATGCCGTTCACGAATACCTCCGCTAATTCCATCCTTTTGTTTATATTCTCGTAAGATGAACTCGGCTGCAGCAGCTGCAGTCAGTAGTGCTCACCGATGAAGGGAGGTGTGTCTGCAAGGCGTGCTCGATTACAAAAACTGTGCCCTAAAGCGAAAATACGTCACTTTTTTCACCCATGCGGAGTCACTCCTGAGTCGCGGGAACTACGAGGCTGTAAGGCCGTAAGGCTATGGTGCCTCGATTGCGTCTTCGACTGGTGTGTTTAGCGCCCTATCCCGCCCATACATCAAAAGTGGTCCCAATGTGGCAACAAATGACGTGAGTGTCATGCTGTTGCCTGTCGCGATCCTGGCGGTTGACCGTAGAAATACTGGCAAAAAGCACGAGCGGACGCGAGTAGCGCTGTCGTCACGGCGTCGCTTCAGGCGTCCCAACTTCCGGCTGTACTGACTTCCGTGAACTGTCACAGTGGAAAGCGACCTGCAGCAGAACAGGCGTCTGCCATATATACCACAACTGTTGGAACGCCGCCAGGGTCGCGACCGGCGACAGCATGACACTTTTATGACGTCATCAGGCAGAAATCGAGGGACCACTTTTTTGGCCGCGGTAAACACACCAGTCGGAGACGCGTTCCAGGCACCATAGTAAGGCTATGAGCAATGGTGTTTAAACAGAATGCTTTTGTTTTCGTCTCTACAACTAAAAGATTATTTCTGCTTAATTCACATAGTTTATTTCTTTGTTTGCAACTTGAAATAAAAAATTACTTTTGGCTGGCAACCTGGCATTGCGCCATCTTGCATGTAGAAATGCGATTTTGCGAGCGTTGCAGAGGCTGGCGGCAGCGTGTTGAAGACGCGTTTTCTACTCGCTCGTCGTCATTCGCCGAAGACATTTTTAAACCCCTATGAGAACGGTGAGACTTGACTTTGAAAACACGTGGGAGTTTTTTTACATCACACAGCACTGCACAAAAAATTCACAACTCGTCGAAAGCAAGTTTCGCCGGTCTCGCGGCGTGATCAAAGCTTTCTTGGCCTGCCCAAGTACTGAGTCTCTGCCCAACTACTGAGCCTCTGCTGCCTCTGCCGCTCAGGCTCCACCCAAATGTAGCTCTTATAGTTTGGACCGTAGGACCGTATCGCAAAGTTTCATTGTATAGTACTGTTTGAATAATCAAGCTACATGCGATTTTTGGGCATCTAAGTCCGCAAAAATCGAGATGAATGACTTCTGTGCCAGCAATAACTCCAACTCTCGGAGAAAAATATTTTTTTTATTACCAGAGGCCCAATATTTAAACTTTTAGGAACTTAAATCTACTGGTTCAAAGTTGACTGTGAAGAATTTTCTACTCACCAGATGCTACATACTTTGAAACGCGAGTCTCAGGACGACATTTATATTCAGAGCTTCACTCATGTTTCCAAAGGTCTTTACTACAAAATTTAAAACCCTTTTAAGTTTCGTTGATCAAGCTTTTAATGCCTCACTTTTTTAAGTCAATCAAACATTATTTTAGAAATTCTAGAATTTCAGTCCCACGCAGTTCTCAAAGTTAGAAATATTTCAAACTATAGAGGAATTAGAACATCCCTCCAGCTACTATGGAAACCGGTGTGGGAATCAGCATGAAAAAACAATCTTCAAAATGTAGTCAATCTCACAGTTAGTCAACATATGTGGCAGTGATGTCGGAACAAAAGTGGCAGTGATGTCAGAACAACTCCGAGCTCCGATTGAAATAATGGTTGATAGATACCAATGCTAGATGTCTCGAGGTCTACGCACTACTTTTTTTCAATCAGCCAATGAGAGTTCCGCGCTCCGACATAATCGCGACCCCTCTGCAAGAAGCAGACAAACTTGCGCTCCACACTGGAATAAATTGGGAATATACATACCACTTGCTTTAATCGGCTGGAGAGAATCTGTACCCTACAAAACAATCATCAGCAGTAGTGTTTACCGTACGAACGATTATCAGCGATATTGTTCACATGTTTAGCATAGCTGTCCAGAAAATTAATGATGCTGAGTCTGCCCATTCTGATGATACTCTTGCTAGCTAAAACCTCTCCCGGTGACTTCTCTTAGGTTTAAATTTAAATATGCTTTTTGAAGTGGTAATGCATTCATTCAAAAAAGAAGACATGGCGACCTGTTCGGTTCCCTGGAACTCAGCATAAGTTTTCAACTCTCTGATGACAAAAAAACAACTGCTGAAGTAAACTGCAAGTATTACTTGTGCAAGAGCTCCGTAAATACCTATTGAGAGCACAAACATGCCAAATGGTTCATAAAGTTTATTCGAAGATAGATACCACAAAAAAGTACCATGCAAGTAGTTTGGTGAATCGTATGCGGCAATACTGAGCGTTTGTTCATCGCAGCGGAACACATGCGGGATGATAACAGTCCATCGTAGGAATCGTAAATGGTAAACCATGTGACCTTGTACCCCGGCAATCGGGACTAGAACGCTGTGTTCGTCAGTTACACAACAACGCCTGCGTCGGAGAGACTCCAAACGTGATAATCTCATCATAAAAGGAGTTAGAAAAATATACAATCTCAGTGGCTGAAGTATAAAAAGGGAAAGAGTATTTCATTGGACCCACCACATACAAAGATTTGTTCCTTCCGAATAGTATTGCACGCAGTCGTGCCTAGCCCGGTTGATTGAGGAAGACGAAAATGCATAAAACGATTACAAAGTCGCTTCACAGAGACTCCACTGTGCTACATCGTGAGGCAGAAGATGCAGCGACATCTTTGGTCCACAAAGAATCAGGCTTAACAGCGCTGCCCATAAAATGGCTGCGAGCAATCTCGAGTACAGAAAAATATCTAAAAAGAGAATGGGTACCACCAAACTGCATCCCAAAAACAGTTGAAACGTCAATTGGGATGACAGATACCCCACCCTATAAACCGTGTGTAAACTAAAAAAATGGCAGATATTGATGCATTAGAAAAAAAAGGCCAAGCTGAACCAACATATTATCGACGACATTTGATAAAAATTAGGGGTGCGACATAAACTTCGGATTAGCAATTGCACCTCACATAGAGTGAACTCCTATCTCATCTCGACGACACAACATCATACTTCAAATCCTAGCAGACGAAACCGTGGGTCGATCCTATCGGACAACGTCAAGACCGCAACTGCACAAATCCTCGGAACTGGTAGTGACAACATGATGGATGACCGACGTTACTAGACAACTGGGTTCTGGAACTGTTGCAAAGAAGCAAACTCTCCACTTCGGCCTTCACCCATCGCACCGTGGAAGCACCATCTAGTGGCTGTGCTTTAAGACATCTTTGGAGATACTATAGCGAAGTGCCATCAAGACGCCGTGCTTTAGAACCTATGTATTCTGTTACCTTAACTGTGGTCTCCGAAACCGTGGAACTTTGAATGAACCTTTGCGGGAGAGGGGGTACTGCGCATGGAAGAAGCGTCTATGGGCAGTACCACGACCGAGTTGATCCGGTAATATTGCAGACGACGTATTCACCGGTCCTCAGATCTCAACGACACGGTGTTATACTTCAAATCTTAGCAGACAACACCGCAGGTCGATAACGTCGGAGGACGCGTCTGCAGCCCCCTCAGAGTGGTTCCTTGTCCAGGGTGTTCTGGATAGACCTCCTGAGGTTGTCCTGGAGGAACATCTTGAGCTGGTTCCGGTTGATCATGGTGCCCAGGTTGCCGATCTGCGAGGCTATCCAGCTGACCACGGGCACGCTGGGCACCTTCACCCAGATCTGGCTCAGCTCGGTGACCTTCAGCGACTCCACCCTGGCCTTGGCATCCGGCGGGCTCAGCGGTGTCCTCAGCAGGACGTCCACCGTGGCGCGCTCCGAATGCGCTATCAGCTGCCCCGTGACACCGCGGAACGGAACAAAGCTCCACCTGGCAACCAGAGATGAGCAAAGGTAAAAATGTCAAGGATGAGCCTACACAAAAACAGACTCGACCGGATCTTGAAAAGGATCTTGCTATACACGCCGACAGCCTGAGCAAATAGGGGCCCGTCCCGCGTGTTTCATTATCGCTCTGTGGCTAATGTGATTGCGGTGTTTGCCGAGGAACGAATCGCGAAGTGTGACGAATACAATAAGCCACTGAGACTACGGTGGCAGCTATGTGCCCGCCGAACCAATCAGTTGTCTCCCTTTTATCACCTGACCCGGCTCTCGCTTGTGGGTATGGCCGAGAGCGTAATGACGTGGCGAAAGAGAGGCACACAACTGGTCCGATGAGGACGCAGCTTCCATTGCAGCTCAGCTTAGGGGTGAACCGAGTAGTCACGAGGTAGACCTGTACGCCACTGCGCTGCTGCGCCGCAAGTTATGCACAACCCTTCAGTGCCGCTGCTGAAGTCTCCAGAACGCACCGGCTGAACGCGTTTCTTCCTGCCGCCACTGAAAGGGAACACTTTGGCGTGCTGCTGCCGTCAGTTTCTAACCGGCGCACAGGTCTATCACGTGGTCCTTGCGCTCTTTTGGGAGCTTCCTATGGGCACTAAAAGTTACTTATTCATTTTTTCTTTGCTTATAACCAAGGTAATAAGTAATTTTTAGACCCTATTGAATACTCCCGAAAGAGTGCAAGCACCATGTGACTACAGCGGCCACTTTTCCGCAGGCGCCAACTACAAATTCGTTTTGCATCGTAAATGTAGCTCTAAACATTTTTTTTTTGCAAATTTATTTTATGACATTCTTTTTCCATCCAGGCTGTTTAAAAAAGTTTCATCTTCCTTTGTATGTGTCCTTTATTGTGTTCAACCAATTTTGTGACAAATAGGTGACTCCTCTTTAAGGCAGTGCAATAATGTCTACATTAAAAGAATTTGCAGCTTGCACTTTTTACAGCGTTTTGATCTAGGCACAAGTGAGAAAAAATGTGCCACCCTCCCCCAAAAACTGCTATTCCGCTGCATAATTGTGTAGGAAAAAACAAAGGATTTGCCGATCTGCAGCCGCTCATGGCAGGTACGGGAACTATGGTGTCACGTCAGCTGAAGCGCACAGAAGTCAACATAATGAGTTCCCTCTTCAGCTACACTCGCCGTCAGCCCCTTGGCGAACAAGTCTCTTGTCTCGATCGCTCGCCGCAACCTTGTGCGATGCTAGCTCTTGAAAAATCGAAAACTGCGAAAAGAGCGGATGGGGCCCCTGAAGAGAGAACCGAACGGGAAACCAGGTTGTCCCCCGGTGACGTCACTCGGAAAACTGTGTTTAAGTTGATGGGTACTTTGACTTTCAATATGTTTTCATTTTTTAAAGTAAAATCTAGAGCGCGCAAGTAAACATGTTTTGCCTGTTTTTTTATTTTATAGGTGACACAGATTAATTCCCGCCGTTAACTGGCCAAAGTCCAAAAATCGTTGCACTGCCCCCCTTAACACTGTTTTCCAAACAAATATAAACCATTGCTTCTTAAAAATTGCGATCCAGGCCGATCCTTTGTAACGGCAACTTTGACGGCACCGCGATCTGCTCACCTGTAGCGGACGTGAGGCTTGATGAGCCCCATGAGCATGGTCATGTTGGCGTGGTCATCCCCGCACACCAGCTGGGGCGGGTGGCGCAGCTCGAAGCTGCTCAGGCCCCAGAGGACGCCGTCCGTGAGGCGCATGGGCCCCAGCTGGCTCGGCAGATGGAACGGCTCGTCCGCCCGGAGCTTCTCCCGAATCCGCTCGACGAGCCGATCCAGCCGGTGCTGCTGGCCCACGTCGTTCTCGCAGAGGGGCTGAATGGCGCGCTCCGAACGGCGCAGGAGCGCAGTCGTGCCTGCGTGAAAGAAGACGACGGCGATTGCGGGCTTCGTAGCACCAGCGCGACGGTTCCAAACAAACTGATTTAATCCAGGCGACCAGCAGCACCCAAAGGGAATTATAGCATGAAAGTGGTCAAAGCACAGGCCATCTTGCAGTAAATACATTTTGCGCACGCACAAAAATTTAAGCATTAATTAACTCAACTATCGGGGAAGGACAAACATTCACCGTGTTTGTTTAACAGGCTGGAAAAAACACAAAAAAATGAGTCATTTGAATGCCTTCAAACAATAATGCTGTATAACCGATTCTGTTTTTCAACTGTGCATGGAAAAACGGTATTTAACTAAGGAGCTTTATGTCGACCATCGTAAGCGCAATTTAATGGTCAGATTGAGGTTCAAATACGATAATGGACCAGACGACTGTGTCTGTCCAGATAAGTTAAAAGACTTCTAAGTTTAGTTTGAAATATGAAAAATAAAGCAGACGACGCTGCCCGAGGCATACGGTGCACAGAAGTCCATCGTATACATCAGCATAGACACTTATTTTTTCTGCAGAATTATATACCGATCAGTAATATTCGGGGTACAAGAACAGAGTTCTATTTTCAGATTAAAGCCTGGAGAACAATTGTATATTATTATCTTTCCTGAGACATTCAGAATTTGTGTTTCTGCATTCATTGTAAAGCAAAAGTAAACTGGTGCGGGTGAAGTGATTAACTTTTTATGCTACCATGGAAGAGGAGACAAAACATGCAGTAAAGTCTCACTATAAAAGCCATGGCTGTAACCAATAATCTTCTCAACTAACGTCAGGAACTTTGTGTACTTCTATCCTTGCAGTTTCCTGTTTCCGCGATGTCGGGTATTCAAAATGTTGAACAAGTACACGCTTCTAATCTTCCACTAACATTCCTCCTACAACCAAAATTTTGAATTATACATCCATGATGATTTTAGTCGGATTTATGTGGCTTTTGTAACAATCTGTAGTAGCACACAATTAAATAGTAGCACCATAACCATTTTCATCTCTCTTATGTTTTAAAAGTATTAAGAAAGAAATGTTAAGGCACCGTCCTTCTTTCATTTCAGTGTTGAGATTAGAAGCAAGCGAGAGGGAAAAAAAAGCCTGCATCGCTGTGAACCATTTTAGCAGGGTGCTGAGTTGATAAAGGGTTCATAACATCAATGGAATGAATACATAAAAATCAATCAAAACACAACTATCATAAAAAAAGGTGTAGAAAAACAGTAGAAATTCATAGTTGATCACTGTAGAAACAGTGATCAACTATGAATGCGATAGCATTTATCGTTGCACATACGGGCAGCTGTTTGCTCTCTACGGCCAAGGACTGGAGCATGCGGACTGAATTCATGACAATTTTTCCACTAAATTTAGCAGGCAAACTGAACTGTAGCATAAATCACGGACATCAATTTTCTGCTAAATTTGGAGGAAAAAATTTCCGCTAAATTTAGCGGGGAAAGTATGCAAGGCCAGATACAAATCAACAGAAAACTGTGATGAGTAGCTTAATAATGCTATTGCATTAAAAGTAGGCGACGAAAGAGAAATAAATAGCTTCTAAGAGTAACTGCACATTGATTCACGGGCAAAACATGGAAGCAATGAGAGATAAACAGCTTCATCTTGCAGCTGTCAAGTGCAATGGCAAAAAGCCAGTCTTGTCCTTCAACTGCTATAATGATAACTCCCAGCTAGTTTAATGACATTACTGTAGGAATGAACTATTTCTATGGCATCGCTGTAATGATGACTATTCTAAACTATGTTTAAGGCATTACTGTAAGGACAACCGCATCTGTAGTAATTATTACAACAATATTGTAACAACAGTTAAAAGCAGACTGGCTCTTTGCACCTTTGCTCACTTTCTCCTCTCCCCTTGCAGCTTGGGAGAGATTTTCTGCCTAGCATACGACTTTCTGTAGTCAAAATTTACTCACCATCACTAAGGAAGGACCTGTTTTTACAATTTCATGAAAGTTAGAAAAATGCAAAGCAGGCGAACAGAACCGGTCGATGAAGCTGACTACATGTTTTTTTTTTCATTCATTCATTTATTTATTGATACTGTCAGCCCATTGGGCTATTACAGGAGTGGGTATACAAAAATAAAAGATGAAAGTAACCACTATACAAAGAGTAATTAAACAAGACAATAGATTGCTCAAGACCGCTTCATACGCTTAAACGCGCACAAGAAAACGTTACAAAACTGAAAGCAGCACAGGTATTAACATTTCACAAAAAAGCAGAAACTTGGTCCGTATTTATACGATTACGGCTTTTTACGACTGTCACATTCGAGAATATTATGTATATTTTCTAAAAAGGCATTAAGGGATGTTGACGAGACAGCAGCAAATCAAGGCGACAGGGCTGGGAATTTTATTGTAATCCCAGTTTCCATTCCCGTTTTATTTATTTTTTTAATCTTTTTTCCTACAATTCGGCCTCAGAATAAAAACAATAATAAAAAGAAAACGCCATTTTAAGATTTGATCGCCTCTATGCACGCAAGGCGCGAAAAAACACACGCAGTGGCGCTTGACCTCGCGCGTCACGACGTCACAAAAGCTCGGCAGTGACGTAAACAGACAAGGTCGTTCTCATTATTTTGCTTTCCTAGAAAGATTTATCACCTGACAGAAGCTCTGTCACCTGAAATGTCTGCGATTTCTTCTGCTTCCGGATACTGACTGGCAGTTTGAAAGCCTTTTCCTTTACTTATGTAAACGACACTACTGTAATGCTGACCCTACGAATTATTCGCGTTTGTTTTGCAACAATCGCGAGCGCTGTTGAGCCTTCAAAGAAGACGAGGGGCATCAGAGAATCTTTGCCGAATGCATAGTTGCGGATTCAGCGAGTCCTTGAAGGCGATTCATCTTCCCCTTGGCGGAAGCTCAAGGGCAAAGCAATCCGAAAAAGATTTTGAAAGAAAAGGAAGAAAAAAAAAAAATGACGAAGAAAGAGATAACAAGAACTTACCAGCAATGCCGCACACGGCGAGCACTACGACGATGCAGATTTGCATGGCGATCTTGACGACGTTGTGACTTGTCTCTTGTGATTTCCAAGATGCGACTGTCTGCCTTCCCAGCTGGCGAAACTGTTGAAGAATGGAAGCGAATACACAAAAGTTTTAAAAAAATTGCAAGGTAAGGTATTTGCGGTGCAAAAGGAGCACAATCGTGCTGCTATCAAAGTGATGCGTGACTTTGAAATGTGATCCCCCAGCCAGCAGAGGAAATGTCTCAACTGACCCTATTCCGTGCGTTGTCGAGCGCTCCGACCCCGACAAGCTGCTGGCTTCCTTTTGGCTGACCGTCGAAAGTCATATGGGTCTTGCGCAGTCCACGGTCATATCGCGAGAAAGAAACTTGAATCCACTTGAGGAGCAACTTCCCATAAACAAGTATAAAAAATAGAAGCGGCCGGCCGCACTCTTTCGAGGAACAGATGGGACGCCAAACAAAGAACGAACATAAACCTACGCATAAACTGAAAAAACAAAAATGTGCTCCGGAGTGCGTTTTCGTCGCTGCACGAAGTCGAGGGTATTACGTCAATTTTATTTAGTGTAAACGTCACCGGTGTAGAAACTGTAGGCGAGAAATGAGCTCCATTCGCGAACACGCGCAAAACTATCGTAATTTCAGTGCAATCGAAGGGGACCAAAAACTTTATGGTTGAGCTGCGTGTCGCTGTGTGGCGCTATGTCCAGACGCGAGTTTAAAAGAGTTTAAAAGAGTTTAAAGTAAGAGTTTAAAAAAAAGGTTAAATAGGAATATTTGATTTTCAACTTTTCCAGGTTGTTTAATGTATTTTTGGCAATGCAGGATAAATGACAGTTGAGGATGTTTGTCCCAAAAGGCTCGTTGGTTCTCTCGAAATTTCTGCCCCGGGCGTTGTTTTTTCCTATAAAAATAAATTATTTCATTACTGACAAATTAATTTAGAATTCTCAAAGCTCCTCCTTGGCCACCACTGGCACTACCACCATTTTTAGGCTAGGTGACGCAAGTTACCGCCCGTTATGCAGTGCACAGCCGTTAGTATCTATCTACCTATTCAAAACAAAGATGGCAGCGCCCACGGAGTTCAACGCGGAAACACCACCGCTTTCTGCTTTAAGTGCCGCAACAGCCGTGACAGTGCTGGCAAATCCCAATCGCAAGGTTTTCACGGGAAAGTCGGGTCCCCGCACAACGTCCCAGGTGCCGACAGAGATCTCCCAAGACCCCGAGCTCCTAGAAGCCCTGCGCTGCCTGCCGTCCAACTACAACTTTGAAGTCGCCAAGACCATCTGGAGAATACGGCAGCTGCAAGCTCGTAGAGTGGCATTACAGTTCCCGGAAGGCCTGCTGATCTTCGCGTTCCCCATCGCTGATATTCTGGAGAAGTTCACAGACTGCGATGACGTTGTCATCCTGGGTGACGTCACGTACGGGGCGTGCTGCATTGACGATTTCACCGCCAGGGCTCTGGGTGCCGATCTGATGGTAAGGACGCTTGATTCGAGGGTTTCTGGTTTTCGGCATTTACTTTTGTAGCGTGATCTACACTGGCCTAGGTTGAGCAGTTTCGCGTGGCTCGCATAATGAGCCGTGCTGCGCATGCGCGAGGAGCGGTGACGTCACACGGCGCACAGCTGGCACGCCGGAGCCGCTGCCGCCGCCGCGTCCGCCTCGTCGGTCTGCGCATTCCAGAGGAGTGACGTCATAGCCGCGGCAGACGCACTGGCGCCGCCGCGTGCCCAGCTGTTCGCCTCAGTTGCGCAGCAGCCAAGTCTGACGCTGCACTGGGGGCTATGTTGCGCTTTTTGCACTCCCAGGAGACTAGGGAGAGGGACGTGACGTCAACGACACAGCAAACGCAGATTGGGTGTTGATTTCATTTTCTTCTGTCAACATCCAATCTGCATTTGCTGTGTCGTTGACGTCACTTCCCTCTTCCAAGTCTCCTGGGAGTGCAAAAAGCGCAACATAGCACCCCAGGAGACGCTTGATGGCGCCTCTCATTTTGTGCGCATAAGCTACGCTACGTATACACCGACACGCGGGCTTGACGTCACGGCGCTGCGGCGGCGCTGCGATCGCGCCGGAGTCGGGGGGTGTGGGCAAAAGAGCGCACGTTTCGCATGGGCGTCATGGCATTTCAGCTTGCCGCAAAGCTGTGCTGCCATTAATTGCACCCAAATGTGCAAGAAAAGTTGCGGAATGAGTTTCCACAAGTTCCCGGCAGACTCTGAAAGGCATAGAAGGTGGATAATATCCGTGGATCGAAAATTATGGTCTCCTCGCGCGAACGACCGTTTGTGCGGCAAGCACTTTCTTAGAGGCAAGTGCGGCTTCCGTTTCAATCTCCGTCCCGAAGCTTGCTTATGTGCAGGGAAACCGTCGTCTGATCGAGACCACCCGGATTTTGTTGCCACAGTGTTTGCGCACAAAGCACCGGCCAAGCGCCCGTCGGAGGCTCGCTACGCCCGTGCTACCAAGCAGAAGGGGATCGGCGGCAGAACGGCAATGTTGTAGGCGTTACCGAAAAAAAGTGACGGAATACGTTACTTGTGACTTGCAAATCAAAGGTACGCGTTACTGAGCTAAGTTGCCTAAAAATAAAAGGAACGCGTTACCGCTATTGATAAAAAGTAACGCACGTTACTTCTGCGTTACTTTTTAAATTATGATTTAACACGTTTTATGGTTTTGACGATAAAGGTGTGCATAAGCTCATATATCAAGAAACATTATGTTCATGCAGAAACTGAACATAATTACTTTACCTCTTTTTACGGTTTCAGCTAAATAGTCATGAGAAAAAACGGAAAGAAAAACAGCTTGACGCCTAAAAACACGGAAAAAATTGAAGTGTAATTGTAGAAACGAGGTAACGAAACTACGCTACTTGAAATAGTAACGTAAGTACGTTACCTGTTACTGCGTCGAACAAGGAGCGAGTAGTTTACCACGTTACTGAAAAAAGTAACGCGTTCCTGGTAACACCGTTACTTGTTACGTATTACCGCCAAGACTGCAGAACGGACAAAGCGTTACTGCTTGTCATGCCTTGTGGTCATGAGAGTAAGAAGAATAGCATACTTTTACTTGAAGACGCTGTGTGTACTTATTTCATTAATAAAGCACTTCCGCAGACCCAGAGTCTGCTGATCCCGCCGGCAGTGCGGAAACCGAATTGAAGTAATCGTAGGCCTCGAGAGACTTGTACGCCTCCTTCGTGTCGGCCGTGAACTGGCTGGGCGAAAAAACTAAGTAAACGACGACGTGAGCCGTCGACTTCGGTGACAGCAAGTTCACGTCGGAAGCCCGGCAGGCCTTTTTTACGGCGTACGGAACCTCGTAGGCCACGCTGTCCACGCACAGTTTGTCTCGATACCGCCGCCGTTCAGGCTCGGAGCGAGCTCAAATAGTCGGGCACAGCATACGACATACGTTGCCAGGAAACACGACCCACATATAAAGCTAGAAGCGTCCCTACAACGTCAACAACGAGCGCACGCCACACAACGCAATGGCGAAAACACGGACAGCCGGGTCGCTTTTGCCCACATAGCTACCGCGCATGCGCGGCCTTCCGGCCGTGTTGGTAAACAGAGCCGCTCCGCGTGTCGGTCTATATCCTGGCATAGCTGAGCTAAGCCACCGCAATTTTTTGGCGGATTTCTTAAGTCGGTGTTCAACGGTACTTATTCTTTATGGGTAAAACAAGTGCATAAAACAAAGAAAAATAATAATAATAATAACATAAAGACGCAAATAGCGATCTACAGAAACAAGCGAAAATGTAGTTCTAATCAAGTATCTCCTGATTTCGGTCGTACATCCGGAGCAATGCAACATTACATTGGCCTGTATAGACTATCTTTATAAAAGCGCTGAAAGGAATAGCCATCGCATTTGGGTTCCCATAAACCTCTGGTCAAACTATAGGTCAAACAGTCACCATTATAGCACCGCTTCTTTTAACATTCAGGAAATATTTTATGACCAGTACTTAAGATGGTTAGCAAAAGTTTTAGTGGAAATGTTTTAATACTCCTGTAAGATGACTTATCCCCTCGTGCATGTTAAATAGCACAGCACAAGGACCTCGCTAAATCCTTAACTTCATGATTTCTATAGACCTTCAACATCCTAGAAATGGACTTCTTCCAAAATTTGAGGCGCCCCATCGTGGCGAAATAGCACGCAGTGCACTCTGGGAAAGGGGGACCACCCGTCCCGCGACTCGTGGGACTGTCCCGCATTAAGGCCTCGTGTCCCGCGTCCCGCGAGAAATTCCTGAACCTTCAAAATGTCCCGCATTTCACACTGTCATAAAATTCACTCTGCAACTCGTGGGGCTGCCGAACAACGGGGCACGGGGAAGCGCGGAGGTCGCTGGTAATCGTGTGAATCGCAATGGTACGCCATCTTCTATACAAGCATTGCGGGAAGGGACCGTCGCTCTTGCAAGAGAACCGACGCGCATGCGCCGTTGTGCCTCTCCCCTTGGTGGCAAAATATTGTAAGAGAATATTGCTCGCCAAAAGTTTAAATATAAATTATTGTAATTATTTTCATATCGCTGTGTCAATGCGAAAGGGTTGTTGTGGAATTTATTTTTAGTGAAGACAGCCACACGAGGCAAAAAGCCTGCAAGTCACAAAGGTTGAAAAGAACATAATGTTAAAAATTTGTGTATGACCATGTTGATAAAAGTAAGCGTTGACAGGAAATAATAACCCGAAAAAGATTTGCTGTTTCTTATTTGGAATTAATGCATCGAGTTCTGCTGCAGTAGATTTTTATGCTTTCAACTTCGACACATGTAATAGCAAATTTAGCAGTAAAAAATATAACACTGGGAGTGAAAATTATTTGAACTTAATTGGTGATATACAATTTGCAGGTGTATAAACAGCACAGGGTATTAAATCTGTTTTTACAGAGCCTCAGTTCGTGGTGTGCATGTTAACAAATTTCCTCTGCCCCCCCCCCCCCCCCTTGCCCAGCGTGTCCCGCATTTCGCTAGCAGGGAGGTGGTCACCCTACTCTGGGAACTAGTAGGCCACTCAGTTTTGGTCTCAATTGAGCAGCTTCAGTTCATGCTATCACGCCATGACTGAATGCGCTGCTCGTGTTTTCGATGATCTGACTTCCCACGAATGTACAATACTCTCATTTTCGAGCAATATAGAAGGAAGACAGGGGCACTTTTCTTGGTTTTTGGCATGCCGGATATTGTAAGTGTGTATGCAAACGTAGTAAGACGTGGCTTAGTCACGTCTCACCCCACGATTGTATCTTTGAGCTCAATTTCAATGATCCTGTCTAGTATTGGCGAACCACAACTCAGATTTGGTCACTTTGAGCCCTACTTGTATTTTGTTTGCCAAACGTCCGCTTCCTTGTGTTGTATGCAATGTTACTTACAACAGCACTGCATGTACCTAGCGCAAGAGGTGCACAAGATGTGGCTACCGTGGTGCTGCCTCGTGCATGATGCTCTTCGCTGTGTTGGTTTTCTTAACCTCAAGTTGTATGGCATTGTACGCCATGGGTATTAAACTTGTGTGATTAACACTTGGAGACAACACTTGCCACAGTCGGGATTCCCACCTTGGGACCGAAAGTGGTTTGCAATGGCTGATAATCCGTGAGCAACACAGATGGTCGCCCAAACTAATAGACGTGAAACTTCTTCACTCTGAAGATTATGGCCGGGGCCTCGCGCTCCAACCAACTGTAATTTTTCTTGCTGGCTGCCTGTTTTCGATGCAAAAGGAATGAGGCACATCACCCCACTATCATAAACTCTGGACAAAACGGCACCCAGACCATATGAGGAGGTGTCGCACGCAACCCGAATTTCTGCATCTGGCATGTAGTGTGCTAAAATTGGAGCCCAAATTAGCCCCTTCTTTGCCGACTCAAAGGCATCTTCACGTGCCTTGTTCCACTGCAAGGCAACATCCTTCTCAAGTATGCGGTTCAATGGTGCCGCATAGTAGACATGTCTGGAAGAAACTTGTCATAAAAATTGAGCATGCCCAAGAATGACTGTAACTGGTCCACTTCCCCTGGTCTTGAATCCTTCATGACTGCCTGTACCCTTGTTGCAGACGTGGCAATTCCCTGGTCACTTACTTCATGTCCCAAGAAATTCAACTCAGAGTTGAAAAATTCACATTTTTCCTTCTTGATTCTGACACTTCTCTCTCGGAGCCGGTGCAGCACATGCTCAGGGATCTTGAAGTGCTCCTCGTGTACTCTCCCAGTTATCAGGATGTCGTCCAGATAACAACATATTATTCCATCAATATAATGGACACGCGTCGCATGCATGTTCATTATCTTTTGGAAAATGTCTAGTGCCGATGCGATCCCAAAGGCCAGGCGCTTGACCACATAGAGACTCCAGGTGTTGATCGGCAAGAAAGGCTGGGAGTCCTGGTGCATTTTCACTCGTTAATAGGCTCAGCCCAAATTGACCTTTGAAAATACTGTTGCCCTGGCTATCACTCCAACGATTTCCTCCATCTTAGGGAGAGGGTATTTTTCTACTTCCAAACAATGAGTCAAATTGCAAGATACGTCGTCGAAGGCTGGCCCAAGCAGTTTGAAAATTGTCTTAAATCGTTCTTCACACGAAAACAAAAGTTGGTACGACACCAAGGAATGAGGGCGATAGTACCTCCATCCTTGCGTGACCTTGCTGTGGGGAATGAGGGCGATAGTACCTCCATCCTTGCGTGACCGTGTATTGGACGAACTTCACGATAGGCCAGAATGAAAGAAGTCGCACACAGTTACGCTTGGTGGCCAGCAATCGATGCAGCCATCGAACAGTGTGTCAAGCTGTGTGGGGCCTGCCAGCAGCAGAGGGGTGTTTCAAGACCAGCTCCTCTCTACCCTTGGTCATGCCCCACTCGTCCCTGGCAGTACCTGCCCCTTGACTCTGCAGGGCCGTTCCAGGGACATAACTTTCTAATCAGTGTCAACTCCCATTTTAAATGGCCCAAAATATTCATAATGGGCACCACCACAGCAGAAGCCACCATTGGCAAGTTGAAAGAACTGTTTAGCTATTTTGGCCTACCAGATGTGATTGTAACCGGCAATGGTCCTCAATTCATTTTAGACCAGTTGGAAACGTTTTTGAAAGAAAACGAAGTGTGGCATGTGAAGACTGCACCTTATAATTCATCAAGCAGTGGATTAGTGGAGCATTTCGTCTGCACACTCAAAGAGGCCCTGTGAAAGGATGCAAAGGATCAACCTCTCATCCTTAGGTTGGCTAGTTTTCTGCTTACATACAGAAACACGCCACATGCCACCACGCTTCTCAGTCCAGCGGAACTCCTGCTTGGACATCGCCTGACTACACGCCTGGATCGCTTGTAGCCCTCCATGGAGCTAAATGTCCAGAAGGCACAGTAAAGGGCAGCTGTCATCCGGTGCTCATCGAGTATGTCAGTTTGCTGTTGGTGAGCGTGTGTAAGTCAAGAAGTTCCGTCCAGGAGACCGTTGGCTGAAAGGAGTCATCCTGACTCGGACAGGACCCCTGTCCTATCGAGTGCGAGCGAAAACACCTGGTGGTGCGTTCAGTAGACCTTTTGCCGAATTACCCAAACATCAAAAAGAATGCCGGGAAAGTAAAAACACGCGGTGCGCGTGCTGGCGTTTTCAGCTCTAACTGTTCAAAAGCAAAAATCTAAAGCAATTAGCGCTTTGCATGCGTGTTCCACGGACGCTTTATTTTCGTATACCTATGTTCCCGGCATTCTCTTTGATGCTTGGGTAATTTAGCGAAAGGTCTATTGCCGACGACACTTAGACCACCTGAGGCCACGCGAGTCTACCGTTCCTAGCATGGATGACATTGATCTGGTGCTTTCGTGTTTTTGATTGTCCGATTGAGTGTCCGAGGTGACACGTGAACCAGAAACTGTGGACCAAGTGCCAGAGCTGAGAAGTGAACCAAAAATAGTAGAAACGAATGTGAGTGTCAGTGCTCCTGGCCGGGAATCTCGCACCACCACCTCACCGGCCTGAGAGACGGTACCCGGAGAGAATTTGGCACGTTCCCGAACTGGTGCCACAATATTCTAATGTAGTTTAAACTAGCGTGGAGGAGTGTCATACGTGGTGTTACTTACAACAGCACCGCATGTGCCTAGCACGAGAGACGCACGAGACGTGACTACCGCGGTGCTGCCTCGGGCATGATGTTCGTCGCCATGTTGTTTTTATTAACCTCAGTTGTACGGCGTTTTACGCCATGCGTATTAGACTTCTGTGATTAACACCTGGAGACTTCTTTCCGAAAACATTACACCTTGTTACTTCAATGGGCGGAAAATGAGCCATATCCTCACAGGAGTCTCAAAGTTGAGCCCAACGTTGACGCGTGAACTTTTAAGGAAACTGAATAAATTTGACCTCACTACTGCTTAAAAGTTGCTATGACGTCTTCCGCGTGTCATCATATATCCCGCACTCATATTTTATGCTGATTGGAGACTAAGTTTTTGCAAACGCTGAGATCGGCTAGGTTTGACGAAGGCCCTAACACACATCCCCTACTTCTCGCTAAGCCTTTTCGGACGAGTTTTTATTGACGGCCAATATCTGGGTCTGAATGGTGTTTAACTAGGCATACTGAGTCAGGAAGGAAGCAAATATATAGCAAATCTTATTGCCATCAGCAACCGTCAAATGCACTTTGAATCCTTTAGCTCGTTTGGCGCACTGCATAGGGGTTCACGCCCATACACGTGGCATCCGGCAAATGGTGCGACATGCTTCACGCAAGTGCTCGACTGTTGCTTTCTTGAAAACGATTTGTATGTGTGAATATGCCTATATGATTGGCAGGATAACTTCATGTGCATATGCAATATTGAGTTCGTAGAATGCAAGCAGGTAGGGACTTCACTTCATGCAGTGCTGCGGGTTTGTACAGATAAGAGATAAGAAGAGTGTTCAATTTTGGCTTTTCAATGGAATGGTGTCTACAAGCTTTACCTCATGTACTTCGGCTTATTAAGAAAAATGGTAATTGCAAAAAGGTATATTTTGTCAATGAATGCACAAAACAAGTATGGTTCAGGCCTTTGATAAAGCTTTGAGGTCTGACCATTTTGGTTAATTTAGAGACCAAAAATGATGCGCTCGGGACCAGGAAACACAAGATGACGGTTGATAATAGCCCATGCCCTGTGTACAATATTTGTAGGTGTGTAGATCGAAACCGAAATCATGCCACTGTCCTCCTTTGCCTACCATTTCCCAGAGTGCAATGCGCACAGTGGTGCATGCAGGGATTTATGGAAGTAGTCTATTGTGACATCGACAGGTTTGAAAGGCCCAACGAAATGGAGCGAGCTGAAGTCTCTTAAGAGCCAAGAGAGTGCTTGTGTTCGTAACATAAAAGGGGTCTATTACAGTGACTCTTATCTCTAATTGTATTTTTTTTTGTGTGCACAAAGGTAAGTTTAAAAACAACTTATGTGGTTGTTTCTGTGCACAGAAAATAAATATTAATATTATTATTATTATTATTATTATTATTCTCATTATTATTAATGTACCCTTATAAACATACTAAGAATAACACACAAAAAAAACATACAGATTGACGTTGATGTTTGCAGCTGATTTTTTGACGAAATATGAAGTTAAAGAGATAATTCAACGAAATTTGAAATATTCCCGTCGTGTTCAAAAATAGGTTGAATATGATCCACAATATCCGTAAATGACAATCGCACGTTTGTATTTTGAGCCTGGTGGCTGTATTTTTCGTTATAAACGGCCTACTTTGGCAAGGACTCGGAGAAGGCCCAGCGGAGACCACGTGACATCCAATGCAATCGTGACGTAGGTCGTCTCAAGATGAGCAAAGCTACGGCGAGGCTGACGTCGAGAGGATGGCCTAGTCGTTCCAGCCACCGAAGCGGCTGCTTTTGTACAAATTTTGAGTGACGGGTTAATCTTCTATAATCTTGTAGGGGGACAATAGCGACTTCTGTGACACACAAAAGGCATTCTCGGGAAGAGGGGAGTTCCTCCTGCCCCTCTTCTCTCGTCGTGGCCGGAGGCGAGACAACCTTCGTCACTAGCTGCCAAGGTTGCTAGACGGGCATTACAAGCGAGGCGTTAGCGACATCCACCAGGTGCTCTTTGCTAATCGTTTAATTTGTTTTAAAATTCCTTTTCGTGACTTTTTTACCAAGATATTGGTATGTTCGATTTGATGGTGCTTTTTTGAACACATATAGACCAAAAAATGAGCGCCAAAATTTTGTTGTAGTATCCCTTTAAAGGAGTGGACAAGGACACCAATTAAGTGGTGTCTTTGTCCACTCCTTCACCTTCGTGCTTCATAAAAAATTTAGCTGTTCACACTAACATGTATGAACCAACCAGCTCAACAAAAGCCTGCAAGATACACACACAGTTTATGACATTTGTTGAGCCAATCTTTGCCACCTGTCCGTCAGGATTGTTTTTGGTTGTTTCCAGCTGTTTCTCCGGCGGTGGTCTTACATTCCTTCGCTCACCGCTTCTTGTTGTACCTATGGTGGAAGAAATATATTTAGGGGATGACCCTCTGTCCGACACGGCGGCCACATTATGTTTGGCGCACCGAGCATGCTTCACTCACACGGGGATAGATGACGCCCAAGTATGGGATCTTTCCCAAACCGAGTGCTCCGGTTGTTTCTCCCAGCGGTGATCCCGCATTCCCTCGCTCACCACTTCTTGTTGAGCCTCACCGCAGCCACCAAGTTGCCAGAGTCCGTCAATTTGTGTTCTTTGCCTTCTTCTTCGGGTTAAACCTCACCTTCGTGCACGATGGTGGCACCTGTGATCGACACAGCACCAAGGCAAAAAAAATGAAGCCAGCCACTGGCCACACACCACCACCACGCCACCACACCGCGAAAAAGGCAAGCACACTACGCCGCCGATACCGTGGCCACCAAAGAGAGATCTCATGCCTCAGCGCCCTCCGCGGCGGTGCGGAACTAACTACCCCTGCTTTGAGGCTAGCTCCGAACACAATCTGGTCACTCGCTCCCCGCGGGAAGAGCGGCCAGAGTCCTCACTTAATGTGTTTCTTCCACCATGGGTCAGGGGCTCTATCTTCGCAAACACAACACCGACGCAATCTCTAGACACTTTTTTTATGCATGTTTCCAACTATAGTATCAGGGACCTGGTAAATCTCTTGCTTATATTTTGCAAAGTCAATGTTTGTTTTGGATTTTGGAGAGAAAGCCGTTCAAAACTTGGTGGGACCCCAGTGAGATGCTTTTTGTTCCTTCAGGTCCACTATGGCCACAGCTGCCTGATTCCTGTGGACCAGATGAATGGCCTCAAGATGCTTTACATCTTTGTCGACATCAAGATTGATGTGCTGCACCTTATTGACACCGTGAGTCGTGCTTCTCAGCCTTTCTCTAAACTTTGTCTGGCAACACGATCATCTGGTGGGCTAGTTGGTTGATCATATTGTTGAATTAACAGCGCAAATCAGCGCTCTATCCTGTCTCCCTTACCTCTCCTTCCTGTCGTATTTGCGCTGTTAATTCAGCAATTTGTCTGGCAACTCGTGTTCTATTCTGACGTTAAAAGGAAGCTGCAAACGTGTCCGCTAGGTAGCGCAAGCTGCCTCCCGATTCAAAGTTGTTTGCCTTTAATTATGTTTTCATTCAGTGATACAGTGATTGACAATGTGCAAGTGGCAGTAAACTATACTTGTTTTCACACTCACACAGATGAACTGCAACTCTGGATAAAAAAAACGGTAGTTGCTGAAACTCTCCTTGGATGCTGTGTGGGCACTTATTTCTTAAATATATTTATTCTTGTCTTTCCTTTTCTCTAACTGCTGCAGGCAAATAAACCAAATCCCAAACCTCTCTATCCAATCCTTCCCTGAAACCGGTTTTGTGCTCATTGTAATATCGTCTTGTCCCCCAAGTTTGTATATAATCGACCATCTTCCCTCTCCACTTCACGAATGAAAACAAAGAGGATATTTGACATTATGCTGTTCTTCATCGCTTGTTGGTGCCTTCACGCAGTGTTTTGACAGTTGGTAATTTATTTTGTTTTGTTTTTTTGTCCTATGTTCTGCTCGCGAAAACCAGGTGAAACTCAACTGGACCACCGAGACCTCCCTGGCACTCGTAAGCACGATTCAGTTCGTTGCCACTATCCAAGCCGTAGCCACGGAGCTCAGGGCAGCCGGCTACGTGGCTAAGGTTCCCCAGATCAGGCCCTTGTCCCCAGGCGAGATACTGGGGTGCACCGCACCCAAGGTGGACGATGTCGACTTGGTGATCTACGTCGGCGACGGTCGATTTCACCTAGAGGCCATCATGATCGCTAACCCTACTCTCAAGGCATACAGGTGAGCTGACCATGTTGTTATGTGAAGACTTCTGCATCCCCTAAGGAATGTTCACACGTTCACCACAGCACCACGTCAGCGCCATTAGTCAGCGCTGTAAATAGTGCCGACCTTGCTGATGCTGCACTGACTTTGTGCTGTATTAGTGACACAGTGCTGATGCAGTGTGAAGTTATGTTCATGCCAGCACTGTTCCTAGCGTTGATCGCATTGACATATCTCTGAACTGGCCTTGAAAGTGCCTTGTCTATTTCAACCTGAAAACAGTTACTCAAGTATGCCAAACTCCAAGTTATTGACCTTATGTTTCTGCACTGCCATCCGTTACACATGAAACCATTTAATTGGTACGAAGTGCCATTACATGACATAACATTTTGGAGACATCCTCACTATGTATGTATTGCAGGTCACTTGCAAAGAATAATGTTCACCTTAGTGAGAAAAGTGAGGACAAAGTTTTTATTTTTCTACTGACTTAGGAAGCTTCTACGGGGTGTGACACATTTCTGCTCTCGTAGTTTATACCAGTCTCAGCACCAGGGCCGGACAGGGATACTAAACAAAGTCTTCAGGAATACAATTTTGTGAGATACAGGATCTGAAAAGTCAAAAGTATAAATGCTGATTTTTTTTTTTTTTTTTGTATGTAATGGTAAAGAAGTATTCTAAAATACAGACATATACGATATTAGAGATACTGAAATACTTTTATTCACTCGAAATTAACTTTTTTCACGGAGACATAATAGTGCTGTGTAATTATGGCAGCCTTTGTGTGACGGTTGCCACGTATAAATATGACAATCTAGCGCCTTCCAATCGGCAAATGAAGTGATTTGCTTTTTTGCCGCAGCTCAGCTACGTCACAATTCAACATGGCGGCGCCCACAAAAAAACTGTCTTTATGTACCATACTTTCCGGACTGTACATGTATGAATGAATGAATACTAAGCATTTATTACAGGGGATGGCACGAAGCCCTGATTAGGGGAAAGTGTAGGGAGGTGGGACTGGGCACGAGCTGCAAGACCAACATGTAGTGGACCTATAAGTTTGGCAGTGCAGGCCGGACTCGAACGGGAAGGACAAGAGCGCGAGCACCGTGCGCCATTTGTCTAACGTGGTACCCGCAAGCCGAATCCATGCTTCGTAGCTGTTTACCCCGGCAGCGCTGTGGCACTTTCGTCTTAAGGTGAGATGCCTGGTGCAGTCCCGCAGCAGGTGCCGTGTGTGCTGTTGGCGACACCGCATAGTGCCGTCAACTTGGCGTTGCCCTCCGTGCCTTGGGTGTCGAGCGGTTGAGCTTGCGCAAAAGTGTGAGCGTGGTCCAGTCGAGGTGGAGGTGTCGGCTGCGGGTCGGTACGGCTGCGCACCCTTTTTGGAGTGTATGTTCGCCATTTATCCAGTGCGTCGGGTGTTAGGGCAAACCCTCTTCGTGCCTGGAATATGAGGACTTGCACAAGGTGGGGGTGCCTGGAGGAAGGGGATCCGGATTGGGTGGTATGAGTGCTGCTAGGGCCCTTTTTTCGTTCCTTGCGTTGTACGTGAGTGAAGAGGGCGGGGGATGATGCTGCCAAAGTCCTCTGCGTTATCTATCATGCATCTGTGCGCTGGGGGATCAATGTTGTCCCTCAGGCGGAGGCGGTCGGCTTCGATAATCTTGCGCACCGCCTTGTGGGACGACTCGGTCTCCTTTATACCAGTGTGACCCGGAAGCCACCGTACCGTAACTATGGTGCTGCATTCTTGCAACATCTTGCAGTGGTAGAACATGTTTCCTGGGATTGTGCTGGAATGAGCCACAGTGCGGCGAACCCACTCTGCTGCTTGACTGTCGGTATAAATAAAGATCTGCATGCTTGATGCCGCAGTGCTGCAACAGAGGTCTCCCAACGCATCCCTGATAGCCAGCAACTTTGAGGAAGTCGCATCCGTGGCTTGCACAGTGTCGGTTTGGCCATTCGCCTGTGTGTTGGCTGTGTCTGAGCTGCGAAAGGCCGTGGCTGTTAAGTCGTGGCGGGGCGTCACTTCTGCCACGACGTCAATGTATTTGGCAGCAGATCGAACTATAGGGGGCGCTCTGACTCATTTGTTGTCTCCACACCTTGGTGTTTACTCAACACATGCTGTGGGCATGTGCAGGCCTGTGGGCCTGCACATGCCCACAGGCCTTATGGGCATGTCCATGTCATTTTCTACAATAGAGCGCAGGGCACAGTGTAATGTAAAAAATACTAACAATCAATGAAGAGACGTTAAGTGCCGGATCTATCCCGAAAGCAGTCTTCAGAGAATGCGAGCTTGACCCACTTCGGCTTTTGTGCTGAGCTGGGCACCGTGCATGTTGCATTGTTCAAGCAGGCCGGAGTGGTAACAAAAGAGCCCCTCCTCCCCCTCACCGGAGAACAAACTCCAGCCAAACGCTGTCGCCGCGTTCGGTTACATCGGCCGAGCGCCGAGTCATTGTATTTATTGTTCTCATCCATATAGTTCTAAAGTTAACCGCTTGGGGCGTCACGGTCTCTCCTCCTCCCCAATACATAAGGTGCGTGCGGAAGACGGGCTTTCTCGCACTCGTGCAAGCGAGCGAGGTACTGGCAGCGAGCATCTTGGGACCCCCTTTGCATGCGTCCTGGGAACGATTTTGGGTCGGTGATACAGATGGCCTCCCGCGGGGCCTGTAGTGGGGGGCCAAGGTCGGTATCTCCACAGTCACGTCCCGCCGCCTTGAGGATGAGGCGTCCACTCCTTGAGAGTTGCCGTCGAAGTTTGTGGCTTTTCAGTTGAGCATCTACGGTGGCACATAGGGGTGGCATACGAGAATACCGGAGCAATTCTTCTCTTCTAGTGTGTCTGGGTAAGCCCATGATTGTGCGCATAGCTTCATTTAGGAGCATCTCAAGCTGCTGCCACTGGGCCACGCTCAGCTTATAGTTCAAGTTGCCCCGGAGATGAGCATGGCTTGTCTAGGGATCCGTCCATGGCAGTCTCGGCTCCTCTAAGATGAAAGGAGATGCAGCATATAAGATGCAAAATTTTCTGCCACGTAAATTTCAGTTGCGTGAGCCAAGTCACGGCACTGCCCTTGCAGTCGATAGGCAGGCACAGAACACGGATGTGACCATCCTCTGGTTGACGGATTGCTTGTCCGGCGAACGTGGGGTGGATGGCGGCTTCGGTCGTCGGTGTACCATGTAGGATGAGGTACTGCGTCTTTTTTCCACGGAGGGTCGCATGCCGGTTGGTTGTAGGAAGTCCGCTATCACGTTCAGTGCTGCCTGCAGCATGGTTCGTTGTTTGTGGGCTGGGTAGTCGTGGGTTGTCCATAATCTGATGTCTACCGCGTAGATTGTGAAATGGACGGCATCTAAGTCAGCCATGACCATATTGAAAAGAGGTGGTGATAGTATGGCCCCCTGTGGCATGCCCACTTGGTTGTCATAGCAGGAGAGTTTTTCAGTAGAGTCGCCGATGCGCACCTCAAAAGTCTGGGCATGGAGGAATGCCTTGGCGAAGTTGAGCGGTCATTTGCCCAAACCAGCCTCTTCCACTGCCTTGATGACGGCATCGTGCGTGACGAAATCGAATGCTTCCTTCAAGTCAACTGTCATGAGGACACCCGGGTTCGCTCTCTTGCCTCGCCTAGGATAACTGAGTGATCGGTGCAGCAGAAAGAGACTGTAAAAGTAGAAATTTTACCCGGTGTGGACTATGCAAAGATTTGCTTTTTTTCTCGATCGTTTGCTGCGTGAGATGGAAAGAATTTTATGAATAGAGTAGTACATTAATGGTGATTTCTATATAATACAAGCGTCTTTATGAGTTAATACTACAGGCATTCGTCGAAGTATGCTGTGTACATGATATTTTTACGTTTGGGTGCCGGGTGTGTACTATCTGAGCAAGAACTTTTATTTCACCACAACTTGCATTTGTGAAAAAATATGGTATATAGGCCCAAAATACGGTGCAAGTCACTAACAGTATTTAGTTCCCAAGCATAACAGAAATCTTTATTTACAGAAGTTACAAAAGCCAATGCATTAATAATTCTATAAGCCACAACAACAAAAATATATATATATATTTTTTTTTTTTTTTTTTTTTTCTTTGAGAAATGCAATAGTTGAGGCTTGGGCGAGTTGGTACGACATGATTTTGGATTAAAAACAGCGCAAAAGACGAAGGACCGGACGAAGAAGTAATACGGACACAGCGCTGTGTCCGTGTTACTTTTTCGTCTGGTCCTTTGTCTTTTGCGCTGTTTTTAATCGCAAATGCAATGGATTAGTTTTACTACCCCCTCCCAGCCACCTTTGCATGATAGATGAGAGAGGAAATGCTGGTAGTAAAAGGCCAAAAACAACTCCAAAGCTCGTGCCGATTTTCCAAACCACATTCCTGTTTTTACTTCGCATTTCTCTCTTCCATTTTTGGCAGCTTCTTTCAACATCTGTCAGGTCGAGACACACTACCTAGACGACCGCCAGCATGGGGACGTAGCAGTACCACCTCATAAACGGTGTTGCTATGTCTCTGCTCTTTTATTTTTAGCATAAATGCTTATTGCAGTATACTTTCATTAATTCAAACACCAGGAAGCCACGAATTTTGTTTGAATTATCAGACATTTGATTTATCGGATAAAATTATGATTTGTTATATGGATGGCTGCACATACAAAGCAGGTATTTGATCATTTTTTCTCTACGCAGGCCTACAATCATAAGCAGGTATTCCACTCATGAAACATTGGTGGAATGTATAAGTTTTTTCATCCCTCAAAAATGTTTTCTATCGTGGACTGTTTAGACAGCACATGACACCTCAAAACAAAGTTAAGTTTCTTCATCCATCAAAAAAGCTGTCTACTGTGGACTATTACCCTGGTGAGAATGCCTCTTATTGGTGCTCTGCAGGGAAGCAACACCCATGGAAGCGAGCGGCGCTCCGCAGGTGTTGGTAAAAAGTGCGCTCAATGGGGCCGCGAGAACAAAGTATAAACTACAAGGTATAATTTTTTTTCTGTATCCTGTGTAGTTTTAAAGATATCACGCTCAAAGTTGGGTTTCGGGCATCTACGACAAGACTGAAACTATCTGCTAGAGGGATGGCAAGACTGATCATCAGTTGTACGGTTGCAACGTGACGCCAATGTGGTGCCGCGGTATGCAGTACAACCAATCAACCGCAGCTCCACCGCGATGCAACATCACGAGGGTACTACGCCAGCATTCCTTCACTAAAAGCTAACCTGTTTATCGTCTGCTAAAGAGCAGCTGGTAGCATCTTTAAAATCGGTTTTAGTGGAGTATGCGGCATCAATTTGATGTAATATTTCGGCTGTGATCATATTTTGTGCCACTAAAGCCATGCCATTTTGGTTTCGTTTTTGACCAGAGTTTCTCTTTAAGTGATGCCCAACCCTCGAAGAATAGGGAGTTTTAGTAGGTAGTTTTTGCATCTTGATGGCGATACCCAACACTTCGCCAACGCCTTTGCGCACGCATCTTATCATTATGACATATTGTTATGTGTGCACTAACAATTAATTAAAACTCGTATAATCAAAACCTTGTAAACATGTTTCGCCACTGAGATACAAATATCGCTACAATAAGTGCAGATGCTCGCGGTGCAGCAATGCGAAAGGACTGTACAAAGCTTGCAAGTGTCACCATTCCTGGGTACTGCCGTTATTTTTACGTACTGGTTCCTTCAAACTATGACTTGTGCGGCGTGACCCTAGTACGGTGAACCGAACGCTCATGCCGCACAAAATGCCGGCGGGGCCACGAACGATGTCACATGCGGGCTGTGTACAGTTTTGCAGCCAGGTCTCTGACTGAAGTGTGCCTTCACACCGAATCGAGTAGTTTCCATCAACGCTATCATTACTTGCAGGTACAACCCTTACGACAAGACATTGACGGAGGAGACTTACGACCACGCCCAGATGCTTCGAGTCCGACGCACTGCCATCCAGAAGGCGTCCACGGCAGGAACGTTCGGTGTCATCGTCGGGACGCTGGGACGCCAGGGTAACCCCAAAGTAGCAGACGGTCTCCGCAAGAGCCTCTCCTCCAAGGGTCCGTGCAACGATCGTGGGTAGGAATGTTTCTCACCTTGCACAAGCTTATTGGCACTTACACAAGTAGACCCGCATTAAATGCCACCGACCAAGAAGCTTCTTCCGTGATATCACGAGAGATGCCCTACCCCAGAAAGATAACCCATCCCTATTTTGGCTTTGGTTATCTCTCTTTCTTTAAACACCAAACGATAGCCCACTCCTAGTAGTCATAGTGTTTGGATCAATGACAACCTTGGCGTAAATGCGGCTGGTTTGCTATGGCTTCACTGCCTTCTCGAGATATTATGGCATGTCGCCGTGTAATTTCAAGGATAAAAGCGGATGTTTTCTTTCGGTCTCTCCTTTGCGAAACTCTACGACAAAATTGTGGGGATTGCACTGTTGGCGTTGTCAACAATGTGATCCTGAGTATTTTGTCATTGAGCTTTGTGATCCTTTTAGTGACAATATTTAAACGCTGCTCGTACAGTGGTCACGAGCACTGCGGGAGCATTCAGTTGGGGCTTGTGACAGTCGCCACAGTGATGGGAATATTCTAACTTTAATAATAGATAGTTTTAAATGGGGGCACGAGCACAGCGTTCCTCGCACTGCCGGCTTGTAGAATAAGGTCTTCAATATGTAGCATGCTTGCGTTTCTCGCTTGCAGCGCCAACCCGGCTGACAAGCGAAATGAATAAAGCGAAAAATATTTTTAAAAAAATGCAATCTACTTATGCTTAACGAACACTCTGTGTTGCTTGTGTCACAAATACTGGGTGAGCTAAAACCTAATCTACCAGTTTTTTTTGCAAATCGTTAAATATTGGGATGTTCGAAGTCGCGTCCAAATCCATACAATTATAACGTATATGAACAAAACACCAAAGGGAGCGAAGCTAGCTGGCAGAAGAATGTGAAGAGGTAGCTTGTAAACCTCAGGACGGTGTGCCGACATTCCGCTAGGAGACCTAGCTTCTTCAGGGAGCCTTTTTGTCATTAGTATGCGATTTCTTCTTTTTCCTTTGCAAGGCGCTGTCAACAGGTTCGGGCTTAAAAAAACACTAACACCACCAAATTTTTTTTTTTTTTTTTTTGTTAGGCAATATATTATGGTGTCAAAAGACCAACCTATTAATATTTTGCTACAGCGTCATTTTTAATAAAGTAAAAAAATGCAGTGCAACATACAAATAAAAAGCTTGGCGAGTATAAATCTTTAAGAATGGTTCGAATCTAAGCACGATCTAGAAAACACGGTGGGATCATCGCTCATATTTTGCGATTTAAGCGAGGTAAGGCGAAGCGAATGCTTGCTACACCATTACGGTCTTGTTCCAAAGCGAGCGATGCAGGACGCCGCCATGTTTGTTTGCCTTAGGGGTCTCACGAATAAACTACTTCCAAAAATTCCTGCAAGCAACACTGCCTATTGCATTACGGGACCTCTTTGACCATGGAGAGGAGTGCCACAATTTCGATTTCCTCATTGACTAAGTTGTGTGCCTCTTGGCAGTGCGTGAAAACAAAGTCGGCACTTGCATGCATTGAACCTATTGATCTTCGTGAGGGCCCCCATTGAAACATGGACCTCTAGCGCCGTAAGGGCCTGCCTAGGCTTAGCTAAAAGTGGGAGTAAGGCCTGCCACGTTTCACAGCTTTCTGGTGGCCTGGCTACAACTTTAAGAAGCCTAGGACATTGAGACGATGGCACATGATGATCGCCCCACTACAGTCCTTCTTCTTTTGTTTACCTGTGCACATACTCTGGTACGTCGGGAGCTTCAAAAGACTTGCTCCGGCATCCTATCCGCATTGGCACGCAACATCATGAATTTAGAAGAGCTGTGCAACATTTTTAATGTTTAAAGCATTTGCATCTTGTACATTTGACATTGTTTACCTTGTCAGAAAGGACAAAAAGCACATCGCCTTCCTTCGAAATGTTGCGATTCCGCCGCGTAATTGAGAGGCGTAAATTGGAATATATTTCCCGATTTGAAGCCGCAAGCGGCGGCCACGAGAACCACGCGGCGCGACTTCAAAGGGGAACTTGTAAAAAAATAGCAAGTTGCGCAACTACCTGCTCGATAAAAGGTAATTTTTCTATAAATCTTGTCGTTCCAACATAGATATAAGTGCGTCAAAAACCTGGCATCATCGACAAAATTTTTATTACACGAAGTTTGAGTGGCGCCATCTATCCGAGGTCAACAAAACCGTCAGCTCTATCTGCTACTGTGAGGAGCCGCCAGAAGCCGGACGGCCGTTAGGCGGGACCCGGACAACTACGTTGGAGTTTTCCTCCTTTCGTTTTCTGGTGTCTCAACTTCGAACACCGCCGCGAATAGGGAGTTTTTGTAGATCGTTTTCCCTACTCCTCTACCCTCTCCGCAACAAAGACGCCGCTAGTCTGCATGCACGCGGCTGGTCACATAGTCACGAGCGGGTAAGTCCTCGCTGCTCACTGATGGTGCTAGAGTGAGAGCTTCACAGGAACCACTTGTGTCTCCCTTACACGTCACAGCGCACGTGACTTGGATATGATGAAGGAGTTAGGAGGTGCCAAAAACCTCTATCTTTGTCATTTTTTAAAAATAAAATCTAGGACATGCAGGCAAAAGCGGTTTTTTGTTCTTTACTTCAGAAGGGTCGAGACACCAACTCCCACAATTAGTTGCAAAGCACCGAAATTGTTGCACAACTTTATTAAGGAACGTCACCTGTTCAAAAATGCATGCACTGTATTTGGTTGTGACGGGATGTCGTGAATTGAGGTTGGCAAATC
The DNA here is from genome assembly GCF_016920785.2 of Ixodes scapularis. NCBI lineage: Eukaryota > Metazoa > Arthropoda > Arachnida > Ixodida > Ixodidae > Ixodes > Ixodes scapularis. Next base: position 77,205,826 of record NW_024609881.1, on the reverse strand, counting down.
GAGACCAAAATGGTGGCCAAAAGGTATACAACATGCTTTGTGTGGCACTACGCTGCTATGATCACTTCATATTTGCGAGAGCTCTATTCTGCGTCAGGGGCAAATGCTAACCCAGCAGATGGATGGCTTGGGTTCGGTGCATGCGCAATGGTAAGGCCCCATTTCTTAGGGGCCCCTGCATTGGGCCCCCTATTCTAAAAATTCCTAATGTGTAGAAATCAATACAGGTCCTGTGCTTTCTGTGCTTTACCAGCCTCAACACGTGGCTATGATAAACTGTGACGGCATACAATCGGCTCCAGATCACATGGTGACTCATTCTTGGGGTGCATGTCATTAGCTTTTCTCGAGTTCTTCCTGCTACTGCCATTGCTTGGAGAAGAGAAAAAAAAACAAAAAACGAATGCGCGTTTCGTAGGTTATGAACGTGGAATAATTCCAAGCAGCATTTTTCGAAAGTACAAAAATTGCCACGTCGCCCCTTTCAGCAACGACAACCTTGAACGAAACGTCGTCAGTGTCCTGTTGTCCGAGGTCTTCCCCAAGAAGCTGTCCCTGTTTGCGGACGTGGACGCCTGGGTCCAGACGTCGTGTCCCCGGCTGTCTATCGACTGGGGCCTTGCGTTCGAGAAGCCCATGCTGACGCCGTACGAAGCAAATGTGGCGCTGCGGTCGGTCGCCTGGCAGGACAGGTACCCCATGGACTACTACGCCAGGGACAGCCTGGGGCCGTGGACCCCGAACCACAAGCCACCCGCGGTAGAAATGCCGCGGAAGAAGTGCCCCGACTGCAGCTGTGGAACGTCCGGCTGAGAGATGCCCGGGCATGGCGACTGCGGTTGCCGACCAGGAGAGAGCGGCAGCGCGTCGCTTCGGGACGCCTCCAGCACGCACCCGTCGCCTTCCGGCTACGCGGGCGTGCTTGTGGTTCGCGAGACGTCAAAGCGTCGTCGAAGGTGGGAAGCACACACCGGAGGCGGGACAACCGAAAGACTTCCCTGCCGTTCCCGTGCCGTCTGCCACCGTACAGCGTGTCCCAAAAAAGAATTCACGCCGTTTTTTTCACCGCGTGAATAATCTATGCATTGCCAAACGCTCGTTCTCCCCGAGCCGTAGCGCCGGCGGTTCGAATGCCGACGTTTCGAAACTAGTAACCGTTATGTCAATCAAAAGTTGTAAGTGATTTTCTGAAAATCTCGATGGGAAAATGGGTCCCATATTCGGCTGTTTTCGGTGACTGGCACCGTTCAGCTCCGTGCATTCGAGAGCTTTGTCAGCCTCCATTTTCCTATTAAATATTTCAGAAAATCACCTAGAAACTTTTGTGTAGGACAACGGTTTGCTCTGAAACTTCAGCATCTGGTTTGGATTGCTAGCACTACATTTGGATGGAAAATGAGCGTTCGGCGATGCACTTTATTTTTTACGGTGAAAAAATCCCTGAAAATTTTTTTGTGAGACACTTTGTAGATAAGGATAGGCTGAGCCACGGAGGAGGAGGGGATGTTGCCAGAAGGAACTTCAGAAAGGATCCCCACAAAGATCCTTAGAGTCGTTGAGTCGTCAGTACAGTACAGACACCACAAGGGCACCATCATTATCATCATCATCACTGGAGCTGGGAAAGGGGTCACAGCACCAGCGATGATGATAATGCAATGCGTTTGTGGAGTCTTTACATTATTTTTGGGGAGAATCATACAGCGTGAAATGGGCCTTTATCGCAGAGAAATTAAATCTGCCGTTCTGTATATAATAGGAGATTCCTTTCTCGAATAAAGGGTCGTGAAAAGATTGGATGTGACGAGCGGATTTATTGCAGTTTAGTGGGAGGGTTCAATTCCAAAGGAAAGGTTGATACAAAGTTTTTGTTTGGTTCAATTCGGTGTGCATTTATGCACATAGAAGCCATTTCTTATTTCTTTTAATATCATCTGGTGTATGCTCATATACGCTTGCCTGCAACTTCATCATCACTTGAGTGGCACGTCATTTCAATTGCTGTGAATGCAATGACCGAGACAATGTGTTATTCACCATCTTTTCACAGAAATCAAGTTTGGGAGATTTTGGTACGAGTTTTGCAAATTTGTTAGCAGAAGCAAGCGCGAGCACTTCACTTGAAAGATCTCCCCCATCAAAGAAGTGATGGTCCTACCAATAGGTTTCAGTTATTTTCAATCGATGCGAATGACATTGTTGATGCCATAGACCCATCTGTGAGTATTAGACTATTTGCGGGCAATTTTTGGAAGTAAAACTTTACTGTCTTAATAGAAATTTGCTAGATGCAGCTCTCGGTGCTGTTCAAGACTGATGTAATAAATGGGATAGGAAATTAAACCTCGATAAAACTGTCTCTCTTCGTGTAACTAAGAAAAAGATACCTTCCATATTTTACTATCACATCAGAGATGTTCTTATTGTGGAATTCGATCCCTTGAAATACCCTAGAATCATCATCAGCAAAACCTTGATTTGGTCACACTATGTTAGTAGTGCTTCTTTGGCAACTTTCTGCAAACTCGATCTGGTTCGATATAAACTTCGAAACGCCCCTCCAAAAGTTGAATTACTCGCCTAAACTTCGCTCATTCCATGGGATCCATTTACCAAGAAACATTTCAACATTTTGGAGAAAGCTCAAAAACGTTTGTTTCATCTATGGAAAATTATATCTGTGCAGATTCCTCATCATTGCTAATGCAAACAAAAAAATACTGACTTTACAGCACCAGCGAAAACTAGCCTGATGGAATTTCCATCGGCCAGTCAATAACCAAGTTTTTAAGTTAGCTTTCAACGAAGTCAAACAAAAATATACAGACTTTACAGCACCGGCAAGAACTAGCCCAATGAAATTTCCATTGGCCCGTCAATAATAAGTTCTCTCTAAATCCTTGTTTTTAAGTCAGCTTTCAACTCTAACTCCCTATTTTGCACATACTAATTATATTTAATTTGTTATACTTGGACAGTAAATAAGTGGAATTTATTCAGATTTATGAGCGTCACATATTTTGCCAGTGTGAATACCACCCAAACTGATTCGATGGTGATGTTTCTTGTTTTGTGTCTGCACGTACGGACAGAATACTTGCAGCATCAGATAATGTTTGCCTTTTCATCGCAGCATTGATTGTCGCACTTAATGTATGCAAGATTTTTAGGTTCTTTTATTTTTTCCCATCCTGCCTGGACCCACGCGGTCTGCTGTATGCATCAAAAAAAAATAAAAAATCTTTGTACAGGACGTTTTTGTCGAACACCACTCGGATGTAAAAATTTTAGGTGGTGCATTTATTATACTGAAATTTTACGAGTAGGTTTCAGGAAAAATCTTAAACCTTAAAAATTCATTTTTCTTTCCTGTGCACAGGGATGAGAACGGGAAAAACTGTCTGGTTGACGCCGCTACTCGCAGTTGGCAGCACACACGCTAGGGAAAAAACATTGGTTACGTGGCGCAAATCGCAGCCCGATTCAAAGGGTTCAGCTGCATCCATCCATCCATCTGCTAGATTTGCTTTTGGGTGTTCCTCTCAATGCTTTCACATTTTGGCTCTATGTTGTGCCATATGTCAGTAGCAGCGTCAACCAGATAGTTTTTACCATTTTTCTCCATTGTGCATCGGAAAAAAAACTATATTTTCAAGCACAAGTGCTTTTTTTACTTGTATACACTTGCGAAATTTCAGTGCGACTCCACCCAAAGACGAATTTGCAGTTTCGTTGCTCTTGATGTCTTGTTCTATTGATACAATTTTTTTTTATATCCGAATGTTGCTTGAAAACACCCTGTACATATTGTGGGACACGGTACCTACCACAGTCGGCAAGAATTCAGTAGGTATGCCCCTGGCACAGACTTGTACATAACTCAAATACTTTACTCAGGTTACTGTATCTTTAATACTTTTAGGAGTAACTTTGTATCTTGCAAATATTTTCAAGTACTCAGTATTCTAACTTTAATACTTTTTAAGAGTAACTTTGTATCTTGCAAATATTTTCAAGTACTCAGTATTCTAACTTATACTTTTTAAGAGCAACCTGTACTCACATCTTCAGCTACTTGTAAGTTACTTCCACCTTTCTTCGAAGGACGAAAAAAAAATTACAAACTTCATTTCTTTAGTTTCGCAGCGGGAGCTCTCGCTGCAGCTTAGAGATGTGCGGGCGTGGTACAAGCACGCGCAAATATTCCTTCGAATAAGGACTAGATCCTGATAGGTCCTCTAAGCGGCGTGACCTAGATTCAGTTCCCTAGGCATCGCTTTTGTGTCCAGTGGGGCTTATCTTTTGCCCCCAAGTCAGCACAAAGCTTGTTGCCTCCCCTTTCTACTGGCGTTTTTTCATTTCGCCCAAGATAATCATCCAACACGGGCACTCTTGGGTGAAGGGCGTTTAGTACTCTACTCGGTTACTTTTTAGCCTGATATTCAGTAACTTAAATACTTTTGAGTGTGCTCCGGCACAGGTTTTCAAACTTCGATGACACTGCGGTGCATACAGGCCAAAGCACGACAAAAGACGATGAGCATGTGCTCGATGTGGAGCTTCTGAATGCTTAACCAACGTGTACAGAGTATGGAACTGCATGCCACACGGGGAGTCTGATTGAATAGCTGAAATAGTTTGTTCACTGTCACAAATTTTAGAGCGCAGCTCTTAGGGGCCCGTTTCCAGCCTGAGCGGCGTCGGCGTCGCCGTCGGCGTAACCGCGCCCCTCCCTCTTTTCCTCCTCCCCCTCACCTCCCCTCCTCCTCCTCCCCCTCCTTCTCCTCCTCCTCCCCTCATTGTGTAGTATGGTCCGGGCGGGTCACGTGACCTCGGGGGGAGGGGGTCACATGACCCGTTTCCAGCCTGTGCGGCGTCGGCGTCGCCCCTCCCCCTCCTCCTCCTCCCCCTCCGCTCCTCCTCCTCCCCCCTCCTCCCCCGCCCGGTAAAGGTGGTAAAGGTGAGGGAGGGGGAGCAGGAGGGGAGGAGGACTAGCAGGCATGATCTCGAGGGAGGAGGAGGAATGTACCCTCCACTCCTCCTCCTCAAGAGCTGCGCTCCCATTCGGCGTTACAGGAAGTTGTAAACGGCTTTCACTTTTTTATTTGTTTGACTATTGTTTGTACACAGGTCGCTGCCCTGAAAACTCTATTGCTATTTTCAGTTTTAAGGTTACAAAAACTAATAATTCATCCATTTCTGGGAATGCTTTGTTCCCTAATCTTTTCTCAAAACATACTGCAAAAATAGGCATGTTTGCAAAATCATTCTCTACAGTTTGGCCACCTTGAAGCAATTGCAGTGAATTGGCTACGACTTGACCTCCAAGACGATGTGCAGTGTGTTGCCGCAAAGAAACCCTCCATTGTCGAGTTTATCTGCAGAGCAGAGGGAACCCGTTCCACACCCTGTAGTCCAGGTTCCTCTCGGCTTCTGAAAAGCGGGTTGTTCTCGATGTAAGTCGGCATTAATTTTGTCGGAGATGTCCATTGACCGGCACTTAGGATGAACAATTTTGAATTCAAGTGATTTACTAAAAGGCCACCCAAGGTCCGAATCATTGCTGCCAGGATGGATACTGAAAAAACAGCCGAGATGGAGCTCTCCGTTCTCGTTCTTCTGAAGCTTAAGATGAAGACGAACCCTGTATCCAAAGGCATACCACGTGGGGCTGAGGGAGTCTGCAGAGCCACCTTTCATTGCTGTGGCCTTCATGCGAGCCCAGTCACTGGTGTACCAGTGATATGCCCTTTGCCCACAGAAATAAATGAATTCCCCGGACAGCCCTTTTGTGCATGCAATCAGCCGGTTGCTCTCTGCATGTAGTTTCTTAATCAATAGCTCTCTGTTGCTTGTCACAGTGGTAGACACTTTTTCTGTGCCCGTAATGAGCCGGTCGCTATGTGTACACAATTCCTGACTCACCAGCTCTCTGTTTCTGTTGCCGTCGTTCGTCACAACGACGGACACGTCGGCGACAGCTTTTTCAAGTGCCCTTTGTTCTTTGGTAAAGCCAGCAGCACAGAGTGCATTGAGGTCACCGATCCTGGACGCCTGATCTTCCAACAGCTGTATGCAGCTCACATCTGTTGCTCTGATGTCTTCACAGCACTGGTTCAAACTGGTTTTCAGCGACATTATCTCTTCGCCGATCCTTCCCATGGCTTGCTTCATCTCGAGGCAAGCTCTGGTGACTTCTCCGAGGTCTTGTGTGGTGGGATTGTGGGCAGGTTCAAGGGTGGCTTCGTCAATGCTGCAGCCACTCTTGAAGTGCTCCCAAATGTCGCCTTGCGACACTGCCGAGTGGCAGAGGCAGCAGGACACGATGCTGAAGTGGCACTCCTTGCAGTGGTCCAGGAGGCTGGCAGCAGAACCGATAAAGCAGCAGCCTCTAGGTGCGTTCCAGCAGGCAACCTTAGAACAATGAGACAACAACAAACACACCAACAAGTTACGCCATATTACCATATCAATGTCTATGCCAGCAACGCATGAACTAGTCAAAAAGCACTGCAGAAATACTTTGACGCCGGTCATAGTGAAAAACCAGAGACTACTTCCATTGTATCACAATCATGTGAACTGTGTTTGCCGCTTATAAAGATATTGCAGTAAATCATTAGGTAAACTCTGGCATACAGTACTTCTGGTTGTATTAAAAGGCAGCAAATAAGGATGAGCAGACATCTCGGTGAAAGCGATGAAAAGGTATAGTACCTCACCTTACGTTTCAAAATGTACTCAACAGAGACCTCCAGTTTCTCTACATCTTCTTCGCAAAAGGGTTCCTGGTCAACAGGGCATACACTTCCTTTGTCGACGCACTTTGCATGGCATTTTAAGCACAGTGTGTGCACGCAGGAAAGTCTGACTGCTTTCTTGTACACAACGCCGCACAGGGCACATGCTCTTTGTGCTATGATGGGCTCTTGAAACAGCACAGGCCTCCAGTCAAGGATGTCCAAGAAGCCTGCTACTCGGAAAGACACCGTCTCCACTCGGGCACGGGCGCTGTCCCCCATTCCGTTGCTTGTAGTCATGGAATGCTGCAAAACGCAAAGTAGTCAATTAAACCAGGACATCCTTCTGTAAAGCTCAAGTGTACATGGAAAAGAAAAAAATATGCTCTGCATTATATTAATTTTGCAGATCGCTTGTTTTGAAGACTAATGCAAAACAGTGGAAATCCCGCTTTGAGGGCTCGTGTCCTACGTCCCGCAAGAAATTCTCAAATCTTCAATATGTCCCGCATTTCATAAGTAGTAAAATTCACTCTGCAACTCATGGCGCTGCCGAACGTACGGGGCACGGGGAAGCGTGGATGTCGCTGGTAATCGTGTGAATCGCAATGGTATACACCATTTTCTATCCAAGCATTGTGGGAAGCAACCGTCGTTTTTGCAGGAGGCCCGACGCGCACGCGCCTCTCCCCTTGGCAAAATATTCTAAGAAGAATTGCTCACCAAAATTATCAATATAAAATATTGTAATTATTTTGAAATCACTATGTCAATGCGAAAGGGCTGCTGTGGATATTTGTTTTAGTGAAGGCAGCCACACGAGGCAAAAAGCCTACAACTCGCAACGGTCGAAAAACAACATAATGTTAAAAATTTGTGTAGGACCATGTTAATAAAAGTAAGCGTTGACAGGAAACAATAACCCGAAGAAAATTTACTGTTTTTATTTCCAGTTGATGCAATGAGTTCTGCTACAGTCGATTTTTATATTTTTCAACTTCGGCACATCAATAAGACATATAGCATAAAAGATATATCACTGGGAGTGAAAATTAATTGAGCTTAATTGCTGCAATACAATTAGAAGGTGTATAAGCAGCACAGGATATTAAATGCCCGGGTTCGTGGTGCCCGTGTTATTTCCTCTACCTACCTACCCCCCCCCCCCCCCCCCCCCTTGCGACTTTGTGGGCGACTGGGCCGACAGAGGATCTTTTCACTCGTTGGTCGCTGCTGCGGGACTCGGTCTCAAGAATTTGGTGGAAGAAAAGGTACTCGGTCGTTCCCTCTATGGACGAAGTGGAGCAATGTCCGGACGGAAACGTGGTCACAGTGAATGCAGCGGGAGCTCACCAGAATTTAAAAAGCTCTACGGTAGCAGCGTCGAAAATTTTATCAACCAGGCCCTCTACTCCGGAGAGCGAGCCAGGGCAGATAGCACCACCAGTAACCAGGAAAAAGAGCAGTCGCAAGCCTTGCGGAATGAAGAAGGAGCCGGCATTGGAAGTAATGCTGCGAATGACGGAGTCGTCAAACAGCAGATTTTGCGCATCCCCCGAGACAAAGGAATGGTTCGGGTGCATCGTGACAGTAAACTACTTACCACCTGGGGCTATGTCACAGTGATAACCGAGATTACCTATGCACACAGCTACAAGTACAAGGGCTACCAGACCTCGATCAGCAGACTACCCGTCGAATATCTGTACCTCTACATGACTCCGGCGCATTTCAATATGCTATCCGACAACACCAAGGCCATCAAGTGCAGTGCCAAAATTACACCGCACGGCATTCGCACTCCTTGGAAGACTGGGAGCAGCGTCGTACAACCCGTCAATTCGGACATGATGGTATACGGCGTGAGCGCAGTGGGCCTTAACCTATCTCTGGACACTGGCATGTGCGTTCCCGGTCCCGGAGGCGCAGACAATGCCATGTATACATCCAACCCCACAGAGTTTAAAGACGCGGACCACAGACACCTCATTGAAAAATATTGGGGCATGAGCATGGACGAAAACCTGATCATGACAAAGTCGGACAAGATATACCAACGTGTATGGGTGTTCCACGCCACAACAAGTGCTATGACTTTATTCACTGTGCTAACTTTGCTCCTCGCACCAACAAGTTTGTCAACGTGTATCCCTTCAAGAGCCACATTGGAACACCCATCCAGTGTTGCGGAGTTGCCACTCCGGAGTTGGAATGATTCCGGAATCATTCCGCATTTTCGCGACCCCGGAATGGAATGGGAATGGAATGGCGGCAACGTTCAGGGGAATGGAATGGGAATGAAATTAGATGCCTTTTGCCCGGAATGGAATGGGAATGGAATGGGCCAGGTTCTTTATATTTTATTTATTTATTTATTTTTTACGTTCAGCCATACCGAGCCAGTCAGGGAGTCGGTTGTTCAGAAAAATGAGCGGGAAACTGCGAACCCGCGTAAGGCCCTAACAGACTTATGCGCAAAAGAAAAAAAATGCAATACAAAAAAACAAGCGTCAAAGCAAAGAACATAGGGGGGGCGACGGCGGTGGCGCCTTTCACCAGTGAAGTTCAACACATATCCGAATGCGTCTGCGCCTGTAATATTGCACGGCTCAAGGGTACGTCATCAGCCGACGCGAACGTGACCTGCTGCTCTGGTGATCCGACACCCAGGAAGGAGGCCAGACGTGGCCTCGCTGTGCGGACCCAGACTTCGTACACTTTCGACTCGTCTCGAGCGCGCTGTTTCTCGAAGAGCTCGCACCTGTGCCGGCCATCTAAGGTCGCAATCCACGAGGTCTCTGTTTGAATGATGCTAGGCGAAACTTGAAGACTGCCATTCATGCGTTGGAGGCGGAGAGTCGGCAGGAAGGACCGTCACAACAGGGATGCCACCGTATCGATTTTTCAACCGTAACAGATGATAATGCATGTGCTTCAGGGTGCTTCAGGTGGTCCACTTTTCTCGAAAATTCCAAATGCAACTGCGTGCATGGTCTTCAACGAGGTCTCCTACAACGAAAGTATGTATTGTCCTTTCATACAGCAGCGTGGGTAAAGCTTCATGTTCAAGGCAACACCTACAGATTCAAGAATACTACAGGGTGAAACAAGGAGACGCCAGGCTCTTTAAATCGACCGCAAAATTCGGTTTCTTAACCTATCGCGCTACGACTTTGTGCAGCGTTGCCCACAGATGGTGCATTTTTTTTTTATAAAATTTGCAAAGAGCGAATTTACCTTAGAAAAAATTAAAGAAAGAAAAAGGCTTAGCTCCTATGGAAACGCAGCGACGCCACTTGTCTCAAAACAACACGGCGCCGTTTCGCACGGGAGACATGAGATGGCGCAAGCGGTAGCGACGCCAACTGCCGCCAACGAACGAGCAGACGACGCCGAGAGCCGGCCCTTTAGCAGACAAGGAACTGCAGTTCCTTGCTGTTACCGCGCCTGTCTTTTTTGTTTCTGCGACTGTCGCCGCCTGCGGAACGCGCGCCGCTTTTGAGTCGAAAAGATCGTCTGCTAAAAAGGCCTGCTCTCGGCGCCGTATGCTGGTTCGTTGGCGTAAAGCCCCTTGATAAAGACGCTTTTTACAAGTACCGCCAACCATTGTTGTGGAACCGCGCGAGACACGTGTCACGAGCGGGTGCTCCGCCGCCATTCGCTTCCTAGGGCCGCTCATTTCAGTGCTGCGCCGCCATTCGCTTCTAAGGGCCGCTCGAGACGAGGCTCTCGTGCACTCGCGCATTTGACGCTACTTGCACGCCAAACACAAACATATCAAGGGGCTTTACCAGGCTTTACGTTGGCGTAAAGCCCCTTGATAAAGGTGTTTTCACAAGTACCGCCAACCATTGTTGTGGAAATGCGCAAGACACGTGCCACGAGCGCGTGCTCCGCCGCCATTCGCTTCCAAGGGCCGCTCATTTCAGTGCTGCGCCGCCATTTGCTTCCAAGGGCCGCTCGAGACCTGGGCCACGTGCGCTCGCGCATTTGGCGCTACTTGCAAAGACAAACGAAAACATATCGAGGGGCTTTACGTTGGCGGCGTTTGTTGCGCCATCTCTTGTCTCCCGTGCGAAACGGTGCCGTGTTGTTTGCAGACCGGTGGCGTCGCTGCGTTTCCATAGGAGCTAAGCCTTTTTTTTTCTTTACTTTTTCCTCAGGTAAATTCGCTCTTTGCAAATTTTACAAAAAAAAAAAAAAATGCACCAAGGCTGCACAAAGTCGTAGCGCGATAGGTTAAGAAACCGAATTTTCCGGTCGATTTAAAGAGCCTGCCGTCTCCTTGTTTCACCCTGTAGTTCATCCCACCGTGACGTCATGTGATCAGTGCTTACAGGGGCGCCCTTATTGGACAGGGGGATGTTTTGATGGAATTTATTTTTGAGGTCGAAGTATTTTCGCATCACTGGTCAGTCAGACAGGATGACAGGGAAGGGACCGCGGTTAATCCTTGATGGAGCGTTTTTTAAACCCACTGAGAACTCTTCGTCCGCAACCACTACCTTAAAGACAAAGTGCCAAGCCTGCAAAAAGGTAATTTCACAAAACAAAAAAAAGAAACTTCCCTTCAGACTTAAAGCCTCATCTCAGTTGGCATCTCAAAGAAATTTGAAAAATGTATTATCAGTATTTATATTTCTGCCTTCCCTAAAGTGTATTCTTGTATTTGTATTTCCAAAGACTTTTTGCCTCTTTTTAAAATATATTTCCGATACGTATCACGATACATTTTTATAGATATATTTAATAATAATAATAATAATAATCTTTATTTGCAAGAGCAATGTAACCCCGGGTGGCTTGCGAGGCGATGACAGAAAGGCGAGAGCCCGTACACTAGAGTGCCTGTCAGCCAACCACCCGGGGCATGAAATAACAAAACAAACAACAATAACAGAGAACGAATAAAAACAAAATGAAACCGAACACTGATCATGGCGTAGAATCAGTTTAGGTGCTTTGACCGCGAAAATGCACGGCGCAAGGCAGCGGACTCGTCACGGTTGTTGGGGAGTGGAGATCGAATCGGCAGGGGGGCCGCAAGAAAGTCTCTGAGGGCGGCGGGGAGTACAGAGTGCGAGTGGCGCACTGTTCGGGCGTGCAGGAGTTCTGGCTGCCCGGATCGCTTCCCGATCCTGATGCATGAGTGGAGGTGGGTATCACTCATGGACCCGTCGAGCAACCTACAAAGGAGCCCAACCCGAGCCACTGTCCGGCGGTGGCAGAGGCTTTGCCACCCAAGGGCCCTAAGGCGAGCTTCATATGGCGGCACAGGAACTTGCCGGCCCAACATCCGAGAATAAAGTGTTCGAGTAGCCCGGCGCTGCACGCCCTCCAGCCTGTCGATGAGGTGAGCCTGGAAGGGTCCCCACACGGAGCAGCAGTATTCCAGACGAGGCAGGACTAAGGCAGTGTAGAGAGCGCGGAAAGTTTCATGTCCCCAGTTCCTTGAGACACGTGTGACAAAGCCAAGAGTCCGCCGGGCCCTGGACACAGTGTCTGCAATCTGAGGTGAGAAGTCCAGAGTTGAACTGAACACAACCCCAAGGATTGGGAGAGACTGAACACTAGGAATGGGAGAGCCTGACAAGTGGTATGCAGGAGGAACGGTGGAACGGCTGTTGGAGACTCGCATTGCAGCACTTTTGTGGAAGCTAATTGAGAGGCAGTTTGTTCTTGCCCAGCAGTCAATCTGGTCCAGGAGACTCTGGACACCCGGCGTGGAGGAGGGTACGTCTGCTGGGGCCAGAATGGTGGTGTCGTCTGCATATTGCACCAGCAGACACTCTTGCGATGAAGGCATGTCGTTCACATACAAGAGGAATAGTGTGGGCCCCAGTACTGAGCCTTGGGGTACCCCTGAGGTGACAGCGAACTCATCGGAGGCCTTCCCATGGAACAATTTCGCCGGTGGGAGCGACCGATAAGAAAGCGGCTCAGCCAGAGCAGCAGGGGGCCACGAATACCGGACTGTGCAATTTTCTGGAGGAGGATAGAGTGGTCGAGGGAATCAAAGGCGTTGCACAGGTCTAGTTGAATGATATCAGTTGGGGAACGGTTATCCAGGTTATTGCTTATGTGGTGAACAATAGTAGCGAGAGCTGACTCACAGCTTCGGCTGGGTCTAAAACCATGCTGGGAGGCAGAAAGAAGGCCGTTGTTGTCCAGAAAGCGAAGAAGGTGCTGGTTGATGGTGCGTTCGAAAGTGCGGCAGAGGATAGAAGTAATAGAGATGGGCCTGTAGCTGGAAGGGTCGTTGAGAGGTTTCCCTTTACCCTTGTGAACTGGTGTCACAAGGGCCTTCTTCCACGCGGAGGGCACGTAGGAGTGGTCGAGAAAGGATTGGAAAAGTGAGAGCAAGGAGAAAGATAGGTAAGGGAATAGGGACTTGATGAAAGTAGGGGCGAGCAGGTCAGGCCCAGCACAGTGGGAGGGCCGGATCAGTCGGGCAGCTTCATGCAGGTCGTCGAGAGACAAGCACAAATTTGGAAGGCAGGTTACAGGTTGGGAGGTGGAAGCTTCGATAGTCTGCACAAGAAGGTCGGGATCTGGAGTAGAGGAGTTGTGGCTGAAAGCAGAGGAGAACTGTGAAGCGAAGAGTTGGGCTATGTCCCTGGGAGACGTGATGGGGTGATGGTCTCTGGAGAAACAGGGACGCTGTCGGCTAGACTGAAGCCCATTGAAATACTGCCAGAACAGCTTAGGGTCCTTTTTTGCCTTCATAGAGATGGTGTGGGCGTAAGCACTGTGAGCACGAGAGATGGCAGACTTGATTGAGCGCTGCAAATCTTTAGCACTCTGAAGTGAAATCTGGCACTGTGTACGAGCGGCACGTTTGAAGAGGGCTCGTTTCTGGCCAGCCATTTTCCTGATTTCGGGGGTGATCCAAGGGGACCTCTTCCTTCGCGTGGAACTGCGCGAGCAGGGCACACATTCTTTCTGGATGGCGCCAACAAAGTCGCACCAGAGTTCGTAGTTGTCAGCGCAATCGTCCCCAGTGGTAAGACACCAGGGTGCAAGATGGGCTAACTTAGCCATATGGGCATGGTCGGTCCGATAAAAGTTCCAGAGTCCGTGCGAACCGGCCTTTCCGAGGGAGACAAGTGGCATACTCAACCTCTATTGCTTGGTGGTCGCTCCCGGACAGGCCAGGATACACGTCACAGGAGAGCATCCGAGTGATGTCTGTGGTAAAAACCAGATCGAGAAATGATGAGGCACGGCCCTGCGCAAGCTGGGCTTGGTAGGTGGCAGAGCGGCACACTTGTTGGAGGCCCACAGCAGATGTGACGTCAAGGAGGGTATCATCGGTGAGGTCGCTAGGATAAGGTTCTTGGCGGCTCCACCAGTCAATATGGGAGTTGAAGTCGCCAAGGAGGACGACATCCTTGTAGCACTCGAATCTCACGCGAGAGAGCGAAGCGTCCAAGAGTGAGTACGATTCTTCGCGGCGATTGGGTGGGCAGTACACACAAGCAAGCAGAACAGTCCCACGCGGGAGGAACACCTCCACGAAGACAGCTTCGAGGTCAGAGGACTCGAGATCCTCCCTGCGATTAACGCAGAGACTGGACGGTGTTGCGATGAGTACACCACCACCCTTCCCGTGTCTGTCCTTCCGGAACACCGTACGTGTAAGAGGGATCGAAGAGCTCGCTGTCGTGGACCCCGGGATCGAGCCAAGTTTCGGTTAGGAGGATGACGGCAGGACGTGCAAGTGATGCGACAGTGGCTTGGAGGTCGAAAATCTTGTTTTTGACACTACGGCAGTTAGTGTACCATAGCGTCAACCCCTTGTTGACACCAGAAGGACGGGTCTGGTTTCCGGCACCGACCCGACGGCCGTCCGCGATGTCGGGGGTTGGCGACGGTAAAAGGGGGCTTGGAGCTTTGCTAGGGACGTCGAAATAATCGTCCGAGAAGTGCGGCAGCGAACACACCATGCACAACCACGGATCGCTGCAGGAGCCCAGTCGGCGGTATTGTGGTATTGTCGCCAGCGACATGTGGACGCAGCCGCGGTGAAACCACCCCTCACAAGTGTCACAACAGAGAGCGGCTTGGTTGTCCCGTACCCGCTTCGTGCAACAGGCGCAAATAGTTTGCTGCGGACCCGGGTTGGGAGCGATATCGCCTGCGAGAAGCAGGCACCAGACAATGTGGTGACGAGGAGTGTGCATCGTGAAGCCAGCGGCGGAGGACCGACGGCGATCCGGCGAGTAGCCCGGCCGGTTAGGCCTAAGCGACGTCGTAGCCCCAACGG
The DNA here is from genome assembly GCF_016920785.2 of Ixodes scapularis. NCBI lineage: Eukaryota > Metazoa > Arthropoda > Arachnida > Ixodida > Ixodidae > Ixodes > Ixodes scapularis. The sequence continues at coordinate 77,190,820 of NW_024609881.1, read as the reverse complement.
CAACCCAGCTGGAGAGGTGTGGGTAGGTCTGCAGACGGGTCAGGGGATGCCTGGAACGCTCATGAGTCTCGAGGCCCGAGAAGTCGTCTAGACGTAGCTTGAGTAGCGCAACAAAAATAAGGCAGAAGCGGAGCCGCGAAAACGTGCGTGCGGACGCCATGCTGTTACAGTGCAAACCATGTATTTGAGAGGTACAAAGTTGTTCTTCTTTGTGACTTGAGTATCAGTAGCTTAGCAACTATTTTCATCTACCCCAGTATTTGTATTTCCGAATACTTTTTTGAATATTTCTGCTCAACCCTGCAACGTAATGCAGCTGTCAAGTGACACTTTTAACGTTAAGGAATTGGAGGAATGGAATGGAGCGACTCAGCCATTCCAGGAGTGGGAATGGGCCCAGTGTCCCCATTCCTAGGAGTTGAAAGGAATCGAATTATCGAAAACTCTAATTCCCCGGAATGGAATTGGAATGGAATGGGGGTGCCCATTCCGTAACACTGCACCCATCATCAACTACGAGTACGAGTTTCAAAACGCTTGGATCAAGACTTGTCCACCGTATTGCGGCAACAGCAGGACCTATGTTGCAGCACCGGCCGACAGCCTGACCAAGACGGCCTCTAGCCTGGACAACAACAAGGAGAGCCCTCCAGGTGTTTCCTCGCCAACCAAACTCTCCCCAAACACGGAAGTTACATGGTACACCAACCCAATCGAACGTGAATGGGGCCGCCAGGGACTCGGACCTCATCCCAACTTGCACGCTGCTCAACCTAGTGTGGGTTTCGGCATCATGGCCGTATCTAAAAAGAATCTGGACCAACCGGGATCGGGGACAAGTTTCAAGAAGTTGCTGCCTTTTTCCAGGTCGACACTGAAATTGTGCTGCACACGGATATCGACACGATTAATCCCATGGATTAATCGTGTCGATATTTTTTTTTTTTTTTTTTTTTGATACAGTAAGTCCAGGTCAAAAGCTACCTACCTACCTACCTATCTATGTAGTATATCTTCATCTGTACTGGACAGCAATGTCTTATGTCATCTTATGAGTATTCATTATTTTACCTTAACGGCCGCACACATACATGAGACCGCATGACAGGTCAGTACTTTTGTTCCCTTCAACTCAATTTTAAACATTTTGAAGCAACCCAAGACAGGGATACGAAAGTTGACACCGGAAGAGGTCTCAAAAGTTCAGGCAGTTCAGGGTTATATGGCATGCCACGGTTCGCAAGTGACACTTGTATCGGTAGAAAACACTTGGTAGTCAGTAAGGAAGAGCATATCATACAAGTTGCCTTGTTTTGTTTTTGCAGGCAAAAATATTCCAGAAGCCAGGAGACGCCATAACAATAAGGCTCAGAGAACTTCACTCGTGTGCCTTTTAATACAATGTGATGTTATCAAACATTCTCATAGTACCGCCTCCGCCAACAGCACACTCTCAGAAGGTTTCAGGTTCGTGCGATGCGTTGTTTATTTACGGAGCCCGAAAAACAGGGTTTTCTTTTTCTTTTCGAACACCGGAATACATGAACCCTCGTGAGGTAGGACGAGTTAGAATTGAACACTGAAAGTTTACGTTTCTAAATCACTGCGAGAATAAAGAAGGTTGCACTTACCTTCGACGTTTGCAGACCCGCTAGAAAGCGAAAAGCATAACTTTCAGGGCGCCGAAAATACACAAGGACAAGATACAAGAAAGGAGACGTGAACAAGGCGCACTCGCAACTAGCGTTTATGAAAAAACCACTCTCTTATATACTCATGGAAAACAACACAGTCATACTACACAGTCATACTACACAGTCATACTACGTCCGGTGTAGCCCCCTTCGTAGAAAAGTGTGCTCTTTTGCCGATAGTGACACAGACGTGTCACTAATGCAGTCCTTGCCCTTTTCTTTTATTTCGAAGGCCTCGTGCAGCTCCCTCGATATCCGATCGGCGTATCTGGCCAAAAACCTCGTGTCACTAAATGACGGTGTGCAGGAGCAACGGCTGCAGTGCGTGGCGATCGTGTCCCGACGGGGTAGCCCGTGTAGCCGCAGCATGTTCGCGGGCGCGATCATTAAAGCATCTGCCCGTTTGGCCAATGTACGATGCTCCGCATGACATGGGGATTTCGTATATGACGCCCGTAGCACATTCCGTGTACCTGTTGCGGTGCTTCGTATTGCAAGGATCTGCTGACTCACGGGGATTGTTGATTCTGCGACACAGTCTCGATAGTTTGTTTGGTGCGGAGAACACAATAGGCACATCGTACCTATCAGCAACCTTTTTAAGATTGTGGGTTAGTGAGTGTACATAGGGGATTACCACCGGCCTCACTGCTGCTCTTTCACGGGGCTGCCTCCGTGTGCCTTTGAACTTTTTTATTAGGGTTTCCGCTACATCCACCAGAACTCTCTGCGGGTAGCCCGCTTTTTGCAACCTCGCTGCCTGTCTCGTGAAGCTCGCTTGAGCGGTGTGTGCGCACGATCTTCTTAGTGACGCCTCGAGACAACTAGATGCAATTCCTCTTTTTACAACTTTCGAATGGGCCGAGCTGAACGGAAGGATACCCTTCTTAGAGCGTGGCTCATATGTCCAGCATATGTGATTTTCTTCAAGACTTAGCCTAAGGTCCAAGAACTGTATATGCCCGTTCACTGGCTCTTCATGTGTGAACGACAACCCATCCCCGCATGACCTAAAAATGTCAAGCACTTCTTCAACCCCGCAGCTCGGTGCGTCAGCGGGTCTGCCGAGGACAAGAAAGTCGTCCACATATCTGAAGATGCGACACCGGTTCGCGTCGCCCAACCTCTCGGCAATCTTTCTTCCGCACACACTTAAAAAAATATTGGACAGTATCGGCGCAACACATGACCCGATGCATATTCCCCTCTTCTGCACATACATCTCTCCCTCAAAAGGGACAAACATGCTCTCTAGGTAAAATGCCAAAAGTTCCAAAAAATGATCAACGGAAATGCCACAAGAGGCTTGGAACGGTAGAACACCGTTTCGTTCAATGCACTCTCTGACAGACTCAAACAGGGGCTTGTGCTCAATCGAATAAAACAGATCAACAACGTCGATCGAAAAAGCGCTGCGCATGCCGTGTTCTTCATCACTCAGGTATTCGATAATGCAGTCTGAATTTCGCGCAAAAAACGGATCATGCAATTCCAGCAAGGTCAGATACTTGCTAAGGTAGCTGGCAACACGAGCCTGCCATGACCCCCTCTCCGTGACAATAGCCCTGAAGGGGATATCTGTCTTGTGTGTTTTCGCGGTGAAGAAAATGTCAAGTTGAAGGTTCTTACTGGACTTGGCACTCTTTAGCAGTCCCGTTAGTTCCAATGCACCACACATTTCAATGGCGCGGGATTTCACCTTGGCTAGTGGGCCTGGTCTCACTCATTTGAAGTTCTTCTGGATGGCTTCCCTTGCTTTGGTCTTGTAGAGGGCTTCAGGCAGGACCACGAAGCCTCCTTCTTTGTCCGAAGTGAGGAGCTTGAGGTTGTGCTCCAAAAAGTGGTCGACGATGGTGTTGGTCTTGAACTTCCTAGTCGTTTTGCCCTCAAGGCGTTGCAGGACATCCACGCCATCGGCTACACACCTTTCTCTGTCTTCGGGTTTGGCTTTGTCTCCCATCCATCTGATCAGCGACAGCTTTAAAACGGGATTCATGCACGGTTCCTGGCTGTACTTCGGCCCTTTATCCAAGCAGTCCTTGATTTGCTTAGGCAGTGTTACGTCTCCAAGCACAGTTACCTCCTGCTGCCCACCTTCGTTGCGTCTGGTATTCTTCGCCAGCCTCATTCTTGTTTGCTGCCAGAAGACCTCCGTGTACTGGGCTGCTGTCCGGAGGTGGAGTTTGTAGTTTCTTTCAGCGCTGCTCTCTTTCACACTGAGGGCGTGGCACTTGATCCTTAGGACGTCTCTGTACCTTCCCACCTGCTTCCAAGACTCCGATCTCAGGATCCTGCATATCCTCTTGGCATGGCCAGTCGAAGGTTGTGCTCCGTTGAAGAGGGCGACGACTTCGCGCGGGTAGCATCCGTGCCGGATGGCATAGCTGTATTGCCTGGCGCGGCAGCACTCTATCGCAATTAAGTTAATAAGGGGATACACTGTATGGTAGGTGGTGGTAGAACATAGAACAGAGCCCGATGTAAAAGAAATGTACTGCATTAGAATGGCAATCTGGGCTAGTTGGTTCATGATAACTTTCAGGGCGCCGAAAATACACAAGGACAAGATACAAGAAAGGAGACGTGAACAAGGCGCACTCGCAACTAGCGTTTATGAAAAAACCACTCTCTTATATACTCATGGAAAACAACACAGTCATACTACACAGTCATACTACGTCCGGTGTAGCCCCCTTCGTAGAAAAGTGTGCTCTTTTGCCGATAGTGACACAGACGTGTCACTAATGCAGTCCTTGCCCTTTTCTTTTATTTCGAAGGCCTCGTGCAGCTCCCTCGATATCCGATCGGCGTATCTGGCCAAAAACCTCGTGTCACTAAATGACGGTGTGCAGGAGCAACGGCTGCAGTGCGTGGCGAGGTGTCCCGACGGGGTAGCCCGTGTAGCCGCAGCATGTTCGCGGGCGCGATCATTAAAGCATCTGCCCGTTTGGCCAATGTACGATGCTCCGCATGACATGGGGATTTCGTATATGACGCCCGTAGCACATTCCGTGTAAGTACCTGTTGCGGTGCTTCGTATTGCAAGGATCTGCTGACTCACGGGGATTGTTGATTCTGCGACACAGTCTCGATAGTTTGTTTGGTGCGGAGAACACAATAGGCACATCGTACCTATCAGCAACCTTTTTAAGATTGTGGGTTAGTGAGTGTACATAGGGGATTACCACCGGCCTCACTGCTGCTCTTTCACGGGGCTGCCTCCGTGTGCCTTTGAACTTTTTTATTAGGGTTTCCGCTACATCCACCAGAACTCTCTGCGGGTAGCCCGCTTTTTGCAACCTCGCTGCCTGTCTCGTGAAGCTCGCTTGAGCGGTGTGTGCGCACGATCTTCTTAGTGACGCTTCGAGACAACTAGATGCAATTCCTCTTTTTACAACTTTCGAATGGGCCGAGCTGAACGGAAGGATACCCTTCTTAGAGCGTGGCTCATATGTCCAGCATATGTGATTTTCTTCAAGACTTAGCCTAAGGTCCAAGAACTGTATATGCCCGTTCACTGGCTCTTCATGTGTGAACGACAACCCATCCCCGCATGACCTAAAAATGTCAAGCACTTCTTCAACCCCGCAGCTCGGTGCGTCAGCGGGTCTGCCGAGGACAAGAAAGTCGTCCACATATCTGAAGATGCGACACCGGTTCGCGTCGCCCAACCTCTCGGCAACCAACTAGCCCAGATTGCCATTCTAATGCGAAAAGCATAAACGCGCACCGACAGTCAAGGAGGACCCTTGCCGACAGAGACGTTGAAAAATGCGTCAGAAGTAGGCCGGAAGAAAAAAACACGGTGAAAAGAACGTGGCGACCTGGCTTACGGATTGGCGATTGGCTTTCGACTTTCGTGCGTTGGGCCGTTGGGCACGATGTAGTTTCGGTTTCAGTGCGCTCATGCAGACTTGTACACGTTACTGAAAAATAGTAAGAAATTACATTTACAATTACTCAAGGCTAAATTGTAATTTATTACAATTACAATTACCCTTTTATTAAAGTAAGTGACCGTTACCCCCGAAAAGTAATCCGTTACTTTCGTGGCGTTACTTTCAACATTATTGTCCTCAAGTAGGAAACAAAGGGAAAGGGCTCTCCAAGTATTGTTGCCACCTGTTTCATTTATTGACCTTGAGTATTTTAGGCAACTGCTGGCTCTCAAAAGTCTCGTCAGACATTTTGCATTATTTCTTACTCAATAGGGAGTTTTAGCAGATCGTTTTTTCGCCCCACTAACGATACCTCCCCTCCTCCTCCCTCCCTCCCCCCCCCCCCCCCCCCCCCCCCCCCCCCCCCCCCCCGGTGGCCTTGAGCATTCATCGTATCGTTATCGAGCGTCGTTATTGGGGTGAAAAAACGATCTGCTAAAACTCTTTATTATGTCGATTGCTACGCTCAACACCATATGAACTGAGGCACTGCATGCGAGTGCCATATTTTCCCTCGCGAATGTTTCATACCCTGCATTGAGCTTTTTCGGCGAAACAATGGAAGTACCATTTACCTTGAAGAAAGAGCAAAGCTTCGTCATTGCAGTCGTTGCCTGATATTCGAGTTTCAGTAGATCGCTGATACCTCCGATACCCCCGATAACGATATGATCCACGCGCAAAGGCGGCAGTCATCGGACCGATCTACTAAAATTCTCCATTATCGAAATCGCGAAGCTGTAGAAGTCGTTATACATCTAGCCAAAACTGGAATAAGAATTGAATTATGTCCATCTTACTACACCGGCATATATTGCCAAACACTAGCAAAACATAGTTGTAACAGTAACGTGCTAATTAAATAATAAGTAAAATTTCGCTCGCTATTCCCATTCCTTTGGTTCTGAATAGTTCTAGCCTCGGTTGAGACCAACGAGGTTGGTTGAGACGTTTGTGAATAAGAAAAAACGTTTCCAATATATAAATATAAGTAATCCAGAAAAAAAAAAAAAAAAAAAAAAAACACTAGGACACTCATAACAACAATTAATTGGAACTTCGGTTAAAACAAGAAAATGTAAACGCACGTTTGCCGTGCGTACCTTTCTTGGTGCCGTTCAAAAACACACAGAGCGCGGACCGACTGCAGACTACTCCGGTGTTCTCCAGACAGACGTCCACTAATGCCACGGGCAGCAAAGGGCAGAGTACTAAGCAAGCCGCGCTATGGCCCCACTGACGAGTTTCACTCTCTCCTCAAGCCCAGAATATCAAGTCTATGTCAGCCACCAATATTTTTTATTTGCAAAAATATCTGCTTGAGATAAGATGCGTCCTGCTGGGGTAAAGATAGAAAGAAAAAAAAAAAAAAAAAAAGGACGATTAATATTATTTTCGAAGTGCTCGCAAAAAGCTGACTCACAAAAAGGGTGACTGCGATGCAGATAACCTGGTTGGAATTCACAAATGAAGTGGGCCAAACCCTAGAAGTTGGACCACAAAAAAAGTAGGTGGCCTTTAAAACAGGGTCAAATAAGGTGAAAGAAGCAGAAAAAAACACATCCTGTTTTCTAAAAGATGATGTGTGCACGAACGATGATCACACATATTATCACATCTCTTTTAGTGGATTTTTGGGTAGACGGAGCGTTGTCTTGTGTTTTGGCATTATGAAAATGGTCGAGAGGAGGACATAGACCCCTTTCGAAATTTTGGCAACACTAAAAAAAATTTAGCCGGAATAGTAAAACATCTAGCAACATTGGGTGATCGCCGCCATTGTGTCGTAGTATAAGTAATTTTGAAAGAGTTGCAGAGATGCTTCTGATGCGTGTGTACTTTTGAAAAGTGATAAGACTCTAATTGCCTCACGGGGACGTTGAGGAGGTGATCAACGTTTTTGGCGGGGAGGAAATAAGCGGGATGCGACCGTTGGAAGGAGCGAAAGGTGACTCCGATCGAGATAAGCGAGGGGGCAGAAAAACTACAAGAACTAGAAAAACACCCCAAGGCACACCTCAAGGAAAGACAGATAACAAGGCCAGCAAGCCAAGTAAGAAGGAGACAACGAAACAAGCGAATACGACCGAGAATGACGGTGGAGGGATGGTAAAGTGCGAGGGATGCGACCGATGGGTAGATCTAGAGGCGACGCCATTTGAAGCACTCGAGGAGGCAGAGGCAAGCCGCTACAGATGCGCGCTGTGCATCAAAATTGAGGTACTACAGGAGATTTTAGAGAATGCCCTGATGAAGGCAAAGGAAGAATGGAGAGAACGAGAGGAGTGTCTCAAGACGCTTTTTGAAGAAGAGAAAACTTTGAGGACAGCAGAACAAGCGAAAAGGGAGAAGCTAGAAAAACAAGTTGCAGAGCTCATCAACACACTAGAGACAATCCAAGGTGAGACGAGGAAGGAAAGGAGGCCCCCGAGCCCGCACATGACGCAAGAAGGGGAAGGGAGGATACAGGAGACAGGCCAAGTCAGGCAAGAGGGTATGATGGCACCTCCGAGAGGTCGAAGAAACTCCCAGGTGGGAAATGAAACCCAGGAGGTGATAGACGGAGACAGCGAAGTGATAGACCAGAATGGGGAGAAAGCAAGTAGGGTAGAAAACGAAGAAAAGACAAAAGCTGAGGAAGTGACTAGCACGGACAGAGAAAAGACGGACAACACAGGGGCAAGGACAAAAATAGCCTTCCTGCTAGGCGATGCCAATGCGGAGAAACTAAAGCCCGTACTGGAGGAGGAGGTGAAGGATGCTAGAATGAAGACGTGGTTCAAGTCAAGGGCAACTTTGGGACAAACTCTGGAGCAAGCAAGAGATCTGAAAGAACTGGATGAAAGAAAAAGAGCCCTCGTAGTCATACACGCAGGCATGGAGGATGTCATGAGTGGACAGGAGGTCACCAGCACGATCGAAACGACAAGGATCCAACTGAAAGAACTGCTGGAGAAGTCACAATGGCACTGCTATGCAATATGTGCGGTACCTATGATACAAACAAGAGGGCAAGAGACCTTACAGAGAGCAACGGAACTTAACGACAGCCTGAGGAGACTATGCAGAGAGATGGGCCCACGAGTGGATTTCGTCCCAGTGACGGGAATGTGGAATAGACCAGGGTGGCTACAAGGGACACAGTATTCGAAGGAGGCGGCAGAACATGTGATGACGAGAATGAGTGCAAGGTTTCGGGCTTTTTTAGAGACCCCAAGGGGGCCCAAAACACAGAGGAGAAAAGAAGGCAAACGAGATCAACTGGAAGGGCTGCTGAGAGCCTTGATGGAACAGCTGAAAAGCGGGTAGTTGAAGGACGCGACGAGCCTGGGGCAGAGGGGCCAGGACAGGCAGCGGAGCAAGGGAGACTAAGGAGAGTGAGTTTGAAGTCGTTTGGTAAAGGCACCAGAAAAAAGAGACATAGAAGAGGACGTAAACGCAGGGAGAAAATCAATCTTGCTTTTTTGAACATACAGGGGGGTCGAACAGAAGGGAAATGGGAAGGGATATACAACCACATGCGGCAAGAGCGGATAGCCCTGTTTGGGGTGGTGGAAACTCACCTTAGGGGGGAAGAGGTACCACCTCATGACCAAGACTTTGTGTGGGAGGGCTGCAACCGAACAACGGAGGACAGAAGAGGAGGGGGCATTGGGTGCCTCTGGATCAAAACGCAACAATGGACCAGAAGGACCCCTGAATGTAAAGAGCACATGTGGATGCTGGGAAAGCTGATGGGTAGACCGGTGGCCATAGCAGTGGTGTATTTTTGGTCAGGGAGCCAAGAAGAAATGAACCAGAAAATTTATGAATGCCTAATGCAAGACATACAAGAGCTGCAGGGGCAGCACGAGGTGATTGTGTTGGGGGACTTTAACGGACATCTGGAGGAGCTAGATGGAAAGATGGACGCCAATGGCAGGCGACTGATGAACCTAGCTAGACGAAACAACCTGGTGGTAAGCAACCTGGAGGAGAAATGTGAGGGAACCGTCACATGGACAGCAAGGGATCAATGCTCAAGCATAGACTATGGTCTACTCTCACCTGGAATATATGACAGGCTGACGAGCATGAAAATAGATGAGGATGGCTTGGGCAACCTGGGGAGCGACCACAACCGCCTCAGGTTGATCTTTGAGACACATGTGGACAGAACAGAAAAGGGGAAACAGGAACATAGAACAGGACACCCAACAGAGAGGGAGATAGAGAAGATAGCAACAGCACTGGAGGGCTTGAACTTACCTCTCAAGGGATATGAAGACATGGAAAATGCAATGAAAAAGGCCCTGAAGGAGCAGATCCGGTCACGACCCCGACGGAAGCGAAGACCGAAAGCTTGGTGGAACCACGAGGTGGACACGGCAGTGAAGAGAAGAAGAGAGGCGAGCCGATACCACCGCGGAATCGTAAAGAGGGGCAGGCGAGAGGAAGTCAACAGAGCCTGGGATCTCTTCAGAAGCTGCAAGCAGAAGGCAGCGGCATGTATCCAGGCCAGTATACAACGGTGTGATCGACGATTTATGGAGGAACTTCGAAGAGCGGGAAAGAGTGCACCACAACGCTTCTGGAGGAGACTACGGTGGGAGGCCAGGTCAACGAACCACACCCAGATATTGAAACAGCCGGAAACCGGAGCAGAGAGGTTGGGTATACAATGCATCCCCCTCATAGAAGAATGGTATGGGAACATGATCGGGGCAGAAGAACCAATGTCTGTGGAGGGAGATCAGGAAATCCCTGATGTGGACGATAAGGACCAGGGGCCGCCGGCAGAGCTTAGAGCAAGACCCACAGATGGGGAGCTATCAAGAGCGGCACGGAGGATCGACGCAAAGACTGCAATGGGAAAAGACGAAATCCCCATGTCGCTTATTCAGGGTCTGGGACCTAGAATGCGAGCCTTGGTGGCAGAAATCCTCACAGAGATCCTCGCGGATGCCCAAATACCGGAGACATGGAAAGAAACAAGAATGAAGCTCTTGTACAAGGGAAAAGGCGAAAAGGCTGATCTCGGTAACTACCGGCCGATTAGCATCACATCAGTGCTTTACAGAATGTGCACTCAGATTATCAGAACGAGACTGCAGAAATGGGCCAAGGAAACGGAAGTGCTGGGAGAGCTGCAAAACGGTTTTCGAACAGGAAGATGCATAGAAGACAACCTATTTGTGGTAACACAATGCATCGAAGTGGCAGTCCAGGAGGGCAGACCACTTTACGCAGCTTTCCTGGACATTTCCAAGGCATATGACACGGTGGACCGGAACATACTCTGGAGTCGACTTCGAGGGCAAGGAATAAACGAGGCAGATGTGAATCTGCTGCAGGCACTGTATGCTGGGGTCTCAGTGCGGATTGAGTGGGAGGGCCACATGACCAGGCGTCTACCAGTACCCAGGGGCCTGAGGCAAGGATGTCCACTATCCCCCTTGCTATTTATGTTGTATGTGGCACCGTTGGAGAAAGCGCTGGAGCAGTCGGGTGTGGGCTTCGACCTATCATACAGAGTGGAGGGAGCCTGGAAGCGGCAGAGAATACCGGCCCTCATTTACGCCGATGATGTGGTGCTCCTTGCCGGCTCGCCTGAGGACCTCCAGGTGCTTCTGGACATATGCGGGGAGCTCGCCACGCATTTTAGACTCCGTTTCAACCAGAGGAAGAGTGCGGTCCTAGCCTGGGGAGACCGAGATGGACCGAATCGGGAACCAGAGGAACAACGGTGGCACCTGCAGGGAGGGAGGTTGACAAGACAAAACACAGTCAAATACTTGGGAGTGACCCTGACTGCGGAGCCCGACTACCTGAAGGTCCATGAACGAGAGAAGAGATTGGGAGCGATAAGGGGGAAAGGAGTCCTGGCGAAGAAGAGCACCTGGACGTTCAACAGGTTCGAGGTGGTGAGGGGTCTATGGAAGATGGCCATTGTTCCGGGACTCACGTACGGAAATGGCGTACTCGTCCTCTCATCGCAAACAAGGGCCTTCCTGGAGAGAAGACAGAGGGATGCGGGAAGAATGGCCTTGGCAGTTTCAAGAACAGCACCCAACGAGGGTGTCCAGGGGGACTTGGGCTGGTCGTCCTTCGAGGCCAGAGAAGCCAGCGCCAAGGCACTGTACGAGAGGAGAGTGCACAGACTCCCGGATGGGAATTGGGCCCACCGCACCCTGCGCTACATGATATACCAGGGAAGAGGCACCAAATGGATGCACCGCCTCCGAAGGCTGCGGGACCGCTATGGTTTCGAACCGATCTGTCTGGAGTCAGCGGGCGAGAGCCGGGAGGGCCCAGCGGCAATCAGAAAGGGCATCCGAGCAGTGGAGACGGAGAGATGGAGAGCGGGAGCGGCGGCGAAGCCGTCCCTCGCGATGTACTGCGCGGAGAAGGAGGCCATAGGGAAAGAGCCCTGGTACGACAACTCGACAGGCAGTGGACTCCTCGCAGAGGCCCGCATGGGCACATTACGGACCCGGGTGTGGAGGGCCAGGTTCACGGAGGGACAGGAGAGGACGTGCACACTCTGCGGGCAGACCGACGAGACGATGGAGCACCGGTAAAGATGTCGCTGGTCTGCCGCTGGCGTGGCCTAAGAAGAGGGGAGGAGCCTGGGAGAGGGGAGGGGGAGGGGCTATTGCGGAGCGCCAATGGCGAGGTGCGCGGAGGGGCGCGCGCCGGGAAGCAGGCACGGGCGCTGCGGGCTCCTATTTCAGTTGCTTTGTCGGAGTACAGATGGCGCTACGAGCGCGCTGTCGCGTGGAGTGGGGAAGACAGGGCAGACGGGCGCACCAAGGACGCGGACACCTCTTTGAGTTGCTTTGTCAGAGTACAGATGGCGCTACGAGCGGCGCAGTGCGCTCGTGACGGTTGTGCGCCTTTGCGCTACGCGATGAAACGGGCGCACGGTCGCACTAGCGACGCCGGCGTGCTGTCGTGACGGCTCTTGCGGCGCGCCGCCGTGTTTCGCTTGCTTTTGACGGGTCTGCGCTCGGTCGCGCGTCGTCGCTCTCTCTGCACGCTTTTAAACATGGCGCTAGTCACGCGATGAACTTGGGGTCCCTTTCGTGCGCGCTTTTAAACTGCAGATGACGGGGCTCTGTTGCGCTTTTGAGTTTATACATTTGAACAGTGATTGCAGTGATGTCTTGTAAAATTTAATCGGAATATATAAAACCATCCCTGATTGATAGACAGTTTGACGTCTATTTCTAGGTTATTAATTGTCGTATCAATACCGCTTTTCTTCTAGCAGTCTTCTAGCTGAAAGGCTCAATATAAAAAAAAAGAAAGAAAACGCATTACGTATAGTGCTGGTACCTGATCCCCCCCCTCACTGACGGAGATGAAAGCGGGGAACAGAAATAACTCTCGTATAGTAATAAAGTTATCATTTTTGCATGAAAAAGCAACGGTAGAAAATTGCGAAGGGAAATAAATTTCCTTATCACATATTTATGTTTTCTTTTCACATTTTTTTCGTTAGTTTCAGTACGGATATTATGATCCGAAATCGGAGCAAGCAAGCCCAAAGACACAACTACGCAAAGCAGCAGAGACTGGGTTAAAGAATTATACATATATCATTTTGGGACTCCACAATTAGCTCACATTTCTCACTTACCTTCAAAACTTCTCACAAGGTGTATCAAGTGATGAAAAAAAAAATACAGTAGAGATATTTCGACTTGTGTACGTGATCAACCTATCGCGCGAGCACGGACATAGCAACCGGAGCAGCTATCATCCAAGCATTTCAGACTGCTGCCGGGCGAAAACAATAAAAATGAAGGAACAGCTGCACTGCGCGATAAACCGGCCCTCACGTTAGGGTGCCCGTTTGGAATTTTGCTTTTTTGTGGTGGTGCTCAGATACGGGTTCCCCACCAATGCAAGCCTCGTCATCGTCCGTTCATTAGAGCTCAGTTATAAAATTTATTGAGGTTTTTCGTGTTTTGTTTTTTGCTTCCAAAGCACCTGTCAACGTGCTGCTGGCACTACTTGACCGCGCGCAGAGCAGAAGACATCGCGGTATTACAAAGTCCCTACATACGAGCAACTCTTACAAGCTGCGACATTCTTTGAAGCGCCGACTGCTTGACGGTGCAGTTTTAAGGAAGCGAATGGCGGCGCACAGCAGAAGACTGAACGGAATGGCGCCATTTTGTTTCAGCAGAATGGGCCCCGTCATTTGGATTGGTTCTCGTTACTTGTAAAATTAATAATGAAGGGACTTTACAGTGTTAAGAAGCGGGGCGTCCCCTACATCGTGATGTCACCGTCCTCCAAGCGCCGGCCGCTCCCAATGCACGGCGGAGGCTACGCGGTCACTGTCGTGCTGTCGTGTGACCGCCAGTGACCGCCTGTGGCCGTGTGGACGTGCACTTTCGTTCGCGGCTCCCGGAAGGCTCCCACTTGCTTTGCAGTCACTTGCTTTCTCTTTCTTTATGACAGCATTTCAGAAATTTCATAACATAAGTATCGTGATAGTTTAATACCAAAATTTATTTGTCTTAAAAAAAAGAAAAGAAATAAGACATCCTCGTTGCCCTTTTTAGTGCGACACCTTTAAGCTCAATTATCATACTCAATCTCGAGCCCTTGATTGTTTCATTCTCCCAAGCTTGCCGATCGATACCAGGGGGTCCGGAGACTGTGCCAGTCTGACAAAGGCACGAAAGAAGCCAAGCGAATTCGATCAATCTTAATGTACGAGTTTCCCATCAACTCATAAACCGTCATACATACGCAGAATGAGAGTCATGGAAAAATGGACAGCCATCTAACGACACTTTTTTGGGAGTGCCAGATAATGTGTGTGTGTGTGTGGGGGGGGGGGGGGGGGGGGGGGGATCATAATGCGTTGACACGTGCTGAAACGCGCAGTTGTTCGGCGGCGCAAGTGCACATGCTTCGGACGGTGGCGAATTCTGAGTCAGGTTCCGTTAGAATGGAATTCTACATTGATATTGGGAACTTCTAGCAATCCGTTACCGTGTTCCGCGTACTGCGCTACCGTCCGCTCAAGGTATCATCGGGGCGCGCCCTTAGAAGCATGCTTCAGAGGCTCCGGTAGTGCGGTACGCGAAACTCAGTAGCGGATTGCTAAAAGTCCCTATTACTACTATCTACGACTACAAACTGTTCAGAACGCTATTGAGCCAAAATATTGCGCTACTTTTACTCTGAAATTGTTTCTCCCCACGTATCGTCACCTCTAGTTGACTTCTTCAGACATGGCTCGCATACGTCAATCGTACAAACCCACCGTAGGGACGTACCGTTTAGAAGTCTGGCACTCTGGGACTATTATGTTTTCTTGTTTTTTAGACTACAAAGCTACGCGGAGAGTCAAATAAAAACACAAAAAGCTGTATGAAAGTAAGACAAAGCATAGAAGAGTAAAATAAGGAATAAGGAGAAATATAGTAGATTTTTTATTCTGCGATGAACATGAACAGAGTTTTCAGTCGCACTGAATAAACTGATGCTCTTTACACACAGAAGTCGGATCTATTTGAAGATACGCGTATTCATTTCAAATACAATTCATGATGCGACCGTTGGATATAAAGAGAAAAAACAATTATATGTTGCTCTTTCAAGACGAAATCAAAACTAGCCCATAAAGGGGGCGGTAAAACAAATTATGTATTTTGCGCGAATACGGCCTATACCCACGTCAGACGGGAAGGTAAATGTCATTTTGATTGAATGTCATTCATCGCTCGGCGAATCAGCTCGTGATGCTATAGTTCTGCATGTGGCGGGTGTACGCGCAGCGTGGCTTATTAAACACGCGGATTGGCCGAGCTGTAATGTCATTTTGCTCAAATGTCATTTAACGTGCCCGTCTGGCAGGGGTATTAGTACAGTGGTCTCAAACTCATTTGAGTGTAGGCTTATAGATTAGACACGACAACTGCGTGGGCACTCGACTTCGGCTCGTAACAGTCAATGCCTCGGCGGACACTCGGATCGTGGCTCGTGTGTACCCACTGCGGTGATGAGAATAGCCGTAACAATTCCTGGATTCCTGGAGCCGTTTAACGGCATAGGATTGGCACGAGGCCACGTGGCCGCTTGTTCTGGCTTAGATTTGAGGGGATAGACGATGCATATAGATATTTCTCGAATTTGTTTAGCGACTGCCCATTGCCTAGAAAGAAAAGCTAAGCTAAGTCAAGTTTATTCAGTTATTAACGTTAGTGAGTGATTTTAAGTAGTAATTGGCGAAGGTACAAAAATCGTTTCGTGGCTCCTTTGATGGTGATATTTATTTTATATTTTTTTGAAGGCGAGAATCCCGAGCTTTTAGCTTTATTTTTGGCAGTTGCTCCTGTTGATCGAGAGATCGCGCAACCGAGATGCATCCCTCAACGAATAGCTCGCTCTTGCATTACAAAAAGCTGGAAAGCAAAAAATAAAACAATACAAAGGGCAAATGAACACGGATAAGTTTAAACTATGTGGATACGTTAAAAGAGCAGAAGTACTTTTCGAGCAAAAATGAATCGACGACACGAGATCACTACGGCGCATGCCATGTCTAGCGGTCGAGACATTGGAACCGCGGGACTCGAAGCTGATAGCCTGCGGGCCGCGTGTTTGAAACCCCTGGCTTAGAACGAATCCCTGCACGTTTATGACCAATAAAACACGCGTTCGTTTTGCTCCGCACGAAATGAACGTCGCAGAAAAAAAAAAAAAAAAAAAAAAAAAAAAAAAAAACAGCGTTTATTCTTTTAACTCGCAGTCTGAACAAGCGGCCGAGTGATCTGGAGTCGATGATATGCCGCCAGTGTGGATTATAGCCACACGCTGAGGTTGGCAAAGCACAGGACACGCGCTGAGTTTCAGACATTATTTGGGTTCGGCGTCGTGATTGCCGCGATCGGACACACGAGCCACTATACCCGAATGCTTGTCGAGCTATCGATTATCACGAGTCCAAATCGAGTGCTCACGCGATGCTCGGGTTCAATCTATGAGCCGCATTTAAATATTATCACTAGGGGACTATACCAACACTGCGACCCCCACGCACGTCATCAAGTTTTGCGAAGGATAGACTGAAAGATCACGCTCGCTTTTATCCTTGAAATTACACTGCAAGAAAGAGGTTTCTCGGTCAGTGGTGTTGCGTGCGAGTATACATGGGTCCCACGAGCGCCAGTAAACTCGTGTAAAGTGAAACACATTCCAACTGAATATCCTTGCACCGCCCATTTGTAGGGGTAGTGCAACAATTTTAGTGTTAAAAAAATTGTCAGTTTTTTTTTTTTTTTTTGCATCGCCAATCACTACGAATGACATGTAACAGAACGACGAATAACTGAG
The DNA here is from genome assembly GCF_016920785.2 of Ixodes scapularis. Taxonomy (NCBI): domain Eukaryota; kingdom Metazoa; phylum Arthropoda; class Arachnida; order Ixodida; family Ixodidae; genus Ixodes; species Ixodes scapularis. Next base: position 77,173,851 of record NW_024609881.1, on the reverse strand, counting down.
GAAAGTGAGACGTTTAACAAAACGAATTTGTACAAATCCACGATCCCGGCACGTCGCAGAACAAAGTTGTTTTTCCTGTCTCAAAAAAAAAAAAAAAAAAAAAGAGATGCTTTTGATGGCATTGCGGCCATCTTAGTGGCATTTACAGTCAGTGCCTCCATCACGCGCTCTTTGTCTTTCGCAGCGCTTTGGCTAGAGTGTATTTTGGCTGCGTGTATAGGGAGTATTCACTGTCGGCCATAGCTGTGTGCGCGAATGCTGAGCGCGTGCTGATGGCGAGCTTCCACAGTTCTTTTGCAACGTGCATTCCGCACCATCAAGAGTGCCGGTCTTAGCAACCTATTGATGTGAGCTCGTTCTGAGCTTGCGCTCTAAACAGCACCCACAAATATGGCGTCCAGTGAATACTTCCTACAGCTGCGTGAGCACTCTTCCGCTTTCAAAACGAGAAAGCTCGCGCTGGAGGCGGAGCTTCGACTGCGCTCTTCGCCTGTCACCACGACTATTCGCCCCGAGATTCGATCGACACGGCTCATACAGTAAAAATCGGAACATGCTTTGTTTTACACTTACTTGGAGCAAAAGGAATGCTACGCACGTGAGGCCGAACCCATGGGAGACGCCAATGCAGCGCTCGCGCACTGGGATCAAGTGCTAAGAGCTCGTGCTCTGTACCCTTGCCCGTGCTCTGTGCCGCTGGTGTGGATGCTTTGTCTCCACCCGCATTGTGGACAAATGGAATCACCACATGCCTCATAGAGAACCATAGATAAACAAAAGCACGCTTCCATACAATCCAATCTGGGTCTCGAGGCCAATAATGTTTGTTTTGTGCGCCATAAAGAGAGCAAGACGCGTTATCGGAACTGTTTTCTGACGCCTATAAACGAGACAAAATGCCTTTATATAAAATCGGCTTCGATACTTAGAGTGATGACATAACGAGGAAAGGATCATGCCGGCGGCATCGCTTCTTTCGCCTATTGTTCGTGATAGCCTAGATCAGGGGTCTCAAACACGCGGACCGCATGCGGCCCGCGACTCGCCGAGACGCAGCCCGCAGGCAACCGGCTACGAGTCCCGGTTCCCATGTCTCAAGTACTAGAAATGGCCTGCGCCATCGTGATCTCATCTCGCCTATTCATTTTCGCTCGGAAATTGGCCCTCTTTTATCAACTTTTTCACATCGTTTTTACATACCGTATTTGTGTTCATTTGCCCTTTGTTTCGCTTTATGTTTTACTTCCCAGTTTTTTGTAATGTACAACAATTCCGCGACTAGGCTGCAAGCGTGAACTCTTCCTTGAAAAATGCATCTCGGAGAACTCTCGATCAGCAGGAGCAACTGCCTAAGATAAAACTACAAACTCGGAATTCTCGCCTTAAAAAAAAAAAAAATATATATATATATATATATATATATCGCCGTGAAAAGACAAGTACATGGGTGTTGCAATGAAAATCTTCGGGAAAGCAAGAACTGCCAAATTAACTGATTCTTTCATAGAGACATATCGAGCTTGGTTAATTCGCGAGTGAATTGAGCAACGGGAACGACAGTGTGCTTGCTCTCCTATTTTAAAAATGCGAGCACGTTGGCGGGGCGGTGTCATTTTAATTATCATTATCACATCAAGTCAGGGCCCAGAGTAGTCATATAAACAAATGAAATCTAAAAACGTCCCTCGGAAAACTGAGTTTACCTAGATTGTAGCCTAGATTGTAGAGAGGGTCCAACTCAAACTATGGGGAGCGTTTGCCGTTTGAAAGCGGACGCTTCTATCGGAGATTGGTCGCAAGTGTATCTTGTTAGCTCCATAACCTAAAGGTGTACCTTCTGTTTGCAAGTAGAAAAATGCTCATGCACTCTTTGGTGTAGTGTCCTTAGGTATGGTGTAACTCTATTTTTTAACTGCTTTCGACGATGGCACGCCAGAATTGATAGCATTCTGAGGGGGATGTTGAAAAGTGTTACTTCAACACCTCAGGTGATAACTTATTTAGTTTACTCAAATTGTCTTGTTTCTATTCGTTATTTATTCAGGCGGTTGATTTTTGTCACTTTCGATGCAGTGATTTTAAAACTGAGAGTTTGGCCCCACGTATATTTAGAACACTACTCGGCTTTGAAATTCCTCGTATCTATACTTATTATGGGGAAAGCATTAGGTAATTTTACGTGCCGAAGATTTTTAATGAGCTACCAGATAACTTATTCTAACCATGGGTTCAAAAAGAGTCTGAAAAAAATTTATTACATGATATCAGCAAGTGATAAATCTACAGTTAATATTTAGTGAGTTATGTTGCTACCTGCTATTTCTGCAAGGAATGGGCTGTACCGCAAGGTCATGCAACATAAGCCTCCCTTGGCTCACGCAGACCTGAATTTGTATTTGTTTATTGCTATGAATAAAAATGTATAATTATTATATTATTAATAGTATTATTACTAGTATTATTAAGTGCGCATGCACTGCGTTATCGCGTGACTATACCCCGTCTCACTAAAACTGTGCAGTACAGCCAAAGCTACAGGAGAGAGTGTACCCCTGACCTGTTCAAGAGGAGGGAAAGCGGGAAGGAGGGAATCCCGTTCCCCCGTTCCCTCCTCGTGAACAGGTTAGCACATGCTCTCTCCCCTGTAACTTTGGCTGTACTGCACGGTTTTAGTGAAATGGAGTATAGACACTTTTCACAAGGGCGCCCCAGTATCGACGAAAACGTTGTTTTGCCGTCGCTACGCCAATATAATATATTTAGGATATAAGTGGTAGCCGTCACACATTCTCGTTTTGCCGCCCCTCTATTTATTTATTTTTATTACTATTTACAGGTTGAAGCGTTTTATTATTTTTTCGTCGCCCATACACAAATATGCGGATGGCTCCGGTCAGCTGTGCCCGGAAGCAAAGCGAGAGGCGCCTTGGGGTCGCCAACGTGGCCTTCAACGAAGGATTATTGAGTTGACTGACGAAGTTCGTCCCGAGAGCCTTGGAGAGATTCCGCCTTCTCCTAGCTTCTGGCGCGTTTGTGGGATTATCCCTTACCGCATGGATTATCCTCTTCCTCCGTCCGGACTTCGATGGCGACACAGCGACGAAGGACGTCTGGCCCCTCGGCGCGGGTGTGGTTAACGCGAATGGCGGTGTTTGAGGGAGAAGGAAAGGCATAGCTGTACGTTGAGACAATGGCCCTATAGACCCCTTTCGGAATTTCGGCAACACTGAAAAACATTTAGCGGGAATAGTAAAACATCTAGCCACATTGGGTGATCGCCGCCATTACGCAGGGTTCGACCGGTCGGCGTGCAGCGTAGTCGGCGTAGCGTTTTGAGCTATGGCTTGTGCGGGTGCTTTCCCGATCACCTGTTGGTCTAATGATCTATCGATACTGCCACATATAAGTGACAGAGAGGTGGAGCAGTTCTACAGTAGCCGGTCAGGCACAAACCGGTGCATGGAAAGAAGCTACAACTTTTTCGTCGAAGCATACGTGGTCCCCGCATCGATAAGGGCTAACTACTCACGGAACAGGCAAGTTCTTTTTTGTTTTGTAGTGATTTTTTTTAGCAAAATTTCATAATTTTAATACAGTTAATCATAGTGATCGCGCTTTTAGCGTGCCCACTCCGAACGACCCGGTACGCTGCCCCCGTCGTGAGCTTGCCGTTCGGTGACAGCCGAGAACTCGCTCGTTTCGTTTTTCGTACCCCTCCAATAAACTTACGACCGCGTACCAGTAACTGCAAAAGGTGCCTCACGAGTCACAACCCTGAGTGTTCAAGAAATCGCAAATCGTACAGAACAGCAGAAAAGGTTGTAGGGGTGGGTGGCAGGCAGCATTTTAAATTCCTTCCTCGGTAACCTTTTGAAGACTAAGAAGTTAAGTGGTTTATGGCATTCCTCACAAAGCTACAGAGTGGACTTTCCAGAACCACTGATGTATTGGGTTTATTTCACGGCGTTTGTAAACGTACTACGTTTGTTTGAACCCACCCGAAATGCGACATTGCAAAAAAAAAAAAAAAAAATATGTGTGCTGGGACTGATCTTTATTTGCACAGAAAATATGCATAGCTGTTTGAGTGTCAAACCGGTGTATAATTTTTTTTTATCCCATTCAGTGCAGGAGGTTTCTTCATCAAGGTGCTACCGAAGCAAGAAGACCCAAGAACAACATACAATGTGTTCAGGAATAAAAACCGTTGAACAGAATAACAATTGCTGAACATGCTCTAAACACCAACTCTTTGGCTGCATTCTCACAAATTTCCAAACTGATTAGTAGCGTAACGTCCCTAAACGTCTAGCGGTACGGCCTTGGCACTCTGTTCAGGACACCACCCCAAAAGTTCCCACGATCGCAAGGCGGGTTCGAGTGATCTTCAGATTCGGTGTACACTGCATTTAGTCCACCCGACGTCTGTTTTCTGGAAAACTCTTTACCGGCGTGAGTAAAGGAAACGAACTTGCGGAAGAAGTAATCATGCATCTACACGCCGAACAAGTACCTAAAATGGCCTCGGTTGCAGTGAAGAAGCACTGAAGGAGGGAGCCGCTCGCGCATGCGAGCCGCGCACTGAACCGTGGCCGTACCTCTCTAGTTAAAGACACGGCTCGACACACGGCCACACTACTACAACATATAATCGTTTGCGATGCTTCCGCTAACGGATGATAAGAGCGTTTTCTTGTCTAACCCGTGAAAGTTTTGTAAACAACACGAGGACTCGGTTTTTCTTTTTGAACACTTTAGAACTTGTCTGACACGTACCTTTTTCCGTCTCCGTCAATCCTGCGTACACAAAGGTACGCAGCAATGCGATGGCATATTGATGCGGCGCGCGCAGACTGGGACTCAAAGTGTAAGCAGCACCGTTGTAGGCGGTAAGACGCAGGCGGTTCTGGCGGGACCCCTGCGTAATGGCGGCGGACCTAGTTGCAGTTGCGTGCAACAGGTGGCGCTCTACTCCGAAAGGGGTCTATCGCTTTGGCCGGGGCATTGTCCATCGGGATTCCCTGCTAGCGATATGGAGAATTAGGGAGTTTTCGTAGATCGTTTTCGCCGTCCCGCAAGGCCCTCCGCAACCCGCTAGGATAGCGGGAACTCCACAGTCAAGGCTATCGGCGCGCAGGCGCAGTAGCAACTTCTTCGTTGCGGAACGCTTAGCGGAGGGGGCAACGCGGTCTACGAAAACTCCCTAATAGGGAGTTTTCGTAGACCGCGTTGCCCCCAAGCGGCAGGCGGCTGCTAGCGTGGGTGCGATTGCGCTATGAGCAAAAAGTTTCCATATGCCGCCAACGAAGTTTTGACGCAAAAAAACCATCCTGTCGGCAAAAAAAAAGCCGCTTGTAGTAAAACATTTACGATCTTGCGAAGTACTGGTAAGCAAAGTAAGGTTACCGTCATAATCTAAACCCTGAAAAAAGGAGAAAAAAAAATACTGAACAAGACGACTCTCCTTGTATCAAGGTTTAAGTTATATTTCCTAAACAGCTCACGTGCACACTTTCGCTCCTTGCCAAGGTTATCGTGTCGCAGACGGCACAAGCCGATGCCCCGGCGGCGGCGTCTCTGTGAGCGTGCACACGGCGGCGCCGCTGACCGATCGCCGTCTGGCCGGGCAAACAGCCCAAATGTGCGCTTGAAGCGTGGAAACGGCGTGATGAAACGAAAGGCCAAGGGTATCCACATGACGAACGGAGAAAGCAGAGGCAAAGGTGTGCACCAACGTAAACAACGGTAGAAAAGTGCGGTCGCTCGCCGCTATGAAATCCGTCCGCAAACTCAGTAATGCGCGCCCGCATTCCTTTCCTGCTGCTCGTACTTTTTCTAACTTGATGATTACTCTGTCGCGGGGCATGCCGACGAAACGCTGGGCGGGGCACTTAGCAATTGCTACAACCGAGCGCGGCGCAGTTTACCAAGGCTCTTGCCGCGAATCACCATCGACTCAACCACCAGCATGGGTGTTACCGGTGTTCAACGTCGTCATGTGACGTAGATTCAAGGCATGTATACAAATGACGAAGCAGATTCCACTGGAACAAAATGGCGCCATTCCGTTCAGTCTTCTGCTGTGCGTCGCCATTCGCTTCCTTAAAACTGCACCGTCAAGCAGTCGGCGCTTCAAAGAATGTCGCAGCTTGTAAGAGTTGCTCGTATGTAGGGACTTTGTAATACCGCGATGTCTTCTGCTCTGCGCGCGGTCAAGTAGTGCCAGGAGCACGTTGACAGGTGCTTTGGAAGCAAAAAACAAAACACGAAAAACCTCAATAAATTTTATAACTGAGCTCTAATAAACGGACGATGACGAGGCTTGTATTGGTGGGGAACACGTATCTAAGCACCACCGCGAAGAAAAAAAAAAAAAAATTCCAATCGGGCATTGTGGCGTGGGAGCCAGTTTTTCGCGCAGTGCAGCTGTTCCTTTATTTTTATTGTTTTCGCCTGGCAGCAGTTGCTACACTGCGAAGTTTGAAATGCTTGGATGATAGCTGCTCCGGTTTCTATTTCCGTGCTCGCTCGATTGGTTGATCCAGAGCCTTTTATACTGGGTTGATCACCTACACAAGTAAAAATATTTGTACTGTATTTTTTTTTTTTTTCAGGTTATTGATACACTGAGTGAGAAGTTGTTTGATGGTGGGCGAGAGATGTGAACTAATTGTGCAGTCCAAAAAATTGGATATATGTAAAATTCTTTAACCCAATCCCTGCTGCTTTGCGCCGTAGTGCCTTTTGGCTTGCTCGCTCCAATTTTGAGTCACAATACCCGTGCACAAACTAACAAACCTACGAAAAGAAAAAGAAATTTGTGAAAAGAAAGCAGGAATATCTGATAAGGAAATTCATTTCCCTTCGCAATTTACAAGCATTGCTTTTTCATGCAAAAATAACAACTTTATTACCGTTCGAGAGTTATTTCTGTTCCTCGCTTTCATCTCTGTTAATGCGAGGTCATGTACCCAGTGCGTTGTCTTTGTTTGTCTTGAGCCTTTCAGCTAGCAGACTGCTAGAAGAAAAGCAGTATTGATACGACAACCAATAACCTAAAAATAGACGTCAAACTGTCTATCAATCAGGGATTGTTTTACGTATTCCGAATTACTTTCACAAGACCTCACTGCCATCACTTTTCAAATGTGTACACTCAAAAGCGCTACAGAGCCCCGTCATCTGCAGTTTAAAAGCGCGCAGAAAAGTGAGCGCGAGTTCATCAAGTGACCTGCGCCATAAGCGCGCCCAGAGAGCGACGACGCGCGACCGAGCGCAGACCCGTCAAAAGCAAGCGAAACACGGCGGCGCGCCGCAAGAGCCGTCACGACAGCACGCCGGCGTCGCTAGTGCGACCGTGCGCCCGTTTCATCGCGTAGCGCAAAGGCGCACAACCGTCACGAGCGCACTGCGCCGCTCGTAGCGCCATCTGTACTCTGACAAAGCAACTCAAAGAGGTGTCCGCGTCCTTGGTGCGCCCGTCTGCCCTGTCTTCCCTACACTGTTAGCGAAAATGTAATATTTCGCCTGTTTACACCCCATTTTCACTCGTTAGCATATTTTTACACGCTCTGCTAGTGATAAATCGTCAAAAAATTACTTGGGGTAGTAAAAATTGGTGTTTCGGTTTCGGTTTACACGACTAGGCGTGTAAGCAACACTGAAAACACCCCAGCCCAACACCCCAAAACGTCGAGCGCCATGTTGCTTCTGCCTTGAAGCGGTACGGCGGACGTAGCAGCCGAAGGTGAGTGTTTGATTTTTTTTATCAAGTTTGTATAGAATGTAGCACGTCTCAGATTTTTATTACATGACATTCAAGAACGTTAGATTTGCTTTGAGCAAGCCGGCTCAGGCGTTAAGCCCGATTCACACAACCGGCGTTTAGCCACCCCGTCGATTGGAAACGACTCGACTGCTCGCCGGTTCTTTTGCGCGAGCTTTCGCTCGGGCGCTGTGAACCCTATGAACTGTGGTGCTCAAAGCTAGCACAATTAGGCACGGCTAGCGTCCCGGTGGAAGCTGCAGAGAGCGGAAACCGAAGACACCGTCGCACAAGAGTGGCGAAGCCGCGATCCTGCGCTGATCGTTGTCCCGCCGCTCTCTCCGGCAATATCGACACTTCGCTGCTGGGTGTCTCGTATTTCGACGTTTTAGAGAAACTTGGCATTGGCAAGCGCGAGGAGTCTCTATATCGTTTTCTCCGTCGCCTGCGTGGAGGAAACACGGTGGCGATAGAAACATATGCTCATGCAGTCAGTCAACTTGGACAATCCCCCTGTTCCCTCAATCCTATCGCATTCTTTGACTGCGTTTGTGACAACAACGTTTCCCCAGTGTGAAAGCTTTCAGTCACAACGGGCTACAAACTGGGTTGTGCATTGCATGTAGCCCTGAGGGAATTCTTCGCCGGAGACACCAGCACATTAGTTTCATTGGTAAGGTGACCGGCCACTAACGTGTTTGGCAAATGAAGCGATCACGGGTAAGTAGAAGTGCAAACAATGTTGAATGAATATTAAGGTGGTTGTAGCCAGAGCCTGCCAGTTGAAATCAACCTTTAATAATATAGTCTGCGGTAACTTCTTTTTGCACTTAGGATTGCAATTTTAAACACAAAGCCACTCCACATAGCTGTCGAAAATCGTGTAAACAACAGCAGTCATCGTCCCCGGTTCGGATGAGCGAAGCCTTAGCTTGATGAAAAGAATGGCGGTCTATACTTCTTGGTTGTTTCAATCACAACCTCGCACAGCTGAACAGACAAACAAATCAAGGAAATATATCCCGCGCTGGCTTGCAAATCACAGCACACAAGCAGGGTACATAGCAGAGCAGAAAACACTGGCAATGAGCACACGGAGGCATGCAGCTTCCTTTCTTTTTCCCTCGGCGAATGATTGGTTTGCTGCAGCATTCCGTAAGCACGTCGACATTCAAAAGTTGAGCCTGATCTGTCTTGCAGTGCCTTGCGGAACGGCAAGTATCGCCCACCATTCCACAAGGCACTGCAGGACTCGCAAATGTGTGAACAGTGCTTTGCAATAAAGGCCATGATCGGGCAGCAGGTGCCCATCTAAAGACATTTAATATTGATTGGCGTTGAACTAACCTTTGGGCTTCATCACGTAGCAAGCATGGGTGAGGTATAATTCAAGAACATTTAATGTTCGACGAGTTTAATACGTTGTGGTGCTTTCCCATCTGTTTCGGTGTCACGGAGTGGGGTTCAAATTAATAAAAATAATTCAATGATCCACTCTGAGAATAAACGAGAAATTACGGGAAAAGAACAAGAGAGCTAAGTTCGACCATTGACTAGCGCTGGGTCCACGCCTGGTGTATAATCAGTAGAGAAAGATGATGACACAGGGAGGATAAGCAAACAAAAGATTAGATTTAATAAAGTGAAAAACTAAGCTGTACACGGCAATAGAGCACTCAACACAAACCACACTCCAGCTCAAAGCTATGGAGCCCTGCGAGCCAGAAACTAATACTAAAAAGACTCGACGCTCATAAAACCGGAATAAGCCAACAAAACAGTGACGAAAACCCGACACTAACAACGAGAGCAAACCGAGATGGAGCTCGAACGTTACCGCTACACACATGGGATAATCCCCCAAAACAGTCGCGACAGAAAGTAGCACTGTGTAAAAATCTTCCCAACATTCAACAATTTGTACTTCGGAGCCAGAGAATGCAGTAGACAAGTCCTAGAAAACCAGGCTTAGCTTTCCGGTAGGTGCCGAGTCCAGAGCAGTCCGTAGTCTGGAGTTGTCGGCCGAAGAACGGCGTCTCGAAGTCCAGCGGTCCAATTAGAGGCTTGATGAGGTCGACACCGCGCACTACACAGCCACACACGCTTCAGCACAACAAACTCAAACACTTGTCCGACAGGCAGGGCAGAAGCCAAAAATTACACGTTCCAAGACTCATCTGCAGGGAGTAACCACGTTGAGTAGCGACCCGGCCAGCTCTGGGGTTGGACTACCTTCTTTGTTCCCGAACCCCCTTTTATAGGCTCGTCTACCGACCAACCTCCCGTTTCCCCGCCTTTCGGGTCAGTCAACTTTCAAGAAAAACAAAGCTACACAGCAACGACCCAAACGGCAAAACCTATTACATTTTTCAGACAACCAAACATATGTGCCCATCCATTCCCCCGTACGAGTCCAAAAACATCAATTATCGCCGATACATAGAACACGACAGGCGGCAGACTGAGCAAAGCCGCCGCCTTCAAAAAGCGTGCTAGCCAGCGTAAACATCTTTGTATCCCGGCGGCGCCCCTGCATGTCAAATCGGCACCATACGCGAGCCAGCATACGCACCCCTCCGTCCGCGAGGTCAAAGCCACAAACTGTGACCTGGGATGATCTACGTCGCCCGTTAACAAAAACCCATTCCGCAAACGAGCAAATTCGTTGGGGACTTAGAAAGGAACTACGACGGGACGAACTGAGATTAAAAGTGGCACCACACTCCCCCTTTTTGACCGTACCAACACTTAAAGTGGTCCAAAAAAAAGATCATAAAAGTATTTAAAAAAATGAAGAGAAGCCTGAATTTGTGACACCCGGTTTCTCCATCCTGTGTTTTTTTTGTGCTTTTTCTGTTACGAAGCGAGACATTATTCCAGCCGTAGGCACCAGATGTAATTCCCGTCTGCGATCATAAGATTATAGGATCCTAACTGCCGGCAGCTAAGTGTCAATTACATCCGGCTTGTGCATACAGTGCAACATCTTTTGCTATTCAGCCGATCATCACTTTACAGCCTGGGTATCTGTTCTTGTAAACGACAGTAGTGCTACATGTTAAACGGCTCTAAAGCGATAGAGCAAACTCACATCTCATTATCTTTTAGCTGAATAAACTGTTTGTTTGGTTATGCTTGTTATCCAATTTTTGTTTTAAATTTAATTTTCTCATATAAACACCTTACATTATAGAAAAAAAATCTTTTTATAGTACGGAGGTGTCCATATTAAGAAGACATGACTGTATCATCTTTGAAACTAGTTTGCCACAGCCAGTGTTATAATATGTATTGATTTTTTATGCAGTGCCTGCCTTTCCTCGCCCCTTGTGAGGACGACTGAGAAAGCGACTTTGCGCCACAACGACGGATGGCAAGTGTCCCAAGTGTCGTCACCTATAGTGGTCATGTGCTATGTGTTCGCAGCATTGTAAGCCGACCGTGGAGCACTTTCAAAAGGGAACTTTCGCCATGTGCACAGTATGGCCGTGTACAATATGGGTCATGTACAGTCAGAAGAATTATGAGAGGGAACATGCGGGCGCGTGTCACTTGGTACAGGCAGAGCAGCCTAGCAAGTGTCATGCTTGTGCACTGAGGGGCCCTGGTTTGAAGAGCCGAGGCAGAAGTTTCAGCGGCGGTGTCACCGCCCTGGCGGCTTGTCGCCGAAGCAGAAACGGGGTTAGCTAGCTTTGCTCGTGGCTGGCTTTGTGTAGTGTGTGTAGACCGGGAACGTAGGCTTATGAACTTCGGCAACAAGAATACTACACGGCTTTGGTGCTTTGGTACGAGCAACAAACGTGACACTATCTGCTACGACTAGCTACGACCACCCACCGCAGCGGTGAAGGCATCCAAGAAGCAGAACCTGTGTGTTACGCCGTTGCCGTAACCCAACAGTGCTCATTTGTCATGGAGGGCTTTCCGCCCAGAGACTTTGCTCGTCACTGAGTGTTATTTCCCGTGTTTCTCTTTGTGTGCGCAGTGGCTGGACAAGCCTCATACAGCAGTTCTTCAGTCTCAAAGGTGACTAAAAGTTGAGGGTGGATGGACTTGCAGCAATCCCCTCGGTTGGTGCGTGTGACAGAACCTTTGTACGGCATCATCGGGAGGATGCTGTTGTGAGTTAGCAAGTTGTCCAATTGTATGTTCATTATGCTAATATTTGAAAAAGCTTGTTTAAAAGGATGCTGGACCAAAATTTGGATTTCATAAAATAAGGCCGCGGAAGCTTTGAATGGGAGCTCTACAAACTCCGAAACATCACTCATACATTAATATCTCAAACGGATGGCTGTATTCTTGGAAAGGAAAGGGCACAATCAAACAAGAAATGTGACATCATACTTCTCCTGGTACACTTTAGAATGAGGGGAAGCGGCCTCGCTTCTCTCATTCCTGCTTCGGTTCACCTGCTTAAGGGGATGAAGCCTAGAGGAGAGGGAATGAGAATCGCGACATCACATGTCTCGTCGGCCTTGTTGAATCCCACATGTTTCCAAAAATACGGCCATCCGTTAGAAATAATGCTCTATGTGTGATGTTTTGGGGGTTTTGCAGCGTCCCGCCTACCGCCCCAGTGTTGTTTTGCAAGCTTCGAATTTCGGTTAAGCATACCTTTTAATATGAATAATTGTGTCATCAGAATGTTAGAACATGTCAGTTCTACACAGCTACTCTCAAACATTTTCGAGTGGTCTCGCCTGCCAGATTCAAAGGGGGGGGGGCAACATGTACATGTTTTTATGTCTACAGCACAAATAGTTTCTATAATGCACTCTAAATAGCTGTCAATCGACAGACTGGGTAAAAGAGTGAGCACAAACAAGTCCAACTACCAACAATGCTGTCCATGGCGAATCTTGGACACCATGTCTTACGTTATGTGGCCTCAGCAGTCTTTCTATAGTTCTTTTCATTGTTGCCGGTAGAGCAGCTACCGATGGGGGGGGTTGCGAGGACGTCAACTTTGAAATGCAGTTTCTTCACATAATGTTTGCACTTTGGGAAGTTTCTACACATATACCTTGAAGTCGCTATTGTACGGATGAAACAACTTCGTAAGTGTCTATGAAAACTTGGGCAGGGTTCTCTTTAACGTGCCTGACTTACAACAAGGCTGTCCAACTTGAGAAATTTCACTGGTGGGAAGCTTATTTTCATATAAGCATGGTGTACTTCTTCACAGCGCTGTATGTATCCAACAGAAACTCCAGATGTGTTCAATAAAAGTAGCATTTGCTAATATTGTGTTTTCTGTGTATCTGATGCACTAGGTTGTATTTGTTTTGAACGCTTGCTACGTTTAGGCTATAAAAAATAGTCTAAATTTTATGCCGACAAGCTTATTGAAAAAGAAGTGTTCGGTCTGAATAAAAGATTCCAGAAATTACACTAAAATAAATTGCTACTTGGGGTAGCAAAAATGGTGTTTTACAGTCGACTCTCATTATTTCAAACTCAAGGGCCCGTTTGCTCGAAGCACTAACCGCGGCTGAAGTTAGCCGCGGTACCTAGGAGAGGGATTTTCAAATCACGTGACTGGCTCGGTAGGGATGCGGGGAAGCGTTGCGGTGCCCCGGTGAGTGAGCGCCGCACGCTTTGGAACTAATATGTCGTTGTAGCTGCAATACCGGGCGCGTTAGTCAGCAGCGAATGGTGCAGGAGGCTTTCGCTTTGCCTTACCTCACTTCATCACAAAGCATGAGCAAGGCTCTTGCTGCATTTTTTAGATAGTCTTTCGACTCTGGCCATTCCTAAGCCTAAATGAATGTGGTAATTGTCGGCTTAGCAACATCTTTGGAAAGCGGATTGTCTTGACTCTATCGGTCGGGTATTGATTGCACACAAAAGCAAACAGCATCCCTATAGACCTTTTTCTAAATTACCCAAGCATCGAGAAGAACGCTGGAAGTATAATTCTGCGGTCTGCGCGCACTGGCCTTCCTCTTATAAAAGATTCGAAGTAAATAATCATAATAAATATTTGACCAACGCACGTGCAAGACAAAATTTGTTTTAGACTTTTTGCTTTAGAACAGTTACTACTTCAGACGCCAGCACGTGCAACGCGTGTAACTACACTTGTAGCATGCACCTCAGTGCTTGGGAAATTTAGAGAAAGGTCTAATATGGTCTATTGGGACGCTGTCTGCTTTTGTGTGCTATTAATACCCGGCCGATTGAGTCAAGGCAATCCACTTTCCAAAGACATTGCCATGCTAACATTTATCGCGTTCATTTAGGCTTAGGAATGGCCAGAATCGAAAGACTATCTAAAAAATGCGGCGAGGTCATATGCTCATGCTTTGCGATTTAAATAAGGTAAGGCAAAGCGAAAGCCTCTGGCACCATTCATTGCTGACTAACGCGCCCAATATTGCAGCTACAACGACATATTAGTTTCAAAGCGAGCGGCGCTCACTCACCGGGGCATCGCCATGTTTCCCTGCATTCCTGCCGAGCCAGTCACGTGATTTCAAAATCCCTCTCCTAGGTACTGCGGTTAACTTTAGCCGCGGTTAGCGCTTGAGCAAACGGGCCCTGGAAGCCACACACTTTAGTTTGAAATATCAGAAGATTGAATTATCAAAATTCATCTAAATATTGTCACAAATAAAAACATACTTCTTTATTAAACTTAAAATCAGTGTGTAATGCGCCGAACTTGTGCTGAGAAACATAAATTAACAAAGACTTTTGATGGTGTCGAAAGGACAACTGCCTCACGCAGCCAAGCGAAGGTACTTTTGTAAGCGCGTGGGTATTTAGAAGTTTCTGAGCTCGAACAAAAAAAATTTAGAGTCGTCTCACCATTCCAGTCACGCAAACAATAGAAAGAAGGACATGCGCTGGCGGGGTCAGCGGCATGTGAGTCGATCACGCTGCTGACTCGGCTATTTGCACGTGGCATTACTCCCCTCTTGTGAAAGACTCATCGTCTTTATGCAACACAAAATTAAATTAACAGCTTAAACAAGACTAGGTCAAAATACAGTCTCGTAAATAGCAGATTTTCACAGTCCTACCGAGCATACCTAGTTCAGTTGAGTCGGAAGACGTGAATCGCCTACGGGTCGCAGAGGGCAGCGTGACAATGTTGATGTGCCATTGGCCAACGACTTACAACTTGGGTCTCATGTAGCAAATAACCTTGAGGTCGAAGCACCACTTTAACAGTTCCTTGCTGCGACGATGAATTGGTGTTTAGATTCACAGTGGGTAGCCAGGCTGAAACTGGGCGTCGTGGTGACAAAGATTGTAGCAGTCATCGTCAGGAAGTTTTGGCTTGCATCAAAATGCTACCAAGCTGGCAAACTTCCTCCGTTCGTTGAGTGACATACCATGCGTCGTCGTCCTGTTCGTCTTCGTGACAGATACCACACTTACCGTAGGTATTGTCATCGGGTTCATCATCAAGGTCGCCGTCAAGTTTGTAGTCGTGGTTGTCGTTAAAGGGCAACTCCGGACCATACTTTCAATTTTGGGATTATGACTGTTTTTAGTGCAGTCAGCGTCCCTGAATTGCAAGGTGTAATTTTTTCCTCGTTATTGTGCGTACTTTTAAAGATATGGACGCCTCAAAGTTTTGTTTGGGGCACGGCCAACAAAACCGAAACTAGCCGCTCGAGGCCCTGTCAGCACTAGAAATCAGCCGCTATGTGAACGTGACGTCAGGATCGTTCTTGTTCAACGAGTTTGCAGGTTGATCAGCAGCTACTTCTGTTGTGCTAGCCGTCTAAAGGTAGGAGGTAAGCTGATTTTATTTTAATTCTGTATATGTGGTAGTTATCCAGCACATGTAGGAAGAGTTAGTGCGTATACCCAAAAGCTAGTGACTGGAAAACCCGTAAACTCGTACAGTGCCGTACTCGGCGGCCGCTGCCGCCGTGCGTGTGCCATGCCGTACTTGTCGCTAGTATACCCAAAAGGTAGCGACTGGAAAACGAGTGAACTCGTTCAGTACCGTACTCAGCGGCTGTCGCCGTGTGTGCAGTCTTCCGTACTCTGTCGCTAGGCCTAAATTGTCATCGGGGCTCCGTGGATGGAGCGGCGTTGCTCTACGACGCGCTGCCAGTGAAGTACAGTACTGGGTGCCCTCTCGCTTTCGCGCTGCGGGTCAGTAACAGACACGAAGCTTTGAGGCTTTCCGGCACGGGCTGCTGCGTTAGGGCTGTACATGTCTGTTTTTGCATTCTTTTTTCCTTGGGCGCGTAAAAGCCAAAGTCCACTCGTCGAACAGCGTTTACCCACACCTTCTTCAATTTCTGGTACGTTGGAAACTTGTGAAAAAGCACCTCCGGGTTGTGCAGCGGGTTGTTTGAGCAGCCCACAGCACTACAAGTTCTACTCGGCATCCTTCGAGGAACAGCTGGGCAGTCTTGGGCGCTACGAGTTGCTCGCTAAAACCAGTCTTTGAGTCCTCACAAGCAAATAAACAAAAGGCTATACCGAAGCTACACGGGCTACAGATAAAAGCATTGGCTAAACATGACAATCACAAGTCCAAGTAGCGGTGGTAGCGGCTCAAAGAAGCGCACTCCGCGTAACGCTTGGAGGAAAAAAAGAACGATACTGACGTCACGGCCCAATGTTGCTTTAGTGATCGGCAACCCGCTAGCCGACCGCTAAGGTGCAGCGGCTCGCGGCGGGTCACATTTTTATTATCGGCATTAGTTGAGAATGCGGCATCCCACGGACGTAATATTTTGACTGGGGTCGTATTTTGTGTCACTACAGCGATACCAGTAATTTCTTTAATTTCGAGTTTTGGCCGGAGTTGCCCTTTAAAGTCATCGTCCGGATTGCCCTTGGATAACTGTCAAAGCCGTAGTCGGGATCGTCTTCCATGAAATTGTTTGAGTCTTCGCCTGGGTCATCATCAGTGTCGTCATCAGTCTCGTCACCACGGTTGAAGACTGTTTGTCATCGAGGCCGTTGTCAGGTTGGTTGTTGACATTGTAGCCGGGTTTGGTCTTTGGAGTTGTCGTCCGTTTCATCATCAGCGTAGAAGTCGTCATGATGTTTTCGTCTAAGTGTGGTAGCCAGGGGCTTTGTCAAGTTCATTGTCCGGGTCGCTTCCGAGGCCATAGTTGAGGTCGTCGTTGGTGTCAGAGTTGGAGTCGTCCTCGGATGATTTCAAGGACGTCGCCTTCACGATCGTCGTCTTCAGAGTTATCGTGTTCACAGATGGTACGCTTTATGGGCATAGACTGCGTTACCCTGTACATCCACCAATATGTCATGAACAAAAACAAACTTGATTAATAAAACTTCAGATCAATGTTAAATGCAGCGAACTTGTGCCGAAAAAAATAAAGTAACAAAGACCGCACATACTTTGACAGCGACAAAAGGACGACTGACTCGAGCAGCCACGCAAAGCTCTTTTTGTAAGCCCGTAGGTATCTAGAAGGTTCCGAGCTCGAACAAACAAGATTCTCGAGTCATCTCAAACATTCTAGGCGTGCAAACAAACAAAAGATTCCCCATTCCACCCAACTCCATTGCAGAGAATTGGAATTTTCTAATACTAATTCCATTCCTTTGAACTCCTGGAAAGGAAAAACTGGGCCCATTCCCACTCCTGGAATGGCTGAACTGCTGCATTCCACTCCTCTCAATCCCTCCCAATTGTGAAAATGGCACTTGACAGCTAGTACTAAGTTACCGGAAAATAACGTTGGCGTAAAGCTGGCGTTGTGAAATGCGTAGACAACTGCAAAATTCAAAACCCTACCCGCAATCATTGATTTTACTAAGTTGAGCTTTGGTTGCACATCCCAGATAAAAATAACCATTGAGAACCATTGGAATTTCAATTGGTACCAGTTGTTTCCAACTGGTTCCAATTGGAAATTCAATTGATGCCAATTGTAACTAGTTAGATCCAATTGTCAAAAAGTAAACAATTGGTTGTGTCAGTTGGTTTCAATTGGAAGTTCAATTGATATGCCAATTGTAACTAGTTGGATCCAATTGGCAGTAAGTAAACAATTGGTTGTGCCCGTTGGTTCCAATTGGAAGTTCAATTGATGCCAATTGTAACTAGTTGGATCCACTTGGCATTAAGTAAACAACTGGTTGTGCCAATTGGTGGCAATTGCAAGCTCAGTTGGCACCAAATTAACTAGTTGAATCCAACTGGCATTAAGATATACAATTGTTATGCCAATTGGGACGAAAATGTCCAGTTGATTATCACAACTGTACTTTTCAATTGACACCTGACACAGAATTCTATCTTCAGTTGTCTTTCATTGGTTATTTTAACCCAAATGAAAATTTAAAGTGGTTTCACAAGTGGTCCCACTTTACTAACTCCCACTTTCAACTGGTTTAGTCAAAATTATCCCAGTTAGGTTCAGATGTCCCACTTGTAATTTCAAGTAGCTACACCTTTTTTTCATCATTTTTTTTTTTCACTGAACATGTGTAAATAGGCTTGTAAAACGCGCCATTGCTTTAAATTGTGTGATTTTTTGATGAAAGTCGTATGGAGGAAAAATTTTACATATTTTGTTTTTTTCAGCCCAGTTACAATTAAAATATTGGTACAATCGGAATCATAGCACTTGCACAATGTACTTTTTTTAAAATATCAAAATGAGAAAAACTTGCACATGGAAATAGAATATGTCAGATTTTTTTTTTTATTTTATGTTATAAATATCCGGATTTTCTTTTTTTTTTTTTTTTTTGCTTTTTTTTAGTTTTGCTAAAATTGGCGGGAATCCTCGGGAACGTCTGTACACACTGGGCAACAAAGATGGCGTCCGGGAAGGAGCGCGTACGCACATGGCACGCACATGGCACATGGCACGTTGGCAGGCACGGCATCTGTGGCATGGTTAAAGCAGATATTCAAGAAAGTTATTTTGTTTTACTGCTGCGAGTGCTGAATAGTGCGGTGATCATTAGTTCATTGGGCCTGCCACTTCGTTGGAGCGTGAAGGATGGATAGCAAATGGTTATCAACTCAAGGTAAGAACACTTCTTTGTTTCTTTTCTTGGTGCTTGCTGCATTGCAAATCGGCGAATTCGTAGTAATAAATATGCCGAGACACCTTTACCTTTATGGTCAGTACAAGGTAGGAGCCTGCACGGATGAAACTTTACAGAAGAGAATTTTTTGAGCTGTCAGTTCGAAAGTCGCGAAAGGGCACGAAAGTTGACGCAATGTAATCAAGTGCTAGTGCGAAAAAAAAAGTGTTTAAGCATTTTTTTAAATATACTATAGATTCCTGAAAGCACTGACTTGCCATAGATTTAGAGTTGCAATATGCCAAAAATTTGGCATGTTGCACCAAAGGCTAGGGTTACGTATCTGGCGAAGTTTGAGCGCACCACGATCTGTAGTTCACTTTTGCGGTGAGGAAAACACTATTCTCTTTTCTCAGAAAGACGCAGTACTTTGGAAACATGTTTTTGTGTAACTCAATGCCACTTTAGAGCTGGATATAAAATTTTGCTGGAAAACTTTATTAAAATAGAGAACACCCAGGAACACCCAGAAATGTCTCTCTCAAACCTCTGTAATTATGCAGAATGTATAACTATGTTATAAACGCTGCAACTATGCAGTATGTGTATAGTTACCGCATATTAACTGCCCTAACACCTAGTCGTTAAGTATCGTGAGCATGGAATCGGACTTAGTCAATATGGTCACAGTTCCTTTTTTCTTTGCAACGTAAAAATACATGCTCCTAATTATCTTCTACCAGAATTTGCCCATCGATTATGGATGTACTGCATATATTGCCGAATGCTCTCCTTCGAGCAAAATAGAATTTTAGTTGATCCATATTTCTGACGAGTCCGAAATGCCGCCTGCAAAGCCTTTTCGGGTGGCTTTGGCCGCCTTTTGCTGCACATCGAAGACTTGATTTATAAATAAAGAAACTCCTGTTTTATTCAGGGGGAAACGTCATTGTTCCTTATTGCAAGCTAAATATGAAGACTTATATAAGTCATGTAATAATTTCACCTATATTGATGCTCCTAGGAAAGCAGCAGAGGAAAAACTGGACCAGGAGGAAACTACCGAACCAGAGGGCAACACCTGAACAACAGGACGACGGCCAAGCAAGGGGAGGCCGAATGAATGAATCTCTTAATTACAATAAAAATGACAAACATCATCTACTACAGTTTCATTGTTCAGTTATCGCAAACGGTTTCCCCAATTGGTTCCAATTGGCTATACTCAATTGGGTATACACCCAATTGGCACCAACTGGGATTTTTTCAATGAGGAGTCCGAAATCACAAACGGTTTTCCCAATTGGTCGTGCCCAATTGGTTCCAATTGGCAATGCTCAATTGGGTTTCGACAATTGAAACCAATTGGGATTTTTTCAATGAGGAGTCCAAAATCACAAACAGTTTTCCCCATTGGTTCCAATTGTCAGAAACCAATTGGACCCAATGGACATTTTTAACTGGGATAGCACTAGTGGCAATTGGTATGGGGGCACTGCAGATATTGATCGCACCACCAGGTGTAAAAGCCTCGTAACAGAGAGGAAAACTAAGTCGCCCATCTTTTCCACAAAAGAACCGTATATGTCCTCCACTTTTACGAGATACATAATAAGTGAGGAGTCACGTGTATTAACGAAGTGCGGGCGGTGTGACATTGTCCCTGCCTGGTGGCCTGCAACTGGTGCTGTAATCACACATGGTCCCAACAGCCTTATGGTTGCATCTCGCAGCTCCAGGAACGACACTTTGGCTGTGTTCCAAATCTTACCCAAATAGATCCGAGTTACTCCGGTGGGTCGTGTCACGTGACAACACAGATTGAAAAGTGCTGGGCACGGGTAGTTTTTGGAACGCTGAGGTGCAAAACCCTTACCCTGGATTAAGATCGAGTAAATTGCCCTTGTCAGTCTACAACTCTACAGTTTGGGTTGCTTCACTGGGGTTGCCACTTTCATCCTCGAAAGAACATAAGCAGTCAGATAACCAAACCGTCAGTTACCTAAGTGCAATAATGCCATTTCGAAAGCCCCTTTGACGGCATCTAAGCAGCTCGCATTAGAACAAAGCCTATTCCATTCCTACTCTATTCTGGGCAAAATGTAACTACTAATTTCATTCCCATTCCATTCCAGTGCTGCCACCATTTTATTTGCATTCGATTCCAGGGTTGTGGAAGTGCGGAATCGTTCCAACTCTGGAGTGGCAACTCCTCAACACTGGTGATAGTCACCAAGGCACCCAGTTCAGTGTGAATGCTGTCCTCACAGCCCATCCAAAGCTGTTATTACTGTAACAAACTCCAGTACGACGAAGTAGTTGAATTCGGAAGCCTGTTGTGCAGATTTGTACCTTGCATTGTTTCCGGTATTTTTTATTTATTTTGTATTTTATAATGGACAACAACCGTTGTAATCTCGGTATTGTTGCCAAACCTGAAGGTTTTATCATCGGTGCACTTTTAAATAAATACATATATGCCACAGCCGCAGCTCAGCGATGAGCACTTACACTGCGACTTAGGTGT
Source organism: Ixodes scapularis (assembly GCF_016920785.2). Taxonomy (NCBI): domain Eukaryota; kingdom Metazoa; phylum Arthropoda; class Arachnida; order Ixodida; family Ixodidae; genus Ixodes; species Ixodes scapularis. Next base: position 77,152,576 of record NW_024609881.1, on the reverse strand, counting down.
TTCGTAAGTATTCATTTTGATTGCGCGATAATGATGTTTGTCTTCTGTTAGAATTAAAAAAACCAAAACAATATTCAACATGATGGATAATTTTGGACACCCGCGGCATGTGTGATCTGAGCATTTGTTCTTTTCATCTGAAGTGTGTCTGAAAACATTCTCTTTATTCTCGTACCGTCAAGCTCGTTCCGACGAGTAGCTTGCTTTTATACACTGCAGTCATTAGCATTATAGTTGATCTAAGTATTTTGCAACACTATTAATACGGCAGATTGGGCGAGTTGGTACGGCATAATTACGAACCAGCGCACAGGTAGACCAGTTACTCAAAATCCAAATACACAAAAATATGCACTCGCACAGTGCTGATGTGAGTTTTTTGTGTTTGGATTTTTGGTAACTGTCTACCTGTGCGCTGGTTCGTAATATTGCAACACTGCCGTCTTTAGGCGGTGTGGAGGCTGAACCGATGGACCGCCAGAGGCCCATATCTGTATCTGTTTCATATAGTGAATGCCTTTTTGCACGGCTCTGTGTTTACTTTTGTCTTCCAGATTTTTACTGCTCACTTGTTTTTTTAATTTTATTTAGACTACTGGCCATTGAAGGCCCAAGTAGGAGTGGGGTACAACATATGCATTCACACACCTACAACAACAAACAAATAACACGACATTAAGAGGTTTACAACAACTAACCAGCAAATATACAGGATATATATATATTTAAAAGGGGGGGGGGGGCGGCACAGCATGCATCAAGCAGCATGTAATTCAATCATTTGTAATAATAGATGTGAAATTTAAAACTCATATTCAAGATTGAACATTATGAAACATATGTGAATTTCATTAAGCTATAAATTTTATATAGACTGTTACTTTTTATACAATTTTGTCTAGATTTGTCAGGATACAATCTGCAAGTATGCATAAAGTAACTGGAAAGTTGAAAGAAGCAAATTAGAGATTGCAAAACCTACTTCTCAATAGATATTTTTTCCCAAAGTATTTACGTGATAGTGAAGCTGAAATAAGGCTCCTTTTTCAATTTTTTTTTATTTGAAACACCTTAAAAATACATTGTTTTCTAAGATTTTTTTTTTATTATTATGCTTGGAAAATTAAGTTACCGATTGTGTTCAGTTTATTCTAAACTATTTATATGAAATTCCAGAGTGCTTTTGTGCATATATCAGTGGCTAGATAAGGTTTTTATAATTTCTGATAAAACAAACTGACTAGTTTCTCTTTAGTGACCGTTTCGCCAAGGTGACAGCAGAACAAGTAAGATCCCGACGTCAAACTACAGGAATTTGAGATATATGCTTTCTTAGCGAATGCACGCCACTGTTGTGACATATTTGAATATCCTTATCGCTTGCTTGGGCTCAGCGGGTAATGCAGGTCGGCACTAGCGTGAGAAAGGCTGAACTGCATAAAGCGATTTAGCGAGCGACGGCGACAGCGACGAGTCAGCGACGTATTACGAAGATTTCTTACTATCGCTCGTCGCGTCACTCGGTTTTTGGATTTCTAGAAAACATCGTTCCGCTTTCATGCGACTTGCGTCGTCGCGCGAGTGACCGAGCGTCAGCGAAGCGGGTCGCCGTCGCTGTTCTCGTCGCTCGCAAAATCGTTTACATTCGGTTTATACTTCCCGCTGTCAATAATATCGACTCGAGCGCGCATAATTTCATTTCCACGGGAGCGCGTGTAAATCAAACCCTAAACCAAGACGGGGGCTGCAGCCAGCAGCTTTGAGAGCGTCATACAACGGATTATAGTTTGACAGAAGCAAGCACACACTTCGCTAGCGCATTCCAGCCTTGAGCGCTCGAACTTCCGAAAACGAAACCAGATTTTGCTACACTTTGGCTAGCTCGAAACATTTTTTTTTAAATATAGGGTGTCTTTTAGCTATAATCTAGACTAAGAGAAATGTGTACCTTCCCAAATTATATTTATGTCGCCGTACTATATAAGTAATAATTGTGTAATATCGTTACGTTCATGTAAAATACAGGGGGGGTCACCGGACCTTCGTTTGAGACAAAAAGTCTGCTATATATACCGAGTGAGTTTCTCTCGTAATCGAGTAGGAGTGTCGGGTCGTCAGTGTCTGTTCGTTGTTTGTGTATGTAGATGCTTGTATGTTGATCTTGTGGTATGTGCTGTGATGTATGTGTTGGTGGTGTTGGAATGCTGCCGCCCGTGTTCGAGCGTGTCACAGCGTGTCAATGAAGGACAAAATGTCCTTCATTTTTGTAGTTTTCCGCATACTCACTAGGTGGCGCTAGCAGCCGCCCAATTTTATTTTAGCTTTGTTTGTACATAGTCCATTTATGTGTAAGGAACCACACCACATAGCTACAGTCTAGTAGAAAAGTAACCGCGTGTTTAAATGGCGCATAGCGCCGGTGTAGGACGCCGATCTCACTACCCCTCCGCTCCGACTACGGTAGTGGTTTTGGCGTACGCCAAAATCAATACCGTAGTCATTTCGGCGTACGCCATAGTCAATACCGTAGTCTTTTTCGCATACCCCAAACACACTACCCTTACGCCAAATTCAATACCTTGAATAACGTCGGCTGAGCAGGGGTTGAGCTCCGCATTTCGCTAAAACTGGCGGAAGTAACTTTCTGCAGCATAACACCCTGATTGTTTGTTGTTTGCAACTCGCCGTTTCGGGTCTGGTCGGGTCGGCGGCGATTTGAAACCGCCGGGGTAAAATGTTTTTTTGCCGATTAGTGTAAAGGTGGCAGTGCGACGGATATCTTCCAGAAGGTGTATAGGCATACCGAGACCGCTACCAGCGGACCACTTGGTTTCGGCGCGGAGCCGTTACCGTGGGGGCGATCAAGAAGCCCTTCCTCCGGAGCGCTCAACGACCCGTTAGGCCTACCAACCGGGCGTAGGGCGCAAGTGTTTTTTCGACACGGCGTGTCGGGGCACGGCTAAACGACGGAATCTGGTGGTGGTGGCTGGGGCGTCTCGGAAACCAGGCAAGGGAGACACCTAACATCATGACTCCACGGAGGAAAACAATGACAACCAGTCAAAGTCAAATGGAAAAGGCAAAGAAGAGGGGAAAGCGAGACAAGGCGTCAGTGGAGTGCGAAGGCTGTGAAAAATGGGTGGATATCAGCGAGACACCGTTCGAATCATGCACGGAGGCGGAGAACAGTACATACAAATGTAAGGAGTGCAAGGAAAATGAGGTGAGAAGAATCACCTTGGAGGAGGAGATCGAACGGCAAGTTAATGCCTTGAGAGAGGCAATGAGAGTGAAGCTGGAGGAGGCAAAGACAGAGAGAGCGGCCATAGAAAGTAGGATGTTGGCGAAGCTCGAAGAAGAGAGAACCTTGAGAATAGCGACGGAAGAGAAACTGAATGCAATAATGCAGGAGGAAAGGAACAAGAGAGAAAAATTAGGGGAGGTGTTTAATGAATGGATGAAGTCATGTGAACCAGAGCAAATGACGGTCAACGGGGCTGAAAACGCGCCGCAACAGCTGGAACCGAGAAACGGGGTCAAAGAAAAGATGACATACCACACAGACGGGAAAGAGACAGTTAGCTTTTCCCAAGAACGGACGGGAAGTGGAGATCTGGATAAGGAGCAGGGGAGACAGACGACTGGAGGTCAAACAGAAAGAAGCCAGCACAGGAACTACAAGGAGGCCCTCATGAGGCAGAGAGCAGACCCAGATGACGGGACAAAGAAACAGGACAAAGAGAAGAAGGTGGACAAGAGAGTCTTAGTGGTAGGGGACACCAATGCCTTCAAGATAAAGAGAGCCACACTGAAGGTGGTAGATTACGACAAGAAAGTTCACTTTGCAACTAAGCCGGGAGCACAACTGAGAGAGTCACTCGAGAGAGCAGAGAGGGATGGGAAAATATGGGATGCAGAGGCAGGAGTGGTGGTCATACATGCGGGAGTGACAGACGTGCAAGGCGAAGAATCGGTGGAAGAAATGGCAGCGGAGCTAGGGAAACGGCTTGAGGACTGGACCACGAGAGCCCCGAAACATTCTTTTATGGTGTATGAAGTCCCAGAAATCAAAGACAGGGGGGACCCACTCAAAGAGAGGTGCGCCAAGTGGAACAGGCTATCAAGAGAGATCAGCCAGCAGCTGGGACCGAGGGTGGAGGTGGTAAAGAACACAGGAACGGGAAACGACATGGAAGATGGCTGCTACAACAGAGATGCGGCAATTGAAGAGGGACAAGCACTGGGTAACAGACTAAAGAGTTTTTTAGGACTGAAATGCAAGGGGAAAAGCGTGACACCGATGAAAAGGCGACAGGAAAGAATGGAAGGCAGGCTGACTCTGGACCAGAGACTACAGCGACTCGAGGAACAACTCCAGAGGATGTGTCCCCCACAGGGACATGCCCACTAAGAAGAGAAAGTAGGAGGGATGGTGCCTGCAAAAACACGAGAGGCGGAAAACACAGAAAGGCACCTGACCGGGAAAGAAGGAAAAACAGACGAGCAAAAAAGAAAAAGAGGGAAGTGAAGATTGCCTTTTTAAACCTACAGGGAGGAAGGAAAGCAGGAAAATGGGAAGAGGCCTTTCAGATGTTACAAGAGGATAAGATTGGAATGTTCGCAGTCACAGAAACCCACCTCAGAGATGAAGAAAGACCCCCGGATTGCGAAGGGCTTTTTTGGGATGGGGTAAACAGAAAGGACAGTGAGAGAAGGGGAGGGGGGGTAGGATGCTTTAGCGGGCCAGGCTGGCAGAGAGAAAGTCCAGAGTGCAGAGAGCACATGTGGTTGACGGGAACACTGGCGGGGAGAAAGGTGGCAGTGGCAGTGGTGTACCTGTGGACGGGGGCAGACAGCAGGGAGACAAACATCAGGCTAATCAAGTGCATTGAAAAAGACTATCACAACATTGGGAGACCTACCATTATGGTAGGCGATTTCAACGCACACCTAGAGGAGTTTGATGGGAGAACAGACGGTAATGGAAAGCTGCTGCAGGACATGGCGGAACACCTGGATATGGTAATCGTCAACACACAAGATAAATGCATAGGAAAGACGACATGGACGGCCAGAGGGATGAGCTCTACAATCGATTATTGCCTGGTGTCTCCGGACCTGTATGAAAAGCTGAACTACATGGAGATAGACGAGGAAGGCGACAAGAGCTTGGGAAGTGATCACAACAGATTGCTGATCACTTTCGGTGGAAAGCCGACGGAAAAGAGAGTCAGCGAACCTATGAGACCACACCACATAACGCAAGCAGAAGCACAAACCATTGCGCAGAAACTGGAGGAAGAGGTGGAAACCAGGCAGGTGGAGACGTACGGGAACCTCATGCGGTGGTGGAAGGACCACCTGGAAAAACTGAAACGACCGACACGAGGGAAGCGGAGGAGAAAACGATGGTGGGATGTGGAGGTGAAGGAGGCCATTACAAGAAGGCAACTGGCAAACAGGACTCTGCGAGGGACCATCAGAAAACGAAAGGAGGAGAAGAAAGCCCCCCTACAGAAAGATTCAAGAGAATGGAGGGAGTACCAGAGCAGGAAAATAGAGGTGACAGCTTTGATTCAAAGCAAAATGGCCAAGGTAGATAAGAGATTTTTGGAAGAACTGAGAGAGGCAGGACGTGAGGCCCCACTGAAGTTCTGGCGACATGTACAGGGCCAAACAGGTCGACCTAGGGAGGATGCTGTAATCAAAGACGATGCAACGGGAAAGGAACTGGACCCTGGAGAGACCAACCGGTACATTGAGAGGTGGATAGGGGACATGTTCACAGGGGACAGCCGACAAATGGACAGTGAGGAGGGGGAGACGGAGGACGAACTGCAGGAGCAACCGAGCAGAGAGGAAATCACGGAGAGGGAGTTAAATAGAGCAGTCAAGAGGATAGGAGGAACCACAGCCACTGGAATGGACGAAATCCCAATGAGGCTGGTGAAGGAGCTGGGGCCAGAGACGAGAGCACTGCTGCGCGAGATCCTCAACCAGATCCTGAAGGAGGGATGGGTGCCGGAGGAGTGGCGAACCTCAAGACTCAGACTCATTTACAAGGGAAAAGGCCAAAAGTCAACGCTCGGAAACTACCGCCCCATAGCCATCACATCGGTACTCTACCGCGTGTTCACACAAATAATACGAGACCGACTGCAGACATGGGCAGAGGCAGAAGGAGTCCTGGGGGAGCTGCAGAATGGGTTCCGGTGGGGGAGACGCCTTGAGGACAATTTATTCGTGCTGACGCAGGCCATCGAGATTGCCCAGAAGGAGAACCGCCCCCTTTACTTCTGTTTTCTCGATATCAGCAAGGCTTACGACACGGTCGAACATCGAAAACTGTGGACGCAGCTGGAAGAGCGGGGACTCTGCAGAGAGTGGATAGACCTCTTGCGAGAAGTGTACAGAGGGACGACGGTGGTGGCACAGTGGCAGCAGGAGACAACACATCCAGTGACCTGCTCCAAGGGCTTGAGACAGGGCTGCCCGCTGTCGCCGCTATTGTTTATGCTGTACATAGCAGGAATCGAAAAGCGGCTGCAGGAGAGTGGGGAGGGTTTCTCACTGGAATATTCGGAAGGCGGGGAAAGGAAGGGAGGAAAACTCCCGGGACTCATCTACGCCGACGATATGGTGCTGATGGCGGACTCGCTGCAGGGCCTGCAGGGGCTCATGAACGAGTGTGGTGCAATGGGAGAGGCCCTGGGGCTTAGTTTCAGTTCGCACAAGTCTGGGCTGATGGCCTTTGGGGCAGCAGAGGAAAACGGGACCGCCAACCTATCCATTCAAGCCAATCCTGTACCTTGGGTGGACCACTACAAATATCTGGGTGTAAACCTACAGAAGGGACACCACTACCTCCTAGAGCACGAGACGAAGGTCAAGGCGAAGAGCAGGAAGAACAAGGGCATAGCAACGGCCAGGGCCCTCTGGGGATATAACCGATACGAGGTAACCCGAGCGGTCTGGAAGATGGTGGCGGTGCCGGGGCTCACTTTTGGCAACTCAGTGTTGTGCCTGTCATCAGGTACCAGGCAATACCTCGAGGTCCGACAGAGGGAGGTGGGAAGGACGGCACTGGGAGCAAGCCGAACAGCACCGAACGAAGCCGTCCAAGGAGACATGGGCTGGTCCGGTTTTGAGGCCAGGGAGGCCCGAGCCAAGCTGGACTTCGAGCGACGCCTCAGCCGGATGAGCGAAGAGCGCTGGGCCAGACAGGTCTTCAAGTATGTACATCTTCGGTCCGTCCCAACCCGGTGGGTGCGACGGACGCGCCAGCTGGCACAGCGATACGAGGTCAACGGCCCACTCCTCTACCCAGCCGCGGAGCAGCCGGAACTGCAGCAGAGCATCCGCACGAGGGTGATCGAGAGCGAGACACGGCGATGGGCGGAAGCAGCACGTCTGAAACCAGCGCTGGCCCTGTATGCCAGAGAGAAACAGGAGGTGAAGCGAATACCTTTCATGGACAACAGCAAGGGCAGTGCACTGCTTTCGGACGCCCGAGGCGGCATGCTGCGGACCCGCGTTTTCCGCGCGAAGTACATGGACATGGATGTGAAGTGCGTCATGTGCGCGCAGGGAGCAGACGAGACGGCGGAACACGTCATACTGGAATGCACGGGTATAAAGCCGGACGTGACGTGCGAACCAGACATGGCGGTGGCGCTGGGTTTCCGGGGCGTTGACGAACAGTACGACGCCGACAGCTCGCAGCCAGTGGAGGTGACAAAGAGGAGACTGGAGTGTTGGTGGAGGAGAGCAAAAGAACACAACTACGTTTTTGGCTAGTGTAGCTACTAGCCAGGCTAGATCCAGCGCTGCTGAGATCCCCCGATACAAAGGGGTTAGCCCCAAATCCAATCCAATCCAATCCAATCCAGTATGAGCGGCGGAACGCGCGCGGCAGGCGTTAATTAATTGTAATTAGCGTTATTGATACGGCTCACGGCGCGCAGAGCTGAAGGGCACAAGCAAGGAAGCTTGGAGTGATTCTGTGTCGATGTGATTTGACATCGCTTCTTTCTGGTTCTTCGATCATGGTGCAAATGCAGGTGCCCGACTCCCGAGCGATTCGAAGGCAAGAGTGGTAGCCTGTCCGCTGGGTCTTTCAATCGCATGCACTGTCGTCATTTTGGGCACAGCGGAAGAAAATAAGACGTTCACTATTTTAAATAGCGTGCGATCGGCCTGTCTAGGTTCTGGCGACACCGTTTCAGGCCGTAGATGAGAAAATTTAGCCACTACAGTACGACTGCTAGCCTGCAGGGTCTGTGCCTCACAACAGATCGAAACGGGTAGGGGTGGGGATCCCTGGCAGCGGGACCTTTCGCCGTACGAGCTGCGGTGCGCTAACACGCTCGACTTCCGATACCCCCTTGGGTCACAGCGCTTGCTGAAAGAAGTTTGGATCGTTTTACGCAGATTTTGCAGTGCGTACGAGACGCGCAACAGCTACGTACTACGTCCTAGATGCCCAAACTGAGGCTCGCTACTTGTGTGCGGCTGTCGTGATCTGCAGCTGGGAACAGTATGCTCGCCATGAAAACGTTGCAGTGAGAAGTACGGAAAAGTAATACTATAAAAGTATAGTATCTAAAACTGGCTTACATTGTCACTGAACATATGGAAATAAAACTGATGAGGAATGCCGATCAGATGGGTGGGAATGTTATATAATGTGCTCAAGTTATGTGCGGCGTCACGTCGGCACAGGAATTCAAACTGGTTGCCCCCACCCCCGCTCCTAAATTCTTCCAATGCTGCTGGCAGCTTTTTATATATATATATTGTAACTTTAAAGGCCTTAACAGGAGCATTACATAAGGAGTGTGTGTGTGTGTGTGTGTGTGTGTGTGTGTGTTTGTGGGGGGGGGGGGGGGGGGGGGAGTACTTGAAAAATACAAAAGATCAACATATGAACAGACAGGTGGCTGATACCTACAGGGCTGGTGAGTAATATAAACAGTGAGAACAAGTGTGTGTGAAATAAAACTGGTACATAAATACACTTGCTAAAAGAGTAATCGAAGGATTGCGGAACAAGACGGGGTCACCTATGGCCAGGCACAACCAGGGTAATCACCGACTCACACCAAGCATACCGGAGCTTCCAGTCGAGCTTGGTGTCCTGAAAAGCGCTGCAGGTGCTCAAAAACAAAAGACCCCCAAAGGAGCCCATAGAATTTGAATGGGTACCTGCCCCCTCCGTTGTAGAGGGCAACAAACTTCCTCACCAGCAGGCCCGTGCACTGACTTACCGGGCCACAGCCGTGGAAGAGGTGCAGGACCAACCCATGGTCACCTAATAGGAAATACTAGTCACATTCTACTGCAAAGAAAGGCGAAGACTGGCAGCCCCGCATCCTAAGTTAACGCTGAGGAACAGGTAGCGTATAGGAAAATTCAGTCGGGGTCCTTCCCCCACCCCCTTTTACTCAGTCGCATATGTTCCCCACTCAATACAGTGGGAACTGCCCAGTGTGCCAAGAGATAGGAGCCCTCCGCCACAACATACGTGAGTGTAAATTCAATCAAGACCACCCACCACCCACACCCTTTCCCCTGTAGAGCGATGGGAGAACTTGCTGTCCAGCCCCGCCCTGGAGGATCAGCTTCAATTGGTCAACAGGGGCCAGGCAGATAAGGCAGCATATAGTATCCCGTGAAAAGGGAAGCCCTTCCTTCCGGCACAGACCACCGTGCTGAAATGCTCAGAATAAAAGTTTATTCTCTCTCTCTCTCTGATTGGTTGAAGTAGTTTGTGATCCGAGATACGTGACATGGGTGATTTAGTCGAGACGATGCTCTTCAAGGAGGAAGTACGAGTGAGTTATGAAGCATTGGATTATAATAGAAAATTTTATGAAATGGGGTTAAGCATGATGTATCTTGTGGCGCGACTTATACAGCAGGCATTTCAGTGCAGAGACACTAGTTCTTCGGTAATGGTCATTAAGAATCGACCTGGCCGTGCGATTTTGAACTGACTCAAGATGGTTAATGGGATAAATTTGATGAGCATTCCGAATTGCTGCTGCATACTCCAACTTTGGTGCAATGTAAGTCTCGTATGCCATTTTCCGGAGATGAGATGGTGGCGCCTTCAGATTTCTTTTGATGTACCCGAGAGTGTGCAAAGCCTCTGCTGAGTCTGTTTCAGTGTGGTTATTCCAGGTTAAGTCATTAGGTAGTGTTGCACCAAAATATTTATAGATGGAGGCAGGCGGAGATGATTAGTCCAGAGCCAATGGAATACGAAAAATATGATGTTACATGTTTCCAAGTAAAGCGAAGTAATTTACATTTTGACATGTTTAATGACATTAGTCATTTGGAGCACCAGGCATGAATCAGGTCAAGGTCACTCTGAAGATTCAAATGGTCATCAGACAAAGTAATTTTGCAATATAGGACGCAATCGTAAGCGAAGAGACAGACTACAATTGATAAGTCGTTAATAAAAATAAGAAACAGTAGTGGACCTAGTAATGCCCCCTGTGGAACCCCAGATATAACGTTAGTAATATCTGACATATGGTTGTTAGCCACAGTGAACTGAGTGCGAGAAAAGAGAAAGTCACGAATCCAAGAAAGGACCAAAGGGTCAATACCCAGGATAGAAAGTTTTGAAATTAGATGACGATGGGGAACTCTTTCGAATGCCTTCGAGAAGTCAAGGAATACAGCATCAGTTTGGCCCTGCGAGTCAAGGTTAGTGATTAACTTGTGTTTGAGTTCAAAGAGTGGCGTCTCGCATGAAAAACCTCTACGAAATCCATGTTGATGATTGTAAAAAATATGATTGGCTTCTAAATATGATATGAGATGGTAGTTTGAGTCCAGCACACGATCACCACTTTTAAAGACCGGAATGACCTTCCCCAGCTTCCAGTCCAATGGTATACTCCGTTCCACCTTCAGTCCGACTGGACATCGGGAAAAAATCGCATGACCTTTCGGTTGGCCAGAGCGACGCAGGAAGTTCAAGGTCACATGACACTCTCTCAACGCTGAATTGGCTGGGATAGCTCCTAGCGTTTGCTGCGCTCGGACTGAAGGTGAAACGGAGTATAGGCAATCCTGCTGTGATGGCTAAGAAAATATGAATCTGAGGAATTCACAGATATTACTTTGGTGTTGCTAAGAACTTTGGGGCTAATATTGTTTGGACCAGAAGATGATGAGAGTTTTAACCCTTCTATAAGTCAAAGCATTCTGGAAGCAGAAATGTTAGTGTCAATGGGGGCCATGGGCTCAAAACCAGAGCAAGGCAAACTTGGTATATGATCAATGCTTTCGTTTGATAGTATGGAAGAGAAATACTTATTTAAAGCGGTAGTGCAATGTGGCTCACACGGCGTTTACATTTTCATTCTTTAGTCGGATAGAGTCAGTATTATCTCTGGGTGAAAATACCTTCCAGAACTTCTGGGGGTTACTTAGCAGAATTATTGCAGGTTCAAAGAAAATAACTTCTTTTTTGTCAACTTTACGCTCTGTACAAGATTTGAGACATGAAAAATAATCGTCCCAGACTTTGTTATTATTTACTCTTTTAGCTCTTTTATACATGCGCTTCTTTTTGTTATTTATAATGATCGTAAAGTTTTATTGTACCAGGGGTTATGCCCGTCGCTGTTTACAATAACATTCGGAACAAACTGCTGAGTTAGATTATTAAGTTTGTTTTTAAATAGTGACCAGTTTTCTTCCACCGATCTTGAACAAAGGTTTTCGACATACGACTGATAGAACGATGACACGTTCCGATTTATGGTGACGTAGTAATCACCTTTGTTATAGCTCACGAATTGTTTGAACAGTTGGGCTCAGCGTCGGCACAGGGATAGATAACTCGATGATCAAGATGCCGTGGTCACTTAAGCCAGCAACACAGTTGACAGTTTTTATTATTTCTGGTGTGCTTGTAAGGGTACGGTCAAGAATATTGTCGCCACAGGTGGGTTGTTCAACAACTGGGGTGAGGTTAAAATTCAAACATGAAAAACTCTCGCGCAGCATTCGAGCTGCTCGTGGTAAGATGAACCCAGTCAATGTTTGGAAAATTTAAGTCGTCAAAGATAGCAAAGTCTCCTTTTGGGTAAAGACTCTGAATGTCGAGCAGTATGGTGCGCAAAGTGTCGCAGTGCTCAGAACCATTGTTCGGTGCCCGATAATACGATAGGCAGGAGATCAAACTGTAAGGGGTACTTTATTTGAACTTGTTCCCACGGCCCGGTGTTTACTACCACAGCATAACAAAGAAATTGAACCTAGTCATCAGTCGTGGGCACGTTAACAGCAAAAAGTAACAGTGTTACAGTTACAGTTACCTAGGGGGGAAAAGTAACACTGTTACAGTAACAGTCACAAAAAGTCAAATGTTACAGTTACTGCAAAAAGAGTAACGCCGTTACTTTCTCGTCACAGTACAAAAATTGGACTTAAGAAATCACAAACCAAAACAATATTATTTTATTTGTTACACTATACAGTGAGAAGAAAGGTAAACTGAGAAATTAGAAAAATTTAAACCCAAAGGGTGTTTCTTTTTTTTGTGGGATTCGCCATTTCAGCATTTTGATGTGCATAATTTATTTGCAATAATTGATAAGCCAATGCTTTTGATGAGCGACATCGAAGATGACGCTCCAAAGGCCACTTTTTATACGACCAAAGCGCTGGTAAGAGCGAAGCGAAGCACTCGTATCCAGACCGTGCATGACAAGCAGTCTTGGGCAGTAACTTGCTACTACTAATGCGTTACTGGTAACTAGAGTTACTTTTTGGTAACGAGTTATTCTTTACTGCTGGTAACTTGTAACTGTAAGACTGTTTCTTTTGTATTGGGTAACTGTAACTGTAACTCCACGCCTTAAACAAACAAAAAATTGTCTGGTTTAGCACACGACTGAGAACCGAGTCAGCACGAAACCGGGAGATAAAGGAAGCAGCACCCACAGTGGTAGGGGCGGCGAACAATGTCCGTTTCACCAACTTTGTCTCACTCTTCTCATGTGGGGACCATCTGCAGGTGTCGGTGCTCGTGCAATATGTCTCCGAGTGTTCCCCCTCTCTCTTCGCCTTTGTAGGATCTGCGCTGTCATTCTTACACCCAGCGGGTCACCGTCTCCTCTTCCCTATTAGTTTCCAAGGAAGCCGTCCCCACATTGTGCAGAAAGCCGGCGCTTGCTTCACTTATTTGTTCTCTTCAGAGCCGCTCGAGTAAACACGAAGGCAGGTTCAAATGAAATATCCTTTTTCGGTGATAATCTCAAGAAACACCTCAATGGTTGGACACTTTGCTGTGGAACCACAAATGGCTTTTTGGACAGAGACCCCGCAGTGGTCGTCGTACATTCTCGTTGAGCACCAGAAGGCCTTACTTTGTCTCCTTTCCTGTATATTCTTTCGAAACTGTTTGACCCGCTACGTTCAGGCCTGCTTCCGAGTATATCCTGTGAGGTAATTATGCGATCATCCGTGTCCTCAGTCGTTTCGGGGTCAAAAATAAACAAAAACATTAACTGATGTGGGCCGATGACAATTTTGAAAAACAGTTTATTCTAAGTTATAGTCATATGCAAATAGTGGATTTTGAGTTTGAAGCGAAAAATTTTGGCCAAATATTTTCAATTTGAACATTAAAAAGTTTTCCCATGATTTTCACTGCATTATATGCTTAGACGAAAACCCAGCTAAAATCGTGAAGGTTGTTCTACTTGTTCATTTATAAGGTAAGTTTAACTATCAAATATTTATGAACTGTGACCTCAGAAGGTCTGATGTCATGGGATGGCAGGTAAACGACGGATCTGATATAAAATGAATCCTATAGAGACAGCCAATCATACCTTAATTGAGTGAATTTACAAATCTTGCCATATAAAATATTCTTTCTTTAATCTCGAGTTAAAAAGTGAGACGTTTACAACTCCCTGTAATGCCGAATTAGAGCGCAGCTCTTGAGGAGGAGGAGGGAAGTAGTGAGGGGAAGGTATACCCCTCCTCCCCCCTCACCTCCTTATCCTCCTCCTCTCCTCATTCCTGAATCTCCTCCGGGGGGGGGGGGGGGGGGGGGGGTCTCGGAGGGGGTCACGTGACCTCGGGGAGGTGGGGGGGGGGTCACGTGACCTCGGGAGGGGGGAGGGGGGGCTCACATGCAGCCCTAGTGGTTAGTCCATGCTAAGTGTGAGGAAATCTAACATGCTGGGAGCTTGTATCCATTTAGCCAAAAAACCAATTACTTTTATCTAATTGGAGACGTTTGGCTAACAGCTAGGAGGGAGAGAGAGACAAATTTTTTTACAATGATGCTTCGTCCGCATTATCTGCATCTCATTAGCGGTCAAAAAGATGCTGGTAGTGAGGGCGGCAGCACGGTCTCTGCGACGTTGAGATTGTGTGACACTAATTGGGGCCATAGTGTCAGTTGTGCTTCCCGGGGTGGGGTGGTCCAGCTCTTCCAACTGACAGATGTGGAAGGCATGAGGAGGAAGGGGGTGAGGTATTATGAAGATGATTGTGCACGGGTACAGATCGGTTAGGACGTAGGCATGCACTAGTTATTAGGCACATATTCCAAAAGCGCCGCAAAGCAATATTTAGCCGACATTCAAGCGTTTGCACGGTGCAGCTAGGCACATAGCCAGGATTTTGTTTCGGGTGGCGCCCGCCCATGACTAAATTCTGTATGAGGGGGAGGGGTGAGAGGTGGTCCCAGCAAAATGGAAGATTTCGGGGGGAGCCTGGGCACCATGGGTCTCTCTCCTGGCTACGTGCCATGGTGTATACATGAGTAAAACCTAGTGCTGCAGGGGGGAGGGGGTATTATTGTGTTGCGAGACTTGAAAAGTTTAAATTTGGTATACAAATCACTCCTTTTTATTATTCCGTATACACTGTGAAAACATTTCCTTGCCATTTGCATACTGTTTGGTATACACATCTAATACATTTGGTTAGAATATTTCTTAGTATAGTAGATCCCCAGCTAAAATTCTCATTAGATCCAATTGGAATTTTAACTGGTTTTAACCGGAATCGATTGGTTTTAGTGGGTTCCAATCAGCACATTGGCCAATGGGTCTCATCAATTGGAATTTAATATTTCGGAGGCATCCGGTTTAGAGAAGCTCATTTTAGCGAACGCCGTTTTACCGACCCCGGTTTATCGAATTCCTTGAGAACCCAGTTTAGAGAAGATGGCGATGAGCTTCCCCTTAGCGAATTCGGCTGCCATTTGGCACGGATAAGTTGGTTGTCTGAAAACCCAACTGGTACCAATTTTAAATTCCAATTGGAATCTAATGGGAATTGGGATGTCATATGCAAATTAACCTTCAGCACCAGCATCTTCTTTGCCAAGCATATTTTGTCCCTTCATCAGGGAAAGCAACCTCTCACTGGTGCGATAGTTTTGTTTAACCGTGTCTTTCATCTATTCTGGGTTCGGGGCAGCCGAATTGAAAACAACCTGGGTCCGGACATTTCGTCGAACGCCGTTTCATCGAACGCCGTTTCATCGAAGCCGTTTCATCGAACACCGTTTCATTGAACGCCGTTTCATCGAAGCCGTTTCATCGAACGCCCTTTTATTGAGCGCCGTTACAGCCTGTAATATTTTTGTAATTTATTTTAATTTTTATACACAACGTCATCTAATTCTCCCTTTTTTAAATCACAGGGTGCAGTGACGAGATAAGTTCCATTGTGAACATATCCTACTTCGAGAAGAAAGCCTCCATAAAACAATGACCCCACTCCATGTCACATAAAACAATTAAAAATGAGGCAAAAAAAAACAACAACAAAAAGCATGATGTGCTTTCTGGGAAGCGAGTAGTGTTTTATTGTCTGACAGCGTGTACGTGTAACCTTGGGTTATGTGAGGATCCGAAAGGGTTCTTGTCTTCTTCGGTGATAGAGTACAGCCAGGGCTTTACTATTGTCTGGTGCGGGTTGGCCTTCATAAGAAAGCGCCCTGAATATCATTCATAGGCAAAAGGGCCATTGATAAAGTTAACAGTGAAGGGGAGGTGATTCCAGTCCAGGTGATAGCCCGGAACAATGTTGGCTGAAACTTTGTGCAGCTTTTGTCTCTGTATAGTTTGAAAACTAAAAAAAAAAAAAAAAAAGCAGAAACGTTTAATTTGAGCATAAAGCTGATAATCAGAGTATCGTTATGTTTTATTTTCTGTGCTCTCCTGGCAGAGTATCGTTATGTTATAATCGTGCTGCCCTGGCAGTTAAATGCTTTCCGTGAATAAATCTTCAACTAAACGTAAATGTGCAAACGAGCTGGTGTGATTTGCACATTACTGAAACCCCCAGACTGCCGGTAAAAAAATGACACAGAAACCTAAAAGTGTTTGAAGTGTCGGTCCTTTACCTCCAGTGTCATGTTTTCTGTCGTGTACACGAGTAAAACTTTTCAGTAAGTCGCATACCCATTTGTTTTTATTTCTTTTTATACCAATGGTTTTTATTTTTAGTAGTTTGACTCCACCTTAAACACAGTTTCACAAGTGACTACTTTTGTCTTAACAAATGTAAGGTAAAACATCTATAAAGCACTGTTATGCCCCAAAACTCGATACAGAGAAATTCGATGAAACGGCCCTTAGCGATTCGATGAGACGGCGTTCGATGAAATGGCGTTCGATGAAATGTCCATTCATTCGATGAAACGGCGTTCGACGAAATGTCCGCTACCCAAAACAACCGCATCTCCACGTGGTGAATGATGTTGATTGGGGCGAAGCTCTGGCGGTGCTTGTCTGCGTAGACGCTGAGCCGCAGCATGCCGAGCCTTTCGTTAGTTTTCATCCATGTCACGCTGCGGTCAAATGCTCAAATGATATATAACCACGTTCCATACCACACATTCTCTTTCTGACATGGATGAAAACAAACGAAAGGCTCGGCATGCTGCGGCTCAGCGTCTACGCAGACAAGCACCACCAGAGCTTCGCCCCATCAACATCATTCACCACGTGGAGATGCGGTTGTTCTTTGCCCTACACGAGCACGGGAGCATGTGCTCACGTGCTCGTGAGCACGAGCACCCGACGCCGGACATCGGATGGACATACGGACATGGCTAGCCCCTATAAGGAGCTTCGCCCGTAAAAAAAAGAAAAAGCGCGCTGTCCCACAAGCCCGCTGGCGGGACAGCGACCTTGGTCGGAAAAGCGTTATCTGTCCCCGCCTAAATGGAGACAGATCTGGTCACTTTTCTGAAAGCTAAACATAAAACAGCGCAAAACAACGAGGACTAGCTCCACAGGACTAGTGCATCGTTCGTCCTGTGGTGTTTGTTCCTTTCCTTAGTCCTCTTTGTTTTGCGCTGTTGTACCTACATGACGTTTAACCAATCATAAACCTGAAATTTTTTTATCTACTGTAGTTGCCCTTGCAATTGTTGCTTGAGCTCCTGTACCATCTGCTCAGCCTGTGAGTTGCCGATGATGAGGTGCGCTGGTGACTCAGATGATATTCATGCAATAAATCATGGTAACTTAAAGCAGCTCCGTTGCCCAAACAAACCTTTATTAACACTTCAATTGTGTCTAACAAAGACCATAAATCCTTGATTACTACGCTCGACGACATGCTGCTATCTCAGCCATTAGGTGTATAACAACCTGAAATGCTTTTCAACACTGAACCAGTAAAGCATATGTGAATTTCATTCCAGGATGTTGGCCATTCTCAATGTCAGTGTTTTTAGCTTGGCTTTCTGGTTGTTTGGCATTGAGTATGGGATCCAGACATAATGGTCCCGGACCTTAATTATGATCCCAGACAATATGGTCCCGGACAAAATGGTTCCCAAGTGCCAGGCCGCACAAAATGGTCTCATGTTGTTTTCACTGCATTTTTCTTTTCTTTTTTTTCTTTTTTTTGCTTTTCACAGGTTTGTAGATTGCATATATTTATTTTTGGTAAACATTTGTGACATGAGCCATTGGTTATTTTAAAGTTACTTTTTAATTGCTTGGTCTTCACAGGTTTATGTTATTAAATGTATTCGCAAAATACTTATATTGCGAGCCGTTTGTCAATCTAGAGTTTATATTTTTCACGCATAATTTTCGCCATTTGTTCTACTTTTCGTGTGTTCAACTTGAGTTTCAACCAGTCTACCGAGAAATGCAACAGAAACTTCAAACAATCTGCATACAGTACAAACAATTGAGCTGTATCATGAATGACCCTCTGAAAGGCGTGGGCCAAGTGATTTCAAGATCGTAGACCTTTTGGACTGGATTGGGTTTTTATGGCGCAAGGGCTGCTGAGGCCAAACAGCATCAAAGAAGGGTAGACTTTTTGTGGGAGCGTAATAAAACATGTCATGTGTTCAAAAGCATGTTTATTATTTTCCATTCATATTTTCTAACATTGCATCAAAACATGCGGTATCTGCACGGTAGGTTGCCTTTATTCCCCCTATGACGAATTGACATGTGACAAATAGACCGTTAAAAGTAATCGCTGCAGATATCAGTGACATTTTAGACAGTGCGTCAAATGTGTCGGAAATTTTACTCGGGACCATTTTGTCCAGGTTTGCGCTTGGGACCATATTGTTTGGGATCATATTGTCCGGGATGATATTGTCCGGGACCATTTTGTCTGGGACCATATTGTCCGGGACCATTTCGCTCGGGACCATTTTGTCTGGGACCATATTGTCTGGGACCATATTGTGCTACACCCATATATGCTATTTTCCCCAATTCCTGGCCATTAGATATATAGCTTCTGGCACAGGCTTTCATGGCGATGATTCTGAGGTATACGGAGTGCACCAGAGTCAGCGACCCAGACCGTGGATCCATTGGTATCACAACACATGATCCCTGCATTAAACAACATCATGTCACCAACACACTGATCTCACCAGCTATTGTGCACATGCTTGGTGACGTCATAACTGCTCACAGGGGACAGACGGCTGTGCACAAGACAGGTGGTGTCGTTTCGTGTACTGCACGCACAGGCCCACAGCAGGGTTATTGCGCGTGCAAGGGACTGCAGTTTTCAGAATGAATAGCGGCAGCAGCAGCGTAACAAAACCCTTGAATAGGTCAAAAATATCCTCTCTGGGGCCTCCGACATTTCTACTCTGAACTGCTTCAGACACGTGCGAAAGGGTGAAATTCTATGTGGTCTTTTCTGCCAGCTTCTGGAACATAATTAGAGTCTCCTGCAGGTCAAGAATAGCAGGAGAAGTCTCTGTCCCTCTCTCTCGACATTGGCGGAGCGAACACTGGAGAGAAGCAAACCACCTATCATGACAAGTAGAGGTGGTTTCCTCTTCTCCACTCTCATGCTATTCTTGACCTGCAACAGACTATAGCGCCCTTGTCAACGCTTGCAACATGAGCAGAACTGTGGGAGGGTTGGGCTCATCCTTGCCCGCAGGAAAGGCAGTCTGCTCAAAATGTCTGCGTTCAGATTCTTCAACACACAGCTACAGGCAACACTGAATTTGCCTGCTGGCACCTGTCAGCATCATGGATCGTCTTGATCAGCTCGAGGCAAGGATGCCAAAAACCTCGTCCTCGGAGTTTTCGTGCAGCATGGACTCTGACAAACACTGTTCCAAGAGTCCGCAAAGAAAAAAAGGTCCAAAGCACCTAGGAAGAGGGTTCCTGTTCAAGCTGAGTCAGCCGCAGACACTGCAGTCGCTGACCAACGTGACTGTCAGCTCGGTTTCTCAGCTGCGCACGGACATCATCGCCTGGTTTCACCAGGTAAATTTCAGGTTCCAGACGTTTAAAGTTGCACCAGGTGAGGCCATTTCATTGATTGTATCCAAGCTACCATCTAAGGACTCCATGTAGATTATGTACCACCTCAAGACGGCCAAGCTAACAATGTAGGAGCAAATGAAGAAAGCTTTCCGTCGTCGTTACAACCTGGACAACGAAGCTGAGGCAAAACAAAAGATGTTCAGCACAAGTCAGCACTCGGGAGAGTCCTGCACCGACTCCGCCTTCCATTTACTGGAGCTCATCCATGAGTGCAGCTACCCAGAGACGAAGGCGGAGAAATGCAAGGTTATCCTGGCCACACTCTTCCACAAAGCACGAAAGCATGCTTCGACAGGCGCTTCGCTTCGTTGAATGAGTTGCTGGACTCTTTCCTTTGCTTTGACCAGGTTGTCTTCGACCAACCAAAGACACCGGTTTTGGCTCTCGCTGCAGAGCGAGTGCAAGCTGCGCAGGGACAAAGAAAGCGCACTCCTTCCTGCTCTTGAAGCAGGGCCGGCCACTGCCTCATCGGAACGCTGACGACAGCAATCGTCACCAGCACCCGTCTGCAACAGGGAAGCAAAAGAAGCAGCATGTGTCGCTTCAGCATGTGTCAAAAACTTCGCGGGACTTTCAATGTTCTTCGTCCCAAAACCCTGAAGTTCGTCCGCTCCGTCTCATTTGTAAGAGACGCGGCCACTTTGTCACGTGATGCCGGCAAGAGCTGACCCAAGAATTTCTGGAATGGCAACGGCACTTTGAGTCTGTTGCATTGTTGACGGAGAAAAGTGAAAACCTGATGCCCCTACCACCTGGAAGGTGTCATTAGTAGTTTGTTACATCACCTCTGGTGCTGCAGTGGGCATCAAGACAATTAAGCTCAGCAATGCGAACACTGACCACATTTTCCGTTGATTAAGCCTTTTTTTTGCCGGGGGACTTCTGTCTCAGAACCTTGGAAAGTTGTCAACCCTCAGCACCAACGTTGGTGACACATTTGACAGCGGTACGCAGTTCGGAAGGTGACCTCCAGACAAATCAAGCTTGCTCAAGAAAAGCAAGAAAGCGACTTTGACAGTGGCACATGTATGTTCTTTTTAAGGACTAGCTCGAGTTGTAGGAGAGCCCACTCATCAGAGTTAAGGCAACACTATGATTTACTGGCCCTCGCCAAATCGTGAGCCGGCTCTCTCCCGTGAACTACGAGCTTGAACTCGTGGACGGTACTGGCCGCAATGTAGTGCATGTGGAGAAACTGAAGCCGGTCGTCAAATTTGTGCAGCCTCTACCTGGGGACTGAATTTTGTAAACTTGATAAGTTTTTTTTCTCATTTATCACGTCGTATGTATATCATTATTTAATCATGTGCATATTGCTCAATGCAGTATTTGTTTAATGTTTGTTGCATGGCAGCGTGATATCAGGTCGACACTTAAAACCCTTGGCACGTGACGAGCTGCAAGAGACATCACTCTGAAGCGGCTCGTGCAAGCGCTCATGATCGAAATAAACGAAGTAGTTTTGGCATGGTAGTTGATGACGTTGACATGTCTTTCCTGAGCACGGTGCCCATTTATCTTGATGACCGATCCAGATCGTCACAACAACATTACCCAGGTAGAATTCCATGATGGGTTTTTCTGCTACGACTGTCTCCTTGCAGAGCTGAAAAATTGCCGCGGCAGCCGAAATTTTCAAGAGCATCCTTTTCACTCTGTGTCGTCCTTTGATGGTGTTTATATATGGTGAGCATATCTGCTGTCTCCACTGTCACACACAGCTAGTGGAATGCCTTGTGGCTGGGGCCTCTGCCGTGGTCTGCGTGGGGGTGGGTTGGGGCACAGCGAGTTTTCTTATCTTCCCCTCTGATTATTCATTGTTTCCATACGTGTATATGTGTTATCTTGCACATACGACTACAGTTTGTTTATGTTTATACCTACTCAGCGGCGGGCTAGCAGGCGCACATGCGTAAGGGTATTAACCTTTCTGTCTAGCCTCGCACGCCGCTGAGTGGGCAAACTTTCTCGTGCAAATAAAAATTATTATTATTATTATTATTAGTGAGGTCCACTGTTAAAAAATAGTGCCTCCAAGCACGCTCACCACAAAATTTGTTACAGCCCGCATCAGATTTACCGCCAGTTTTTCAACAGCGTTCAGTGTTGTGTTGGCTCGATTATGCCTTAGCTTTGGAGCATCCGGAGTTCTGCCTCCACTGCGGTACACATTGCAAACGGAACAGGGCTAGCCTTCAAAAAACGCAGTGCTGCATCTTTTTTCAGATCCAGGTTCACCGACGGTTCTTTGTGCCTGCTCATCCCTGGGTGAAGAACTTCCTCATGTGTCAGCAACGCGTCATCTAGGGTCTTGCAGTAGAGTGCGACTAGTATTTCCTTTTAGGTCACCATGGGTTGGTCCTGCACCTCTTCCATGGCTGTGGCCCGGTGAGTCAGCGCGCAGGCCTGCTGGTGAGCAAGTTTGTTGCCCTCTACCACGGAGTGGGCAGGTACCCATTTAAATTCTATGGGCTCCTTTGGGGGTCTTTTGTTTTTGAGCACCTGCAGCGCTTTTCAGGGCACCGAGCCCGACTGGAAGCTCCGGTATGCTTGGTGTGAGTCGGTGATTACCCTGGTTGTGCCCGGCAATAGGTAACCCCGTCTTGTTCCGCAATGCTTCGATTACTCTTTTAGCAAGTGTATTTATGTACCAGTTTTATTTCACACACACTTGTTCTCACTGTTTATATTACTCACCAGCCCTGTAGGTATCAGCCACCTGTCTGTTCATACGTTGATCTTTTGTATTTTTCAAGTACTTCCCCCCCCCCCCCACACACAGACACACACACACACTCCTTATGCAATGCTCCTGTTGGGACCTTTAAAGTTACAATAAATAAATATATATATATATATATATATATATATATATATATATATATATATATATATAAAAAGCTGCCAGCAGCATTGGAAGAATTTAGGAGCGGGGGTGGGGGCAACCAGTTTGAATTCCTGTGCCGACGTGACGCCGCACATAACTTGAGCACATTATATAACATTCCCACCCATCTGATCGGCATTCCTAATCAGTTTTATTTCCATATGTTCAGTGACAATGTAAGCCAGTTTTAGATACTATACTTTTATAGTATTACTTTTCCGTACTTCTCACTGCAACGTTTTCATGGCGAGCATACTGTTCCCAGCTGCAGATCACGACAGCCGCGCACAAGTAGCGAGCCTCAGTTTGGGCATCTAGGACGTAGTACGTAGCTGTTGCGCGTCTCGTACGCACTGCAAAATCTGTGTAAAACGATCCAAACTTTTTTCAGCAAGCGCTGTGACCCAAGGGGGTATCGGAAGTCGAGCGTGTTAGCGCACCGCAGCTCGTACGGCGAAAGGTCCCGCTGCCAGGGATCCCCACCCCTACCCGTTTCGATCTGTTGTGAGGCACAGACCCTGCAGGCTAGCAGTCGTACTGTAGTGGCTAAATTTTCTCATCTACGGCCTGAAACGGTGTCGCCAGAACCTAGACAGGCCGATCGCACGCTATTTAAAATAGTGAACGTCTTATTTTCTTCCGCTGTGCCCAAAATGACGACAGTGCATGCGATTGAAAGACCAGCGGACAGGCTACCACTCTTGCCTTCGAATCGCTCGGGAGTCGGGCACCTGCATTTGCACCATGATCGAAGAACCAGAAAGAAGCGATGTCAAATCACATCGACACAGAATCACTCCAAGCTTCCTTGCTTGTGCCCTTCAGCTCCGCGCGCCGTGAGCCGTATCAATAACGCTAATTACAATTAATTAACGCCTGCCGCGCGCGTTCCGCCGCTCATACAAACAACAACAAACAATCAGGGTGTTATGCTGCAGAAAGTTACTTCCGCCAGTTTTAGCGAAATGCGGAGCTCAACCCCTGCTCAGCCGACGTTATTCAAGGTATTGAATTTGGCGTAAGGGTAGTGTGTTTGGGGTATGCGAAAAAGACTACGGTATTGACTATGGCGTACGCCGAAATGACTACGGTATTGATTTTGGCGTACGCCAAAACCACTACCGTAGTCGGAGCGGAGGGGTAGTGAGATCGGCGTCCTACACCGGCGTTCAGTTGGTTTAGTTCGTCTTCGTTCGCTGGCCGTTTCGGTAGCAGATTCGTACCCGGAAAGCCGCAAAATTTGCGTACACACGAGATATGAGTGGATACGTCGAAACGTCGCGTACAACTTTGCTCGCGGTAAAGAGGTGAGCGGGACGTCGGTAACGCCGGTCGGGTAGGGTCGGTGTCGGAGCTATTCGTCGTCGCTCGCGGCAAACGGGCTTTTTCAATAAAGTTCATGTCTGTGGTCGCGAAAAGATAACTGCTGTGGAAATTACCCGGCGTCGGTGACAATGCAACCGGCTTGAGGCCTCGGCGATCGGCTGAACCGCCACGCGAACGAGACCTTCTCGATGGGGAAGCACGCTGCTGGATGCAGTCGATGGTCGCTCCCACTGTCGCGTAATCGCCGTAATGGATACGGCGTCGGCGCTTGGGGGTGAATGCTTGCGGTAGTTCAGCACGTATGGACGATTACGAACGAACACGTGCAAACTACGCTTTCGCTGCGGCGAAAAGCCGTGTAAAGCGCTGGGCCTCGCTCGTAGAACCCGTCTTGCGTCAAACGGCCGCCATTGTAAAAAAACACCCCTAGACGTGTGATCGCAGAACGAAGTACACGTTCAAAGATGTTCATTTTACACGCGACCTCGGGTGCAAACGAAATACACCGAGCCTCGCGTGTAAAACGAACACCATTTGGGGAGTCCGCCCTGGGACAACGGTTTACACGTCCAGGGGTGTACTTTTTCGCTGTGTGTGTAGTCGCCGTAGCGTTTTGAGCTATGGCTTTTGCGGGTGTTTTCCCGCGATCACCTGTTGGTCTAATGATCTATCGATAGTGCCACATATAAGTGACAGAGAGGTGGAGCAGTTCTACAGGAGCCGGTCAGGCACAAGCCGGTGCATGGAAAGAAGCTACAACTTCTTCGTCGAAGCATACGCGGTCCCCGCATCGATAAGCGCTAACTACTCACGGAACAGGCAAGTTCTTTCTTGTTTTGTGGTGATTTTTTTAGTAACATTCCATAATTTTCATACAGTTAATCATAGTGATCGAGCTTTTAGCGTGGCCACTCCGAACAACCCGGTACGCTGCCCCCGTCGTGAGCTTGTCGTTCGGTGACAGCCGAGAACTCGCTCGTTTCGTTTTTCGTACCCCTCCAATAAACTTACGACCGCGTACCAGTAACTGCAAAATGTGCCTCACGAGTCACAGCCTTTAGTGTTCAAGACATCGCAATCTCAAATCGTACAGAACAGCAGAAACGGTTGTACGGGTGGGTGGCAGGCAGCCTTTTAAATTCCTTCCTCGGTAACCTTTTAAAGACTAAGAAGTTAAGCGGTTTATGGCATTGCTCACAAAGCTACAAAGTAGACTTTTCAGAACCACTGGTGTATTCGGTTTATTTCACGGCGTTTGTAAACGTACCACGTTTGTTTGAACCCCCTCGAAATGCGACATTGCAAAAAAAAAAAAAAAAAAAAAGTGTGCTGGAACTGATTTTTATTTGCACAGAAAATATGCACAGCTGTTTGAGTGTAAAACCGGTGTATAATTTTTTTTTATCCCATTCAGTGCAGCAAGTTTCTTCATCAAGGGTTCCTGCTACCGAAGCAAGAGGAAGACTCAAGAACAACATACAATGTGTTCAGGAATAAAAACCGTTTAACAGAATAACAATTGTTGAACATGCTCTAAACACCAACTCTTTGGCTGCATTCTTACAAATTTCCAAACTGATTAGTAGCGTAACGTCCCTAAACGTCTAGCGGTACGTCCTTGGCACTCTGTTTAGGCCACCACTCCAAAAGTTCCCACGATCGCAAGGCGGGTTCGAGTGATCTTCAGATTCGGTGTACACTGCATTTAGTCTGTACACCACCTCTACCCGACGTCTGTTTTCTGGAAAACTCTTTACCAGTGTGAGTAAAGGAAATGAACTTGCGGAAGAAGTAATCATGCATCTACACGCCGAAAAAGTACCTAAAATGGCCTCGGTTGCAGTGAAGAAGCACTGAAGGAGGGAGCCGCTCGCGCATGCGAGCCGCGCACTGAACCGCGGCCGTACTTTTCTAGTTAAAGACGGGGCTCGACACACGGCCACACTACTACAACATATAATCGTTTGCGATGCTTCCGCTTACGGATGATAAAAACGTTTTCTTGTCTAACCCGCGAAAGTTTTGTAAACAACACGAGGACTCGGTTTTTCTTTTTGAACACTTGAGAACTTGTCTGACAAGTACCGTTTTTCCGTCTCCGTCAACGTATCCATCCTGCGTACACAAAGGTACGCAGCAATGCGATGGCATATTGATGCGGCGCGCACAGACTGGGACTCAAAGTGTAAGCAGCACCGTTGTAGGCGGTAAGATGCAGGCGGTTCTGGCGGGACCCCTGCGTGATGGCGGCGGACCTAGTTGCAGTTGCGTGCAACAGGTGGCGCTCTACTTCGAAAGGGGTCTATTGCTAAATCTTGTCTGTGCCCTTACCGCTCCGGCTTCTCAAAGAGACACACAATCACTTGGTGTTCTCCTCTCCCCGGCTTCGATCGCAAAGAAAAAACAAAACAAAGGGACTAAAAAAAGCGGACGATTTCCGGCGCTAAAAGAGGAAAAAACAAACAATATGGCGGGATAAGCTGCTTGGTTCTGTCGGGGGTGCGCGGCTTGCTCGCTTTTGAGTGCTCAAGGTAAGACGAATAACGCGTTCGAATATCTTTTTCAGGTAAGGCTCTTTCGGAAAATGCATTGGACCGTATTTTGTTTGGTTTGAATATGCTAATAAACAACGCAAACGTTCATTTGACGCCGTGTCTTGATCACCGTTGCAGGGTATGAACCAGTGTTGCGGAGTTGCCACTCCAGAGTTGGAATGATTCCGGAATCATTCCGCATTTTCACGACCCCGGAATGGAATGGGAATGGAATGGCGGCAACGTTGAGGGGAGTGGAATGGGAATGGAATTAGGTGCCTTTTGCCCGGAATGGAATGGGCACGGTTCTTTTTTTAGTGTTTACGGTCAGCTAAATTGAGCCAGTCAGTGAGTCAGTTGCTCAGAAATAAAATGAGCGGGAAACTGCTAGCCCGCGAGGAGCCCTAACAGACTTATACGCCAAAAAAAAAAAAAAATGCAATACAAAAAACAAGCGTCAAACAGCAAAGAGCAAAGGGGGAAAGGGGGGT
This sequence comes from Ixodes scapularis, assembly GCF_016920785.2. Classification (NCBI taxonomy): domain Eukaryota; kingdom Metazoa; phylum Arthropoda; class Arachnida; order Ixodida; family Ixodidae; genus Ixodes; species Ixodes scapularis. The sequence continues at coordinate 77,125,509 of NW_024609881.1, read as the reverse complement.
AACGTGGCGCCTTTCACGGACGCGCAGGCGTCGGGCTTCGATGGCGTTACACGAGAGCGAAAAAAGAAACCAAGCACCAAGCAAAAGAAAAGGGAGCGGCAAAGAAAGAAACCGCCATGCACAACTCCTCATCGTCCTTCTTGTCATGCTTTTTTTGTTGTTGCGACGATTTGTAGAATGCACGCGCGCGCACAAACTGAGATCTGGGAGCGGAAGCGGCTCATAACTTGCAGAGCTCTCATAACTCGTTGACTTGGGCGCCGTCGAAAGATGATCAGGTATTGTTTTCTTATAGTTCGAGGCGCGTTGTTTAGCAGGCAGCTAACCCTGCTGCCTTCCACGTTCATTTGTGCGCACTCCTTTGAAGTGCGAAACGTGGGTTTGCTTCGGCATTAAAACAAAGCGAGATTCACTTCCCTCTTCTCCTCTTGCGCTTTGCTCCGAGGTTTGTTTTTTTGTACTGCATTTGTAGTTAGGTCCGCCTATTACTTGGTCTTTGTTCCGATGCTTGTTTTCTGTGTTATATGTTTTAGTGGGTTGGGGTTACAAGCAAGCTAGCGGATTCCCGCTCATTTCCTTTGACTTTAGTCTCTGCATACTTCGTTTCACCTTGCGATGTACCGCTGCGCACGCTACGAGTCACCCTAGGCAATCCAGCACCGTGAGCGGGACTGCAGGGTCACTCGACACTCAAAAAGCACTGGATTGGTTACGATGGCTCTAGTGCTGTCTGTTGAGGTCCATCGTAAGGTGAAGTACAGACTATCGTCGCCGCTCTTGGTGTGACCGAACTGACTAGACCTGCAGAAAGACCGTCCCGCGCCAGGCGAGGCGCGACCGTTGCTGTGAGGGCAACTGAGAAGGAGAGCTGGGTGCTAGCTGCCACTGAGGTTTTGTCTTCCGCGCGTCTCGGCTGTCCGGTCTGCATTCGTGCTCTTTGTCCTGGACCCTATTTGAGGCGGTGAGAAGTCCGTTGGTGTTGATGAGGAAACACATGGGGAATGTTCATTCGAACGGTGCGGTATTACCCCGTTAATTGCATCTTGATGTGAAGAGCTTTGTCAACTCTGACTTCCCGACCCGTCGCCACAACGCGAACCACCGACACCGAGGTAGAAGAATGAATCGGTTGGTACCGTCTGCTGCCTGAACCCGCCACTCGATCAGCGCGAAGGGGAACATCACAATTCGGACGAGAAGACAAGATAAATACAGACCGAGCTATGGCATCGTAGAAGACATTTTTCTACATTAGTCGCGAAGAAAATAAACAAGCTGCGCGCTGAAAGTTGTGCAACACGGTGCAGTCGGCGTATATCATCGAACTTTATTCGCCATCTGAAGAGGAAACGCGAGAATGAGTATGCGAAGGGTGGAAAAGGGCAGGCGAACCAGCCAGCAATTGATTTAAATATGATAAGAAATATCGAGATTCGTAAAGCAAGAGTGAACTTATGTGTTTTAAAACAGGTTTCGTGACATGGTCTATATGGTCCCTCGTGCTGCGCCGCAGATGGTTACATTTTGTCAGAGGATGTGTTCTGCCGTTGTGCATGGAGTCGCTTCCAGCAGTGTACTAGCTGTGTTGCTATATTTGAAGAATACAGTAATATAGCTTATTCCTGCGCCAACGCATGAACTGGATATTTTTTATGGTCTTATCAAACAACACGCCGGCCGCGTATTTCTTAAAAGTCAAATGCAAAAAAAGTTCAAAAAAGGAAAGAAAATGAGTGGATTTAAGTTTTGCTGTTTGTTGCGAGCCACGTGGTCGCGAGACCGATGTCTTAAACAAGCATTGACATATCAAGGGGCTTTCTCGATGTTTAGTAGTATATTGTAAATAAACACGTTCTGCCACCAGCGGTCCGCTTAGTAAAAATCAGTGCTTTTTTGAGAAATTTAGCATTTTTTGTTTTTTGCAATTGTCTTTGCATTTGATAATGTCAGCTTTATGCTGCTTATGCCGGCAACAAAATGTAGCTGTCAAGTGCCAATTTTTACGTTTAGGAATTAAAGGAATGGAATGGAACGATTCAGCCATTCCAAGAGTGGGAATGGGCTCAGTGTCTCCGTTCCTAGGAATTGAAAGGAATTGAATTATCGAAAACTCTAATTCCCCGGAATGGAATTGGAATGGAATGGGGGGTGCCCATTCCGCAACACTGGTATGAACGCGACTTTGGAAGCCGGTTGGACGCTCACGGAGAGCATGATACCGATAATTATTTTGTTTGCGTAGCTAAATAGGTGTGCACGTTGACTGAGGCTCGCTTCGGCCGACAAAATCTTGATTGCCGAGCGCGGCCGAACTTCCCGTGTGTATACGAATACATCTTATAGGAAGTTCGTTTACGAAGGGCAGAACAAACTTATGGCCGTATAAAAGTATCGCAACCGGCGGGGTAGATTCACTGAGCTCTGTATTTTGCGTGTGCTGACGACGTTTTTTGTCGGCTTTTATAACAGTAGCTGCCTGTGCACCGCCAAGCGAAGGGCTCGATCGCGTTGCATCGCTTCGAACAGCAGCGCTGATGTGTACAATCAAACCGCTTTTTCTGCAACGACCTTGTAAAGACTTCAATCCCGGCGTCAAATAAAAGCGATCGTGCTCGCCATCGTCTGCTTCCAGTTTATTCGGAGACCGTCTGGCACAGGAGAGGAAGCGGAAGTTGTGTAGAAGCAGGTTTGGAGCAGAGGGTTTTTTTGGCGTTCAGTAGGCGCTGGCCGATGACTCCGACTCGAATCACTCCGTTCGGAGGCAAGGGAGGCGCTACTGAACGGGCCAATCACAACATTTCGATAAAAGGAGGTGCGTTTTCTGTCATTTGTGACAAGGGTGAACAATATCAAAAGCAGAAGATGCCGATTCTTTCAACGTTAAAATCGTTGCACAGCTCCTTTAAGCGTCGAAAGGTTTGTTATTCGAGACCAACACGGATTTCGTACTGGAGCATCTTGTAGCCCGGTACTTGTTGATGTCTTTCATTTTCTTGCTGGAGCCATTGACGCTAGAGACGAAGTGGATTGTTTGTTTTTGGATTTTAGAAAGGCGTTTGTCCTTGTAGATCGATCATAGTCTGTTATTCTATAAACTTAGCTTACTGCCACTGGATAGCGATGTACTGGCTTGGATCAAAGATTACGTAAGTGGACGAGTGCATTGTGTCGTGCTCGGTGGGGAAAAATCTGAATACGTAAAAGTCGAGTCTGGTGTCCTCGAGGCCTCGGTACTGGGTCCTCTGCTCTTCCTGATCTATATACACGACATTATTTATAATCATGTATTCGATTATTTGCAGATGATTGTGTTATTTATAGATAAATTAATGATTTCAACGATATTAATATTTTAGAGAGTGCTCTAGAAAAAAATTCTGTATGTTGTAAAGATTAGAAAAATGAACCTAAATGTTAAAAAAAATGCCCTGCATGTTAAATTTACTTAGAAAACAAATCTCACTTTTTCCGTCTACATGATAAATAATGAAATAATTAAACCTAGCCCAAATGGAAAATACCTAGGTGTTATGTTATCTAGTAATTTAAGGTTGACGGGGCACGTTGAAATGATAGCCCTAGAAGCTATAAGCATGCTTAATTTTGTAACGGAGAAATTTTCGGCAGGCCCCGAGGCAAATTAGAGAAACTTTTTACTTCACATATATCCGCCCATGTATGGAATACGCGTCAGTTGTCTGGGATCCACACCAAAATCATTTCATAAACAAACTTGAAAAGGTACAAAATCAATGCGCTAGATTTGTACTACACTATTACGAACTTGGAGCGAATGTCACTAACATGAAGGAGGCCCTACATTGGGAGAAACTCAGTGAGCATAGAAAGTTGTTTAGGTTGAAATTTTTAGATGATATTTACAACAATGGACTATTAACTAACAGAGATACTTTTTTACGTGAACCATTTTATGTGTCCGAAAAAGCAGACCCCCCCCCCCCCCCCCCTTTTCCCGAAAAAAAAAAAAAAAATCAGTTCGTACTTTTGTCGCATCGACACCTTTGCTTTTTCTTTCTTTCCGAAAACCATCGAAAAATGAAATGGGTTGCTAAAAAATTTGCTTGCGGAAATTTTTTTTAATTCTTCAATCGTGAGTATTTTATTTCATTTTATTTTTGCTCCATCGAAATGTGCTTTGTGTTTGTGTGCGTGTGTTACTTGTGTTCTGAAAAATGCTCGTATTTAACCCTCCC